>NC_045959.1:36875807-37497750 GCF_010909765.2 Amblyraja radiata
GGGTGAGGGAGAGGGAGAGGGAGTGAGAGAGCGAGAGAGATGAGATGGGGGTGAGCTGTCTCTCTGTCTGTCTGTCTGTCTATCTATCTATCTACATATCTCGCTCCCTCGCACACTATCGCTCTCTCGCTCTCTCTCACTCTCTCTCTCTCTCTCTCTTTCTCTCTCTCTCTCTCTCTCCTGGCATTTCCGGAATCATTTGGCGTTTTGCAAAGATAACTGCACATGCAGTTTCTTCCTATTGAAGAAGAAACCTGGCCCAAAACAACTCCTAATCCATTCCCTCCACAGATACCGCCTAGCCTGCTGAGTTCCTCCAACACTCTGAAATTGAAGATAGACACAAAAAGCTGGAGTAACTCAACAGGACCACAGCACCTGTACTAGCCCTCCAGAAAGTGATAAGCAGCGATAGACCATGGCAGCAGCTGGGGAAGGCCATGGCAGTGGTAGGCAACATCCTGCAGCTGGGTACGGGGTTTGTTAGGGGGGGCAGTTAGGGGCTATGGGTGAGTGGTGGAATATTGCGTTGGGGGGAACGGGTTGCATTGAGGGAATGGGTGAGTGGTGGAATATTGCATTGAGGAGTGGGTTGCGTTGGGGGACCAGGCCTCCAGTGTAACTGGGACCCAATGGGTCCCACTTAGTCTAGTGATCTTTAATATTGCATTCAGTCAAACACAGCTGTGGTGAAGCATTCAATATTTCCTTGTTGCTGGAATTCACTCACTAGTTCTTGTTTGGACAAAGGTAGAAGTGATGGGCTCTGGAAAAATGAACTTGACAAAACCTAAAATGGGCATCAGAGATTGGGTTATCAAGAAGTGAAGCAACAGGACATGCTAGTCTTTCATATTTCACTTGGGCAGCTTACAGACCAGTGGTTTGATTATTGATTTCTCTCACTTCTGGTTGCCCCGCCATTCCCTCTCTCTCTATCACTCCCCACCCAAGTTGAATTAGCTTCTCATTTTCACCCTACAAACAGCTAATTTCACCTGTTTCCTTTATCCCTTTTTTGCATATCTTTCGTTCATTGTTCTTTATCTCTCCACATCACCATCTATATCTCTCGTTTCCGTTGTCCCTAACCAGACTGAAGAATGGCATCGACCCGAAAGGTCACCCTTTCAGTCTCTCCAGAGATGCTGCCTGTCCCGCTGAGTTACTCCAGCTTTTTGTGTCTTGCTCTAGTATTTTCCTTGTTGGCTATCTTTTTTCTCAAAACCTTTGTCAATGTTTATTCCAGAATAGGTTTTCATCAAATATGTTTTTTTCTTGAGGGCAGGTATCAAACGCTTGGTCAGTGATAGTGTATTTGAGGGTTTATTCTTGAAATTAAGAGACAGAGAAGCATTTTTGTGTGTGTTGAAAATACTAATATTTGGAACACAATGTGAAAAGAGGTCAAATTGTTGAGATGTTAATTTTGATTATAAAAAGCTATTTGAACACTTTAGACAACGGGGTGGTATAATTATGAGGTCATCAGGTCATAAGTGATAGGGCTAGAATTAAGCTATTCGGCCCATCAAGTCTACTCCGCTGTAGCGGCAGATTTTTCACATCTTTCAGGTAATTAGCACCCTAGCCGCTAATTGGATGAGAATGGATAAGGGGAATATCTTCGGTATGCATGCAAGCAGCCTCAGAGACCTTCAGAGCTTCTCCATTCATAAAGCTTCAACACACATTCCTTTGATGAATATTTGCTTTATTGTTGGTAGAAAACAGTAAGATACATCCAAGGTTTTCCGACTTGTTACGGCATTCTTCTTCAAACTCCAGCTCATTATTTCAGATACTAGAAAGCTCCTCGTGTCTCCGTAACAATGACATGGTCGAAGGATTAACCTTCTCCATTGTCTCTCCAAACTAATCTAAAAACTAAACCTCTGCGCAAGCAGTTAAGGTGCAAACATGCCCAAAGACACGTCATAAATCCCACCCACATTATAACTGGCAGACTAAAATTTAAAGGCACATGCCATCCACAATGACATGCTAAACAGGCCAAATGGCCACTTAATACCGGCCCCTAATTGTTCCAAATACATAATGAGGCAATTGCCAATAAACATCAAAAAAGTGGCCATAAAGGCTTAACATATATCAAAAGCAAAAGGTTAGGGAATAAAACCCTGTAGCTCCTCTGAAATCAAACTCCGGTCTCCCGCGTGACAGGCGAGGATACTAACCACTATACTACCGAGGCAAAAATAGCATGCACTATAAATCTGCAATCACAATTCTTCTGGCTCTTCCATCTTCACTTTCGTCTTCTAGAAATAAGCACAACTTAGTTATTAATCTTATTACAACAGTGGTTTAATTCAAAGTCATATCGTACATAGCAATCCCTTAAAATAAGGCATGGTACCCCGTATATAGTCCAAAAGATAATATTCCAAAGCTTTGAGAGCATGAAACGTCTTCCTCCATGTCCGATCAACTCATTGATGTGTTGTAACAGCAATGTTGAAATATGAAAATCCTTCAAAAGAATAACAGGATCTTTAACAATAAAGTTCACCGTTAAGTTTGATTTAACGTCCGAATCTTTAGCAGAGATTTCAAATCCCAGCTCAAGCTTTGGCCATTCTCTGTCTGGCTTGCAGAGAGATTTTAATTCATTGATCCATTTCTTTTCGCTTAAGAAACAGTTCACTGTCAGTTCTCTGGAAACTTCATTCGCAGAATTTTCTTCTGTGTCAATATATTTCAGTTGCACCACATTAGTAACTCCCAATGCTCTCTCCTTTGGCAGATCAAAAACACGTTCTTGCCTGAAAGGCACGTCCACACAACAGTGTCCATCAGCTTTCACTGAATAGTTCATAACATCCATGAACTTCAATTCTTCTTTCGACATCTCTTCAGATGGTTTGTTAGTACTTTCATTAGAGTCATGATTGTATGGCTTCATCACCGGCTTTTCTAATTCATCATTGGACATTTGATTAATAGCAATGGCATCACAGTTCTTCTGATTTCCGATTTTGTGGTTCCTTTTCAAGGAGCCATAGATAACCCATCCAAGTCGGGTTTTCGTAGCATACGGTCCTTCGCCTTGGCTCCTAACAATCTGTTCAGGTTCTAATGCTCTCAGAGCATTCGTTCCAATAAGTAAGTCAATATCAGAATTTAGCTTTGATATTTTGACATCCTTCAGGTAAGGCCATTGCTGTAAGTCTTCACATCTGGGTACATTTTGACAACCAACAGGCATTGTTTCATGTGTAAAAACTTCTGAAATTGGAATAAAATTATCTTCATCCAAACTGGATATCTCCATACTCGTAATGCAATGACTCATGCTCTCTTCATCTTTATTCATGGTACGTAATCGAATTTTAGTCTCTTCTCCTCTGATATTCAGCCTTCTCGTTAGGCTTTCTGTGCAAAAGGTAGTCGAACTTCCATGATCCAGAAAAGCATATGCTTGCAACACTGCATTCCTCTTGCTGTTCCTTACTTGCACTGGTAAGATAGAAAAATTAGTTTCAACCCCGGCCCCAATAGAAGCAGATACTTGAGGCGAGGTGTTAGCATTTCTAGTAGTTGGCTTCTCGCCCTCTTCTGTTTGTTCCAGTTATTCTTCTTCTTCTTCCCGGTGCTCTGACAGCTCTTCTTCAATGTGAAGTGCTTCAGGATGATATTGATTGCATTCATAACAAATTATAGGACTCTTACAGTCTCTTACCAAATGTCCCTTTTTCAAAGATCCGAAACAGATTCCCTTCTCTTTCAAGAAATCCATCTTGTCTTCATATTCTTTCATCTTGAATCTACGACACCATCTTATGGTGTGACCAACCATCACATAACAAACAAAATATTATTTGTTTGCTAGTAGACACCTTTCTTTTTCTTTCATCTGTCTTTTCCACAGACACGGTCGTGATAGCAAAACTACTTTTCTTAGGTTGAGATCTTTCTTCGGTTTTGGTAAAAGTAGAACCTTTAAGTTGCAAGTGGTTTGCGATCTTCAATAGTTCCGTTGCATGAGTCTGACATGTACCGTACTTCTCTTTCTAAAAATCCCATCAGGTCTGGTAGCCTGGCTACTTGTTTGCTCTTATTTCATTTTTCACCTGCCTTATCTCTCCACTTTTCTCTCATTCTTCTGGGCAACTTGTTAATGATGATTCTCATTTTACTTGCAAGATTCAATTCCTCCATGTAGCCAAGATTTTTCATCGAGCTGCAACATCTTCTCAGAAATATTGCATATTCACTCAATTTTTCCACATCCTCTGCCTTGATTTCTTTCCAAGCATGGGCCTTTTCAATGTATGCATTCACAATCCTCTGTTCATCACCAAAATGTTCCTTTAGTAATCTTCTCGTTTTTTTATAGCCCTGGTTGCCTGGCTCCATCTGACAACTTTCTACAAGCACCTTCACACTTCATTTTGGTGACCTTGATGTACTTCACCAGAAATCGTAAGCGCTCTTTTTCATCCTTAACTTTCATCTCTATTACCTCCTCTAGTGCCCTTATGAAAGTTTCATACTCCAAAGGATCTCCACCATACGTAAGAATTTCAACTGGTGGCAGAATGAGAGAGGTATTTTATCGAGCTATAATCTCGTTGAATTCAGATTGCCTATTCAACAGTGCCAATAATCCATCCTGAAAACTCTGTCTTGTTACTGACCTTTCTAGTCATTGCTCACTACACACTTCAGTTGCAACTCTTTGAAATGGCTCTATGGGGAGATGAAGAGGAAACTGCAAACACTGGTTTATACCATAGAAAGGCAAAAATGCTGGAGTAACTGAATGGATCAGGAAGCATCTCAGGAAAAAATGGATAGGTGACGTTTTGGGTTGAGACCTTTCTTTAGACTGAAGAAGTCTGAAGAATTGTCCAAACCCGAAACGTCACCTGTCCATTTTTTCCAGAGATGCTTCCTGATCTGCTGAGTTACTCCAGCATTCTGTGTCTATCTTTAGACAAAAAACATACCTTGGCTGAGGATTAGGAACAATATTGGAAAACAGACAGTCTGAAGAAAGGTCTCGACCCAAAACGTCACCCATTCCTTCTCTCCTGAGATTCTGCCTGTCCCGCAGAGTTACTCCAGCATTTGTGTCTATCTTACCAATAGCTGATTTCTATCCCTCATAAATCATCAATTAATTCTCATAATTATCATTGCCTATACAATTTTTTGTTTCATATTTATTTTACCTACATAAATAGTAAGATTAAACGAAAACTTACCAGTTTGAAGTTTGACCTTTATTTTATGAGGAGTTACGATGAGCGAATACGTGAAGAAGGCCGTCAGCCCACATGCGCGTCAATCTTCAAAGCAGCGGTGTGAAATCACAGATAACAGTTGTTGAACTGAACATAGTAAGATTAGAGAGTACTAAAACTACCAGGTGACCTTTATGATACGAGGGTTGGGAGCGGAGGGCACGTAATCGATCATCGTAACTCCTCATAAAATAAAGATCAAACTTCAAACTGGTAAGTTCTTGTTTAATCTTACTGTTTTACTTCGGAGTCACGTGAGTGACTACGTGAAGATTTTAAAGCTCTGTGATTTCATTCCGTGGATACGAGCTAATGCGTCACACACTGCATCAGTTGACCAGGATGAGTGAAAATAATTAATGCATTCAGACATGACATAGATTTAAATATGCTGATGCTTTAATGAACAAAGAAAATAATAGTGATCCCTCTCATCCAGGGGGAAACTCTAAAACACAATCTAAAATGGAATTGGCAAAAAACCCCGGTCTGGCAATAGGTTTATTATAAAACCTTTGGAACGTTAGTTCATTTGACCATCCTGCAGCCGCTAGGATGTGGTCGAGAGGGACGTCCATTACCCTCGATGCTGACGTAGATGCAGCCCTGGAGGAGTGAGATTTTAAAATGTCAGTGTCCACACCTGTACAAGCCAGAACCTGTTTTAACCACCTCGAAATGGTCTGCACTGATACCTTATTATGAGGTATTGTGTAACTAATGAATACAGATAATTTGGAGCCTCCGAGGCTCTTGGTGACCTTGATGTACTATAGTATGTGTGTTACTACACACAACCGAAGGTCCATGGGGTATGCCATGAAAACTAATTTGAGCCCTGACACCCCTGGTCTGCTCTGCTTGATTAAATCATAAACAAAAAAGGTTATATTATTTACAGATGAAACCACGCTGTCCAGTCGCAGTTTATGTAATGTCTGGACCCGTTGCGCTGAAACCAGCGCCATGAGCATGACCACCTTGAGAGTGAGTTTGGGCAAAGACAGGGATGAAGCTGGAGCCCACTGATGAAGCAGCGTGAGCACCACGCTCACAACCCATATCTCCGTATATCGGGGCCTGGGGGGAGTAGAGTTAAAAATACCCTTCATGAACCTGGTTATCAAGGGGTGAGACCCGACAGAGTGGTGTCCCGATCCCAGCAATAAGTATGACGATAGTGCACTCCTGGCACTATAACCTAGTTTCTGATCAAAATATAATGTTGATAGGAATTCCAACACATCCGTTATGCGTGCCGTGACATACGATATGTTCCAGAGTGAGCAGAACATCTCCCATTTCCTGATATGAGAGATGTACTGTTTCTTGGTACTATCCCTCCAGGCCGCAGTGATCACATCCACCATACAATCTGATAGTCCGGGCCCCAGGTACAGTCTCCTCAGAATCTGCAAAACAAAAAATTGAATTGGTCATGTAGTGGATGGTTCTCCCCAGTCACAGGGTGAACCAGCAGATTTCTGCTTTTGGGGACAGCCATAAAAGGCTGTGTTATCATTCCCAGGATGAGTGGGAACCAAGGCTGTGTAGGCCAGTCTGGTACTACTAAAATGCCAGAGGCGGAGTCTTGCTTGATCTTAGCCAAGCACCGACTGATGAGGCAAAATGGGGGAAATGCATACAAAAACATTCCACCCCAGTGTAGCGAGAAAGCATCTACCGCCACTGCCCCTGGTCTGGTTCCCATGCAACGTATTTTGGTAACTGGTGATTTAGTCTGGATGCAAACAAATCGATTTCCGGTCTGCCATACCGAGCGACAATGTCGTTAAACACTTCATGATTCAACATCCATTCTATGTTGCCTTTGAATTTCCATGACCGGGTGTCTGCCACCATGTTGCATCTACCTGGTGAGTAGATAGCTGAAACCCAAATGTTTCTCGTAATACACCAGTGCCAAATAAGGTTAACCAATTTATCACAGGATACAGACTTGATTCCACCCATGTGATAATGTATGCCACCGCTGTAGCGTTGTCAATCTGAAGTTGAACATGCATATGATGCATATTGCCACAATAAGCCATCAGCCCATAGAGTGCTCCCAACAACTCTAAGTAGTTAATACCATGTGACTGAAGAATTAATGACTCCTGCACATTCCATCTGCCACCGCAGCTTGAGATGGTATTAGTAGCTCCCCATTCTAGAGCACTAGCATCAGTTTGTAAAATAACTGATGGTGTATCGACCAAACTTTTACTGGAGCAATGCCGAATATTCATCACCCACCATTGTAACTCAGCAATGACTTCAGCTGGCAACCGCATAGGTCTACCGAAATGACATGCATGGAATTTGAGTGCCTGCTCCTTTGCACGTTGTAAGTTTTGATAGTGCAAAGGCCCGAACTATGCAGTTGGAAAAGCAGCCACTAGTTTCCCAATTACACCAGCTACATGTCTAATAGAAGGTAGGTCCTTAACAATGAGATAGTTACAGGCTTCTATTAATTCTAATCGCTTGCCCCAAGGCAGAGTCACAGACATGTGAATTGGGTTAATGGTAAATCCCAAATAATCAATTACTCTAGATGGTATCAATTTGGACATCTGGATGGATGAGAAACCCCAATCTCTCAAACATGAATTTAGTAGCTGAAACAGATAATTCAGCTAATTTCATAGTTTTCCCTATGATTAGGATGTCATCCAAGTATGCCATCACAATGCGATTCTGAGCCCGGCGTAGCCCCAGGACCAGTTTTCATAATTTTGTGAATAATCTGGGGGCTGAAGTTAAACCATTAGGCAATACTTTAAACTGCCACCGTTGCCCCATCCAGCTAAACTTCAAATATCTCAGGTGATTCCCATGAATGGGCACCGGATAGTATGCATCTTTGAGGTTGATGCATGCCATATAACATCCCTTGGAAACCAGTTGTTTGGCAGTAACAAAGATTTCCATTTTGAAATGTTTATACTGCACAAAGGAGTTAAGTTCAGTCAAATCAAGGATGATTCGGCATCCACCATCCTTCTTTTGCTTTGTAAATATATTAGACACAAATTGGTGAGATTCATGACACAACATCTCAATTACCCCCTTTTTGTATAATGATTCAATTTCTGCTTGTGCATCCAAACATTCCTGTTGTGAAAGAACAAATGTGCGGTTCGGTGTATGCTGTGTGGGTGGATGCGAATTGAGAAGGAATTCAATTTGGAAGCCTTGTATACTGTGCAGTATAAATGGATCTGATGTTATCCAACTCCATTCATTCAAGAAAAATTGTAATCTCCCCCCAACTTGTAACTGATCCATACACAATATGTTCCACAAAGAACCAGACTCACCTACCTCAATGGTTACGGTGGAATGGTGTTTGTTTCCGCCCCCGAGGTTTGGGGGGTAGGACTCATGGATGGCGCCAACCGCGCATCTTGGACGTGGGCCGGCTTGGGCCTTGTCCTAAAAAAGACCTCTGTGCCAATTGTTCGGCTTTCCCACCAGTTTCAGCAAACTGTCTGGTGTTGAAGGGAGCGTAGGGGAGCGTAGCAGGACTGTGATACTTGTTAGTAGTTTCCTCCATGGCCAGTTCTTGGAGCTGGTGAGAGGCCAGGTAATTGATACTCATGGCTAAGTCCTCATCCAGCGGTTCCCCTGTTAGTGATGGGAAAGCAAAATTTGATGCCATTGCGGGCGCTTCTGATTCATGCCCTTCGTGCCTCGTGGTATGCTCCTCGGCTATACCTCCGAACTCTGAGTCAGAGAAAAACTGACCCCGAATCCTCCCCTCCTCAGAGAGGGAGACATTGTGCAGCCCTGAAACAGGGATATAACTCCCTCCTTTGGAGCATATCATTGTGGAGCAACCTCTCCATCAGGTGCTCCATGTGGGTTAGACGTCCGAAAACGCTATCCATTGAAGGAGGGGAACCCTCCTGGCCCTACTCGTCTGAGTCCGGGCCTTACCGACTTTTTCATGGCTTTCCGCCCAAGTGGTGTTGCCAAGGTGCTATCGACCAGCACCAAGTCTGAAGCCGCTGGCTCCACCGCCAGCAACTCGGAAGGCGAAATCGACGGCCGCCCGCTACCCACCTTCCATAGTTGGTTTCCCCGCGGCCCATCTCTTCACCTCTCCACACGGTTCGAACTTGTTCTGTAAGCAAGAATTATCGAACCAAGAGAAACGGCCTCAGAGAAAGTTTAAACACTTATCTGAGGATTTAAAACTTACCGCTGGAAGGAGCGACGCGCATGCCAGTCAGTCATTGCGCAATGCGCTAGACGCAATGACGTGCATGCGGGCTGACACCCTTCTTTACGTAGTCACTCACGTGCCTCCGAAGTAAAATTTAAATTTCCTATCATAATGCGGATGTTAGACCATTCATTCCTGCACTTTGCAACTATATCCTTCACAGAGGGTGGGGGCGAGAAGCCAGCTGGAATGTTTGGGAATAGTCAAGATTAGAGATGACAAGGAAAGAGAAGAGATGTTTACAGAGCTATTTATTCAACCATTTGGAACGCAATGAAAACTTGCTGTATTAATGCCAACCAAAACGCGAGGTAAATGAGAAGTTAAAATTCTCAGCAATAAAGGAAAAATCTGCGAGAAAAGAGACAAAGTTAATGTTTCAAGTCACCTAAAATTAAGTTTGAACTAAACACAGATGAAGGACTGAATGAATGATAGTAATCAGATAGAAGGCAAGATAATGGAAGGAATCTTCAAAGGGCAAAGGTTTGATGGTTAAAAAATTGTAATCCTCCTTTAAACATGCATGAAGTTGGAGTTGCAAGTGAGCATTTGCCAGGGTTGTGCTTAACTGTAAACAGTGTTGTTCGAAACAAGATCTGCCACAATGTACACAGAATACATATTGTATGAGTGCACATGTACAAAAGCCATTCCTCCCTGATCCCTTGCTATTGTGACAGGTAAAAAAGAAATGCAACATTCTTGCAAATGGGAATCCCAGCCTCTACTCTCAAACCATTTCCAAAAGACTGACCAGAAATGTCAACATTTAAAGCAGGCTGCATTTATTGAATTTCAACAGCAATGTTAATTTAGTGAATGTAGGCCAGGTTTCTCAATGAAACCTGTGTAGGAAGCAACTGCAGATACTGGTTTACACCGAAGATAGACACAAAATGCTGGAGTAACTCAACGGGACAGGCAGCATCTCTGGATAGAAGGAATGAGAGACCTTTCTTCAGACTAAGAGTCAGAGGACAGGGAAACAAGAGATATGGAAGGTGTAAGGTGTGAAAAGGATAAGATCAAAGCGGACGAAGTTTTAAGGCGATGTAGAATAGATCATTATTAGCGAGGGGTACACAAAGGTGTATGCCTCATTGTCACCTTCCCCTCGCTAACAATGATCTATTCTACATTTACCTTGATCTCATCTCATTCGATCTCTAGTTTTCACACCTTACCCTTCCTTATCTCTATGTCTCCCGCTCCTCTGACTCTCAATCCGAAGGATTTTGACATGAAACATTACCCATTCCATCTATGCATAGATGCTGTCTGTCCCGCTGAGGTACTCCAGCATTTTGCGTCTGTCTTCTCAAGAAACCTGGTAGTTGAAGGGGGATAAACTTGTGCCTGGGAAGAGAGGTAGTGCTGACTGGTAGTGAGTGGCAGTGCCTGAACTCAGTTGCACCCCTGCACCCACTTTGAAGTATGCTCCCTGCCCATAAGATAGCAATAAATCGAAAACTTTCCTTTGATCCACTGACCACGAATCCCTATTATATCTAATTTCAACCCCCTGTCCATGACTTGCTCCACCCCTCCTAGAACAAAAACCCTTTTGTTTTATCAATCCAGTCAGTAAAGGGCCTGTCCCACTTACGTGTCCTTGGTACGCAAATTACGCGACCTCGTGGTCACGTTGAGCCGAGACGGTCAAGCGAAGGTCGGGCGCGATTACATGTGTGCGCACAGCCGTCTGGAGCACCTGACGTATTTTGAAGATGAACACAAAGCTGGAGTAACTCAGTGGGACGGCAGCATCTCTGGAGAGAAACAATGGGTGACGTTTTGTGTCGAGACTCTCCTTCAGTCTGAAAAGAAGGGTCTTGACCTGAAACGTCACCCATTGCTTCTCTCCAGAGATGCTGGCGGTCCCGCTGAGTTACTCCTGCATTTTGTGTCTATCTTCAATTTTCTTGGCCCTGCTCTGGGGGTAGAAGTGGGGGCGGATTCAGACCGCAACGGCCGTGAGTCCCAGGCCGAGTTTGGCGATCGTTTGCCTGCTTCTGCAGCTGTTGAAGGTGAGACGTTGCATCACGCCAGAGTCTTGGGCCAGTCCCACTTTGGCCATCAGATCCGCTACAGGCTGTTGGCGCGCAAAGATTTTGTTCACTGCATGAATTTCGGAGCCCCGCGTGAAGTCAGGAACAGCCCCGCTCAACTCCATACCCCTCCGCGCTTTTAAGTGGGACCGGCCCCGCGCGGCCATATGGTGCCCGTACGCCTCAAGCGACCATGAGGTCTCGTAATTTGCGAGCCAAGGACGCGTAAGTGGGGCAGGCCCTTAACTGCTCAGAAAACATTTTCAAATGAGCCGCTTTTGTTAAATTTACCAAAATCTCTGCATTCTAGGCTTCAGAGTTATTTGAAGTTGCTCTACAAAAGAATTGAGACAGAGTACTTGTAAATATCTTTGGACTAAATGGGAGAGGTCATACGCATTTAATGAATTAAAGTTGGAATATATAGAATCCAGCAAATAAATTACATGGTCAATCTGTAGAAGGGTCTTGACCCGAAACGTCACCTCTTCCTTTTCTCTAGAGATGTTGTCTGACCCGCTGAGTTACTGCAGCTTTTTGTGTCTGTCTTTTGTGTACATCATTATTGATGTTCTCTTTGTTATAAAATAATAAGAACATATTAGTTTGGGGGGAAATAACCCTTTGGACATTCACAGTCACATAAGCAGGCAGTTGTACATTGCTGGGTTAAGATGTTTTGTTGCTTGCTTCTTGACAGAGATTACCTCAGCGATGCTTTCATTAAACTATAAATGTTGCTGTCTCTGTGCTGGTACAGAGAAAATGATTTTCTTTGGACACTGCGAGTGGCTATCTGGTAGAAAACTAATTGCCACAAAGAAATTTGAGAAATGGACAGGTAGTCTTTTGTAATGTTTGAGTAGATGTTTACTTGACTGGCGTCTCAAACAGGGAAAAAAAGGCTTCAGCTGAAACATAGCATACATCAGGCTGGAAACAAAAATTCAGAGGTATTCAGCTGCTCAGTCTGCCCATTGAATACAGAGTGGAACATTTCAAAGAACTTTCATTGGAATTTCCAACATTTTTTGCTTGCTCGTCAAATTTATGTTCATTTTAAATTCTCTTTATTGCAACTTATGATTGACAATATTAGTGCTATAGAACAGTTTTAAAAATCAGCTTGGAACAATATTGCAAGCGGCATGATATTTCTGTTTCAGAAGTAGAAACAATTCATGAAGGAGAACTAAATTATTGGTTGAAGTATTTTCAGTGCAAACTATAATGCAACCTTGCTATCATAATACACTTGTTAGAGACATACATTATGTTTGCTATAAACTGTTTTTCACTTTGATGTCCAGACCCATTCAACAATATCTGCTGGAACTGTACATTAAAAACCTCTCAAGTTGATTAAAACAAGATAAAGTTTGCAAATGATTTGTTGCCCCTGCATTCCTTTACGCACCCGCCATGGCTATCAATCTTCGGACATCCCCACAAACATTATTTTAAATAGCTATAACCTATTTAATCTGCAGCTAAAAAGAAACTGTAAACCTACAGATTATAAGTGATACATTTATATTCAGATATTCTTTTTGTGTAGGGATCTTTGTCAAAGCTATTTTGCCAAAAGGAGTCAAGAGGCAAGTCAAGAGAATTATATTGTCATATATCCCAGATAGAACAATGAAATAATAATAATAATAATAATAATAATAATAATAATAATAATAATAATAATAATAATAATAATAATAATAATAATAATTAAAAAAAAAAAAATAATAATAATAATAATAATAGTCTATTGTAGTTCAGAGCTTATGAGGTTGTAGTGTTTAAGAGCCTGATGGCTGTGGGGAGGAAGCTGTTCCTGAACCTGGACATTACAGTTTTCAGGCTCCTGTACATTCTTCCCGATTGCAGGGATGAGATGAGTGTGTGGCCAGGATGGTGTGTGGCTCTGATGATGATGGCTGTCTTTTTGTGGCAGTGACTGATAAATCCCTTTGATGGTGGGGAGGTCAGAGCCAGTGATGGACTGGGCAGTGTTTACAACTTTCTGCATTCTTTTCCACTCATCGACGTTCAGGTTACCGAACCAAGCCACGATGCAACCAGTCAGTATGCTCTCTACTGTGCACCTGTAGAAGCTACATAAAGCATGAAATGTAAAGGAAATGAATAGATATGTTACAATATAAATGTAAATTAAATAAATAAACAAAAATGCTGGAAGTAATCTAGTGGTATATGTTAAGGTGCCCATGTTTACATGTTGTAAACATCTAGCCTGTTTAGTGATGAGCTTTTTGAAATGAACCACCCTATCCTTGTTCAGTCCAGCCAATGCATAGCTATAATCACACACTATTCATTGTTTTAAGCTGCTACAGAAAAAAAAGCTGCAGATTACTCTCCAAGTAGCAAAGCATCCTGAATTGGAAATGTATTGATGTTTCACCAGCTCTGCTGAGCTCAAATCTTGGACTCTCCAAGGCGGCAATACCTTCAGTAGAAGGAATGCACTGATTTGAAGGTGACTCAAAACCATCTTCTCAGGAGCAACCAAGGTTGGGCAATAAATGCTGGCTTAAAACTCAAGAGAATACCTAACATTATTTGATAGTTTATCAATAATCTTTACCAAATGAGTCATTGGATTTTGTAGATACTTATCCAATTTAGCTATTTGCAGGAAGTGCATTTCTCTGTCAGTAATCACTAATACCTTCATTGCAATAGTTGCAACATCAAATCATTCATCGAATTTGAGGTCTGTAAAGAGATCATTCTTCTGGATTATCTCACTTGATCATGTCTTCAGCTCGAAAGACTTCAGATTTGACTTTTTTGAATAAGGAAATTAATGTCTGTGAATTACGTGCACTGTGATATTATGATGGGAAAGAAAAAGAAAAGCTATTTAAATTTGATTATTAAATTGATTTATATTGAATATCACATGTTGGACATTGTAGGCTGTAGGGCCGGGTCCTGAGCTCTACTGTTCTATGTTCGATGATTTGTACATGATCACAACATAAAGGGACTCGATCTAAAGCATTTCTTGTCCATTCCCTCCACAGATGTTGCCTGATCTGTTGAGTTACTCCAGCACTATGAGATTGGCTAAAGATTTGAACATCTGTACCTCCTTGTGCCTCCATTGTCCAGATCAACATTTTTGGTTTGCTTTTTAGGCTGTGGGCCAAGCATCAAAAATGCACTAGAAATCGATTTACGTGACACACGTCACGGAACTACATGAAATGTTCCACAGATTTAGATGAAATATAATTGAGAAGGATGTCATAAGTCGGCAGTGCCAAAAGTTGCACATTTATTAATTAAACTAATTAGAAAATGAGATCGGGAAAGTAAGCGCCATCAAGTGGCCAATGCCCATACTATACCATGGGCAGCCTATTTCCGTGTTGCAGTCCATTTAAACTATATATTATTATGCCTATATATATATATATGTGTGTGACTTGTAAATATGATTGTTATCATATATAATTAAGTGTAATTATATTATATAAAAATAATATGATAAATATAATTGTGAGTGTTTTTTTAATGACACTGTCGCAGAGGTCCTGCACCTGAACCAGCCTAATTAATGGGTGAGGGCAGTTCTTGTGGGTTCCTCCCTTTACTGAACCCCACTGACTCCCAGTGTGCAAAGTGGGGGTCACGGCCATAGTGGGACTGGGGCAGTTCCAGGCTGGGGGACAATCCTGCAAGGCATCTTCCAGCCGCTTTAATAGGAAATTTAATGAAACTGCAGCAGAGGTCCCAGGTTTTAAGGGCTCATGAACCTGCCTAATTAAAGGGTCAGGGCAGATCCTCTGGGTTCCCCCATTTACTGAACCCCACTGACTGCCATAGTGGGGAGAGTGGGGGTAATGGCCATAGTGGGACTGGGGCAGTGCCAGGCTGGGTGACAGACCTGTAAGAGACCTGTCTTATTTCTGATGTAAATGTCACATCCTAACCAAGAATCGAATGCTCTGATGTTTACTCAATGAGTATTCATTTTAAGCTACAATAAGCCTATATTTATGCAAACCTTGAACCTAAAATAACCCTAAAAGTGTTGCATTGTTTGAGTATCTGTAGTTTGAGTGTGTGTCTGTGTATACCTGTCAAACGTGAATGTGTGGATGTGTTGATGTAAGTGTGTATGTATGTGTGGATGGATGTATGTGTGAATGGATGGATGTGTGAATGTATGTGTGGATGTGTGTGGATGTATGTGTGTGCATGGATGTGTACATGTATGTCTGCGTGCGGATGGATGTATGGATGTTTGTGTGTGCGGATGTACGTGTGCATGTATGTGTGTGTGTGTGTGCATGCATGGAAATGTGCGTACGGATGGACGTGTGTGTGGATGTGTGGATGGGTGGACTGTTGCACTGTAATTCATCAGCACACCATTATCATAAGTAATTCACTCATTGTTTAAATAATTTGACCAAATAAACTATGAAACAATCGACATTAAAATAAAACGTTATATAATCATTTATTTCTCTAATTTATTTGTTTAGATTACATCTGACGTTCATCTGAATATTCGTCATCAGATTATTTTGATAAGTATTGATTAGTCCATTGATAAGTTAGTTCAAGTTCAAGTGGAGAGTCAGGCAGAGGCTACAAAAAAAAAATCTCATAGTCATTAAGTCTGCATGGACTTCAATTCATAAAATGTCAACCTCTTCTTAGTGTTAATGAGAATATCATTGTTACTACCATAGATAAATTTGTTCAAGTTCAAGGTCACATACACTAATCAATTTCTACATAAACATCAGCCATTTCTGACCATTTCTCACTCCAATGGAAGCCTATAAAGTGCAATCAATATTCCTCAATGGTAACAGACGCTACGGACGGCACTATGTACAGCCTCCACTCCCCCCCCCCGGGGAGATGATCCAAACACACTCCGCGGCTCCGCGTTCGCGAATCGGCCGCTTCTTAATTGAGACCGCGGCTTCACTATGGCCCCGCGGTCGGAGCACCTATTCCCGGTAAGTTATCACAGGCAGCTCCGAGAATAGATGTTAAAGAAAACTTATTAGACGTCAACAAGCTGGCATTAGTGAAAATGTTTAATTTACTTTGTTTATGGATAGACATAGTTTAGGCCCTCAACTTCATGAATGAGTGAATGAATGAATGAGTGAATATGTGAATGAATGAGTGAATGTACAGCCTCCAAATCTCATTTTTTCACATTATAAAAAGGTGCAATTAAATTAATGAAAGACCATACAGATTAATTTTCATGAATTCAGAATTTAGATCTTACCTTTCAGTTCCAGTTGATTCACAATGTTTGACTGCAGCACCTCAGCAGGGACATTGCTTTCAAGGTTTTGTTCCACTTCTATCCACTTAGCAGCACATTCTTCAGACTTAATGCTTTTCTCACTAAATTCAATTACCCTGCTGCAAGTTTCCACGACATGTATTCCACAGAACAACAACGAACCTTCATCGGAATCTCCAGTAAAACAGGCATCAGTGGAAGTACTCTCAGCCATGTTGTGTGCACCCTGCCCAAATAGCCTGAAACAAAGCACGTGATTGGCCAACTGGCGTCCGACTCAATGTCAAACGTGCTTTGATTGGACTAAAAATACCCGTAAATTTTCCGTTTTTTCTCTAATTTAATTAAAAATGTGCAAGTTTTGTTCTTGACAAGTTGCAGGGGCGATTTATATAATATTTTTAAACAATATGTGAAAATTTCATGTAGTTCCATGAGTTGAGTCACAAAACTGAACAATAAAGCTCCTATTGGGTTCTGCCATGGGTTCTGCCATGAATGAAAATTATGGGATTCATGGAGCCTCATGCTCCCATTTGTTGCCTAATTCAGTGATTCCCAACCTGGGGCCATGGCAAATCTCAGGGGGACCACAGAAAAATTTGTAGATTTAGGGGGCCACAGGTTCAATGAAGGGGGGCACCTTTTTTCTGCTAATAATGTCAGGGAGGGGCACAGAAAAATTAAAGAGCCCAAGGGGGCCATGAGCTAAAAAAGTTTGGAAACCACTGGCCTAATTCATCTGCTACCATCTACCTTATTGGAGACACATGGAATATCATTATTTGGACTTTACTGGATGTTACCTTGCACTAAATGTTATTCCCTTTATCCTGTATCTGTCCACTGCGGACGGCTTGATTATAAACATGTATAGTCTTTTCGCTAACTGCATAGCACACAACAAAAAGCTTTTCACTGTACCTCGGTACACGTGACAATAATAAACTAAACTAAATCACTCTGAACTAGATACCATTTATCAATGGGGCTTGCTGTGAACTATTGTATATGGAATGTTACACATATCTTTGTTTTTAGTAAATATATAATCCTCTTTCAAAGCCTCATTCAACTGGTTCCTTTTCCTCAACTATGTCTGAATTTGCCTGGATAACACGGAAAACAAACCTTTTCACTGCATCTTGGTGCATGTGACAATAATAAAGCGAAGGCAATAATTTTATGTCTTTGCGCCAAATGGAACTGGAGCTGATCTCCCAGCTTGATTATGACTAACATAGGGAAATCTTTCTCCTCCCCAGCTAATCTCTGCTGTGGGGTTCCACAAGGTTCCATCCTTGGCCCCATTCTCCTCTTCCTGTATATGCTCCCCTTAGGCCAATTCATTGAAAGGCACGGCATTTCCTTCCATTGCTACATAGACAATACATAATTCTATCTCCCCCTGAAGCCCAAAAACCAATCAAATCTGCTTAACCTTACCCGCTGCCTCGAGGATATAAAGTGCTGGATGGCCCAGAACTTCCTCCAACTAAATGAGAGTAAGTCTAAGGTCATCGTTCTCAGCCCCTCGGACTCAATCAAAATGATAGCAGGCAGACTTGGAAGCCTTACCCCACTACTCAAACCTCACGTCAAAAACCTCGGCGTGATATTTGACTCAGCACTGAAATTTGACAAACAAGTCAATGCCGTGGTAAAAGCTATCTTCTTTCAGCTTTGGACGATAGCTAAAATAAAACAATTCCTCCACTTTGATGACCTCGAAAAGATCATCCACGCTTTTATCTCCTCCCGCCTAGATTACTGCAACTCTCTTTACACTGGCATCAGCCAATCTTCCCTGTCCCGCCTGCAACTGGTCCAAAACGCCGCAGCGAGACTCCTGATGGGCACCCGAAGAAGGGACCACTTCACCCCGATCCTGGCCTCTCTCCACTGGCTCCCTGTGTGGTTCCGTATACATTTCAAGACCCTCTTCTATGTCTACAAAGCCCTCTAATGGGCTTGCCCCCTCCTACATTAAAAGTCTTCTCACCCACCACTCCACCTCCAGGACCCTCTTGAGGCCAACTTGGGGCTGCTGAATACCCCGCGGTCTAGGCATAAGCTTAGGGGCGACCGTTCCTTTGCGGTTGCAGATCCTAGTCTGTGGAACAGCATCTCTCTTCCCATCAGAACTGCCCCCTCCATCGACTCCTTTAAGTCAAGACTAAAAACGTATCTATACTCCCAAGCCTTTCCTGACGTCCACTGAGCGAGGGCTATATGTATATATGTATGTAGTTTGTTTGTTTATATTATTCTTCTAACAAATGTAAAGCACTTTTGCCAACGAGAGTTGTTTTTTAAATGTGCTATATAAATAAATGTGACTTGACTTGACTTGACTTGATTGGTTAATACATGTTTAAGAAATTGTGCAGTTATTATTGGGATACACCTCAGCACTGATTAAGACTGCAGACCTTCTGAGTGGCCATCTCTGAGCTGTTGAATATATTTTGCTCTGGGTCGTGTACACAGGATGTGAAGAAGCAAACTCTTACAGTGAAGAATGCAGCCTTCACATAAATAAGATTCAGTCCTGCAGTGGTGGACTGTATTTGCAAACATGCAACTCTAGCTGAATTACTACATGCAAATTCAATCTTCAAATGTCACAGCTCATTAACTGTCTGGCTTATTTGTCAGCACTTTTTGCTTGGTCTCTGTCATTTAATAGTGAGATTAAACGAGAATTTACCAGTTTGAAGTTTGATCGTTATTTTATGAGGAGTAACGTTGAGGGAATACGTGAAGAACCCCACCAGGACGCATGCGTGTCATTCTTCAAAGCAGCGGTGTGAAATCACAGATAACTGTAATGACTAAACATAGTAAGATTAGAGAAGAGATACCAGTTGAGTATATGATCAAGGGTGGGAGCGGAGGGCACGTATTCCCTCAACGTTACTCCTCATAAAATAACGATCAAACTTCAAACTGGTAAGTTCTCATTTAACCTCACTATTTTACTTCGGAGTCATGTGAGTGACTACGTGAAGATTTTAAAGCTCTGTGATTTCATGCCGTGGAAATTAGTCCATGCATCACATCTGCCTTGATTATGGGGAGAATAGAGTTAACATCATTAGACATCAATACGATATTGAAACCCAACGATAAATATATTAACACCAATTATTGCCCCTATTTATGGGTCTATTATATTACAGAACTTAAATTTGTTTCTGCAAATGTTCCAGGTTCAATGACTGGTTTGTTATAAAGTCGTTGGAAAGTTACCTCCGTTGACCATCCTGCTGTCTTGAGGATTTGGTCCATAGGAACGTCCAACTTCATAGCTGCCGATGTAGCTGCAGCCCTGGTGGAGTGAGATTTAAAAATGCTAGTGTCTACTCCAGCCTTTATTAGGACCTTTTTTAGCCATCTAGAGATGGTCTGGACTGTCACTGTATTGAGTGGCTGTTTGAAGCTGATTAAAGTGACATTTCTTTCCCTCTGATGATCTTAGTATACTCCATATATAATAGTAAGTGTGTTACAATACAGAGACAACCATCTGTCGGGTAGGCCCTGAATTCTGTTTTTAGGCCTGCTGACCCCTGTCTGTTCTGTTTGACTATTTCATTGATGTGAAAAGTTAAATTTCCAGATGAAATAATCCTGTTGTCCAACCTTAGTTTCTGTAGTGACTGGAACCTTTGTGCCGTGACCAAGGCCATCAGCATGACTGTTTTCATAGTCAGTTTCTGTAGGGACAGAGCTGTAGCTGGAGACCAGTTTCTTAACATCGTCAGTACAATGCTCACATCCCAGATTTGGGAGTACCTGGTTCTTGGGGGATTAACATTAAAATGCCCCTCATGAGTTTGGTTACCAGGGTGTGTCCCAACAGAATGCCGCTCTGTTCCTTGCCACAGGTATGTTGACAGAGCACTTCTGGCGCAGTTGATGGCACTATGACTGAGCCTCTCATTGTAATGGAGGCTTGCCAGGAATTGCAGAACAGACGGGATGTTCATAGATATGTGGGTGATGTTTATTGTTGTGACAGTACTTCCCATTTCTTGATGACACCAAGTACTGTTTTTTGGTGGACTGTCTGTGGGCCGCTGAAATAATATCCACTGTTCGGTCCGTCAGTCCCAGGTGTAGTAGAGGTGCTTTCAACTCTATAAATTAATAGGTTTATATAATTATGACATGGGTAACTATCCCTTGTTGCGGGAAGAACCAGTAAATTAGGTCTATGATGGATGGTGATGCATGGTTCTAAAACCATGTCGTGTATCACCGGGACCCATGGTTGAGTAGGCCAATCGGGTACTATCAAAATACCAGACGCGGAGTCTACTGTATATTCCTAAATACCCGACTGATGAGGCAGAAGGAGGGAATGCATAAATAAATAATCCCCCAATGCAGCAAAAATGCATCTCTACAACTGCCCCAGGTTCTGGTTCCCATGAACATAATTCGATAACTGGTGAGAACATGGATGCGAATAGGTCGATATCTGGTGTTCCATACCGTGCTGTAATTTCAGCAATACATTTTTCATCCAACATCCATTCAGTGTTTTCATAGAATTAGCGTGACCTGTTGTCTGCCACTAAATTCAGTTTACCTGGTAAGTAGGTAGCTGAAATCCAAATATCTCTCTGGATACACTATTGCCAAATTGTGTTGGCCAGATTGTCACATGATGTCGATATGTTTCCACCCATATGGTTGATATATGCTACCACGGTGGTGTTGTCAATTTGTAGTCTAACATGCTGGTGATATAACCCAGAACAATATGACTTAAGGCCATGGAATGCACTCAACATTCCCAGGTAGTTTATGCCCAGTGTTTGTAATAATGATGCCTCCTGTGCATTCCATCTCCCCCACAGCTGGAGATTGAATTGGTAGCATCCCATCCAAGTGCACTGGCATCAGTATGTAGTTCCATAGACGGGTAGCTGATAATGTTTGGATCGGAACAATGCCTAATGTTATGTTTCCACCATTTTAGTTCCATTTTGGCCTGTGTTGGTAGCTTCATTGGTCTGTCAGAATGACCCCCATAATTTTTGAGTGCACGAATGTTTGCCCTCTGTAATTATTTATAATGTAAAGGTCCGATTTGTGTGGCTGGAAACGCAGCCACTATAATGCCAATTATTCTTACTACCAGTCTGATGGATGGTTTTGTTTTGCTGCAAGCCTCCATTAAGGCTGTAACCTTTTCTTTCGGCAAAGTCACTGACATGTGAATTGTGTTAAGGGTGTACCGCAGATGATCCATTGTGTTAAATAACATCTGTGGTCACTTCTAATGGGTACTGTATAGTAAGCTTCTTTTAATACGATGCTTGCCATGTAGTAACCTAGGAATCAATTGCTTAGCAGTACCAAAGGTTCCCATCTAGTAATGAATATATAGTACGAAAGTATTCAAATTAGTCAAATCTATGATGATGTGGCAATCACCATCTAGTTTATGATAAAGATTTTGGACACGAATTCCTGTGATTCGTGTTGGATATCCTCCATTACTCCTTTTTTATATGGGCACTGTAGTTCAGCATGCGCTATTGATTTTTTCTTTGCCTGTAAGCACGAACATTCGGTTCGGTACATGCTGAACTGGAGGATTATGTTTTGTATAAATTCTATGGTATAACCCTATACTTCTGAAAATATAAGTGTCGGTAGTTAATTTATTCCATGCATCCAGATAGAATTGTAATCTCCCACCAACCTCGTAAGGAACCAGACCCACCTACCTCCATGGTTACTATTGGTAGGTTTGTTACTTTTTCGGCATCCTCCGTGGACGTTGAGGTGCCGGTGTCTGGATCTGTAGTTGGGTCGGTGTTGAGGGTTAGCGCATTCCCCAGGAAGTAGTTTTCTTTTACCTGTTTTGATAAGTTGCCTCCAAATAGTAATATTGGTGGTTTGGAGGTTCCAGGTTTGCATAGGTCTGCAAATTAGGGTCTAAAGCCGGTTGGATGGCACTACTTCTAATGCTGTTTACTCGTATTGGTAGTTGCAAAATAAAGCCAGTGCATCCTGGTGATCTTGTGGCATGTCTTTTTTGTTTATTGTGCGGGCGAAACCCGTAATTCCCCCTGTTAGGACTTTCAGAACTTTCTGTTGTTTCAAGTCCCTGGCTCTGCCATGTTTTCAAATACACTGGTTGACAGTGGGAACATTCAGTGTTTTGCAGTTCCCTGATGGTAAGTGTCTTCCAATAGGTTTTCTTGCACCCCATGTGCACTAGGGGTATGTTCTGCGCCCCTCTTCAGGTTCAGCCCAGAATTGACCCCCTATACTCCCCTCTGATGAGGGAGAAACACTGTGCAGCCCTACAAGAGGTACTGCTGTAGGACTTACTAGCTGCCCCCTGTGACTAGTCTCCATCTCCCGGAGCCTGCCACTTACCTGCTCCAACAGCCGCTCCAGCTGGCTCCGATGCTCTCGGTCACTGGCCACTCGCTGCTGCTTCAGTTCCTGCAGCCGCTCCAACCGGCTCCAATGCTCATGGTCACTGGCCGTCGTGGCTGCTCCTGAAGCCGCTACTCCTGAAGCCGCTCCTGCTCCAGTTCCTGCAGCCGCTCCAACCGGCTCCAATGCTCACGGGCACTGGCCGTCGCGGCTGCTCCTGAAGCCGCTCCTGCTCCAGCTCCTGCAGTCAGCCCAGGATTGACCCTCCGTGCTTCCCTCTGATGAGGGAGAAATACTGTGCAGCCCCACAAGAGGTACTGCTGTGGGGCTTACTAACTGCCCACTGTGGCAAGCCTCCATCTCCCGGAGCATGCCACTTTGGAGTATTTCCTCCAGCAGCCGCTCCAACTGGCTGCAATGCTCACGGGCACTGGCCGTCGTGGCTGCTTTGTTCCCCGCTCCCAGCCGCTCCAACCGGCCCCAATGCGCACGGGCACTGGCCGCTCGCGGCTGCTCCTAAAGCAGCTCCAACCGGCCCCAATGCGCACGGGCACTGGCCGTTCGCGGCTATTCAAAGTCGGACTCATCGGAGTCAACGACTCTGTTGGTTTTTTGCTTCACTCTACCGCCCGGCCGTGGCCAGTGCGGGAGCGAAGTCGGGCACAGCTGTTCCCATTACGGGAGATTGGCGTGCCATTGGCTGCTGCTACCGGCTGCCCGCAACCCCGCGGTTCTCCCCCGCCAGCTTTCCCGCAGCCTTCGTGGATCTGGTCCATGTCTCCACCTGTAAGGTAAGTGGAAGGAATGCAGAGTCTCCTTACCTGCTGTTCCCGACTTTCAATTCTGGAACGCAGAGTCTCCTTACCTTCTGTTCCCGGCTTTCAATTTTTGCCGCTAAGGGGAACGTCGTTCCCCCCTGCTGTGACTCGTTGCAATGCGTGTAGCGATATGACACGCATGCATCCTGGCGGGGTTCTTCACGTAGTCACTCACGTGACTCCGAAGTAAAATTTAATGGAGATGTCATTGTCTGGATTTCCTGCCAGGTAATTTTGTCTCATTTATTTTTATTTTTATGCAAACATTCTCATTTAACTCTACCAATGATATGGATGAGAACATACATGGCAAGATTAACAAGTTTCCTGATGATACTCAAGTGGGTGGTTTTGCAGATAGCGAAGATGGTTGTGAAAAATTGCAGCAGGAACTTGATTGATTGGCCTAGTGGGAGGATGAATGGTTGATGGAATTTAATGCAGAGAAATGTGAGGTGTTGCATTTTGGGATGTCTAACAAGGGCAGGACCTACACACTGAATGGTTGGCTTCTGGGGAGTGTATAAGAGCTGAGGGATCTAGGATCAAGGCTACTTGAAGGTCGAGTCGCAGGTAGATAGGGTGGTCAAAAAGGCTTTTGGCCTTAATCAATATTGAGTGTAGAATTTGGGAGTTCATGTTGCAGTTGTATAAGATGTTGGTAAGGCTGCATTTAGAGTATTGTGTTCAGTTCTGGGCACCATGTACTTGGAAAAATGTTGTCAAGCTGGAAATGGTATAGAGAAGATTTACGAGGATGTTGCCAGGATGAGAGGGTCTGAGCTATTGGGAGAGGTTGAGTAGGCTGGGTCTTTATTCCTTGGAGTGCAGTAGGATGAGGGGTGATCTTATAGAGATGTATAAAATCATGAGATGAATAGATGGGGTAGATGCACAGAGTCTTTTGCCCAGAGTAGGCGAATCAAAGGCCAGAGGACATAGGTTCAAGATGAAGGAGAAAAAGATTTAATAGGAATTTGAGGGGTAACATTTTCACATAAATGGTGGTGGGTGTATGGAACAACCTGTCAGAAAAAGTAGTTGAGGCTGGACTATCCCAATGTTTAAGAAACAGTTATACAGGTACATAGATATAACAGGTTGGAGGGATATGGACCAAATGCGGGCAGGTGGAACTTGTGTAGCTGGGACATGTTGGTGTGGGCAAGTTGGGCCAAAGGGCCTCTTTTTTTTTTTATCACTCTCTATATTTAAACTGATATTCTCATCATTTATCCTTGCTGCTACAGTCATCCTAATGACGAAGTTAAGTTTTAAAATCATTTTGTTTATATTACTTCCTCAGTCCAGCTGTGCCACTTTGAAGGAAAAGAGTTTTCAAATCCCAGTCAAACATTTTGCTCATCATCCTCCATCGTCAACCTGCAGTACACGGAAAAAAAAAACAATTGGTGGGTAATTATGCGCAGTAATTTGCTAATTCTAAAACTAACAATCCACTTTGCTGTCAGAAATGAGCATCACATTTGTGCAGAATTCAAAAGATATCCACAGGATGAGAGTCCATAATGACCGTTTCTTAAAATACCCACTCCTTATTTCCATGGCTTGAATACAATTTTACATGGAATAAATTGTCACTCACAACTTATGGGCACCAAACGGATGTTTCAATGGATCATAATTTTCTCTGATTACTAGTTTTTACTAAAATGTTAGTTGTATCCCAAGAGTGTTGCTCCTTTGCATATTTTCTCCAAATATTTCTGCGAATGAAGGAAGATTTTCCTAACTGAAAAAATGTTAACATAAAAGGGTAATGGGCCTGTCCCACTTGGGCGGCATTTCAGGTGACTGCAGGAGACTATGCAGTAGCCACAAGGTCACCACATGTTCGCGGGTGGTTGCCGGGGAGTCGCCTTCATGGTCGTGAGGAGTTCTGGGAACTAGTCACAACATCATTATAGTCACCGCAAATTTTTCAACATGTTGAAAAATCAGCGGCCACTAGACTGAAGTTGCCATGGAGAGTAGCGAGAATTCTCATGTCGTAGGTGGGTCACCAGGAGGTCTTAGTGGGTTGCCAGGAGGTCGATGTTTCTCGTAGGTTGTAGCCCGTGCTGACCGGTGACTTTCATTGGCTCATTGGGGAAAAAAAACATAAGCAGTAGTTTTCAGAACCAAGGATAACTGACTGGTAATGTTAAATGTCCGCCGAGCTTCACAGCCGTGTATCTCTGGCTTCTTAAAAGTTGTCTCCACTCCTTCTCCCTCCTTCTCCCTCCTTCTTCCTCCCACTTTTAAATAACTTATCGTGCACTGTGCTTTAGCCGTCTTAATTACAGTGCTAGCCTTCCTGTTCATTTGTGTGCGTCTGTATCACCTTGGCTTTGCACCATGTGAATTTCATTCAGACAGCGCTCCCACCATTTGTCCTGTCCCCCGCCTGCATAATGGACTAGTGAAGGAAGGGATGTGTGTGTGTGTGTGTGTGTGTGTGTGTGTGTGTGTGTGTGTGTGTGTGTGTGTGTGTGTATGTGTGTGTGTTCCACTCTGACAGTCGCCATTCCAGTTGCCGGTTTTTCAGGCAACTACCGGCAACTTAACAGTCGCCTGAAAAATACCCTAAGTGGGACAGGCCCATTAGTCAGTGTGCAATGGGCTTTCATACCTGTCTGCAATTAGTTGCAGAGCAGTATTGCCATAGCCACTCATCTTGTTAAACCGAAGAAGGGTCTCAACCCAAACTGTCACCCATTCCTTCTCTCCAGAGATGCTGCCTGACCCGCTGAGTTACTCCAGCTTTTTGTTTTTATCTTTGTTTTATACCAGCATCTGCAGTTCCTTCCTACATATTCTGTGGAACAAGAAGGTGCTTGGAAAGAAATTGAAAATAAATTAACCTGATTGAATATGTGATGAGCGATATCTTGAAAAGCGATGTTTATAACTTCATAGAAACACAGCAACATAGAAAATAGGTGCAGGAGTAGGCCATTCGGCCCTTCGAGACAGCACTGCCATTCAATATGATCATGGCAGACCATCCATGGTCAGCACCCCGTACTGGCTCTCTCCCCATATCCCTTGATTCCCTTAGCCCTGATGTGTTTCACTCCAAGGGATCGATTGCCCTAATTCATTGGAAGGCTGTGGCACTCCAGTGGATGATTGCCAACCTGATCGCCAGCCAGCATCAGAATCTGGATGGTTGCCAGCTGAGACCGTGGACCTCTTGTCATTAAGTTAATTCCACTTTTCCCAGCAGCTGAGGCCATTCATCCAATGAATAACGGGGTCTACATATCTGCGTAACTTCAAGCCATATTGTGTATGATTGCTCAGTCCGAAATATGTCTGATATATGTCTGATAACTAAGGCAGAAAATATTCAAATTTTACACATATTTCAAAATGATTAATGCGGAATTGCGCAATCGATCAGCTTTGGGTCAGCCACAATTGTGAGTTCAAACTCATTCTGTTAATTTACGCCTGTAGCATTTGAGCATCACTGCACATTTTACTGCAGGGGGTAGAATAATATGACAACTGGTGGCATTCATTGTTAGGCCACTATGGGAAACTTTAATGTTCCAGATTCCATGTCAAAGCAATTCATGATCATTTCCAGCGATATCCTCCAAATAGCATATTGATGAGGGACAAAGGACAAAGGACATTTATTGTCACATACACCATTTCTGGTGTAGTGAAATTTGAGTTGCCATTTGCAGCACACCAATAAAAGTAAGACACCACTTAAAGAAGAATTTAACATAAAACATAAAAACATCCCCCCACAATGGTTCCCACTGTGCGGGAAGGCAACAAAGGTCCAGTCCACTCCTCTTGTTCACCCCGCAGTCGGGGTCTATTTGAGGACTCTGTAGTTGCCGCGATGGCGGCCCAATGTTACAGGCCCACTCGCCGGATGATGGAGCTCCGGCGTCAGGAGAACACTCAGCGGCCTGGAGTGTCTGGAATGGCCACTTGCTGCCAGAGACCGCGGCTCCCGAAGTCCACAGGCTGCACTGGTCGGAGCTCCAACACTGGCAATCTCGGCGAAAGAACCCTGGCTCCGTGGTGTTGAAAGTCAGCGCCGCCTGCAGCTGGGCACTCCGCGACCATAGCTCCGCGATGTTTGAGTCGCCGGTCTCAGCACTCTGGTGCTTTTCACACAGCGACCCTCAGTAAGGCATCGCCCACTCCACGATGGTGCTTCAGCGCTGTGCCGCCGCCGAAGCTGAAGTTCTGGATGGTCCCGGCTGGAAACGCCATTCCAGGCCCGTTGGTAGGCCGCGAGGAAGGGGCGAAGATACGGCTCGGAGGAAAGCCGCATCTCCGACCAGGTAGGGACTGAGAAATACAGTTTCCCCCTTTACCCCACCCCCGCATAAAAAAGATTAGATCTCCAAAACAAAACTTTTTAACATACTAAAAATGTCTTTAAATGGTGAAAGGACGGACAGTGGCAGGCTGTGCAGCCATGCTCGACGGCGCCTCCAATGAAGGGAATCAATATGTATATTGACCCAGTTAAGATCATCTCAACTCAATCATCTTGAGAAACATGGCATCAAGTGTCTATTATTTGCTGCTAAACAATGCATTGAAATGACTTGAGTTACTAAACTGCTGCGAACAATTTTTGAAATGGTACACAGTGCCACCACAATGCATGAGTTTGTATTTTAATTTTTCTGGCTGGATCGAGGCTCGGAATCGTGGTTGGATGCACGGGTGAAGCCAAGAGTTAGGATTGTGCCTTGTTTTGTAGCTCAGAGCTGGGAGAATGGTAGGTTAGCTTCTAGAGCCAGGAGCAGGGATTTGGCTTTTGAACTACACCACTATTTGATTCCACCACCTTCTCATCATGGCTTCCTGTTCCACTAACATTTTCCCTCCTTCCCGTCTCTCCTTCTTTACACTCCAGTGTAATGGGTACATGGTGTAGTGGTGAATTTTGTGGACGGGCAGCCAGGACTCGGGCTATTAATCCAGAGGCATGTGTTTGATTCTCACCATGGTAGTTAGAGAATGTAAGTTCAAATAAATAGATAAATCTGAAATTTGAAAAGAAAAATCTTAGTTATTGTGACTATGTAACTTCTGGATTGTAATGAAAACTTATCTGCTCTACACTCCAAGAAATTTACCTTGTCTGACTCATGTGTTGAGTTCAGGCCAACTAATGTGGTTCACTCTTAATTGTCTTCTGAGTTCAAGGACAATGATTTAGGCAATACAATGCATCAATGATTTAGATTAAGGGATTCAAAGCAACATTAGCAAATTTGCAGAAAATGCACAAAGCTGGGTGGCCGTGTGAAATGTGAGGAGGATGCTATGAGAATGCAGGGTGACTTGGACAGGTTGGGTGAGTGGGCAGATGCATGGCAGATGAAGTTTAATGTGGATAAATGTGAGGTTATCCACCTTGGTTATAAAAACAGGAAGGCAGGTTACTATCTAAATGGTAGGTACACACAATTGCAGGGGAAACTCAGCGGGTGCAGCAGCATCTATGGAGCAAAGGAAATAGGCGACGTTTCGGGCCGAAACCCTTCTTCAGACTCCGTTCAAAAGGGAACTGCAGATGCTGGAATATCGAAGGTACACACAATTGCTGGGGAAACTCAGCAGGTGCAGCAGCATCTATGGAGTGAAGGAAATAGGCGACGTTTCGGGCCGAAACCCTTCTTCAGACTCGTTCAAAAGGGAACTGCAGATGCTGGAATATCGAAGGTACACACAATTGCTGGGGAAACTCAGCGGGTGCAGCAGCATCTATGGAGCGAAGGAAATAGGCGACATTTCGGGCCGAAACCCTTCTTCAGACTCAGTTCAAAAGGGAACTGCAGATGCTGGAATATCGAAGGTACACACAATTACTGGGGAAACTCAGCGGGTGCAGCAGCATCTATGGAGCGAAGGAAATAGGCGACGTTTCGGGCCGAAATCCTTCTTCAGACTCCCTTTTGAACACTATCTAAATGGTGTCAAGTTGGGAAAAGGGGAAGTAGAACGGGATCTGGGAGTCCTTGTTCATCCGTCAATTAAAGTAAGCATGCAGGTACAGCAGGCAGTGAAGAAATCGAATGGCATGTTGGCCTTCATAACAAGAGGAGTATAGGATCAAAGAGGTTCATTTTTGCAGTTGTATAGAGCCCTAGTGAGACCACACCTGGAGTATTGTGTGCAGTCTTGATCCCCTAATTTGAGGAAGGACATTCTTGCTATTGAGGGAGTGCAGCATAGGTATACAAGGTGAATTTCCGGGATGGCGGGACAATCATATGCTGAGAGAATGGAGCGGCTGGGCTTGTATACTCTGGAATTTAAAAGGATGAGAGGGTATCATTGAAATATTTAAGATTTTTAGGGTTTGGACACGCTAGAGGCAGGAAACATGTTCCCGATGTTGGGGGAGTCCAGAACCAGAGGCCACTGTTTATGAATAAGGGGTGAGCCAATTAGAGCGGAGATTTTTCACACTGAGAGTTGTGAGTCTGTGGAATTCTCTGCCTCAGAGGGCGATGGAGGCCAGTTCTCTGGATACTTTCAAGAGAGAGCCAGATAGGGCTCTTAAAGATAGCAGAGTCAGGGTATATAGGGAGAAGGCAGGAACGGGGTACTGATTGTGGATGATCAACCATGATCACATTGAATGGCGGTGCTGGCTCGATGGGCCGAATGGCCTAACTCTGCACCTATTGTCTATTGTCTATTGTCTATAATTGATGTTGGCACTGCTGGTGTTGCCACTGATATCCTCATCCTAGGAATGAATAAACAAAGGATGTGTGTCAAGAAATGTGTTTTCCCTCCTCGTTGTGGTCAGCCTTTTTTAACATGCCCAGATCAGATTCCCAGGACCAGTTCATTGACAATGAGTCGCTCTTCAAAGTAGGAATCTGAATAAGAGTCTTGACCTGAAATGCAACTGTGTAGGAAGGAACTGCAGATGCTGGTTTACACCGAAGATAGGCACAAAATGCTGAAGTAACTCAGCTGGACAGGCAGCATCTCTGAAGAGAAGGAATGGGTGACGTTTAAGGCCAAGACCCTTCTTCAGACAGTGGATAAGTTTCTTGGGCCTGATTGAGTGCATCTTGTGGGAAGCTAGGGAGGATTTTTATCCATGTTCTCCAGAGATGCTGCCCGACCTGTTTTGTTACTCCAGCACTTTGTGTCCTTTTGTACAACGAGTCTCACCTTTAAGAGGTCTAGGTTTTCATTACATGGTGTGATTAAGTGACAATCCTGGGCCTTCTGTTGATGCTTGCATCCAGTGAATCAAACATCCTGAGTTGGCAGAGAAGGAAGATCATTATCATGAGCAGGCATCAACATTTGGACAAGTGCCTGCATTACAATCAATGCACAGGATGTGGTTAATCAAACATTGTGACCTTTGCACTCTTTTCCAGAAGGCTGTTCAATTTAGCCCTGCTGTCTGTGATATGAGAAATTAAACTGAAATGTTATTTGGCCTCTCAAGTGGACATAAGGGATCCATTATATTGTTTGAAGATGAAAGCATGCGGTGGCCTGCCAACCTTCCTCTGTAAGCCAATATCAGAGGAACAGAATATCCCGTCATCTATCTCGTGGCTTTATGTGGGATGTTGTTGCGTGCAGATTTCCTGCATCATTTCCTTCCACCATTTCACAAGCACTTCATTAGCTGGGAAGGACTTTCAAGTATCCCGACAATGGAAATAAACCACCTGAATCTTTGTTCTTCCTCTTTAATTGAAGTCTGGATAGAATAGAACAGCACCTCATATTTCGCTTGGGCATCTTACAGCCCAGTGGTATGAATATTGATGTCTCTAACTTCAATTAACCCTTGCATCCCCTCACCTCATCCTTCCCCTAAACAAGTCGTTGTACCGGGTTCAAAGTTGTTTTGTTGAGTCTCATTGTCTGTAACTCGTTTTCACCTAGCCCACAGCTAGCAATGCCTGTTTCCTTTATCATCTCTACTTTTTTGCATTTCTTTCATTCACTTGTTCCATATCTCTCTCTATCACCATCTATATATCTATTTTCCCTTTCCCCTGGCACTCAGTCTGAAGGAGGGTCTCGACCCGAAACATCACCAATTCCTTTTCTGAGGAATGCTTTCTAACGTGCTGAGTAACTTCAGCTTTTTGTATCTATCTTCATTACAAACCCTCAGGTGGTTTCATAAAGCACCCTTTGATCTGCTTGCTCACAAAGGTTAGTGGTGTAGGTGGTGTCGGAGCCAGCATGGATACTGTATATGAATCCTTTTGACACTGAGTACTCTGAGCTAAGACATCTTTAAACATCCAAGGACCCTAACAGTCTTTCCAGGTGAGGCAGAGGTTCACGCACCTTCTCCAACCTCATCTACTGGATCTGCTACTCCAGGTGTAAACTTCTCTACATCGGCGAGACCAATCGCAGACTCGGCGATCGTTTCGCTGAACACCCCCGCTCAGTCAGCCATGACTTACCTGATCTCCTGGTTGCTCAGCACTTAAACTCCCCCTCCCATTCCCACACTGACCTTTCTGTCCTGGGCCTCCTATAATGTCAGAGTGAGGCCCAGTGCAAATTGGAGGAACAGCACCTCATATTTTGCTTGGGTAGTTTACACCCCAGCAGAATGAACATTGACTTCTCTAACTTCAAGTAGCTCTTGCTTTCCCTCCCTCTCCATCCCCTCCCCTTCCCAGTTCTCCCACCAGTCTTACTGTCTCCGACTACATTCTATCTCTGTCCCGTCCACTCCCCTGACATCAGTCTGAAGAAGGGTCTCCCCCTTTCCTTCTCCCCAGAGATGCTGCCTGTGCTGCTGAGTTACTCCAGCATTTTGTATCTATCCTGTACCTTCTGGGTTGCTTCTGCGACACAATTGAGGTCAGCCAACATTTTGCAATACTTGTTGAATTTGAAGTATATGTTCCTGGTGAATGATCATTCAAAATGATTCTGTTTTATATTCTGAAGCCTTCCTGCTTACACCAAAAGATCAGATTGCACTGTAGGACTATTAAATGGAAAACAATATTGACAAAGGTTCAGAACACACGTTACATTCCACAAATGGTTATCATTTACTTTATCACTTTTGGACCAAGGGATGATTTCTTGTGATGAATTGAAATTTTTATTTGCCCAGCCACTATTGGTGCTGTTCCAAGCACAAATTAGATGTTGCAGCATGAGCATTGGGTTCCTTGCCAATAATGTTATTTCTTCAGCATCAAAAAATACGTACACACTTGCAGCTCGAACATTGACTCCTGTACCTTTCACAGAAACTTTTGGCTCAGATAAATAGAGAATAAATCACATCTTCATAATGATGCCATGTCAATGTTAAGCTTAATTCAGAGCAGGCTGCTAGAAAAATACATCCAATGATTTAAAAAAATCTCATTTTGTGATGTACAATATTTTGTGAAAATCAAAAGCTCAGAAACTCACAAGAGATAAAGGTTCATTCCAAGTTGCTTACGCTAATTATGGTAGCAACTGCAAATTGTACTCATATGAAATTTGGTTCCATGGATATCAAAAGCATATAAGCAGAATTTAGCTCCATGAGCCTGCTTTGTATGCAATAAAAACCATTACTGACTTTCTTTTAACCTCAGTACTATTTTCCACAAATCCCTTTAAAACTTAATATCTAAAGATTTCTCAAACTGCCTTGAATATACTCAGATAATATTTTGTAACATTAACTTTTAACAGGCTATCGTATCACTGGTAAGGCTAGTATTTATCGCTTATTCCAAATTGCCCTTGTGAAGAAGGTTGTGAGTCACTTCCTTGTGCAGTCCTACTAATAAATATACTCCTGTAGCGGCGCCTGCTGGCGCACGCAGGTACCGAACCTGGTGTTCGGAAGCCGCAGTCATGTGACTCGGGAGGGGCTGTTGTTTTCATACGGTTTTCGCTTTCGCATGGCAATTCAGCGGCTGACCACTGTGGTGGCCAGTCGCATGTGTGTAGAGTTGTTGACCATAAAACGATTTTGTAATAAAATCTGTTTAAATCAACTGGTCGTCGTCTCTGCACCGCTAAATTGGTGACCCCGACTTATCTAGCCATCGTTAGACAGGGATCATGCAGGAAGACTACGTTCCTGCAGAATCGGCCGGCACAAGGCAGAGCTCACCGGTTTTTGAACTACTGATGTTCTGGCCGGATCAACCGCAAGTTTGGCTCGACCACATAGAGGCAGTTTCATCTGCACGGCATTGCAGCAGACGAGATGATGTGGGGGCTCTACCACAGGACTGTGCCTCGAGGCTGTTGCCTTACATAAGAGACCCATCGGCGACAGCCAATACGAGGGATTGCGGGCTGTCCTGTTACACACCTTCGTGCTCAACCGCTGAGACAGGGCGGTGAAGATCCTTCACATGGATGGATTCAGCAATCCCCAGCACCTCGCGGAGATAGCTGATGAGATATGGATCACCAGACGAGAGACGTTTGCTCCTTGACCCGCCCCGCTTCCATGGCCAGGGAGCAGCCTAGGAGAAATCGAGAAGGAAGATCGAACTCGCCCAGCCCGAAGAAGTCGCATTCCCTGTTCGTTTCAGGGAAATGCCTTGACCAATTGCCCGCAAAGGCGAACGCGATCGGCCTGAACGAATGCCTCTATGTCCTTGATCGCCACTCCGGTCACCGTTTCCTGGTCGACATTGGTGCCATAACCAGCATCCTGCCCCCGACCGCTCGAGATGCCCGCGTCGGTAAGGTAGGACCTGTCCTCTCGGCCGTTAATGGGAGCGACATTTGCACTTACAGTACGCGGACCCTGGATTAAATTTCATCTCCCACCAGTATAGGTGGAAGTTAACCGTTGCTGACGTTGCCCAGCCGATATTGGGGGCCGACCTCTTGCGCGCGTACACCCTGTTAGTAGATGTGCGGGGTGGGCAAATGGTTCTGTTGTCGGACCTGCTCCCTGCCGAGCCGCATAATCCGTTCATGCAACAACAGCAATTCGATGAGGTAGCTGAGATCCAGCAACCTTTCGCAGCCTTTCTCACTGAATTCCCAGGGTTGCTCACGCCCCAGTTCGACGGGGCTGTGGCCCGTCATGGAGTGGTCCACCACATTCCCACCGAGGGCCCACTGGTTCACGCCTGAGCGTGCCGCATCCAGCCCGATAAACTGCGCTACGCACAAGACGAGTTCCAGCTTATGGAAGACATGGGGATTGTCCGGCGGTCGGATAGACCTGGGCTTCCCCTCTGCATAAGGTGCCCAAAGCATCCAGGGGATGGAGAACTTGCGGTGACTACAGGCGTCTAAACGCGATAACCACAGCAGATCGGTACCCATTCCCGAACATCCAAGATTTCTCGGCTTTTGGAGGGAGCTACCTTCATCTCGAAGGTCAACCTGGTTCATGGGTATAATCAGATCCCGGTCCATCCCGACAACATCCCTAAGACGGCCAACATCACCCCTTTCGGCCTTTTCGAATGGCTAAGAATGCCTTTTGGCCTGAAGAACGCCGCTCAAGCGTTCCAAAGGTTAATGGATCAGGTCGGCCGTGTTTGCCGTTCAAATTCATCTATCTCGATGATATTCTGGTGGCCAGCAGCGCGCAGGCTGAACATTTTAAACACCTCCGCCTGCTCTTTGAATGGCATAAGCGCGGGTTGGTGATCAACCCCGCGAAGTGCCAGTTCGGATTGCGCTCCATCTCCTTTTTAGGTCACAGGGTAACCTGCCAAGGTATACAACCGCTGCTTGAGAAGGTCGACACAATCCGTCATTTCCCGAGGCCGCTATCCGTCAAGGGCCTGCAGGAGTTCATCGGAATGGGGAATTTCTTCCACCGATTCATCACGTCAGTGGCTGCCATCATGCGGCCGTTGTTCCAATGTCTGGCAGGCAAGCCTAAGGACCTGGTTTGGTCCAAGGAGGCCGGGATAGCTTTTGAGGGGGCTAAGACCACGCTGGCCAATGCCACCATGCTGGTACACCCGAGGGCATCAGCCCTCACAGCTCTCACTGTGGACGCGTCGGACGTCGCGGTGGGTGCTGCCCTCGAGCAGTGGTTAGGTAACCGCTGGCATTTTTCAGCAGGCAGCTGCGGGCCCCAGAGATCAAGTACAGCACTTTCGATCGGGTGCTCCTCGCGCTTTACCTAGCGATCCGACATTTCCGTTATTTCCTAGAGGGCAGCCCATTCACTGCATTCACGGACCACAAGCCACTCACATTCACTTTGAATAATGTTTCCGACCCCTGGTCTGCCAACCAACGGCGGCACCTCGCTTACATATCCGAATTTACGTCTGACATTCGGCATGTGGCGGGGAAGCTGAACATTGTGTCCGACACGCTATCCCGTCCCGCGGTCCCTGAGGTTTCCATTTTAAACCTAGGTGTGGATTAAACGGAGCTGGCAGCGGCTCAAAGGGCTGACGCCAGCATGGAGGATGTCCGCAATGCTGAATCGGGACTCTAGCTGAGTGAAGTCCCTTGCGGCGTTGCAGGCATGCGAGTCATTTGCGATGTCTCAACGGATAAAGCCCGCCCGATCGTCCCGATTGCCTGGAGGCGTCGGATTTTCGACACCATCCACAGCCTAGCTCACCCGTCCATCCGCGCCACCTCTGCCCTGGTTGCTTCCAAGTTCATCTGGCATGGGTTACGAAAGCAGGTCACAGCATGGGCCCACGCTTGTATCCCCTGTCAGACTTCCAGGGTGCAGAGGCATGTGCGCCCGCCCGTGCAGGACTTTGCTGTTCCATACGGCAAGTTCCTGCACATCCATGTTGACTTGGTGGGTCCCTTGCCGTCTTCGCATGGGGCCACTCACTTGCTAACTATCTGGATAGGTTCACCAGGTGGGCGGAGGCAAGACCATTAACCGATACCTCCGCTGAGGATTGTGCCCGCGTTATTGTCTCCAATTGGATCGCTCATTTCGGGTCCCTTCAGATATAACTACCGATCGTGAGGACCAGTTCACATCCTCCTTGTGGTGTGGTATGGCGCAGCTGTACGTTGCGAATCTGCACCAGACAACCTCATATCATCCGGAGTCGAACGGTTTAGTTGAGCGGTTTCACACACATTAAGTCAGCGTTGAAGGTCCGGCTCACCGGCCCTGATTGGGTTGACCAGTTGCCCTGGGTTCTCCGAGGCATCAGAATTACACCAAATGAAGTCCTCGAAGCCTGCTCGGCCGAGCTGGTTTATGGCTCAGTTTTGCGGGTACCTGGGGAATTTCTGCCCATGACCCGCGATCAGGAGGTCCCGGCTTCGGCAGTGTTAGCTGACCTTCGCGAGCGGGCGCGCGCGCTGGTTCGGTCCCCACCTCCCGACATGGATCGTCCGAGGTGTATGTGCCTACTATGTTACGGGATTGTGCTTATGTTTTCCTTCGTAGCGATGCTCACCGCTTGCCGTTACAGCGGGTGTACGAAGGTCCGTACAGGGTGCTGAGGACTGGTACCTCGATGTTCAAGTTGGACATGGGTGGCAGGGAGGAGTTCATCTCCATCAGCCGCCTTAAGCCAGCCCACGTCTACGAGGATAGCCCGGAGGCGGTCATCCACTGGCCGTTTTGCCGCCCTCTGCACCTGTTACCCCCGGTTATGTTTCACCGGTCCCCTCTGTTACACCAGTCCCTCATTCACGTTTTTCACGTCCCTCCGGTTCTGTTTTGCCGGTCCCGAATGCTACGCTCGCCCCTCGACCTCGGACTATGCGTTCCGTTCGAACCATCCGGTTACCCATGCATTGCCGTACCGCGGATTGTGGGGGAGGCCATGTAGCAGCGCCTGCTGGTGCACGCAGGTATCGAACCCGGCGTTCGGAAGCCACGGTCACGTGATTTGGGAGGGGCTGTTGTTTTCGCGAGGTTTTCACTTTAGTGCGGCAGTTGAGCGGCAACCACCATTGTTGCCAGTCGCATGTGTGTAGAGCTGTTGCCCATAAAACGATTTTGTAACAAAATCTGTTTAAATCAACTGGTCGTCGTCTCTGCACCGCTAAACTCTCACAGTAATTTTGTGTTGGTGGTTCCAAGATAGAGACCCAGTGATGCCGAAGGAACTGTGATATATTTCCAAGTAGGCATGGTCTGCTACTTGGAGGCAACATTGAGGTGAAAGGCTTGATGTCTTTGTTGCTCATGAAGGTAAAACTCACCTGAAGGCTTTGCATCAGAGTAGCTTGAAAGTAATTGCAATGCACTTTGTAGATGATACACAGTACAGGGCCACAACCCTTTGAGTAAGATAATCACCGCCTGACACTTTTGAGACTTGAATGTCTCTTGCCACTTATTCGCCCACCTCTAAATGTTGTCTAATTCTTGCTACATGCAGGTACAGGCTGCTTCATTTCATGGAGAACCAAGCTCACTGAAATCATAATTAATAGTTTAAAAGGCTTCAAAGGCCTTTTATTGTCATGTGCACCAATTAAGGTACAGTTATATTCATGTTACCATACAGCCATACTAAAAAAAAGCACCAAGACACACAACTACATAAATGTTAACATAAACATCCACCACACCGGGTCCCCCACATTCCTCACTGTGATGGAAGGCAAAAAAGTCAAATATTCTTCCCTCATTTTCTCCCGCGGTCGAAGCAGTCAAACCATCTGCAGTCGGTATGATCAAAGCTCCCATAGCCGGCGATCGAAGCCCCTGCGGCTTCGAGCTCACAAAGTCGGCATCTCACCAGGGACCGCGAGCTCCACGATGTTAAGTCCTGCAGGCTCCCATGGTTGGAGCTCCTGACGTCGGTCTCCAGCAAAGACCGCCAGCTCCTCAATGTTAGGTCGCAGTGTGGACTGAGATACGATACGGAAAAATATTTGTAGCTCCGTCAAGGTAAGAGATTTGAAAAAGGTTTCCTCCATCATCCCCCCCACCCACCCCCCCCCCCCCCCCCACCCCCACCCCCCACCCCCCACATGAAACAAGCTAAAGATACACTAAAACATTAATTTAACACTTACTATAAAATAACAGAGAATGAAGGTGAGGCAGTGTTGGTGAGGCAGCCATTGCTGGTGCCATCCGATAAACAACCCCTCTTCTGAAATTATGATGAACATAAAGCCATTGATGAAGCAGCTGAAGGTGGTTGGATCTAAGGAACCTTTTGCAGTGATGTTCTGGAGTTTGGAATAATTGACCAACATCATATTTTTCTGAAAAAACATTATTTAACCATTCTTTAATCAAATTCAATATTATTTAACACATATTGAACTTGACAGGCACCAAATAATCACATGTGTGGATTCATCTATCAGATGGATGCATTCCTCCTGTTATCGGTCCGCCAGGTCAGTCACCCCCTGCGTACAGTACAGATGTTAGCCTAGATGACGCCTGCGTACTGTCCAGCTATACAAAGAGTACTTTACAGCTGTTAGCTCAGGTACCCACTGCATACTGAACAGCTGTTAGCCTGGATATCCATTGCATACTGCCCAGCTGTTAGCCCAGGGACCCACTGAATGCTGTCCAGATGTTAACCTGGGCATAACCTGAGGCTCCCCCAATGTAATTCTAGTTATTCCCTCAACACAGTCTTGCTACTAGTCAGAACCCTAGTCTCGGCATGCTACTTAGTGAAGTGCATGATAAATGACCATTTAATTTAATACATTGTACATTTCAAGATTTATTTCTAAAAGGCGCTTTTTTTCCAAATGTGCATGTTGTCCTCGTCACATTTGCAAAAATGCTACAACAGTTCAATAGATGTCATCCGAATATTTTACTTGTCGTGTACATGTCTAAAGGCATTTTCGTTCATTTTTACTCTAGCATGATATGGCTCAAGCCCAAACCCAAACTATGATAATAGTTGTATCTGAACATTTGTCACAGTTGCTTGCAGACACCATTCTATCAGCACATTTGTTTCTGTACAGTAAAATTGAAACCATATTTATAACAGGCCATAAATTTTGATCATTGCAGTTTTTGTTAATCAGTCTCTCTAAGGGCAATATTTCAATATCACCATGTGAGCTTTAATTGATTCCGATGAATTCCAACTGGACTGTTTCATATGTGGTATTTTACAGAAACAATGTTCTTGGAGATACAGTCCAATTGGGGGGAGGGGGAAAGAGAAAGCTGGAAGAGTGGAGGGGCAGGACAAAGCCTGACAAGTAATCGGTGGATGCAGGTGAGGGAGGGTTTTGACAGGCAGATGGATGGACAAAGGCCAGAGATGAAAAGACAGAAAGCGTGAGACAAAAGGATTGAGGATTTGTGAATTGTGAAGCTAGAGGAGAGATTGTGGGTGGAAAGGGGAAGGTGACATGATGGGAGGGGAGAAATAGGTGAATGTCCAGGTGGAGTACAAGGTAGAGAGGTGGGGAGGGGGAGAAAGGGGGAGGGACAGGTTGTGATTGGAGAATTCAATGTCCATACTGTTGGGTTGTAAACTACCCAAATGGAATAGAAGTTGCTGTTCCTCCATTTGCTTGTTGGATGTGGAGGCTAGTAGGGTGAAAGGTGAGGACCTGTGGAAGTCTATCCTTGTTCTGTCTGGGGGGAGGGGGAATGCTAGACGTGGAGGCTGATGGAATGAATGGTGAGATGTGTTGGATGTGGAGATGCATTCCTCTCTCCCCAGTCACTTTCTCCAGCAACTGCAGGAGATATACAGTAACACCTGTCCCTAAACCTCCTCCCTCACCGCCATCCAGGGACCATGGAAGTCCTTCCAAGTGCAACACAAGCTCACTTGCACCTCCTCTTACCTCATCTACTGCATCCAGTATTCCAAATGTGGTCTCCTATACATCGAACAGACCAAGCGTAGACTTGGCAACCATTTTGCCAAACACTTTAGTTTGAACAACGAAAACCTGCTGGATCTCTCAGTTGCCAACCATTTTAACTCCTCTTCTCATTTTCATATTGACGTATCTGTCCTGGACCTTCATAATCACCATAGGGAGGCCACACGCAAACTGGAGGCACAACACCTCATCAGTTGCTTGGGTAACTTGTAACCCAACTGTATGAACATTCAATTGTCCAACTGTGGGTAACTGCTAACACCCCCCCACCACCACACACTTCTTCCCCCTCCCCCATTTCTTCGCTCCCCACCTCCCCTGTGCCCCACCTGGACTCAAACCTATTTCTCCCCTTCCTCTCCCCTTACACCTGCTTTCCTTCCTCTAGCTTCACAATCACAACACTTCAATCCTTTTGAATCATTCCTTCTCTCTCTTCTTGAAGAAGGCTGCAAGAAAATGAAACAAACTTTCCACCTGTCTTAACGTTATAAAGTCCTGAAGTGCGTAACAAGTCAGCGTGGTGCGTTGAAACATAATTGCCATAATAACGATGGAATTCTCTTGCGTCCATGCAAAATAGCAGGAAGGGACTCATTTTAGCAAGGCATCCAAAAGGACCTACAAGGCAAGTTTGTAACCCTGATACAGGAGATGCAACAGTGTATCCGGCAAAATCCTATAAACAACAAAAGGAGAATGGGCAGATTATGACCCTGAAAAAAATCTTCAGAGCATCCTGATTATATTAAAGACCTTTCTGTTCGTAGGCCCGCTTTTGTTAATTCTGCAGTGCCAAGCTTCGTGTTTGAATCATTCCGAGAGAAAGATAACCTGTACTTTGAGTGCTGGACCAGTACAGAATATACAATCAAAATCAGGTAGATGGGAGCTGAGACTGTGTGGCTGCAGGGAATAAAGGGTGCATGTTGTGGCCACAGGTCGAGACTGGAACACAGGCTGTGTTTCAAAGGATAGGTGCTATCAACAGCTGTGTTAGCAGCCTGTGAATACTATACGATACGATTTGATACGATAGAACCTTATTGATCCTAGGAGGGAAATTGGTCTGCCAACAGTCATAAAACACAAAGTACATGAAACATGTAATTCAAATGATGAGTGGAAAGGATTGGGGATGTGCAAAGATTGGGGAAATGGAAGGGAGGTCAGTCTAACTCACAGCAGAAGGGGGAGGAGATGTACAGTTTGATAGCCACAGGAGAAAAGGATCTCTTGTGGCGTTCTGTACTGCATCTTGGTGGAACCAGTCTGTTACTGAAGGTACGCCTCAGGTTCACCAGCGTGTCATGGAGGGGATGAGCTGTATTGTCCAAGATGCTCTTGCAGTTTGAGGGGCATCCTCCCCTCCAAAACCACCTCCCATGAATTCAACCCACCCTCCTCCCTTCCCCCCCCCCCCCCCCCGCCCCCCCAGACAGAGCCAGCCTTCCTGATGCGCTTGTTAATCCTGTTGGCATCCACGGCGCAGAGATGACGGCACTGGCTACCATCGATTAGTGAAACATTTGCAGCATCTTACTGTAGACATTGAAGGAGCGGAGCCTTCTCAAAAAGTACAGGTGGATTGGTGGGAGGTCAGGTTTGGTTTGTAACTTGGAGTCACACTTTCCCAATGTGTGACTGTTACGTTGGGTCCTGGTCTTGAGGATCATGAGTCAGAGGCCTGCAGGTCGAGGCCTCGATGTGGTAGTCGCAATGAATTAGAGTCCTCTAGTCAGTGAGCTGGGAGTTTGTGATCAGGGGATCAACTGGAGGGCCTGTGATTTTTGGCCAAGGTTGACTTAATCAGTTTTGTTTCTGTTGTTCATTGGCCAGGGGATTTGGGAACTTGCAATTAGTGGTTGGTAGGAAGGGTTTGATAATAATGGGGGGGGGGGCAGTTATTTTAAGGTCAGTGATTAGACTTGGGTATTTCATTTGGGAACTAATGAATGGTGTCAGAAATGGGTGAGTCTGTGCTTTGCATTTACAGTGAATTACAAGCTTACCGTTCGCAACTGAGAGAGGAGGATCGATTGTCAGTTGAGACAGTGCAATCCAAAATCATATGTAGTTGGTGAGCTGCAGACCAGCTATTATTGGCTTTGGAGATGCTGATTAGTGTGAGGATCAGATCGAAGGTGATGCCATGTGGGCAAAATTCTCTCTACCCTTATTACCAGATTCATATTTTCTTGATATTGGAAGGTACACCAACTTGCTGCAATTTTAGCTCATGTCATTGAAAAAAATTTATGTCACAACTTCAGATTTTTCTAATATTGACAAAATTGGACATTATTGATTATTAATAGTAATTAGAGAATAATTGAGAATTATGGTTGCCATAAAGCATGACTGAATTAAATTTAGTAACAATTATATCTGCATGATTTTTGAATTGATTGAAAATGAGAAGCATGGAAAAAAGCACTTCTCCCCAAGCCAACCATCGACCACATATTAGTTCGATGGTATCCTGCTTTTGTATCCGCTCCATGCACGAGGGACTGCACTGGGGACAAATATTTGGAGTACTTTCTTTCCCGCAATGTGCTCAGTAACATCTGTTAAACTATACCTATGTGAGCTGAAACATTCATGATGCATTTCCAAAAAAAAAGGGGGATCATGCTGTACTGATCCATCTCTGAACCCGTGGGACAAAGGATAAAGGCTGATAGATAAAATACTGACAGAAGGAAGTCAATGTCTCTTGTGTCGAAGAAGTTGTGTGAGAAAATCAAATAGGTCAACAACGTATTAGATGTCTATTGGAACATATTTCAAAAGAATAATCCCTACGATGAGTTCAATACCAAAGCAGTTTCTCCTCTTGATTAGTACAGGTATCAGGGGTTATGGGGAGAAGGCAGGGGAATGGGGCTATGAGAGAGATATAGATCGGCCATGATTGAATGGTGGCGTAGACTTGATGGGGCAAATGGCCTAATTCTACTCCTATCACTTATGAATGTATGAATTTATTGTGGACTCAGTTACCTTAAATTTATAGGGAGAGGCATTCTGGATTCCAACAATCCTGAATAATCATCTTTTACTTTGGCCATGAAAGAATGAGGGAGGGATGATCGTGTTAAAATGCAGGGATCGCTGGTCGGCGTGGACCCGGTGGGTCGAAGGGCCTGTTTCCACACCATATCTCTAAACTAAACTAAACTAGTAAGATTAAACGCGAATTTACCAGTTTGAAGTTTGATCTGTATTTTATGAGGAGTTACAATGAGGGATTACGTGAAGAACCCGTCCAGCACGCATGCGCGACATACTTCAAAGCAGCGGTGTGGAATCACAGGAAACACAATAATTGAAATAAACATAGTAAAGAAAAGGAGAACTAAGATATCAGTTGATCTCTATAATTGAGGGTGGGAGTGGAGGGCACGTAATCCCTCATCGTAACTCCTCATAAAATGCAGATCAAGCTTCAAACTGGTAAGTTCTCGTTTAATCTTACTATTTTACTTCCGAGTCACGTGAGTGACTACGTGAAGATTTTAAAGCTCTGCGATTTCAAACCATGTAACAGTTCATACTTCACTTGCTGCCGAGGTCATTCAAGGGAGGAAGTATGTTATCGTAATCAACCATGAATCTGTTTGTAAAACAATAATGGTATTTATTAAACAATAACAAAAAGAAAAAAATGCTCCCCCGGGCTTAAATTATATATTTGCAGATTCTAAAACTCTTTCTGCAAATAAAACAGGGTCTGCTAGCGGCTAGAACATTTGGAATGTTTTCTCCATGGACCACCCCGCTGTAGCCAGGATGTGGTCCAATGGCACGTCCATCCTTTTAGCCGCCGATGTGGATGCTGCCCTGGTAGAGTGAGATGTATATATGTCAGTATCTACTCCAGCAGCTCCCAGTACCTGCTTGAGTCATCTTGAGATGGTTTGGCTCGACACCCGACCATGAGGTTTCAGGTGGCTGACCTGTAAAGAAGTTAAGTCTGACACACTTGTAACTTTACTTATGGTTTAATGATCACTCAAGTTAAACACATTCCAGCACTGACTACTAGCAGTCTATAACTGTGCTGGAACCAAGAGAGGGAGGGAGAGATAGAGAGAGAGTTATTATACTTGATAACTAAGGCGTGGTTAGTGGTACTGAGGTAGCTATATTATTGGTTGCATGCATGGACCATCTACATCCTTCCCCTTAGAAATTAAACAGAATTAGAGCCATGGCAATGTAACAGCACAGGGCATGCGAGTTTAAGCAAAGTCGCCGTAGCGAACAGGCGGCTTGACAATGCGACCCGAACGCGTGCGTACAATACCTTCCCCCCCCCCCATCGGAAAGAAGAGAAGGCGTATCGGAAGCAGGCGAGAAAGTTAAAGCAGGATCGAGCGCAGTAGAAGCTGGAAAGGCAGGAGGGGGAGGTGGGCTCAGAGGAGGTGAAGATACCCGGCCAAAACCAGGCGGCCGAGGAGGAGGTGAACGCAAAGGAGGAGGAGACAGCAGCAGCGGAGGGGTGCACGGCATGCGGGGAACAGCAGGGAGATCGGCAGTGACAGGCTGGAACGGCAACGGAGGAGCATAAGGACCCGCAGGTGCAGGCTTCGGCTCGTTCACGGCCAGTAGGTGTTGACGGCTCCGACGATAGACAGTCCCTTCATAGTCCACCAGGTAAGATCTTGGGGAGTCAGCCATACCGACCACGGTCGCGAGGCGGGAGTAGCCGGTGGTAGTCTGCATTCGAATGACTTGGCCTGGCAGTGGAGGAGACAGGGGGTGGCAGGACTTATCGTGCGAACGTCGTTGGCTTTCATGCTTCTGGTCAATCCGCTGTTGGACAGTGGCAGGCTCGAGCACTTTGGGTAGCAGGGCTTGTTGGGCGATTGGCATGGGTGGTCTTGTCATCCTCGACATCAGACGCTGGGCAGGGGAACCCATGGCTGGGTCCCGGGAGATGTTTCGAAGGTTTAGTAAGCCCAGGTAGAAATCGCAGTTGGACAGGCGCGACTGCTCCAGCAGAGCCTTAGCACTCCGCACAGCCCGTTCAGCCAGGCCATTACTCTGTGGATACTCAGGGCTGCTGGTGTAGTGTTGAAAGTTCCACCTGGCAGCGAAAGCCTTGAATTCGGCGCTAGTGAATTGTCGGCCGTTGTCGGTCTGCAAGCGTACAGGGGCACCGAAAATGGAAAGGTGCCTGCGCAGCTTGCTGATGACCATCTCAGAGGTGATGGAGGAAAGTATGTCCACCTCGAACCAGTTGGAGTACGAGTCGACCAGGACGAGGAACTGCTTGCCCCGCCATTCGAATATGTCGGCAGCCAGCGATGTCCAGGGCATGGTAGGAACCGGCTGCTGCAAAAGAGGCTGGCGCTGCTGGTGTGGGGCAAGGTTGTTGCAGGAGGGACAGGAGGACACTCTGTTCCTGATGTATTTGGCCATACCGGGCCAGTAAAATTGTGCTTGGGCATGAGAAATGGTAGCATCGACACCGGGATGACCGCTGTGGGCTGCATTGAAGTATAGATCGTAGAGGGAGGCAGGAATCATGACCTTGTGGCCCTTGACGATGACACCGTCTTGGATCACCAGTTCATCACGGACTAGGAAGAAAGGGTGAGCACCCGACGGAAAAGAGGTGCGTCTGTCGGGCCACCTGCGCTTGATAACGGCTGCGAGCTGCTGCAATGCAGGGTCAGCGGCGGTGTGCTCGATCAGGCACTGTAGCTGCTTGGTTGGGATGAAGTTGACATTCAGTACCAGCAGGTCCTCCTGCTCGTAGGAGTGGCGGTCGCAGGAGGCTAGTGGGGCACGAGACAGGGTGTCAGCCATATGCATCTCAGTGCCTTCTTGTAAACGATGTTGAAATCAAAACACTGGAGCTGCAGCATCATGCGCTGAAGCCTTGCGGGGGCAATATGTATCGGTTTGTTGAGGATGGTCACTAATGGCTGGTGGTCCGTTTCGACTGTGAATTTGCTGCTGAAGAGGAAGTCTTTGAACTTGGAGCAGGCGAACACCACCGCCAGAAGCTCCTTCTCGATCTGAGCATACCATTGCTCCGTGTCGGTCATGGTCCGAGAGGCATACGAGACCGGTAGCAGCGATCCTTCGTCGTAGAGCTGCAGGCAGGCAGCACCTAGTCCAAAACGAGAGGCATCGCAGGTAACAACAATGGGACGGCGCAGGTTGAAGAATTTTAAGGTCGGGGTACGAGTCAACATAGACTTCAGCCATTCAAAAGCCTGCTGGTGTTGTGGAAACCAGGACCAGGCAGTGTCCTTTTTTGTTAGCTGTCTCAGGGACGAGCTCAGTTCACTGAGATTGGGGATGAACTTCCCCAGGTAGTTGACCATGCCCAGGAATTGCTGCAAACCGAGGACGTCAGTGGGGGCTGACATCTGGGAGATTGCATTTGTCTTTTGCGGGTCGGGCTTCAGACCGTTAGAAGTGAAGATATGCCCGACGTAAGGCACTTCGGATACGCGGAACCTGCATTTTTTTCCGTTCAGTTTCAAATTGATCTGTCGGGCCCGGTCCAGGACCCGGCGGAGGTTGTCATGTTCAGCGGTGTTCTCCCCGTAGACTAGGATATCATCCACGATGATGGCACACGGCATGCCAGCGAACAGCTGTTCCATGGACCGCTGAAACACCTCGCTGGCGGAGTTGATATCAAATGGCATCCGTAAGAACTTGAATCTGCCATATGGAGTGGCAAACGTTGTCAGGTCGGAGGAGCGTTTGTCGAGAGGTATTTGCCAGAAAGAGCTCTTGGCATCAAGGACAGAGAAGACCGTGGCCTGGCCGACTTGAGCTGCAACGTCTTCCACGGTCCTCATGGGGTAGTGTAGTCGCCTTATCGCGAGGTTCAGGTCCTTTGGATTGATGCACACCCGTATCTTGTTCTTGTCCTTTTTCAGGGTGGCGACCATGGTGGAAACCCAGTCTGTGGGTTCGCTAGCCGCTTCCAGCACTCCCATCGCGACCATGCTTTTCAGCATAGACTCAACTTTATCCTTCATAGCGAGGGATACTCTGTGTGGTGCACGGACCACTGGCACCACTTTCGGGTCGGTGGCGATTTTGTAAACGAGAGGTAGCTTGCCCAGCTCATTGTCGAACAGGTCCGGGTACTCAGACATCGGATTCAGCAACACCTGCACTTCGTTGACGGTGTGGTCGAAGGACACCAGTCCTAGGTCCTGGCATGCCTGGTTGCCCAACAGTCACACAGTCATAGTCGAGAACATAGAACAGGAGAGGCCGCGATAACATCTGCGGCACACAATTGAAAGTGGCCTTCCCCACAGGTCTCAGCACCTCACCCCCATACGCATGTAAAGTCGAACGGTCTGCAGTCAGCAGCTCATTAAGTCTAATCTTCTTGAACAGGCTTGTTGACATAACATTGACTTTTGCCCCAGTATCGAGCTTAGCGGAGAAAGAATGATTGTTGACAGTAACGAGGACCGATGGATCAGGGAGTAGAACAGGTGCATGTAGGAGGGTGAATACACTAGCATCTCCTTGAGAACTAATTGGCTCAGAGTCGTGGGCAGTGTCGAGAGAGGACTGGGAACCAAATTCGTCATCGACTTGTACCAGGTTGTTTAATACTTGTCTAGAAGCTGGGGGAAGTTTCCCACGAGACCGGCAGGCAGCAGAGAAATGGTTAAATTTCTTGCAGAAATTGCAGGATTTTACGTAAGCTGGGCACTGCGACTGCATAGAATGCACATAATTGCAATTGGGGCACTTTTTAACAACGTGAGCGCCAGGGGGGTAGCTCGTCCGCGGCACAGGTCTATTGTAGTCTATTTTGGGACGCGGTCTGTTGAAAACCGTTAGATTGATAGCTCGGCTATCAGACTCCCGCTGTCCGAACTGAGGGTCAACAACTTCGGCCAACCTGCATGCGTGCATGGCCTCCGTCAGAGTAAGATCTGGCTTTCTTAGCAGCTCCGATCACAACTTCTGATCCATCATCCCCGTTACTAAAATGTCCCTCGTAAGCTGGTCAGTCATATTTTCAAATCGGCACCTCTGGGCGAGATAGCGCAGATCAGCAATAAAACACTCAACTGGCTCATCAGGCTGTTGTTTCCGAGTAAAGAACTTGGCTCGCTCTAAAATGCGGTTAGAGGGCAAGCCAAAATTTCAGCAAACTTCCGTAGCAAACATGCCGGATCGTTGGCAGATTCCGCAGGTACTAGAACCTGATCGTTGTCATCCTGGACCGCGGGATTGTAGGCAAAAGCAAGTGCTCTCCTCATGGCATCAGGACCGGCAAGGTTCAACAGGAGAGATGCTTCGACAGCGTCGGGATCGTTACGGTGAACGATATTCATGTAGTGTGTGAAATCCAACTCAAAAGTCGCCCTATGTCGGCATCAAAGACAAGAGGCGAGGGCTTGCGACACGAGGAGGCCATGGTGGTAGAGGGGTGCGAGAAAAAAACTCCGATAAAGCAACACTTATAAAGAAATAAAATCCGATGAACAGGAGGCGAACGTTTTAACTATCTGACACCATGTAAAGATGTTAAGTCTGACACACTTGTAACTTTACTTATAGTTTAATGTTCACTCAAGTTAAACACATTCCAGCACTGACTACTAGCAGTCTATAACTGTGATGGAACCAAGAGAGGGAGGGAGAGATAGAGAGAGAGTTATTATACTTGATACCTAAGGTGTGGTTAGTGGTACTGAGGTAGCTATATTATTGGTTGCATGCATGGACCATCTACATGCTGGATGCTGCCCTGGTAGAGTGAGATGTATATACGTCAGTATCTACTCCAGCAGCTCCCAGTACCTACTTGAGCCATCTTGAGATGGTTTGGCTCGACACCCGACCATGAGGTTTCTTGTGGCTGACCCATAAGGCTTTTTCTCTCCCTCTCCCTCGGGAATCTCTTGTTGTGTTGATGTAAGTGAGTAAATGAGTCATGAAACATAACCGTGGGTCAGGTGGGTATGCCCGGAAATCTATAACTAGGCCTGAAGTTCCTGGCCTGCTCTGCTTTACCAGCTCCTGAATAGTGAATGTGACACGGGCTGGTGTTATAACCATGTTGTCCAGTCGCAGTAAGTGGAGGGACTGGACTATTTGTGCTGAGACTAGTGCCATCAGCATGACCGTTTTCAGGGTTAGATGTTCCAGGGTGAGAGACCTGGCTGGTGACCATCCCCTTAGGTATGTCAGGACCACACTGACATCCCAGATTTGGGTGTACCTAGGTCTAGTGGGGTTGGAGTTGAATATCCCTCTCATAAGTTTGATCACCAGCGGGTGAGACCCTATAGTCTATTGTCCTGGTGCCTGTTTAAAGTAGGCTGACAGAGCACTTCTGGCAGTATTGATGGTGCTGTAGCTCAGTCCTTCATTATGGTGAAGGCCAGCCAGGAACTCCAGTACATTGGTTATGGTTGTAGATGAGTATGTTGTCCCAGTTTTCGAGCAGTATCTTTCCCACTTCCTGTGCTCGATAGGTATTGTTTCCTGGTGGACATACGGTGGGACGCCGTCATCGTGTTGATGATCCTGTCAGATAATCCCAGGCCCAGCAATGGTCTTTTCAGAATCTGCAACCCAGTAGGTTAATTTTGTCATGGCATGGATGACTTATGCCTGACACCAGGTGAGTCAATAGGTCTGGGCTGCTGGGAAAGGTCATTGGAGTTTCGATGACCATGTCGAGGACCACTGGGAACCATGGCTGTGTAGGCCAGTTGGGTACTATCAAAATACCTGAAGCAGAGTCTATCTGTATTTTGCGTAGTACCCGACTGATGAGGCAGAAGGGGGGAAAGGCATAAAATAAATAGTTTCCCCAGTCCAGCGCGAATGCATCTATCACTGCAGCCTCAGGGTCTGGTTCCCAAGTGACACACATTGGTAATAATAATAATAATACATTTTATTTATGGGCGCCTTTCAAGAGTCTCAAGGACATCTTACAAAAATTTAGCTAGTAGAGGAAAAACATGTAAGCGGAATGAAATAAATAGTAGAGACATGACTAGTACACAAATTAAAGGCAGAATTCAATTCAAAACACAATATGAGGCAATTCAAGCACAGATGAAAAGGGAGGGGGACGTGGGGCTAAGGATAGGCAGAGGTGAAGAGATGGGTCTTGAGGCGGGACTGGAAGATGGTGAGGGACACGGAATTGCGGATCAGTTGGGGGAGGGAGTTCCAGAGCCTGGGAGCTGCCCTGGAGAAGGCTCTGTCCCCAAAACTGTGGAGGTTGGACTTGTGGATGGAGAGGAGACCGGCTGATGTGGATCTGAGGGACCGTGAGGGTTGGTAGGGGGAGAGGAGGTCAGTGATATATGGGGGGGCCAGATGGTGGAGGGCTTTGTAGGTGAGGACCAGGATTTTGTAGGTGATCCGGTGGGAGATGGGAAGCCAGTGAAGTTGTTTGAGGACTGGAGTGATGTGATGCCAGGATTTGGTGTGGGTGATGAGTTGGGCGGCTGCGTTCTGGACCAGTTGGAGTCGGTTGATGTAGGTGGAGCTGATGCCAAGGAGAAGTGAGTTTCAGTAGTCCAGTCGGGAGGAGATGAAGGCATGGATGTGTCTTTCAGCAGCAGGAGGTGTGAGAGAGGGTCTGATTTTGGCGATGTTGCGGTGAAAGAAGGAGGTTTTAATGACATGGCGGATGTGAGGCTCAAGGGAGAGGGTGGAATCAAAGATCACGCCAAGGTTGTGGGCCTGGGGAGATGGGGAGACAGAGGTGCCGTCGATGGTGAGAGTGGGGTTATTGATTTTGCTGAGTGTGGATTTGGAGCCTATGAGGAGGAATTCTGTCTTATCGCTGTTGAGTTTGAGGAAGTTATGTTGCATCCAGGTTTTTATAGCTGACAAACAGGTGTTGATATGGGAGAGGGGGGGGTTGTGGGGGTATTTGGTGCCGAGGTAGATCTGGGTGTCATCGGCATAACAGTGGAAGTCCAGGTTGAAGTGGCAGTGTATCTGACCAAGGGGGAGGATGTAGATGATGAAGAGGAGGGGGGCGAGTACGGAGCCTTGGGGAACGCCTTGAGTGACTGTGGCTGTAGCAGAGGTGTGGTTATGGAGAGAGATGAAGTGGGATCTGTTGGAAAGGTAGGAACGGAGCCAGCTGAGTGCAGAACCTTCAATGCCGAGGTCTTTGAATCTGGTGAGCATGATGTTATGGTTCACTGTATCGAAGGCTGCGCTCAGGTCGAGGAAGTTGAGGATGTTGAGGGAACCAGTGTCAGCAGAAGTGAGGAGGTCGTTGAGGACTTTGAGGAGAGCAGTTTCTGTGCTATGGAGGGGGCGAAAGCCAGATTGGAGGGGTTCAAATAGGTTATACGCAAGGAGGTGGGAATGAAGTTGTGACGCAACGATATGCTCCAGGGTTTTTGAAAGAAACAGGAGGTTTGAGATTGGGCAGTAGTTAATGAGAGAGGAGGGATCAAGACCAGGTTTCTTTAAGATTGGTGTGACAGCAGCAGTTTTGAAAGCGGAGGGGACAATTCCTTGGGACAATGAGGAGTTGAAGAGATTAGTGAGGTAGTGGCAGAGAACGGGGAGGCAGGACTTCAGCAGGGGAGTGGGGAGAGGGTCGAGGGAGCAGGTAGTGGGTTTGGAAGAGCTGATGAGTTTGGAGATGTCAGTAGGGGTGACCAGGTCAAACTGGGAGAGGAAGCAGTGTGGAGGAGGGGTAAGGAGGTCAGTGGAGATGTTGAAAGGAGGGGCCTTGGTAGGTGGTGGAGTAGATGCTGGGGAGTCGGGTACAGGGGATAAAGATTGATAGATGGTGCTGATTTTATCTGCAAAAAAGTGGAGGAATGAGTTGCAGAGACCCGGAGTAGAGGTAGGGAGAGTGTTGGCTCGAGGCTTGAGGAGGTTGCCCACTGTGGAGAAGAGGGTTCTGTGGTTTAGGCAGGAGTCGGTGAATATGGAGGAGAGGTAGGCAGATTTTGCAGCAATGAGGGCATCTTTGTAGTCAGTGAGGTGGAGTTTGTAAGCTTCATGGTGGACTGTGAGAGATGATTTCTTTGTGAGTCGTTCAAGTCAGCGACCAGTCTGTTTCAGCTTATGAAGTGCAGGTGTGTACCAGGGTGAAGATGTGTTGAAAGTTACGGTTCTTGTTTTGAGGGGGGCCGGAATGTTAAGGGAGGTAGACAAGGTGGAGTTGAGATGGTTTGTGAGATCATCAGGTGAGATGGGGGTTGAGTCCAGGGGGAGAGTGGTGGCGAGGAAGTCAGAGAGATGGAGGGGATCAATGGATTTTAGATTACGGAAGGTGATTTCTCGGAGGAAGCGGGGGCGAGGTGCCGGAGAAGGGATGGTGAATCGTATAAGCTTATGATCAGAGAGGGGGAAGAGGCATGGATGGAGGTCGAGTACCGGTTGATTTGTGGAGCAGATCAGTTCAAGGATGTGACCTTTGTCATGGTTGGGGAAGGTGACGTGCTGAGTGAGAGAGAAGTTGTCAAGTAAAAAGGCGATTCAGATGCGAGCTTGCAGGTGGGGGAGTCCATATGAATATTTAAGTCACCAAGTAGCAGCAGACGTGGGGAGAGGGATGAGGCAAGTGTGAGGAGTTCAGTGAAGTCAGATAGGAAGGAGGGGTTTGGTTTAGGTGGCCGGTAAATGAGGATGACTGTCATGGAGGAAAGGGCTTTGAAGGCGAGGAATTCAAATGATGCTACTGGGGGGAGGCTGAGTTAAGTGATCCGAAAGTTCTGGTTGAAAATAACAGCGAGGCCACCTCCATGGCCGGAGGGGTGGGGTTTGGAGATGTAATTAAATCCAGGTGGGGATGCTTGATTAAGGGAGAAGAAGACATTGGGTTGTTGCCAGGTTTCAGTGAGCAGAAGGAAGTCCAGAGTGTTGTCAAGGATTAGTTCATGGAGGGCAAGGGCTTTGTTGTTGAGCGACCTGGTGTTGAGGAGGGCAAAGTTGGCATTATGAGAGGGTGGAGGGATGGGGGCAGGCTGGAGAGATCTGAGGTTGTCCCGGTTGACAGTGCGTGTGGTCAGCTGGGATGGGGGGTGACGCGGTTGAGGGGGGGCAGAGCGTGGTAGTGAGCAGATGGATGGAATGGAATGTCCTTGGTTGAAGTAAACAAGCTTGCGTCGAGAGCCTCTGTGGATGAAACGGGGTCGACGTAGAGTCTAAGCTGTTTAATGACTTGGATGCAGGATGGGATGTGGTTGTTGAAGAGACCAATCAGTTGCAGAGTTGAGTATTTGAGCATGATGAGGAGCCCGAGCAGCTGCAGGAAGCAGCAGAGAGGTTGTCTCTGAGGGTGAGGGTGCAGAGAGGTGTCCAGCAGAGAAGGTGAAGAGGGGTGTCCAGCAGTGAGGGTGCAGAAAGGTGTCCAGCGGTGCAGGTGGAGAGAAGGTATCCAGCGGTGAGGGAGCAGAGAGGTTGTCCAGCAGAGCGGGTGCAGCGAGGTGTCCAGCAGTGAGGGAGCAAAGAGGTTGTCCAGCAGTGCAGATGCAGCGAGGTGTCCAGCATTGAGGGAGCAGTTGGGTTGTCCAGCAGAGCAGGTGTAGAGGTAGTCCAGCGATGAGGGTGCAGAGAGTATCCAGCAGTGCAGGTGCAGAGAGGTTGTCCAGCAATGAGGGTGCAGAGAGGTTGTCCAGCGGTGCGGGTGCAGAGAGGTTGTCCAGCGGTGCGGGTGCAGAGAGGTTGTCCAGCGGTGCGGGTGCAGAGAGGTTGTCCAGCGTCACTGGTGCAGGGAGGTGTCCAGCGTCGATGGTGCACAGGCTGCTCTTTGCTCACTCCTCCTTTTCCAGTCTACTGCATTTGGTTTTATTTTTCAGTCAAGGCTTGATGGGCATGTACGATGGATCCCACAACTCTATTTGAAGAAACACAGGTGAGTTCTCACATTTGTCCACAAATTTTCTCCTCTACTGATTGTAGAGTCATGGCCTTTACAGTTCATTCCATCGTGTGTCAGATGACGTATAGCTCGCTTTGGCTTCTGTCGTCATCCAGCATGTTGACAGAATTGGTCGCCCGACGCTTCACAGAGTGCATCATGTCGTCGTTACCGGGGATCACCACAAGGAGGCTTCTGTCACGTTGGCTAGAAAAGTGAACGGATGAGTCACATACTGTAAATACTGTGGCTGCGAAAGCCAGCGAGGGTCTCCATATTGTGCAGAAAATGCACTTCCTTAAAAATCATTGGGTCCAAGTACTTTGAAAATAATTTTAAGCTTTCAACACTGAAGAGGCACCACAGCATATACATTCTCCCAAAATAAAACTCAGTTGACTGGGAAGCAGTAATCCCTACCCTCCTGTATGTTTCTGGGACTAGACGCATCTACAGTAGACGCGTCCAGAAAAATATCCTCAATGCTGTTTTTGTAACATCTTCCAGATTCACTGGAAGGACAAACACAATGAATATCATTATCCTCTCCAAAGCTAACATTCCTAGTATTGGCGGTCTTCTTATTCTCGGTTGGGTATCATCTTTATGCACAACATCAGACTCCTTGAGCCGATATTCAATCCTGATCTTTATTATAAAAAGGGAGATTAGGAGGGGAGAGAAAAAAAGTTTCAAGGATGTGACTAAAGCCTTGCTAAAGAAATGTGCCATCTCTACTGACTCTTTGGAACCATTGGCCAATGATCCCTTAACGCAGTGAAGGTTGAGAACATGAATTGGGAGCACACAGCGCCACGTATAAATAACAGCAGGAGCCAAACACTTCACAAACTACCCACTCATCGTCCCTGTCAGCAACCACCTGACCTAAAAGTAGCTGAATCTGCAATTCCTGCATTGGCCTCATTAACATCTTAAAACCTCCAAAATTAAGTTATCCATGATCTCACTTGATCCATGATCCCCTCTCCTGCTTGCATTGGCTCCATCACAGGAGATAAACCATTGACTGATGTCTATTACAAACCTAATGACTCCCATGGTTATCTGGACTACACTTCTTCCTACCCTGGCTTTTGTAATGTCTCTAGGCCTTACTCCTAATTCCTCTGAAACAACTTTCCGTTTGAAGAAGTGTTCTGAACAGAAGCATCACCTATTCTTTTTCTCCAGAGATGCTGCCTGACCTGCTGAGTTACACCAGCATTTTGTGTCTATCTTCAGTATAAATCATTATCTGCAGTTCCTTCCTTTTGTCATTCCCAAATTTACGGCTTGTAGAGACAAAGTTCTTCACTTTTAAAAACAACTCTGGACTGTCTCCAAGCAACACACAGTGTGTGTGGATTCGGACCAATTGCAAAGCAAGTCAGGTCTTCAATACCATTTACTTCTGACAACTTCAGGAAAAGCAAAACTAGAAGTGGTGATTTATTGTGGAAAAGATTAAATGTATTAAAGGAGTCTGAAATGTAGTTATCCTGTGCCTGTGTCACACTCCAACAAGCATGGCTGGAGAATTAACACTGCAGTTCTTAATCTCAGACCCATGATCTTGCTAATCACAGCTCCCTCTGAGAGGTTCACCTGCACCTCCTCCAACCTCATCTATTGCATCCGCTGCTCTAGGTGTCAGTTGCTCTACATCGGTGAGAGCAAGCGTAGGCTTGGTGATCGCTTCGCCCAACACCTCCGTTCGGTTCGCAATAACCAACCTGATCTCCCGGTGGCTCAGCACTTCAACTCCCCCTCCCATTTTGAATCCAACCTTTCTGTCCTGGGCCTCCTCCATGGCCACAGTGATGCCCACCTTAAACTGGAGGAGCAGCATTTCATATTTTGCTTGGGCAGTTTGCATCCCAGCGGTATGATCATTGACTTCTCCAATTTCAGGTAGTCCTTGATTTCTCTGTCTTTCCCCTCCCCTTCCCAGCTCTCCCACAGCCCACTGTCTATGCCTCTTCCTTTCTTTTCCCACCCCACCCCCACATCGGTCTGATGAAGGGTCTCGACCCGAAATATCGCCCATTTCCTTCGTTCCACAGATGCTGCCTCACCCGCTGAGTTTCTCCAGCATTTTTATCTACCTCCAATTTGTTGTCAGGTTGTTTTTTTGTTTTGAAGTCTTCTACTTTCAGTATTTTGATGTTTAATGCTTTGACAACATATTGTGGTTTGTCTAATACAGCTGCAGCCTCACGGTGCCAGACAGCTTGGTTTCAATCCTGAGCTCAAGTGTAAAAGTGTACGTTGTTCCTGTTGATTTTTCTTCCAGTTCTATCGCTTCACCTACATTGCAAAGACATGAAGTTTGGCTACTGAATTATTGTTGTTGGGTGTTCGATGATCAGTACAGACCCAATGGGCCAAGGGGCCTGGTTCAATTTTGTATCTCTTCAAGTTGCTGAAAATGAGTGGTGATAGTGGGGACACAACAAACTGTAGATACTGGAATCCTGAGCGTAAAAAAAGCGCTGGAGGAACTCAACGGGTCAGGTAGCCTCTGTTGAGGGAATGGACAGACGGCATTTTGGCTTGAGACCCTGGTCATGGAACCATAGAGTCATAGAGTGATACAGTGTGGAAACAGGTTTATCAGACCAACTTGCCCACACTGGCCAACATGTCCCAGCTACATTAGTCCCACCTGCCCACATTTGGTCCATATCCCTCCAAACCTGTCCTATCCATGTACCTGTCTAACTGTTTTTTAAACGTTGGGATAGTCCCAGACTCAACTACTTCCTCTGACAGCTTGTTCCACAAACCCACCAGATTTCTATTAAATCTTTTCTCCTTCACCTTAAACCTGTGCCCTCTGGTCCTTGATTCCCCTACTCTGGGCAAGAGAATCTGTGCATCTACCTAATCTATTCCTCTCATGATTTTGTACACTGTTGGGTGGGGGATCAGTATTAAGAAGGGTTCTGACCCGTAATGTTGTCTGTCCATTCCTTCCGCAGATGCTACCTGACCTGTTTTGCTTTTGCTTAGGAGCCGATCGTGTAGCATTAGGGGAACTAGGCATTTGAGACCTAAATTAAGAGGGAACACAACTGTGCATCTCCAAAACGAATCCGCAGAAGTAGTCATAGAATCTTTACAGTGCAGAAGAAGTTCAGTCAGCTTTTTGAGTCTACCCTTGCTTTTAATGGAGCAATTGGTGCTTTCCCATTCAACCATGTTTTTTAAATGCTTCACAGGCATTTAAAATGGCAAACTTTGCTCAGGTTCCACCAGTCACATGATGGTGGAGTCATACAGCATGGAACCAGGCACTTATAGAACACATAAAAACATGGAAAATAGGTGCAGGAAGAGGCCTTTGGCCATTTGGCCCTTCGAGCCAGCACTGCCACTCATTGTGATCGTGGCTGATCATCCACAATCAGTAACCTGTGCTTGCCTTCTCCCCGTACCCCTTGATTCCACTAGCCCCAGGTGCTCTATCTAACTCGTTTAAATTCATCCAGTGTATTGGCCTCCACTGCCTTCTGTGGTAGAGAATTACACAAACTCACAACTCACTGGGTGAAAAAGGTTTTTCTCATCTGTTTTAAATGGCCTCCCCCTTATTCTTAGACTGGGAACATTTTTTCCTACATCTACCTTGCCCAGTCCTTTTATAATTGTATACATTTCTATAAGATTCCTTCTCATCCTTCTAAATTCCAGTGAATACAAACCCAGTCTGTCCAATCTTTTCACCTATTACAGTCCCGCCATCCCGGGGATTAACCTCGTGAACCTACACTGCACTGCCTCAATAGCAAGGATGTCCTTCCTCAAAGTAGGAGACCCAAAACTGCACCCATTCTGCACTCAGCATCACCACCTATCGTGAACCACCCATCTGCACTAATCTAATTTTTCTTCATTAACTACCACCCCTAACCCATCAACATTTTATTCTTCTGCCCATTACATAAACTAGGGGCAATTTGCAGTGGCTAATCAAACTACTAACCCGCAGTCTCCAGATATGGGGAGGACTTTCAGTATTTGGCTGTACATACTTCCAGGCGGTCTCAAAGAAAATGTTCAAGCAGAGGGAACCTAAAGTCAGAGGGCACCTTGGTCTCTGGTACTGCGAGGAAACAATACTAACCAATTTTATGGGGAGTCAGTTCCAAATGATAAGTATTATGTAATGACTGTGTAGTTGGACACAGTGCGAACTCCATCATCAACTTCGCCGATGACACCACTGTTGTGGGACGAATCACAAATGGTGATGAGTCAGAGTATAGAAGTGAGATCGACTGATTGACCAATTGGTGCCAGCACAATTACCTGGCTCTCAACATCAGCAAAACCAAGGAACTGATTGTGGACTTTGGAAGGGGTAGGATAGGGACCCACAATTCCATTTATATCAATGGTGGACAGGGTCAAAAACTTCAAATTCATGGACGTGCATATTTCTGAAGAACTTTCCTGGTCCCAGCACACTGATGCAGTTATAAAGAAAGCACATCAGCGCCTCTACTTCCTGATAAGATTACGGAGAGTCGGTATGTCAAGGAGGACTCTCTTGAACTTCTACAGGCGCACAGTAGAGAGCCAGTCCATCGCCGGCTCTGACCTCCCCACCATCGAAGGGATCTATCGCAGTCGCTGCCTCAAAAAGGCAGCCAACATCATCAAAGACCCACACCATCCTGGTTGCACACTTAAATAGTCAATAGTCAATAGTCAATAGTCAATAGTCAGATTTATTCATCACAAACACAATGAAGTGCACTGAAATGAACTTGCCAGCAGCGGTACAATAAAAAAGAACACACAATACACAATAAAAATTTAACACAAACATCCACCACAGCATTCATAATTGTGGTGGAAGGCACAAAGTTCAGTCAGTCCTCCTTCATTTTTCCACGCAGTCGGGACGACAGACCTCCGCAGTCGCCGCTGCGGGCGTCCAGATGTACAGGACCTCTCGTCTGGAAGGTTAGTCCCGAATTGGTGCTTCCCTACCGGAGACCGCGGCTTCAAGATGATGTAGGCCGCAGGCCGGCTGTCGAAGATCTAAGTCCCCACCAAGCCGCGGCTTCAAGATGTTTTAGGCCACGGGCCGGCGGTCGGAGCTCTTCTCCTCCGGGGACCCGAACGAGGGATCCCAGGCTCTGGATGCCGCGCCAGCTGGAGCTCCGCAGACCATGGCTTCAGGCTGCCGCAGGCCATCGATTAGAGCGCTCCCCTTTGGTGACCCCCGGCGAGGGCTTGCCCGCTCCACGATGAAATGTTCACGCTGCGCCTGCTGCTGAAGCTCCGGGCTCAACTCTGGAAAAGGCCGCACCAATCCTTGGTGTTAGGCCGCGAGGAAGGTGACATGGAAAAAGTCGCCTCTCCGTGGAGGAGGTGACCAAAAGTGGTTCCCCCCTTACCCCCACCCCCCCTCCCCACACCAGCCCCCAAACAATACACACACAGAGACATTAAAACAAACATTTGGACATACTAAAAAAACAAAATAAGTAGAAATGACTGTCACGCTGCTGGCAGAGCAGCCGTCTCGCAGCGTCCCCCACCGACCTCATCTCACCGTTGCCATCGGGAAGAAGGTACAGGAGCCTGACAACTGTAACATCCAGATTCAGGAACAGCTTCTTCCCCACAGCCATCAGGCAATTAAACGCAGCAACAAATAGGTTTGGAACAATAATAGTATTATTACTTTATCTGTTTATTTTACTTCGGAGTTACGTGAGTGACTACGTGAAGAACCCCGCCAGGACGCATGCGTGGCATATCGCTACACGCATTGCAATGAGTCACAGCAGGGGGAATGACGTTCCCCTTAGCAGCAGAATTTGAAAGCCGGGAACAGCAGGTAAGGAGACTCTGCGTTCCTTCCACTTACCTTACAGGTGGAGACATGGACAGATCCACGAAGGCTGCGAAAAAGCTGGCGGGGGAGAACCGTGGAGTTGCGGGCAGCCAGCAGCAGCAGCCAACGGCACGCCAATCTGCCGAAATGGGAACAGCTGTGCCCGACTTCGCTCCCGCACCAGCCACGGTCGGGTGGTAGAGCGAAGCAAAAAATTAACAGAGTCGTTGACTCAGATGAGTCCGACTCTGAATAGCCGCGAGCGGCCAGCGCCCGTGAGCATTGGGGCCAGTTGGAGCGGCTTCAGGAGCAGCCATGAGCGGCCAGTGCCCGTGCGCATTGGAGCCGGTTGGAGCGGCTGGGAGCGGGGAACAAGAGCAGCCGCGACGGCCAGTGCCCGTGAGCATTGGAGCCGGTTGGAGCGGCTGCAGGAACCCGAGCAGGAGCGGCTTCAGGAGCAGCCGCGATGGCCAGTGCCCGTGAGCATTGGAGCCGGTTGGAGCGGCTGCAGGAACCGGAGCAGGAGCGGCTTCAGGAGCAGCCGCGACAGCCCGTGCCCGTGAGCATTGGAGCCGGTCGGAGCGGCTGCAGGAACTGGAGCAGCCGCGAGTGGCCAGTGCCCGAGAGCATTGGAGCCAGTTGGAGCGGCTGTTGGAGCAAGTACTCCAACGTGACAGGCTCCGGGAGATGGAGACTAGTCACAGTGGGCAGCTAGTAAGTCCTACAGCAGTATGAGTTCCCATTAGAGGTGACCACAGATGTTATTTAACACAATGGATCATCTGGGGTACACCCTTAACTCAGTTCACATGTCAGTGACTTTGCTGAAAGAAAAGGTTACAGCCTTAATGGAGGCTTGCAGCTAAATCATTGACATCACAAAACCATCCATCAGACTGGTAGCAAGAATAATTGGCATAATAGTGGCTGCGTTTCCAGCCACACAAATCGGACCTTTCCATTATCAAAAATTACAGAGGGCTAAAATTCGAGCACTCAAAAATTATGGTGGTCATTTTGACAGACCAATGAAGCTACCAACAGAGGCCATAATGGAACTAAAATGGTGGAAAGATAACATTAGGCATTGTTCCAATCCAAACATTATCAGCAACCCGTCTATGGTACTACAAACTAATGCCAGTGCACTTGTTTGGGGTGCTACCAATTCAATCTCCAGCTGTGGGGGAGATGGAATGCACAGGAGGCAGCATCATTACAAACACTGGGCATAAACTACCTGGGAATGTTAAGTGCATTCCATGGCCTTAAGTCATATTGTTCTGGGTTATATCACCAGCATGTTAGACTACAAATTGACAACACCACCGTGGTAGCATATATCAACCATATGGGTGGAAACAAATCGACATCATGTGACAATCTGGCCAACACAATTTGGCAATAGTGTATCCAGAGAGATATTTGGATATCAGCTACCTACTTACCAGGTAAACTAAATTTAGTGGCAGACAACAGGTCACAGCAAATTCAATGAAAACACTGAATGGATGTTGGATAAAAATGTATTTGCTGAAATTACAGCACGGTATGGAACACCAGATATCGACCTATTCGCATCCAGGCTCACACCAGTTATCGAATTATGTTCATGGGAACCAGAACCTGGGGCAGCGGCAACAGATGCATTTTCGCTGCAATTGGGGGATATTGTTTATTTATGCATTCCCTCCTTTCTGCCTCATCAGTCGGGTATTAAGGGAAATACAGCAATACACAAATACAGCACGTCTGGTATTTTGATAGTACCCGATTGGCCTACTCAACCATGGGTCCCGGTGATACTCGACATGGTATTAGAACCATGCATCACCATCCATCATAGACTTAATTTACAGGTTCATCCCGCAACAAGGGGAATTTACCCATGTCATAATTATATAAACCTATTAATTTGTAGAGTTTGAAAGCACCTCTACTACACCTGGGACTGACGGACCGAACAGAGGATATTATTTCAGCGGCCCACAGACAGTCCACCAAAAAACAGTACTTGGTGTCATCAAGAAATGGGAAAAGTACTGTCACAACAATAACATCACCCACAGATCTATGAACATCCCGTCTGTTCTGGAATTCCTGGCAAGCCTCCATTACGATGAGAGGCTCAGTCATAGTGCCATCAACTGCGCCAGAAGTGCTCTGTCAACATACCTGTGGCAAGGAACAGAGCGGCATTCTGTTGGGACACACCCTGGTAACCAAACTCATGAGGGGCATTTTTAATGTTAATCCCCCAAGAACCAGGTACTCCCAAATCTGGGATGTGAGCATTGTACTGACCATGTTAAGAAACTGGTCTCCAGCTACAGCTCTGTCCCTACAGAAACTGACTATGAAAACAGTCATGCTGTTGGCCTTGGTCACGGCACAAAAGGTCCAGTCGCTACAGAAACTAAGGCTGGACAACATGACTATTTCATCTGGATATTTAACTTTTCACATCAATGAATTAGTCAAACAGAACAGACAGGGGTCAGCAGGCCTAAAAACAGAATTCAGGGCCTACCCGACAGATGATCGTCTCTGTATTGTAACACACTTACTATTATATATGGAGTATACTAAGATCATCAGAGGCAAATAAATTTCACTTTTAATCAGCTACAAACAGCCACTCAAAAAAGTGACAGTCCAGACCATCTCTAGATGGCTAAAACAGGTCCTAATAAAGGCTGGAGTAGACACTAGCATTTTAAAATCTCACTCCACCAGGGCTGCAGCTACATCGGCAGCTATGAAGTTGGATGTTCCTATGGACCAAATCCTCAAGACAGCAGGATGGTCAACGGAGAAAACTTTCCAACGATTTTATAACAAACCAGTCATTGAACCTTGGAAATTTGCAGAAACAATTTTACAATACAATACAATACAATACATTTATTTGTCATTTGGACCCCGTTGAGGTCCAAATGAAATGCCGTTTCTGCAGCCATACATACAAAACAAAAAAGACCCAAGACCCAACACAATTTACACAAACATCCTTCACAGCGCATCTTCTCCTCGCTGTGAAGGAAGGCAAAAAAAACATATCTCTCCCCTGCACTCCCCTCTCCCCCCCATGTCAGAGTCAAAGACAGAGTCAAAGCCCCTGGCGGGCGATGTTAAATGTCCCGCAGCCATTAAAGCCACGCCGGGTGACGCAAGGCCACGCACCGGGTCTTGGTGTTGGAGCCCCGGCGGGCACTCACAAAGTCCCGCGGCCATTCCAAGCCGCGCGGGGCGATGATGTAAGGCCCCGCTCCAGGTAATCTTCAACCCCGCAACTCGGGCGGGAGAAGTCACCGTTGCGGAAGCCCCGAAAAGCGGTCTCCCACCAGGGACCCGCGGGCTCCCGGTATTACTGTCCACAGACCTGCGGTAGGAGCTTCCGAATCTCCGGGTGTCGGGTCACAGCAGCGCTCCACCACAGCTACACCCGCTCCGGACTCGGCCAGCTCCGTGATGGTGAGTAGATCCGCAGCTCCGCGACTGGAGCCCCAGGTCATTCCTGTTGGAGGCCGCTCCACGTTGCAGCCCCAACGACAACGGAGACCCGACAAAGAAAAGGTCGGGTCTCCTGTGCAGGGGAAAGACCTTAAAGTTCCCCATCCCACACACATACCCCGACAAAAAAAAACAATAAAAACTACATAGAAACAAGACAGAAAACAATAAAAAGACAGACGGACTGCAGAGGCCGCTGCTGACAAGAGTCGCGCCGCCCACCGGATTAAGTTCTGTAATATAAGTTCTGTAATATAATTTTACCCCATAAATAGGGGCTATAATTTGGTGTTAATATATTTATCGTTGGGTTTTCAATATCGTATTGATGTCTAATGATGTTAACACTATTCTCCCCATAATCAAGGCAGATGTGATGCATGGACTCGTTTCCACGGCATGAAATCACAGAGCTTTAAAATCTTCATGTAGTCACTCACGTGACTCCGAAGTAAAATAGTAAGATTAAACGAGAACTTACCAGTTTGAAGTTTGATCGTTATTTTATGAGGAGTAACGTTGAGGGATTACGTGCCCTCCGCTCCCACCCTTGATCATATACTCAACTGGTATATCTTCTCTAATCTTACTATGTTTAGTCATTACAGTTATCTGTGATTTCACACCGCTGCTTTGAAGAATGACACGCATGCGTCCTGGTGGGGTTCTTCACGTAATCCCTCAACATTACTCCTCATAAAATAACGATCAAACTTCAAACTGGTAAGTTCTCGTTTAATCTTACTATTTATTGTGTATATATGGTCTATGGTCTATAGACACACAGCTTGTATTTTCCCTTCTGTATTATGTTTACCTAATGCTGCAGCGTAAGAATTTCATTGGCCTATCTGGGACACATGACAACTCTCTTGACTCTTGACTCTTGACTAAGCCCATTATGAGTTTTTGCCGCTCCACCAATCCTTTCCGCTTTCTTTGCTCCAAGGGAAACAATCCCATTTATCCAATTGCTAGACAGAGAAATTGATAAAGAAAAAGACAAGCGACTATTGTTTGGCTGCCGTGTGCACAATGCCTTCACCGAAACAAATGAACAAAAAAACAAACACAGACTTATCCCCTGGGCAGAAGATTCTTAACTAGAGTGCAGCCCCCCCCTCCCCCACACCGGGTCCCCCTTCGTTTACCCACCGTTCCTCACAGTGGTCCCCCTACGCCGGGTCCCCATTGTCTTCCCCACCCCACCAACGCTCATCGACCATGAGGCCCCACCACCACTGAGTCTTTGCCTCTGAGCCCCATGTTGCCACCTAGACTCCCCCGCTGCCGCCGAGGCTTCCATTGCTGCTGCCGCTGAGGCTCCATCGGCCCAGACAGACCTCACAGCCCGGCTTCTCCACAGTCGTCTGGGGGGCCTGGGAGTCGGTCGTCGCTCCGGTCATAGGCGGTGTGGTTGTTCTGCGGGTGGAATGGGATCACGCATCTCCCTGAGGCAGTCCTGCCTCACGTGCAGCTCCCCGTGACATCATTTAATGGAAACCTAATTTCCCTTCCTGTTCAGTGATCATTTAGTACATTCATGTGCAAATTATGTGAATCAAACATACACTCGCCTATAACAAGTCAATATACAGTATATATTGCAGGGATATCTTTAATTCGTTATCTGCACCATTATGTTTTAAGTACATTATATGTCCACCATGGTTCTTTTTCAAGCCTTTAACACAATTTTGCATCGAATCGATCAGATTAGGGCAGCACGGTGGCACAGCGGTGGAGTTGCTGTCTGAGTGTTTTCAGCACCAGAGATCCGGGTTCGATCCCAACTACAGGTGCTGTCTGTGCGGAGTTTGTACATTCTCCCCGTGACCACGTGGGTTTTCTCCGAGATCTTCGCTTTCCTCCCACACTCCAAAGACGTACAGGTTTGTATGTTAATTGGATTGGTATAAATGTAAATTGTCCCGTGTGTGTAGGATAGTGTTCGTGTGCGGGGATCGTTGGTCAGAGCGAACTTGGTGGGCCGAATGGCTTGTTTCTGCGTTGTACGACTAGTCACCCATTCATTTTCACCAGACTAGTCTGAAGAAGGGTCTCAACGCGAAACATCAGCCATTCCTTCGCTCCAGAGATGCTGCCTTTCCCACTGAGTTAGACCATTATTTTGTGTCTTTCTTCAGTTTAAACCAGCATCTGCAGCTCCTTCCTACACATGTATCCCCTTTTGCTGGAATAAGCGGGTCACTATCTTTGATGTGTGGCACAGGTAAAGGTCTTACAGAAATATTCCAGATCCATTTAGAAACATCTTTGCCATCTCCAGCATCATCCTCTTCTGCAGTTCATTGATATACAATATAATCATTCATCAATGATGACAATCTCATCATTCCGTCAACTGGGTACAGCAGACAAACACTGTGGTGGTGGAAACAACTCCAGAACAACATTTTCTCAGGTAATTTAACAAACTGGTCGATGAGGCATTTTCTCACCGGCTCACCGACTGATCATTGAACACATTGTCTATGTTGGACCTGAACCAGGAAATGGATTTTGTCACTGAATAACACCTCTCTCCAGTATTCACATGTCCAACCTTTATATTTTAAAGCCCGCTGGTATCATTTCTTCTTCATCACAGCAGTTAGAAGTTGATTTTCACAGGTCCTATGGTTATACAACAGACTTCAATGATGTGTTGGCACACAAAGGTTTAGCTAATTGAGACTCCTACTGCATCCAAATCTTTCTTCAGGGGCATCGCTTTGAGTCATAGTCATAGAGTGATAACAAGCCATAGTGTGGAAACAAGCCATTCAGCCCAACCTGCCCACACCGGCCAGCATGTCCCAGCTACATTAGTCCCATCTGACTGCATTTGGTCCATATCCCTACAAACCTGTCCTATCCATGTACCTGTCGAACTGTTTCTTAAACATTGCGATAGTCCCTGCCTCAACTACCTCCTCTGGCAGCTTGTTCCATACACCCACCACCCTTTGTGTGAAAACGTTACCCCTCAGATTTCGGTATACTTCGGGGAGAAGGCAGGAACAGGGTACTAATTGTGGATGATCAGCCATGATCATATTGAATAGCTCGAAGGGCCGAATGGCCTAATCCTGCACCTATTGTCTATTGTCTATTGCCTATTGTCTATTGTCTATTAAATCTTTTCCCCTTCACTATAAACCTATGTCCTCTGGTCCTCAATCCACCTACTCTGGGCAAGAGACTCTGAGCATCTACCCGATCTATTCCCCTCATTATTTTGTATACCTCTATAAGATCACCCCTCATCCTCCTGCGCTCCAAGGAATAGAGACCCAGCCTACTCAACCTCTCCCCATAGCTCACATCCTCTAGCCCTGGCAACATCCTCGTAAATCTTCTTTTTACCCTTTCCAGTTTGACAATATCTTTCCTATAACATGGTGCCCAGAACTGGACACAAAAATTCTAAATGCGGCCTCACCAACGTCTTATGCAACTGCACCATGACCTCCCAACTTTTATACTCAATACTCTGGCTGATCAAGGACAATGTGCCAAAAGGCTTTTTGACCTCCCTATCTACATGTAACTCCACCTTCAAGGAACCAAGCACCTGTTCTCCTAGATCCCTCTGCTCTACAACACTACCATTCACTGTGTAAGTCCTGCCATTGTTAGACTTCCTAAATGCAACACCTCACACTTCTCTGTATTAAATTCCATCAACCAATCCTCAGCCCACCTGGCCAATCAATCAAGATCCTGCTGCAGTTTTTCACAACCATATTCACTATCAGCAAAACCACCCACTTTAAAAATTATTTTTATTTTTTATTTTTTTATTTGAAGCAAATGTACAAATATATGACTCTAGCACAGCTTCATTTTTAACATTTTACAAACAGAATATTTAATTGAAAAGAGAAGAAAGAGAAGAGAAAGGAAAGAGAAAAATGAAAAGGAGAAGAGGCGATATGTCCGTCGACCCACCCATGCACCCGCTCACCCAGCCATACAATCAGTTTTGCGTTTGTGTTCAACCATTGTATCGCTCAAGAAATTCAATAAAAGGAGACCATATTTTTAAAATTTGTTGCGGTTTGTCAATCAAGACAAACCTAATTCTTTCTAGATGTACATCAACAAACTTGATCATCTTGCCGTGTATGTCCTCATCCAAATCATTCATATGGCTTGCCTTTCTCAAATCTTTCAAACTTTCCCAAATGAGCAAGGCTTCATCTCTTGGCGTTGTCTTGCTTTCGTGGCCGCACCTGCCCATCCGTTGCTTGCCAATCCTGGTTACAGTGGCTCACACCTACCAACTTTGTGATCTCTCACTGTGACTTGTAGATGGAAGGCTATGAATTTTGTTTCCCTCCTAGGTGTGATATCCATTTTGTGAATTGCTTGACGAGTTCTTCTTAAATGATTATAAATCACTGGAAATGAATACCCAGAGAATGAAAATAACCAGAAGAACTTTTAGTTTAGTTTTGTTTTAGTTTAGTTTAGTTGATTTTATTGTCACGTGTACCAAGGTACAGTGAAAAACTTTGTTGTGTGCTAACCAGTCAGCAGAAGGACAAAACAAAATTACAATCGAGCCATTTACAGTGTACAGATGATAAGGGAATAGCGGTTAGTGCAAGGTAAAGGCAGCAAAGTTCGATCAAGGATAGTCCAAGGATCACCAATGAGGTAGACAGTAGTTCAGCCCTGCTCTCTGGTTGTGGCAGGATGGTTCAGTTGTCTCAGTTACTTTTGGAGTGATTTATATGGTTTCAGAAAAAAGATAAGGACAAATGGTGGACACAGAAGCTCATATGTAAATATATGATGAGCTCAAAATCAACCCATTATTCAATTAATGAATAATTGAATGCACAAGAATGTACTGTGTGCCTAATTTTTTGAGAACTGTGGAAATAAATGTCGCTGTGATTAAAATATTTCTGAGATTTGGAATAGCCCATCGCTTGCCCAAACACTTCAGAGAAAAATACCATCTGCAATAAAATCACGAATACGTGTAAATATTTTTGGAATAATATTTGTCAATCTTTGAGGAAGGGTCTCGACCCGAAAGATCACCTATTCCTTTTCGCCAGAGATATTGTCTGACCCGCTGAGTTACTCCAGCATTTTGTGTTTATCTTTGGTTTATAACAGCATCTGCAGTTCCTTCCTGCACTTAATATTTTTGGTGCTATTCATTGAATCATTGGAGATCCGAAATGGTTTGGAAACAATCAAGTTTCAAAATATATTATATGAAAACTCATCTTGCAGCTGCAAACAAGGCAGATTTTAATTACTTTAAAGCTATCACGAACTTTGGAATGAAAGATGGAACTGTCATAATTACCTCAGGGATGCACAAAATTTCTTGCTACTGCACTGATAATGAGTTTCGATCCTCTTTAATCATAAAGAGATGATAGAATAAACTCTTCTGTCCAACAGAGCTGTAAGTGACTCATTAGAAGATAGACACAAAATGCTGGAGTAACTCAGCGGGAGAGGCAGCATCTCTGGAGAGAAGGAATGGGTGACTTTTCGGGTCGAGACCCACAACACATGGGTGGTCATGGTAGCACAGCGGTAGAGTTGCTGCCTTACAGCACCAGAAACCCGGGTTCGATCCCAACTACGGGTGCTGTCTGTATGGAGTTTGTACGTTCTCCCCGAGATTGTACGTTTTCTCCGAGATCTTTGGTTTCCTCCAACATCTCAAAGATGTACAGATTTGTAGGTTAATTGGCTTGGTAAATGCAAAAATTGTCCCTAGTGGGTATAGGATAGTGTCAATGTGCGGGGATCAAAGGGCTTGTTTCCGCACTGTATCTCCAAGCTATCTCTAAACCAATGCCACCACGAGGACTAGCACCAACATCCACCGCCTCATCAACCCCTCATCGCCTTCCTCATCACCAAGCTCATTGTCCTCTGGTCTTCCATCGCCAACCCTCATTGCCGATCCCAGGCCCGGACCACCAAAACTACAGCTGCCACCAACTCTCACCACCTCCCCGGGTCCCCCACTGACTTTCACCACCTCCCTGGGCCATCGCCGAGGCTGCCGCTGACTCTCACTGCCAACCTTTGCCACCACCCCGGCCGTCCGCTTACCGGGGCTACCGACAAGGTTTCCTCCAACCTGCATCTTTACTTCAGCTCCCCACGGGCCTCCACCAGTGACTCCGCCGACCCTCGTCTCTCCACCGCCCACCAATGGGCCAGAGCCATCACTTCACCTGAGTTCCAGGCTCAACGCCGGGCCCCCAGTCTCCATGATGCAAACTCCAACAGCACGTGGTCTAACTCAGCAGGGTCCTAATACTCCCCCCCTCCTACCTCAGTAGTAATGGGTCTTCCACTTCACCCTCTTTTAACTAGGTTACCCCCGGCCACACCCCACCCCACCCATACTATAGTCCTCACGCCCCCCTCCTCTCTGAACACCCACCAGATCCTGCCTCGGCCTTTGTCCACTTCTCGGCCCTCCTCTGACCCCACCCCCCATCCTTATTGTGCTTTCACTATCCCACCTGACCTCCTTCTTCCTGATACGGAACGATCTGTCCCCAACAGAGGCCTCACCTTCGTTCCCCTCCACCCCCACCTCAACGAGTTCTGGGTCTGCCTCGACGTAGAGCTTTTCTTCCATCGCCACCGTCTCCGTGCCATTTTCTATGGGAAGGAGCCCTCACCACTCATTGATGACCCCTTCTCCCATCTCCACCAGTCCCCTCCTCTTGAACTCCCTAGAATGGCCTTCTACCTCTTTATTTCTATCTGTCGGCGTGACATCAACCGTCTCAACTTTTCCACTCCCCTACCTACTCCAACCTCACCCCCTCTGAACATACAGCCCTCCGCTCACTCTGCAGCAACCCTGACATTATAATCAAACCCGCCGACAAGGGAGGTGCCGTGGTAGTCTTAGGCCAGGCAACAAATGTCAGACACCTACTTATCCTTGGGACCATGATTCCACAAACGAGCACCAGGACATAATCTCAATGAGTTCTGCGTCTGCGTCGTGATTCTGTGTGATTCTGTTCCATGCTGTTTGTAGTTTGTTTGTTTGTTTTTTGCACAGGTTGCGAGCATTACCACATTTCATTTCACTGCACAACTCTTATGTGCATGTGACGAATAAACTGGACTTGATTTGACTTGAAATCTCACAGACCGTTTCTTATTTCATCACTTCCGGCTGTCTGCTTTCCAAAGCCTCCAAACTTATCATTTCCCAGCCCCGCACAGCCCGTTTTTACCTTCTCCACAAAATCCATAAACACAACTGTCCTGGCAGACCCATTCTTTCTGCCTGCTCCTGTCCCACTGAAGTCACAGGAGATCTCCACAGAGGTCAAAGCGCATGGGTCAAACACGACTTGCGTGGAGCGGCCATGTTACGGTGGAGGATATCGGCAGCATTGCAGGTCGGAACAGCCTCTGGAATACCGACCCAGTGCTGCCACCAGGACAACAGGCCTTGTAGGCTAAGATATGGCTCAATATTTCTAAGAAATTTGAAATGTGAATGATACAAAATGCCTGAAGCCACAACTCTTTGTGTGCTGCTTCAGTGTAAATCTACTCTTGTTATACTGTAATTGTAACTGGTGTATGTGTATGATTGTGCTCATGTATAGTAAGATTTTACTGAAATGTTGGCAAAACAAAGAATTTCACTGTATTTGGGCAAATGTGACAATGAAATGTTAATGAGAACAGACAATAAATAGCCTAGTGGAAAGAAATGCCTGTCCTAAATTCATCATGAACTAATCTTCTTTGTTCCAAAGTTAACAGGCCCAACTTTGTATTTTATGCATAGTCAGATGAGGAATGCTTAATGCTTGGTTCTCACTTTAATTTTGCATAGAAGACCAGAGTAACAAAGGTTAATTTTAAATAGCTGCTCAATTTCAATTGTAAACATAATTAAAACGGACGCTGAAGATTGTCACAGCAAAGGAAAACATGAACAATTCCAGCTTTTATCCTGGGCAGCGGGTATATGTATATAGTGTGATGCGGTAGTGATGCAAGATCAGTTTAGATTACATTCGTTGTTGAGCAAAACATGAGGTACTGGATTAAACCAACAGAGCAGGCAGCATCTGTGGAGGGAATGGATAGGCGACATTTTGGGTTGGCACCCTTCTTCAGACTGATTGAAATAGCGGGGGGAAAGCTGAAAAAGTGCTGGGGGTGGGGCAAAGCTTGGCAAATAATTGGCAGATACAGGTGAGGGGTAGGGGGGGTGGGAGTCATTGGCAAATGGATAGACAAAGGCTAGAGATACAAAAGAGACAAATGGGTGTCAGATAAGGACAGAAAAGGAGTGAAATATAAAGAGTTGGTAACGGAGCATGAAGGAAAATATATAGGTAGAAGTGAACAGGGTGGGATAGGGGGAGTGAAGGCAGGCCGGTGGGCACAGGAAAGAGAGAGGGGGAAGGAGGGTTGTTACTTAATATTGGGGAATTTACTTTTTATTTTACTTCGGAGTCACGTGAGTGACTGCGTGAAGAACCCGTCCAGCACGCATGCGCAACATGAGCGTTCACGCAGTGCAACAGCGACGAACGGGAGTACAGGCGCTCCCGCTACAGCTTAAAAAAACGACCCGTCAGGTAAGTTTATTCTGAGGTCGTTTTTTCCGAAAAGAAGTTGTTTTGTTTTGTCTCACAAGGAATATGAGCAAAACAAGACAAGCCAAGAAGTCCGCCCCTCGTTCGACTCCAACTGAGGAGCGTTCCATCAGTGGGGGGCAAGAGGCGGTAGGACCGCAAACCCTGCGGTCCGCCATCTCCGACACCGTGCCGAGCCCAGTCCTGCTAGCGCAGCCTGAGCAGCGGGCTGGATGTAAATCAGCACTGGAAGACCAACTGGCCGGTGTTATCCGATTCCTCGGACGGGGACGTCTCACCGCCTGCATGGGGACAGAGACAGCCGCTGAGCCGCCTGGAGTGGCTCGTGGAGCAAATGCTCCAGCGAGACTTGCTTCGTGAGATGGATCAGTCTCGCAAAGGGAGTTCAGGCACTCCCACCACAGTGCCTCACAACGCACTGGCCATCGCTTCCCCCTCAACCGAGGGCAGCTTTGGCGACCAGGGCTGGGCTGGTCAAGAAGAGGGGTCACTGGCCGAAGATGTCGGGAGTATGCTTGGGGTACAGGACCAGGAAGAGCTGCTGGGTGTGGTAGGCCGCTACGTGGCAGCTGCACGAGCAGGACGGCCATTAGAGCCAAAACTGGTGGCCAGCATTAACTACCTGTCCTTCAAGCCCCCACAAGAGCAGGTAGTTAATGAGGCCCTAGAGTTGTATTCGGCCCCAGAGAATTGCGCCTCGCTCAATGTGCCGGCCGTCAATTGCCAAATCTGGGGGCACATTGGGCCAAACATCCGCAACCAAGAACTCAAACTACAGCGGATCCTCAGGCTCCTGAAGTCAGCCATCACTTCCTATGCTCGTTCCGTGGATGGGATGGAAATGACCACGAATCAGCAGGATACACTCGCACTGCTGTGCAATACCCAATTCGAAATTAACAACCTCCGTAAGTAGATAATAAGACCTGTCCTCATCCCGAAATTTGCGGGTTTGTGCAAAACGCCGACCACAGAGCCAGAAATCCTGCTCTTCGGCAAGGACCTCTCCAAAAAAGTAAAGGACATGGAGGAGGAGTCCAAAACATTTGGCCTCATGAGGGCAGGCCCCGGGACGAGCAAACCCACAAAGCCCAAGCGGCAGTACCCCACCGCGTCCACCAGTCGACGTCAACCCTATGGGACTGGTGAAAGCTCGGGGTCCGCACATCACCACCGGAAGCCTTTTTTAGGCCAAGGCCCAGAGCGGACCCCATGGAAAATGCACCACCCCCAACCAGCAGCAACACATCAGACAACACATCAGAAAACACATCGTCCAACAAAGAAACAGAAGAAACACTCGTAACCATGAAGGTAGGTGGGTCTGGTTCCTACAAGCATATAAAAAGTGGGGGTTCTATACTAACAGGGGGAGTTTACACCTGTTTGTGCAAGCATGGAGGTCTATCACGAATGACAAATATATACTCAACAGCATTCGTGGAAACAAAATAGAATTTAATCAAGAAAACATGCCACCAGTTCAGCATACACCCCAAAGGGTCTTTTTCCTCTCAGTTAAAGAAAAATGAGAGGAACAAGCTGAACTGGCGAGGCTAATTACAAAGGGTATCATTGAAAAAAACAAACATGAACCTTTGGAATTTGTCTCTAATATATTCACTGAAACTAAAAAATATGGTGGACGTCGCATCATCATTGACGTAACTTCACTAAATATGTTTGTTAAGTAAATACATTTCAAAATGGAAACGTTTGTAACTGCCAAACAACTGATTTCAAAAGGATACTTCATGGCAAGAATCGACCTGAAAGATGCTTACTATTCAGTACCCATTCAAAAGGATCATCGCAGATACCTGAAATTCACCTGGATGGGGCAACAGTGGCAGTTTAAAGCGTTTCCTAACGGCTTAACATCAGCCCCAAGATTACTTACCAAGATACTAAAACCAGCCTTGGCAATATTAAGAAAACAAAAACATATTGTCATGGCATATCTTGATGATATCTTAATAGTAGGCGAAACCATGGAATTGGCTAAATCAGCTGTGTCAGCTACCAAACAATTGTTTGAAACCTTGGGATTTGTCTTACATCCAGATAAATCTAAGTTGACGCCATCCACAACCATGGACTATCTGGGATTCACAATTAACTCAGTCCACATGTCTGTAACATTGCCAAAAGACAAAGCAGCAGAATTGGCACAAACATGTAACAATTTAATGGTCAATGATTGACCAACCATTCGACAAGTGGCGAGAGTAATTGGAAAGATGGTAGCAGCATTCCCAGCTACACAATTTGGACCTTTGCACTATCAAAACTTACAAAGAGCGAAAGTGGAGGCATTAAAACGACATGCAGGTCACTTTGACCGAGTCATGAAATTACCCATTGAAGCAATATCAGAGCTACAGTGGTGGGTAGAGAACATTTGGCATAGTTCCAGCCCTATCATCATCATTAACCCTATGTTAATTATTCAAACAGATGCCAGTGCTCAAGGCTGGGGAGCAACTAATTCCATATCCAGCACAGGTGGTAGATGGACTAACCTAGGGTCATCGTTACTACTTACACAGGGCATAAATCTGGAAATGTTGGGTGCATTTTATGGATTAAAAGCATAAGCTCCGGAAGTGGCGGCGCTGTGATACAGCTGCGGCTCGCCTGCAGTCTGTCTGTTTTTACTTTTTATGTTGTTTTTTTTTGTCTAGTTTAGTACATTTTTTGGTTATTAGGTGGTGTTATGTGTGTGGGGGGAGGGTGAAACAGAGCTTTCTGTCTCTCCCTTCGGGGGAATGCGACTTTTTGTCGTATTCCCCTTCTCTTCCCCCGTCTGCGCTGAGGCCTAATGGCGGAGCTGGCGGCCTCCAACCTGCGACCGACCTCGAAGGTCCGGAGGTAGAGCCAGCCAGGACTCACCAACGCGAGGCTGGCCGTCTTCGAGCTGTGGCGACGTCCGGGCAGCGGCACGACTCGGCGCTCCGGTGGGGGCGAACGGGGCGGGGCTGAGACACTCCTGTGCGGCCGGCACGGCTACTGGCTGGAAGGCGCTCCCGTGTGAGCAGCCTGGTGCGGGGCTGAGACGCTGCCGTGCGGGCGGACCGGCTCCCGGCTGGAAGGTGCTTCCGTGTGAGCAGCCCGGTGCGGGGCTGAGACGCTGCCTTGTGGGCGGCCCGGTGCGGGGCGGAGTAGGTGCTGAGGCGGCGTTCTGGCGGCGGCGACCTGGATCCTGGGCTCGGCCGCGGGCCAATGGAGGACAATGTCAGGAGCTCGCAGGTCACAGGCTGGTGCCTGTTTTCCGGAGCACCCGTTGCAACAGCTGCGGGCAGCTTTGACCACCCCCCGGGCCGCGGAGCTTGAACCGCGGACTGACTTACCATCGCCCGGTGGGGTATCGCCTCGGCGCAGAGGGAGAAGAGGAGGGAAGAGACAGTAACTCTAAGACTTTTGCCTCCATCACAGTGAGGAGGTGTTTGGTGAACTCACTGTGGTGGATGTTAATTTGTGTTTATTGTGTTTTGTTATTATTACATGTATGGCTGCAGGCAACGACATTTCGTTCAGACCGAAAGGTCTGAATGACAAATAAAGGATTCAATTCAATTCAATTCAATTCAATTCAATTCAATTCAATATTCAACAAATATGCATCATTTGCATGTTCGGTTACAAATAGACAATACCACGGTGGTGGCCTATATTAACCATATGGGCGGCATAAAATCGATATCATTTGACAAATTGGTCAACACATTCTGGTAATGGTGTGTCGACAGACATATTTGGCTATCAGCAACTTACCTACCAGGTAAGTTAAATACAGTGGCAGACACCAGGTCACGCAAATTCAATGATAATACCGAATGGATGTTAAATCCCAAAGTATTTGCTAAAATTACCAAGCAATATGGCACGCCAGATATCGATCTATTTGCATCCAGACTAAATCACTAGGTTCCTATGTATGTCGCTTGGGAACCATACCCTGAGGCAGCAGCGGTAGATGCGTTCACGCTGGACTGGGGACATTTCTTCTTTTATACATTTCGTCCCTTCTGCCTCATCAGTCGGGTACTTCGCAAAATACAAATGGACTCTGTTTCAGGTATTTTGATAGTACCCGACTGGCCTACACAGCCATGGTTCCCAGTGCTCCTCGACATGGTCGTCGAGACCCCAATGACTTTCCCCAGTAGCCCAGAATTGCTAACTCACCCAGTATCTGGCATAAGCCACCCATACCACGATATAGTTAAACTCCTGGGTTGCAGATTTTGAAAAGGCCTCTGCTGGGCCTGGGATTGTCGGAAAACACCATCAACACCATGACAGCATCCCACCGTGTATCCACAAGGAAACAATACTTGTCAAGTATCAAGAAGTGGGAAAATTACTGTTCGGACACAGGAACCACATACTCAACTACAACTGTAACCAATGTACTGGAGTTCCTAGCAGGCCTTCACCATAATGAAGGACTCAGCTACAGCACCATTAATACAGCCAGAAGTGCTCTGTCTGGCTATTTAATTCAGGCACCAGGACAACAGGCCATGGGATCCCACCCGCTGGTGATCAAGCTCATGACAGGGATATTTAACTCCAATCCCCCCAGACCTCGGTATACCCAAATCTGGGATGTCAGTGTGGTCCTGACATACCTTAGGGGATGGTCACCAGCTAGGTCCCTCACCCTGGAACAATTAACTCTGAAGACGGTCATGCTGATGGCACTTGTGTCAGCACAAAGAGTCCAGCCACTTCACCTATTACGATTGGACAACATGATCGTGACCATGTCTCATTTACTATCCGGGGCTGGTCAAACAGAGCAGGCCAGGAACATCAAACCCAGTCATGGAATTCCGGGCTTACCCACCAGAACCACGGTTATGTGCCATGACCCATCTACTGAACTATATTGACACAACTAGAATCCCTCGAGGGAGAGAAAAAGCCTTATGGGCGGGTGACGAGCCAAACCATTTCAAGATGGCTCAAGCAGGTGCTGAAAGCCGCTGGTATAAATACTAACGTATAAATCTCACTCCACCAGGGCAGCAGCCACGTCGGCGGCCAAGAGAATGGATGTACCAATAGACCACATCCTGGCTACAGACCACTTCGTTGGCAGAACCTGCATCATTTGCAGAGAAAATATTAGAATCTGCAAATATATAATTTAGCACGGAGTAGCAATTTGTTTTTTGTTATTGTTAATAAACACCATTATTGTTTTTACAAACAGATTCATGGTTGATTACGATAACATACTTCCTCCCTCGAACGACTTCAGCAGTGAGTGAAGTATTAACTGTTACACGGTTTGAAATCACAGAGCTTTAAAATCTTCACGTAGTCACTCACGTGACTCCGAAGTAAAATAGTAAGATTAAACGCCAGTTTGAAGTTTGATCTGTATTTTATGAGGAGTTACGATGAGTGATTACGCGCCCTCCGCTCCCACCCTCAATAATAGAGATCAACTGGTATCTAAGCTCTCCTTTTCTTTACTATATTTATTTCAATTATTGTGTCTTTCTGTGATTCCACACCGCTGCTTTGAAGTATGTCGCGCATGCGTGCTGGATGGGTTCTTCACGTAATCCCTCATCGTAACTCCTCATAAAATACAGATCAAACTTCAAACTGGTAAGTTCTCGTTTAATCTTACTATTATGTTGGCTTGTAAGCTGTTCACATGTAATATTCCTCCAGTTTGCCTGTGGCCTTACGCTGCCAATGGAGGAGGCCCAGGACTGAAAGGTCAGTATGGGAATAGGAAGAATAGTTCACTTGGTTAGCAACTGGGAAATCTAGTAGGTCATGGTGATCCAAGCACAAGTGTTCAGTGAAACGGTTTGTGTGCTGGATTAATTCAGCAGTTTCCTTTTGAAACATGCTCACAGGTGGTGTCAACGTTTTTAAAAACTCCTACGTAAGCTGTAGCCAAGAACTGAAAGACTGTGTGAGTATAGTCAAGATTTATGAGTGTTTTATTGTCAAACTAGACTAAGTGGAACCTATTGGGTCCCATTGTCACATTGGCCTGGTCCCCCAACGCAATATTCCACCACTCACCCATAGCCCCAAACTGCGCAGGCGAGGCTGACATGTTCCCGTTGTGATACCCCAGATCCCCGCTCCTCCCCTCACCGCACCCCACTCCACTCCACCCCTTGCCCTCTCCCCCCCCACCCCACGCACTCACTCCATCCGCCCTCAAGCTCCCCCCCCATCCACTGTTCGCGGCTCTCCGGTGGCGCAGCCATTCCCACCCATAGCGTTCCCATTGTGACGTAGAGCACGCAGGTGGAAAAATGATTTATTAAAGCTTAAAATATGAAGCTCTTAAAATATAACAAATTAAACATTAAAGATGAGATTTATTCAGTTCAGTTCTTTCTAGTTTCGTTCTGCAGCTCACAGCGTCTCGATGTCTCTTTGCTGTGGATGAAAAAAAAGACACACAATTTTAATATAGAGACATTATTGAGTAGTCATACTTTAACTTCTGAGAATTTACATCAGAAGTCATCGTTCATCCAGGCACACGTTAAATGACAACATTCTTGGTTGATGTTCCATCCTTCAGGAAAACGTTGACATTTTCCTTCACCTTTCCTCAGCTAAGAGCCACATATAGTTGTCTATGCTTAAATACCGGTTTCTCGAGGTAAATCAACACTTTCTCCATGGTTTGTCCTTGTGCTTTATGGATCGTCATAGCAAAACTTGACTGAATGGGGAATTGGCTCCGCTGATGGGGAATGTCTTTGCCTTCTGTCAAATCGAGCATTATCCTAGGAATGAGAACAATGGCATCTTTGAAGGCTCCCATGTTGTTTCTTGTAATGATCAGATTATTATGTAGCTCTTCCACAATCATCCTCGTTCCATTGCATAGCTTTGGGGGTTCCAAGTTTCTCATTAACAGGAGATCCTTTTTTCAACTATGATTTGTGTGGTGATAAACCAGAGATGTTGAGTGAATCGAGGAATTCTGTTGGGAAGCATTAGTTCCCTCAGTGACAGCATTGAAAGAAAAGTACACCTTAATGATTCCAGGGAAGCGTCTGATACATGGAGAATTGATGCTTCTCATCGTATCGTTGTGTGGAACCAAGGTACAATTGTCGGAGAATAATTCTGCAGGTTTGTCAAATGCGGGATAGATGAAATCAATACAACCCTCCAGTGCTTTTGCTGATAGAACCATGTCTTCTGGCATTTCAATTTCATTGGCTTCATTCTTTAAAATCTCGTCTTCTCCAACATTCAACAAAAATTGACAATAGTCACCTTCTCCCTCTCTCAATCGCATATTCGTCTGCAATTGAAACTTGGTGAAAAGTGTCCACAAGCAGGAATTCTTGATGCAGGAATTTTCAACATCAACATAATTTCCCCTTTTCACTACAGGAAGGAGTTGTAGAAAATCGCCACAAATGGTAAGAATACTGCCAAAAGGCTTAATGTTGGTGCATACTTGAAGAGTTCTGTCCACCGCTTCAAAGCTCTCCCTCCTAATCATTGGGCATTCATCCCAAACAATGAGTTTCACTTGCCTCATCAAACGTGCCATGTTAGAGTTTTTCGCAATGTTGCAGAATGTACCCTGTGTCACTTTGATGGGTATCTTGAATCGAGAATGTTCAGTTCTTCCACCAGGCATTAATTTAGCTGTTATCCCAGAGGATGCTACAGCTATATCCACATCACCTTGAGCTCTAACTTTGGAGAGGGTCAAATTGATGAAAAATGTATTTCCCGTTCCTCCAGGTGAATCAATGAAAAACATTGAAGGAAGCTTCCTTTTTAAGCAGTTGCACACCTGGTCATACACTGCTCTCTGCTCAGCATTCAGCAGAGGCTAATTCTCCTCAACAAATTGCTGTTGTTCAGTTCTGTTGTATTGCAATTTCTGCCGCAATTCTGGATTGTCATCATCAAGGTGCATCCTTCCATTTCTTGGTCATGGCAAATGAAAGCATTCCATTGTTTTGTTGTAATTCTCAAGCCCATCTTGAATAACAGAGCCTAATCATGATGCTTCTCATCAATCATTATATTAGGATCACTCATTGCTCTCCCTTCTTTGTACTTGAAGCGGGGGCTGTGGGAGGGTGGGGGGATGCGAGCGTCCTGCAGCCGGGAGAGGGGGAAGGCTTCAGGCAGAGGTTGATGGGGGCCGGTGGGTGGAGGGGGGAGGGAGCGCTGCTGTGGCCTACCGCTGCCACTTCAGCTGAGGGCCAGTGGGGAGCATCCTGCAGCTGGGATCAGGGACGGCTTCAGGCGGGGGCCGGTGGGGCGGGTCGTCCTGCAGAGGGAGATGGGGACGGCTTCAGGAGGGGGCTGGGGGGGGAAGGGAATGGCTTCAGGCAGGGGCTGTCAGGGGCCGGTGGGGGGGGGGGGGGGGCGGGGGGGAAGGCGACCAACAGCGGGGGGAGGGGGACATCTTCATTCGGAGGCTGTCGGGGGCTGATTGTGGGGGGCGGGTTAGTGTCCTACAACTGGGGGTCAGGGACCAATTCAGGCTCGGGGATATCGGATCCGGTGGGGATCCGATATCTTGCAGCCGGGGGAGGGAGACGTCATCAGACGGCGGCTGTCGAGGGCCGGGGGGGGGGGGGGAGAGCATCCTGCAGCAGGGGATGGGGACAATTTCAGAATGGGGCTGTCAGGGGCTGGTGGGGGGTGGAGCGACCCACAGCCGGGGGAGGGGGATGGCTTCAGGGGGAGGCTTTTGGGGGCCGGTGGAGGGTGGGAAGCATCCTGCAGCCGGGGGAGGGGGAGGGGGATGGCTTCAGACGTGGGCTGTTGGGGTCCAGTGGGGGTGGGTTTGGGGGGGAGCGCCCTGCAGCCTGCGGAGGCTGTCGGGCACTGGTGGGGAGGAGGGGCAATGTCCTGCAGCTAGAGGAGGGGGATGGCTTCAGACGGGGCCTGAGGGGGAGGGGGAGCATCCTGCCACAGGGGTGGCAGAAGACTTCAGGCGAGGGCTGTCAGGGGCCAGTGGGGTGTTGAGGTGAGCGACCTGCAGCCAGGGGAGGGGGGGTGGCATCCTGCAGCAGGGGATGGTGACGGCTTCATAAGGGGACTGTCGGCGGCCAGGAAGGGAGCGCTGCCGTGGCCTGCCGGTGCCATGGCCTGCCGCTGCCGTGGCCTACTGCTGGAGGGGTGTTCAAGGGGAGGGGGATGGGAAATGGGATGAGGGTGGGGGGGTGTAGTGCTTCGCCAGCGCCCGGTCTCACCAGCGCCCAGTCTCACCAGCACCCAGTCTTACCAGTGCCCATTCTCACCAGCGCCCAGCCTCACTAGAGCCCGGCCTCACCAGAGCCCGGCCACGTCCTCACCAGCACCCGGCCCCGGACTCACCAGCACCTGGCCCCATCAGCGCCCGGCCTCACTAGCGCCCAGCCCAGCAGAGCCCGGCTCCCTCAATCCCCCCACTCTCCTCACTTCCCTAGGATCTCAAGGTTGCAGCTGTGGGCCTCGCAGTCAGCCTAGCACTGGTCACTCCGCTCCTTCAGCTTTATTATGACAGAGGAGCCGGCCAATCAGTGCGGCAAAGGTGCACTATAAGGGACGTCGCCGTCCTGGCCTGGGCATCACCGTCCCCGCGTGGGCATCACCTTCCCGGCCTGGGCGTTGCAATCCCAGGTGATTGACAGGAGAGGAGACCAATCTCCTGACAGGAGAGGAGACCAATCTGCGCATTCGCGGTTTTAAAGATTTTTAAACTTCTATAACTTTTACAAGATACCACCAATCTGAACGAAACATTTTGCATTTGCAGCACAGGAGAACAGCGAGTAACCTGGCAAATAATCATAGCGCCATCATGTACCGTTTTTACGTAAATAGAAAAACCCCGCAAACTGGATGAGCACAAGATCAGACTTTTAGTTATGTATAGATTAATTAGTGGATATGAGCATGATATATATTTTTTAAATACTACTTTCACTGTTACCATGACAGTCTGTTTACCAATATAGACAGTCTGTTTGCTTTCGGCAACCTAAATATAGTTTTCCACTCATTTTGCATGAGTACTTCTAGCTTAAGAATGTATGAAGGAATTAATAAATTTATTGACCAAGTATTCACATACAAGGAATTTGCCTTGGTGCTCCGCTCACAAGTGACAACATGACATACAGTGATAGTTAGGAATGACACATAAAACATTAAACATTAATAGAAAGGTTAAACGAGAACTTACCGTTTGAAGTTTGATATTTATTTTATGAGGTTGGACTACGTGAAGAGCCCACCACCCCGCATGCTCGTCAATCTTCAGAGCACAGAAACCACAGACCACTTGCATGAACTTAAACTATAGAAAGATTAATAACCCTTGACTTATCAAATGATCTTTATGAGATTCAGGGTTGGGAGTGGAGGGCACATAGTCCCTCACTTCAACTTCTCATAAAATAAAGATCAAACTTTAAACGGTAAGTTCTCGTTTAATCTTTCTATTTTATATCGAAGTCACATGAGTGACTACGTGAAGCCTTTGAAGCTCTGTGGTTTCATGTAGTAAACCAATCTGTGTGTGAAACACTTCCAGATAAACCATAAATGGTAGAAAAGACATGGGTTATTAACAACATGATGCTAACTTGCTTACATGTTCATTGCCCTTAATCGGACCACAGTCCCAATTGGCTTTAAGTTAGACAATAACTCATGCAACACTGTTCAGAATTCAATCTGCAATCATCCAGGAATATTCAACCAAATGTTATAACTTCTGAAAGTGCACTATGTAAGCCTCCTGCTGTTGCAAGAAGATGATCAAATGGGTATATCCATTCTATTGGCTGGTAATGAGCCAGCCCCCTTGGAAGAGTGAGACTTGAAATTATTTGAATTCACACCTGCTATTAGCTGCTTACACTCTCTTCATGTTGAGATAGTCTGCACCAACAATCTCTTGAGAAAACTATTAAATAACAATGAAGAAACTATCCTTCATCTCATAGGTAAGCTCAGTGTACCTGTATACATAATAACACCCCCAATCTCCGATCTGATGGGTATGCTGTCAACTCCAAATTGTACCTAACCGTGCATGTTTTGCTTTATGAGATAATTCCCATAACAAGCTACCCTCATGTCAGTTATGACCCAGAGACCGAGCCGGAGATTGAGTAAAGACTGTGTTGCTTGTGCTGAAATCAATTGCTAAAAGCATAATCAACATAAGATACTGCACCCATTAGGAATACAGTAGATGAATATCTGCATAATAATTTGCTGATACACATCCCTCACGACTATGAGTCTAGGCTTTAGAGTGTTCATATAAATGACACCTTGCATAACGTTAGTCAACAATGGGTGAATAACCAATCATTTATTGTCCTACTTATGGTACTAGAGAGAATGACAAAGCAGCACAAGCAGTCAATTATGCTATAACATAATCGCTTCTCTAACCCCAAACTGAAAGAAACACAAACCTCTGCTACTTCTGTTTAAAAGTAGCTCACATGTCTTCTTCACAATCTTCCCATACAACCATGCAAAGCTAGCGGCCCGAGAAATAGGCTGAACTAGCCATCACTCATGACTTCGAGTAAATAGGAGCTTCTTTCAGCTGCCTTTTACACCCTGAATGAGTAGGCCAAATTGGCACTATTAAAATTCATGTCGCCTCATCTTTAATATCATAAGAGGCATCTACTGATAAAATCCCTGAGTCTTATCAGCTACAAAATCATGTCATCTATAAATTTAATGACACAAAGCCCTTTTGATCTGATTAGGGCAGCATTAGCTTTAGAATCTTTGTAAATAGCCTAGGCCTGAAGACAACCTCTAGGTAGAGCCTAAATCTTCCACCACTGGCCCTGTCATCAAAAACACCAGATATTTATGTGCCTCTCGTGTATAGATATGGAAAAGTATGCATCTTCAAGATCGATTGAGCCCCTAAATCCTCTGAATCAGCTAAATTGCTGAAAGACAATTATCCATCTCAAACTGGTTAACCAAACACATGATCAGACAAGCCAAATCCTAACCTGATTTGGCATGCTCCACTTTTCTTCAACCTTGAGAAAATATTAGAAATATATCCCACTTGTTCTTGGGCAGACAACTCATCCTTTGTGAGATGTCTCTGTTTCCATTTGGATAACCACCGTTTCCTCTATTGACCATAGGGACTGAAATTTTGGCTTCTCTTGCCGCGGAGGAGGTATTTATTTATTTATTTATTTCTTTGTTTATTTATTTATTTTGTATTTATTATTTCGCTTATAACATATAATCAGATCCTTATGACTAGAGCTGGTGCAACATCCACTTGATGAGGGAATACGAGTTCCCTGTATACTCTTCACCGTCAGAGTCACCACGAATCCTCAGCCACCTTCCTCCAAGGGGAAAATAGCATAATGCAACCCTGAACCGGGAATTGCTCCGCAGTCCTCTGACTGAAACCATCTGTCGCAGACGTCAGTGTGCGCAACACACTCTCTTCGACCAGCCACTCAATCAGGAATTCTGGTATTGAGAGCCTACAGATTATTATATATTTTTATTTTCTATTCACAAGCTGAACTACAAGTCAGATAAAAAATGCTACATGCCAGACCAGCTTCCTGCTGGTAGCTACCTATCCCAGAGAGGATGGCAATGATGTTTCCAATGAGCTGGCAACTCTACTAGCTGAGCTGAAAGTATTAAGCATGTGTTGAGGGAAACCTCAAACTACCTCACTCTACTGAGCAGCCTGATAACCTCAATCACAGATGTTGAGGCAGTGCTTCCCTCGTCAATATGTTCCATATGTCCAGCCAGTTCCAAGTTGGTCTACCCTGAACCACGGTAGCCAAACTGTTCCTAATTGGAACTTACTGAGGTTGCTATGCAAGGCACCCTGCCAATGTCTCTGCATCAACCTGCTCTTCTCCAGACACAGTGAAAGGTACTAGAGACCATGCTGCCACTAAATCGAAACCCAGGGCGACACACTGCTCCATTTTAGAGTTTTACAGAGGTTATTAAAGAGACCTCACATGCCAGCGTCTCTGAGCCCAGGTCAACCCCCTTGTTGGAGCTTCAGCGAAGTTCCATTGCAAACCATGTCTGACCATATCTTCACCCCCACGCTTGCCAAACAGCTCTTCCCCAGAGCTCAAAAGCGACATTGCTGTGCAAGACATGCCTGCCAGCATTTCTGAGCCCAATGGGACAGACTGCTTCTTCAGCCTACAGCCTCTTTGGAGCCTTGCTGGAGCTTTATAGGCCTTTTTCACGGGGCGACTTGACGCAAGAGTTAACCAGAGTTTAACATCGTGGGAACTTCGTGCGATAACAGTACGGCATTCGTGGACCACCGTGGACCACCGTGGCGCTAACGGCAGGTAATCGTGTAACTTGGTGACTCGGGAGAAAATTCAAGCAAGTTTGAATTTCTCCAAGAGTGACTTGTACACTTGTGGTTGAGCATTGCAACATTATATGAACGTAGTGGCCAGTGCGATATCCGTGCGATATCCGTAATAACTCTTGCGGTTACCGTGGGAACTCCTGCGAACGGTGAACCCGGAAGCTGGACAGAGGGGACAGAAGGTGAGTAAAAATTGTCTTCTGTGGGATTGAATTAAAAAAATAAAGATTTGCATCCGCATATGGACATCAACTTATTCATGAGTTATGTTAATGAGATTCAAGAAAATAACTATAATCTTTAAAAGGGACTTTACTGAAAGGTCCCGCATTTTTATGGTCCATGAAAATTTTTTCACATGTACTTCTTTGAGAGATACAGCTCGGAGTCCTCGCCGACTAGCGATCGATGCCTTTCCGAAGCAGGGTCCGGAACGCTACCAATCAATGTTCTCCAGAGACCCGTGTAAGGAGTGAACTGCACATGCTGGTTTAAATCGAAGACAGACACAAAAAGCTGGAGCAACTCAGCGAGTCAAGCAGCATCTCTGGAGAAAAATAGGTGATGTTTCGGGACGAGACACATCTTCAGACTCAATTCCAATTAGGATGTCTGAAGAAGGGTTCCGATTCGAATCGCCACCTATTCTTTTTCTCCAGAGATGCTGCCTGACCTGCTGACTTACTCCAGCTTTTTATCATTTTCTTCCCAGATCTGACTTACCTGCTGAGTTACACCAACATTTTGTGTCCTTTTGTGCGTATTAACCAGCATCTACAGTTCCTTTAGACATTACCTAACTTCAGATTTTAGAGATATAGCGCGGAAACAGGCCCTTCGGCCCACCGAGTCCGCGCCGACCACCTATTCTTATCCGGCTTCAGAACGGTTCTTCCTTCCATTCGTTTGGGCACTGACCCGACCTACCAACCTACCTCAATGCGGACATTGGACTTTTCCCCCCTGGAACTGTCCTGAAAACATATATTCTGAACTCTGGTATTTTCCTTTTCGCTCTACCTGGTGTTCTTGTGCATGTGTCGGAAGGAACAGCAGATGCCGGTTTAAAGAGAATGCTGGAGTAACTCGACGGTTCAAAATGCTGGAGTAAATCAACGGGACATGCAGCATCTCTAAAGAGAAGGAACGGGTGACGTTTCGGGTCGAGGCCCTTCTTCAGACTGTACGTGGCTTGGTTATATTCATGTATAGCATTATCTGATATGATTGTATAGCACGCAAACAAAAGTTTATTCCCTGCATAGAATCATACAGCGTAGAAACAGGCCCTTCGACCCAACTTGCCCACACCGACCAATATGTCCCATCTACACTAGTCCCACTTACCCACGTTTGGCCCATAACCATCTAAACCTATCCTATCCATGCTTCAGTCTAATGCGTCTTAAACATTGCGACAGTACCTGCCTCAACTACCTTAACGGATAGCTCATTCCATACACCCACCACCCTTTGCGTAAAATAGTTACCCCTTAGGCTCTCATTAAATCATTCCCCCCGAACCTAAACCTGTATCTGCTGGTTCTCGATATGAGACAATAATAACAAACCAAAGCGAGTTAGGACATCAACAGGGAGATCCTGGATAAACCCAAGGTAGACACAAAATGGAGGAACTCAGCGCAACAGGCAGCATCTCTGGGGAGAAGGAATGGGTGACATTTCGGGTCGAGACCCTTCTGATATGCTGCCTGTCCCGCTGAGCTACATGTTGTGTCTATCTTCATTTTAATCCAGCATCTGCAGTTCCTTCCTGGCCGAACCCGATTGAAAGATGAGAGGCTGGGCGATAGAGCACTGGGTGTGACAAGGATCAGGCTTCAGTAAGCAAAGTAAAGAGAGGTGGCAACGTTATGGAAATGAAGCGGGTAATCCGAGTGATGGCGAGACGGTATCCTCTAATGTGTCGGAAAGAACTGTAGATGTTGGTTTGCGCCGATGATAGACACAGTAATACTGGAGACAGACATAAAATACTGGATGGGCAGCATCTGGATAAAAGGAATGGGTGACGTTTCGGGACGAGACTCTGAAGAAAGGTCTCGAACCGAAACGTCAAACATTCCTTCTCTCCAGAGATGCTGCCCGTCCCGCTGTGTTACTCCAGCATTTCGTGTCTATCATCCGTATGCTCTGTGATGGTCATCTCGGAGTCAAGTGGCAACTCTGGTCTGTAGACACGAGGAACTGCAGATGCAGGAATCACGAGCAAAACACAGAGCTTTGGACAAGCCTGACCCTTTGAGTTCCTCCATCACTTTGTGTTGAAGTCAGGTCTGGACATTGCTTGGCTCAGTCTCAGGCGCCGGCTAACTAGGAAGGTCGAATCAAAGTCCAGCACTAACACTCAGGAAATAACGTTTGCGGCCTGATGTTCCCAATATTTAATTGAAATCATTAATAAAGTAAATAAATAGATACCGGTCTAATCAGTATCTATGGGATTGGACAGGCTAGATGCAGGAAGAATGTTCCCGATGTTGGGGGAGTCCAGAACCAGGGTCCCAGTTTTACAGTCTTCATTTACTGGCGGCGGGTGTCTGTCACTGAAACAGGCAGGTGAGATTTCACATCCACCTTGTGCGTGCCTCTCTCTCTCTCTCCCTCCCTCCCTCTTACACAGGCTGAGAGACTCTGCCTCTGTGAGTGTACGTCTCTTTCTACCCCTCTCCCACACACAGTAAGACCGAGGTACTGTGCTCAGTCCGTGTCTCCCACATACACAGTAAAACATGTCTCCAAATGAGCCAATTCAACCAAGGGAGGATATTTATAGTGTGTGGAAAAAAAAGTGACATCATTTGTGCCACGTGATGATTTAACAATACTTTTACAGTTCACAATGTTCATTCAAGATTTAACAGGAAAGCTCGGGAGACGGACAAGTCACTCGCACAAATAACAGAAATGCCGAGTACCGTGGGAACTCTTTATCTACCCCCCGTTATATCGTGTGATATCGTGCTAGACCACGACCACTTCACTCTGGTTACATCTTGCGTCAAGTCGCCCCGTGAAAAAGCGCTTTTACTGTGAAGGTCACGCTACCATTTACTCCCAGCCTAGTTTGACAGGCCGCTCCTTTGGTCCCTTCTGCTCCTTCAGAGCCTTAGCGGAGCTCACTGAACAGGCCGCGCCTGCCATTACTTCGAGCCTGCCTCAGCAGACTGCTCCTGCGGGCCTTCTTCCTTTTCTTGAGCCTTTGCTGGAGCTGTCTGTACAGATCGCGCTGCCAGTTTCTCCCAGCCTGGATCGACAGGCTGCTCCTTTGGCCAGTTGCTCCTTCGGAGCCTCAGCAGGGCTCACTGGACAGGTCACGCCTGCCATTACTGCAAGTCTGGTTCAACAGGCTGCTCTTGCGGGCCAGCTAGTGGCTCCCGACTGCTCCTTCCCAGAGCTGCAACGGCGCTTCGTGCCCCTTGTATACAGGGGTGAAAACCCACCAGAATACTGTAGCTTTATCCACATAGGATTGTACTCCACCCCCGCAGACGCTTTAAATTCCCCCTGCAGGTCTTCACCGTGATACATAAGTCCTCTTTGAAGAGATACCATGCAGGCTGCATGTTACTGGCCCTGTAAAAATGAGCCATTTTGGGAATTATCTCATGCCTTATAGCATTTTTGCGAAGGCAGTAGCCCCAACTGTGTATTAAAGTGAAGTGTTAATGCAGCTTTCTGCACTTCTGAGAGTTGAGACCCATCTACTGACTTTGCAAAAGGCCGTAATGACTCCAGTGAGCAGTTTTTGGACTTGCTGAAATCATTCTTTGCCTACATATCATCACTGAGATATTCCAACTGATGAAATTGACTTATGGAACATCCAAATGTCTGGCAGTTAACTGGACCGGCATATTTCCCAGCCAAATCCAGCATGTTCCCCTCCTTAGCTAATGTGAAGTTAAATCCCTGATGCTCTTAGCCAGATCATCCTCCAGTGAATCTCCTATCCCCAAAGGGATGGCAAATATGTGACTAGAGCCGGTAGCTCCTTCATATGATAAAAATTAAGCATATCCCCCATTAGTTCAAGGGATTCGAATTCCTTATCGATATCCACATAGTTGGAGTCACCGATGTAATAATCTCCAACACTCCCCTCTTCTGAGCGGGAAATATTATAATGCAACCCTGAGTCAGGTGTTGCTTCCCTTCTTCTGAGCGGGAGATATTATAATGCAACCCTGAACCAGGTGTTACTTCCACAGGCATCTGACTGGCGCAGCCTGTAAGTGTCTCCTGAGCCAGGAGCACGTTTCCTTTTTTTTCTCTTTTCTTTTAAATATCTATTTATTTATTTATGCGTGCATCCATTTATTTTTATTTATTTATTTATGTGTTTGTTTGTTTATTTATCTATTTATTAATTTATTTATTTATTACTCACTAGACAGGTTGCGCCTGCTAGTGACTCCGAGTCCGACCTTGCACCCTTCTGCAGCCTCAACGGAGTCGCTTAGGGGAGGAATATAATGCAACCCTGAACCAGTGTTGCTTCCTCAGGCCTCTGGCTGGCTCCCTTTCGGAGCTCCCAAGGAGATGACTGAACAGGCCTCACCCGTCAGATGCTCCAAACAGCTGCCTGCTCCCGTGGAGCCCCAAAACCGGAGGTGACTGTCCGACCGCAACTTCAATAGCGGTAGCTGCACAGGCCATGTCCGTCAACTTTTTGCGTTCGACCACCCTCCTTGGTGGTAGCTGTGCGGTCGCTTCTCGAGTAGCTGCACTGGCCATGGCCGTCAGCTTATCCAAGCCCGCTGCTCCTAATTAACGGAGCAGCGGGCCGTTCCTGGAATAAAACAATTCCTTACCCGCCGGAGCAGTTTCGAACTGCTCGGAATCCCGCACCATGCATCAACGTATTGACGCGTAAGCGGGCTGGCGGGCTCTTCACGTAGTCACTCACGTGACTTCGATATTAAAATAATAAATAATATTATGTTGTCAACCTGTTTTCTTTACTATTATAAATAATTGGCCATTGTTTGTGTAAAATTAAATACTGAGAGCATAAAAAATGCTGTTGCACAACAAATAGTCAATAACATGTGGGAAAAAGTTAGCAATGATTGATAATAACAATGGAAATTAAACTAAGGGGTTACTGCCGACTTACAATTAACAGATCTTCGTCACATCAAGTTTAAGATTTCAGTGGATGTTCATGATCTTTATCACAAGGTATCTGCAGAAACATCTCACAAGATGGCACGGTGGTACAGCGGTAGCGATGCTGCCTTACAGCACTTGCAGTGCCAGAGAACAGGGGCGGATCCCAACTACGTGCTGTCTGTATGAAGTTTGTACGTTCTCCCCATGACCTGCATGTGTTTTCTCCAAGATCTTCAGTTTCCTCCCACACTCCAAAGCTTTGAAGGTTAATGGGTTTGGTATAAATTTAAATTGTCCCTAGTGTGTGTCAGAAAGTGTTAATGTGCAGAGCTCACTGGTCACTGCAGACTCGGTGGATTGATGGGCCTGTTTCCGTTCTGTATCTCTAAATCTAAAATTAAAACTGGAAACTAAAACTAAGATCGTACTGTTTAGTGCGGAAACTTGTAAGTATCCAGAAAAAATTTTCAGCACTACCAGCAAATCAATTTCTCGTTACAACAGTATACAAATGTGCCTCCAAATACACCATTAATTAAGGTTACACATAACAACTGGAGTTACACATCACATCAACTATTGGGAAAGCAATTTAATAGTAACTTGGACTGTATAATACAACTTGGTTTACATAATAGTGCCAATATCTGCAATGACCTCTCCATGTTCCTTATCAGTGCTTGTTCCTACATAATTAAAACAAGAATGATCAAGTCCGAGCAGAGTAATTACTATTCAGCTTTAGTAAACCTGAAGAATTGTTAAGCAGTGAATTAATACTGTCTCTGTAAAATACAGAAACAACAACTAAAGCTGCCACTGCAGGAGCACCATCAGGGTTTCCATACCATTGAGAGAAACCATTGGTTAATAAGAGATACAGTAAGTCTACAATCAATGTGAAAACTGCACTGAAGCACTAGTCAAGAGTCTCTTGCCATTGCACCAGCAAATTTAAATCATTTCAACTTCTGCAATTTTTGCAAGTAAAGGTGTTTTGTGCATTATTCATCCTATAAGGATGGCGTAAGAACAGATGGAATAGAAATTGGAGTAGACCATTGGGCTCAGACTGCCAATTTCAGCATCTAACAAGATCATGGTTGAATCACGGATGCTGGAATCTTGATCAAAACATAAAGTGTCGGAGTAAAGGGCCTGACCCACGAGCATGCGACTGCATGCGGCAAGCACGACCTAACCTGGTCGCTTGAGCCGTACGGCCTCTCGGGGCTGGTCCCACTTCGATCGCCGGAGCTGTATGGAGTTCTGTGGAGCTGGTCCCGAAAAACTTACACTCTCCAAAAATTCCGTGCGGCAATGGCCTGCCAGCACGCAGCCGCCTTGAGGCCGGAAGCACCGCCTCGACGGGCGTGCGCAGTGTCTCGCCGCCATACGCAGCGTCTTGACGGCGTATGCAGCGTCTTGATGGCGTACACCTTCGCTCGAACTTCACATCAACTCGTACAGGATCACTCAACCTCTGCGCGGCCCCCGCTTCCGGTTTGGTCGCGCTCGCCGCATACAGTCGCATGCAGGTGGGCCAGGCCCTGTAGGTGGATCACTTGATCTCCGCGCGGCCCCCGCTTCCGGTTTGGTCGCGCTTGGCGCATGCCGTCGCATGCTCATGGGACAGGCCCTTAACTCAGTTGGTCAGGCAGCATCTATGGAGGCAATGGATAGGCAATGTTTTGGTCAGGACCCTTCTTCAGATTGGTTGCAGTAAGGGGTGAGAAAGCTGATAAAAATGGGACAAATCCTCGCAATGAATAGGCGGATACAGTAGAATATATGTGCAGGGGGTGGCTGATTGGGGGGTGGATGGAGTAAGTGACAAAGATTAGAGATGAAAATAGACAATTGGTCACAGATAAGGAGTGAAATGAATGAAATGTAGAAGAAGGGAGGGATATAGATGGAAGGAAACAGTGCACTTCCTACACTAACACCATATCCCGTCATTGCTTTAGTAACTAAAGATCTATTGAACTCTGTTATGAATGGACTTTGTGCCTAGACCCTCACATCCATCATGGATAATAAATTCCAAAGATTCACCATTCTCTGGATGAAGCAAATCTTAAGCAAAAAAACAAAGTGCTGGAGGAACTGAGTAGGCTAGGCAGCATCTGCAGCGGGAAAGATACAGACAACATTTTGTGTCAGGACTCTTCTTCATACTGATGGAGCAGAAAGGAGATAGCCGTTCAAAGGAAGGGTGTGGCAAGAGGGAGCAAGTTTTGTTCAGTTTAGAGATGCAGCACGGAAACAGGCCCTTCGGCCCAAGAGTCTGCACCGACCAGCGATCCCCGCACATTAACACTATCTTACACATACTAGGAACAATTTATACATACACCAAGCCAATTAACCTACAAACCTGTAGGTCTAAGGAGTGTGAGAGGAAACTGAAGATCTCGGAGAAAACCCATGCAGGTCACGGGGAGACCATACAAACTCCGTACAGACAGCACCCATAGTTGGGGTCGAACACGGGTCTCCAGCGTAGCAAGCGCTGTAAGGCAGCAGATTTGAAAATTATTAAAAACTATAAATATATTATGGTGGCGGTCCTTCCTCCGGTTCTGGTGGGGGTTCCTGTGGCATCAGCCTATACACGAGCCACTTATGCTCAAACCCTCGTCAGGAGGTACGAGGGCGGGCACGTGATGTCATGGGCTAGAGGGAGTGTCCAGGTACTTAAGGTCATCTCACCTCGAGACCGGTAGCTGAGCTCTCGAGAACAACCTCGCTCAGCTACAGCAACAACGTTAATATAGTTAGCGCACCAAGCTAACGTATCACCACTGAATAAACAACTGTTTGAACCGGCCTGACGTCTCACCTTTATTCACCATGTTTGGTGCCGCTACATTATGTACATTTACATTTATTTATTGATTATATTAATTCCATATTAATTATATATACAATTAATATTATATTAATTATAAATGTAATAAAGAAATTACATTTCCTTTAAATTGTCTATACCAGCATAGTTCTGTATCCTACTTCCTAATAATGTTATTGTTAACTACCATTGTTGGTGAATTATTGTGGAAGTTCTCGTTAATCCTAACTGATTAAAAAAAGCTGAAAGCAACTCCTTCTGTGGCTCATCCGCCACCATTATTTCAATGGATTAGAAGAACAACCTTTGAAAACTCTGAGTGTCAGTTAATTTTGGAAGATGCCAGATAGAGGGGGTGATTGGAACAGGCACTTGCCATGAGTAAGGGTAGGCAGTGGCTTTTAAAAATCTTGAAAACCATGCATGCGCAGATTGTTCTCTCGACTTTTATCAAGTAATTTGTCTTCAATAGGTCCTTTCTCTTAATAAAGTATTTAAAAACATATAGCTCAAAGAAATTTACGTACCATTTTATTTGTACACGAAATCCATTTTGTTTGCAGCAAAAATATCCATAACTTTTTCATAGAAATTAGCAGTGGGACTTTGCTCCATCTGAGTAAATCTTTCCTTTTCGATAGAAATTAAAACAAGTGATGAAAGCCTTTCATTGGACATTCTATTCCTGGTGAAGCGTTTAATTCTTTTCAAAGCTGAAAATGATCTCTCAACAGAAACTGTTGTAGCAGGAATTGTTAAAATTAATTGTAGCAGCTTCACGGCTTCAGGGAACGTTTGTTCCATCCATTTTGAAATCTAAAAACAAGTAAATCTTTAAATGATTTATCCCGAAACACTTATGCATTATAAATTCCAGCTAGATCCGCTTTCAGTCTTATGACATCAAAGAAGTTACCTTAGTTTCTTTCTAAACTTTCTCTTGCCTCCTGATCAATTTGTTAAGCAAGTTTTTGAAACTTGTTTCCATCAACGAAGGAAATGAATTGTACATTTTTGAAGTAGCTGTATCTTGCTTCCATATGCTTCAATATATCAACCAATATCAGATCAAATATTCGTGCTCTCTCTTCTTTAATTGGACGTATTGAATGAGATTTTGATTCAGTCAGGTAATTTTCTTTACAATATTCTTCAAACTTTTCATGAATGTCATCAAAATATTGGCGCAGATCCTCAAGTGAATGTATTGTTTCATTGATTCTTTCAATGCAATAAGGAATATCTATCATTTTAGTTTGCAAAATGTTGTAGAGAGTGTCAGTTTTCATGAATATTTCATTATAAACCATAAGAAGAAAGTATGTGGAATCTTTCGTTAGCCAAGCATAAATCCCATTGCTCCTCGCCAAAGTTTCAGGATCCCACAATAAAAGATTGCTGTTAATGCTGTCAAAAAGTTTACAGAGGTCTCCATAATATTACAAAATAGGTAGGATTTGCATTGAGTTTGAAGTCCACCTGCTTGGTGCTGCCTTTGGAATGCGTAACTGCACTATTTCATCAAGAAATTGTGTTCATTTTGTAGAATGACTAAGAGATGAGGCAAGAGCGTCAATGGTCTTGAAAAGGCCTATACATTCAAGAATGAATTTAGCTGACTGAGACAGAACAAGATTCAACATGAGCATAGCAGTGGGTAAATAAAGCTGATGGTGCTTTTTCTCTTACTTTAGCTTGAACACCATTTAAGTTTGATGCCATTACCATTGCACCATCGTATGTCTGTGCTACAAGTTTCTCAGCACAAGAATATTTGTGTAAGTTATTGAATATGCATTCTGTTACACTAGTAGCAGTTCTGTCCTTAAGTTTGTCAAAGCCTATGAATGCTTCTTTAATTTCAGAATCCAATATATACCGTAATACTGTATAGAGCACTGAGCTGTATTTGAAATATCAGTGGATTCATCCACTTCTATGGGAATGAATGGGGCTTTTGCGATCTCTTCTTTAATATTATTTTCTACAACTGTGCCTACTACTTCAATCAAGTCATTTTGCATCTTGTTAAAAATGCCAGAAAAAAAGGATGAACTCTATAAATAATGTGCCAATTTTTCATCAAATGTTTTCAGTAAAATTTTTCATATATTTCTGTAACTCAATATAGTTTCTACGATTTAGCGATTCTTTGTTTTCACTATCACAGTGAAAAGCAATTTCTTGTCAGATCAAAAAGCAAATAGCACATATTAACTGTTTTAGTGTCTCTGTGTTCGCTTTAAATTTTTCATTGCGAATATCGATGCTAAGTTGCTTCTGCTTATCTATGAGCAAGTCGATCTGTCTAGACCCAAATGTCTTCAATGCTATTTGGCTTTCATAATGCGCAGCAGATCTCTCGTGCTTGTTTAAAGCATTAGGCAAATTATCTGCTACCCATACAGTTCCACTAGATACAGAAAATAACAGGCACGGGAAACAAAACAGTCTATTTATTGAAATACAACCACATAGCCACTCTTTCCTGTTGTACCAATCTGTTTTAAATGTTCTAATTATTTTTGTTCCTTTGCGCTATTGAAGATTTTTAAGTTCCGGCGTTGGTCTGCCACTTTTAATTATTTTGGTCTTTTCCTCGTAAGTTTGCTTTGAGAAACTCTTCAGGTAATCACTATCCTTCTTTGAAAAACCTGCCAAGAAACGTGCGCGTGCGCATGCGCAGTAGGCTGGTGCACATGTGCAAGGCGCAGCGCAAAACATGCACGCAGTCCACGGTGTAAAGGCAGAATTTTGGCTGCCTTTACGGACCATTGCCACTGATGGCTTGAAGCATCGTCGACGGCACGTGAGTAGCACATACTTCCGAGTTTTAAATGTATTGCGGATGAAAGGCACGGGAGAATTATGCCTCCCTAAGAGATCGATCTCTTAGGGAAGCATAATTCTCTCGTGCCTTTACTATTCATGACCATTTTATATATGATTTATATATATTTTATATATATTTTATATATGTAAAATAATGACCATTTTATAATTTTAGTCACGGTAGGCACTGCCTACCTTGCCTACCCTGACTGCACGTACCTGTCTTGGAACCATGTAGGTTGCCATCACAAACCACTGGTGAAATAACATAGGCAGATATTTGTAACTATTGTTTATTATCCTTCTTTGGGGATTCCACAGGTCTCTATTGAAATTACAATGGGATATTGGGAGAATGCTCATAGAATTTCAGCAAAATTATTGTTTTCTTTAATGCAAGCATAGATATCTTCAGGACTCACTCCATTCACACTTTGCTTCTCCAAGCATTTCATCGCTGACTGTTGCATTTCACAAAGACATGGGATTAGTCAGTCATCCATGAAGGAATTAATTCCATCCATTATTAATTATCGTTTAAGAAAGAACTGCAGATACTGGTAAATCGAAGGTAGACACAAAATGCTGGAGTAAAACAGTGGGTGAGGCAGCATCTATGGAGAGAAGGAATTGGTGACATTTCGGGTTGAGACCCTTCTTCAGACTCGAAGCATCGTCAATTCCTTCTCTCCCTAGATGCTGCCTCACCCGTTGAGTTACTCCAGCATTTTGTGTCTACCATTATTAATTATCAATTGGTTAAATAGGGCGATTACTCTATTGATTTTTTTTGTTTATTATGTGTTTAGTTCGGAGATACAGCACAGAAACAGGCCCTTCGGCCCACTGTGCCGACCAGCGATCCCCACACACTTGCACTATCCTGCACACACTAGGGACAATATACATCCGGTAGTGGCGGCGCTGTTAACAGCTGCGGCTCGCCTGCAGTCCGTCTGTCTTTACTTTTTTCTGTTGTTTTTTTTGTCTTGTTTTGGTTAAGTTTTAGTTTGTTGGGTTGTGTTAGAGGGGGTGAAACATGTTCTCTGTCTCTTCCTTCGGGGGAATGCGACTTTTTCGTGTCGTATCCCCCTTCTCTGCCTCCGTCTGCGCTGAGGCCTAATGGCGGAGCTGGCAGCCTCCAACCTGCGACCGACCCCGAGGCTCCGGAGGCAGAGCCAGCCAGGAATTACCAACGAGTGGCTGGCCATCTTCGGGGCTAAGGCAGCGATGGCCCGACTTGCTGGTGCGGCGTTCTGGCTTTCGGCGGCGGTGATGGAGTGGGGCTCGGAGCTGAGACTGCGGGACCCGGAGCTGGGGCAGCGGCCTGGAGCTGGGGCGGCTGCCCGGAGCTGGGGCGGCGGCCCGGAGCGATGACTGCGGGTCCTGGAACGGCGACTGCGGGACCCGGAGCTGGGGCGGCGGCCCGGAGCTGGGGCAGTGGGCCGGAGCGGAGACTGCGGGACCCGGAGCTGGGGCAGCGGCCCGGAACGGAGACTGCAGAACCCGGAGCTGGGGCGGTGGCCTGGAGCGGAGACTGCGGGACCCGGAGCTGGGTCGGTGGCCCGGAGCGGAGACTGCGGGACCCGGAGCTGGGGCAGCGGCCCGGAACGGAGACTGCGGGACCCAGAGCTGGGACGGCGGCCCGGCGCGGAGACTGCGGGTCCTGGAACGGCGACTGCGGGACCCGGAGCTGGGGCGGCAGCCCGGAGCTGGGGCAGTGGGCCGGAGCGGAGACTGCGGGACCCGGAGCTGGGGCAGCGGCCCGGAACGGAGACTGCAGAACCCGGAGCTGGGGCGGTGGCCTGGAGCGGAGACTGCGGGACCCAGAGCTGGGTCGGTGGCCCGGAGCGGAGACTGCGGGACCCGGAGCTGGGGCAGCGGCCCGGAACGGAGACTTCGGGACCCAGAGCTGGGACGGCGGCCCGGCGCGGAGACTGCGGGACCTGGAGCTGGGGTGGCTGCCCGGAGCTGATGCTGTGGCGGGCCGTCTCGGAGCTGAGACGTCGTTCTGGCTTTCGGCGGCGGCGACATCACCACGGAGCTCCGCTGGACTGGAGAGCGGCATCTTCGGCCTGGATCGATCACCTCAGCACAGAGGGAGAACAAGGAGGGAAGAGACGGAGACTAAGACTTTGCCTCCATCACAGTGAGGATGTGCTTGGTGAACTCACTGTGGTGGATGTTTAATTTGTGTTTATTGTATGTTTTGTTATTATTGATTCTGTGTATGACTGCAGGCAACATAATTTCGTTCAGACCGAAAGGTCTGAATGACAATATCTATCTATCTATCTATCTATCTATCTATCTATCTATCTATCTATCTATCTATCTATCTATCTATCTATCTATCTATCTATCTATCTATCTATCTATCTATCTATCTATCTATCTATCTATCTATCTATCTATCTATCTATCTATCTATCTATCTATCCCAAGCCAACCTACAAACCTGTACATCTTTGGAGTCATCCCCAATGTTATCTCTGTCATGTTATCTATGAGTATTGGACTTATAAGCCTGTTATGCTGCTGCAAGTAAGAATTTTATTGTTCCCTTGTTGGTACTTAGGACAATTAAACACTCTTGACTCTTGACTCACCTGTGACATTCTTAAACCAAAATAAATTGAAAACTGTAAACTCTGATAATTAATAATAAAGCTTTATTTCAGACACAGGTCCATATAACACATCATACAGTATAAGGAGATACAAAAATACATTAAAAATTGCATATTAGCCTATAAAATATACAAGCTATTGCACCAATGCCATCTTAGCCTAGAAGTGAATCTATAGCAGCTTTTCAGAGGGCTGACTAGGGCGTCAATTATGTGATTCTCTGACTTGTCCAGGCGACACATAAAACTAAACATCAGCTGTCTTAAGAGTGCCTCACAGGTTGGCACTCTAGTGGACACAAACAATTGACTGGCACTATGCCACCTAGGGACACGAAGCAGCAACCTCATTGCATCATTGTATGCTACCTTGAGCCTCTGCATACTCTTTTTCTTATAGTTAGACCACAATTGAGCATTATATAACAGTGTGATGTAGGTTCTGAACAGGGAACACTTCACAGAGTCAGAGCACATAGAAAATTTCCTTATAAGCATGTTAGCTTGAAAATAAATTTTACAGCGCTGTCGGTAGAGGTCTTTGTCATCCGTCCAGTCATCGGATATGACATGACCTAGGTATTTAATTTCCTCACACACATCAAGAGGACTGTCTGACAAATAAAATGTCGGAAAAGTTGATTTCCTGTCCTCAGCACTTCTAACTATCATTATGCGGCTTTTCTTAGCGTTATACTTTATGTCATAATCAAGGCCATACTGAGAGCACACCTTCAACATCTGCTGCAGCCCAGCACTATATGGACAGAGCAGGACCAGGTCGTCTGCATACATAAGATGATTAACAATAGTGTTGCCCACAAGGCAGTTTTTAACCTATTTAACTGATTTGATAATTCATCCATATAAACATTAAATAAAATAGGAGACAAAATTCCTCCTTGCCGCACTCCATTACTAACACAGAATGGAGCAGATACAACATTGTCCCATTTAACCTGAAACGTTTGATGGGCTGTTGTTCTCTATGAAGGACTGAATAAAAGATAACCTGTTCAGAAATTCGTCCTCATGCTCATATGATTCATACGGTGTATAAACATTTAAGACAGTAAATTTATTTTCATTATAATTACACTCTAGCCCTATGGCCCAGTCAACATTTAGACGCACCACCTTCACCAGTGAGTCATATTTGATGTTCCACAGTATAGCTACACCACCAGCTATCCTACCTCGAACCAGCCTCGTACTGAGGTCGGTAGTGGACTCTCCAGCCCCATGGAAGTTCATGTGTAGAGTGTTCAACTTATCCAGATCTTGTTTCGCCATCCAGGTTTCTTGCAGGCACAGAATGTCACATTGGTCCAGCAGTGTGCCCACGACCAAACGTCTTGATCTATCAGCAGCAGAATGTCCTACTCGCAAACCGCGAGTGTTGTATGAAACAACATGCATTTAATGTGTTTTGTCGCTCCCTGCGGAACAGCTGGCCTTCATCCCGTCCTTGCCCACAGATGCGACAGGCACCCCAGCATCGTTACCGTGCAGCAGCTCCTCATCCTTGATATTCTTTGCTGGCATAATGTGTTAACTGTGAAATGAAACAGTTTTCCATTGGGCTGTTTTTTTTTTCCAGTTGTAATTAAAATCTACAAGCCCTAATCTTGCCTTTCGTTCTTGCCTTACTCCATTTTTATTCATTATATAAATTCCTTTTATCTATTCCCGGACTTGTGTACGGTAAGCAACCTGGAACATTAACTCCAGTTTGCTCTTCAAGATTCTGCCTGAATCATTTTTATTATTTCAGGCATGTAATTTTACTTCGGAGTCACGTGAGTGACTACGTGAAGAACCCGCTCAGTGCGCAGGTGCGGCATTACGCCAGCAGTGCAACAGCGGCTGCAACGGGAATTAGGCGCTCCCGCTACAGAATGAACCGGACCGTCAGGTGAGTACCCTGAGGTCGGGTTTTTCTTTTACAGGTGAGCCTTTTTCTGCTTGTGTTTTTTACAGGCAGAGAAAAAGGCTCTGGAACAAAACTGTCCCCGTTCAAGGAGGAACGTTTTCCCGTCGGGGACGGGGGCAGCAACAGGCGGTAGGAGCGTTACCCGGTGTTCCTCTATTCCCCGACACCGTGCCGAGGCCAGCCCGCTAGCACCTGAGCAGCGGGCTGGATGCATAGCCACTCGAAGAGGCATCCGGCAGGTGTTCCCGATTTCGGACGGGACATCTCTCCACCCGCACGGGGGGAGAGAGAGCCGCCTGAGCCGCTGGAGCGGCTCACGGAGCAGGTGCCTGCGAGACGCGCTGCTTGAGGGGCACTCTCGCTACTACAAGGCAAAAGCTCCAGAAGAAGGCGGTAGGAACAATTACCGGGCGCTCCGCTATCCCCATCACCGCGCCGAGCCCAGTCCCGCTAGTGCCTGAACTGCGGGCTGGATGTCTAGCCATCCGAACAGGCATCCGGCCGGTGGCGTCCGATTCGTCGGACGGGGACATGTCTCCACCTAAATGGAGGAGAGACAGCCGCCTGAGCTGCATCCAACAGCTATTGGAGCAGCTCCAGCAAGATGCACAGAAAGAGCGCTCTCGCGGAGGGAGGTCAGGCACCCCCTCCACAGTGTTTCATGCACTGCCCTTTGCTCCCTCATTACTGGAGGCTAGCATTGGTGACCAGGGCTGGGCTGGTCTGGAACAGGGGCAGGCGGACGAAATCGGGAGTATGCCAGGGGGTGCAGGAACAGGAAGAGCTGTTGGGTGTGATGGACCGCTTGTAGCAACCCCACAGGCTGGAGCACCGCTGGAACCAAGAATGGCGGCCAGCATTAACCATCTATCCAATAAACCATTACTGGAAAAGGTGCTCGCTGAGGTGCTGAAACAACACACAGCACCAGAAAACTGTGAGGCCCTCAAAGTAAAAAGTGTCAACAGCCAAATCTGGGGGCATGTGCGGTCACACATCCGGACCCAAGAACTCAAGCTACAGCGGATCCTAAGGCTCCTGATGTCGGCAATCACAGCCTTTGCTCGTTCCGTGGAGACCATGGAGATGGATACCTGCCAGCAGGATGTGCTGGCATTAATGTGTACCACACAATTTGAGATCAACAATCTCCGGAGGGAAACATAAGACCTGCCCTCAATCCCAAATTTGCTGGCTTGTGTAAAGCCCCAGCTGCGGAGACGGACGCGCTGCTATTTGGGAAAGATCTCAATAAAAAACTGAAGGAGATGGAGGAAGCATCAAAAACCTTCGGCCTAATGAGGGCAGGCCCCGGGACGAGCAAACCAAGACCTCCGATACCCAAGCGGCAGCACCTCACGGCATCCACCAGTCGACATCCGCAATATGGGACTGGTGAACGCTTGGGGTCCGCCCATTATCCCCAAAGATCTTTTTAGATCAGGGCCCGCAGCGGACCCTCTGGAAAATGTGCCTCCCCCCAACATCGCCAGCATGTCAGAACAAAACCTTCAGGAAAATGAAGAAACAGAATCGCCAATAACCATGGAGGTAGGTGGGTCTGGTCCCTACCAGCATATAGAGAATAAGGGTGCTTTATTAACAGGGGGGAGATTACACTTGTTTAAAGAAGCATGGGGTATGGTCACGAGTGACAAGTATGTACTCAACAGCATTAGTGGATATAAAATACAATTCATGTCAGAAAAAACGCCGCCAGTTCAACATTGGCCCCAAAGGGTATTTCTCCCTCCGTCAAAGAGAAACGTGAGGGACAAGCTGAACTGGTGAGACTTATCACAAAGGGGGTCATCGAAAAGACCAAACATGAACCTTTGGAATTTGTATCGAATATATTCACTAAAACCAAAAAAGATGGTGGCTGTCGCATCATCATTGACGTAACATCATTAAACAAATTTGTTAAGTATATACATCTCAAAATGGAGACATATGTTACTGCCAAACAACTGAATTCCAAAGGACACTTCATGGCAAGCATTTATCTTAAAGATGCTTACTATCTAGTACCCATATACAAGGATCATCGCAGATACCTAAAATTTATCTGGATGGTACAAAGCATTGCCCTATGGGCTAACTTCAGCCCCAAGATTAGTCACCAAAATATTGAACCCAGCCATGGCAATACTAAGAAAACCATATTGTCATGGCATATCTGGATGATATTCTGATAGTAGGGAAAATGATGGAATTGGCTGTGGCAGCAGTATCAGCTACAAAACAGCTCCTCGAAACTCTGGGGTTCGTCCTACATCCAGATAAATCTTAGTTGAAGCCATCCACTATCATGGACTACCTGGGCTTCACAATTAACTCAGTCCATATGACTGTTACCTTGCCAAAGGCAAAAATGGTTGAATTAGCACAATCATGCAACAATTTAATGGTCAACGAGCGACCAACTATTCGACAAGTAGCAAGAGTAATTGGGGAAATGGTAGCAGCATTTCCGGCTACACAATTCGGACCTTTGCACTATCAAAAAATTTACAGAGAGTAAAGGTACAGGCAATAAAACGACATACAGGTCACTATGATCGTGTCATGAACTTACCCACTGAAGCAATATCAGAGCTACAGTGGTGGGCAGAAAATGTTTGGCATAGTTTCAGCCCTATCTTTATCACTAACCCTACTTTAGTTACTCAAACAGATGTCAGTGCTCAAGGCTGGGGAGCGACTAACTCCATATCCAGCACAGGTGGTAGATGGACTAACCTAGAGTCATCATTACTACTTACACTGGGCATTAACTATCTAGAGATGTTGGGCGCCTTTTATGGTTTAAAAGCATATGTAGCTAATATGCAGCACTTGCATGTTCGGTTACAAATTGATAATACTACGGTGATGGCTTATATTAACCATATGGGTGGCATAAAATCATTATCATGCGACAAATTGGTCAACATGATTTGGCAATGGTGTGTCGAAAGACATATTTGGCTATCAGCTACTTACCTACCAGGTAAGCTAAACACCCATGCCATGAGAAAATTAAACGCCTGGGTTGCAAGTTTGAACAGACCTTACCTGGAACTGGGATTGTCCAAACAAACCATCACCACCATGTCGGCATCCCTTCGAACATCCACCAAGAGGCAGTACTTAACCAGCATCAAAAAAGGGAGAAGTACTGCCAGGAAACAGGGACAACATACGCAACAGCTACAGCCACCAACATACTGGAGTTCCTGGCCTATCTACACCACGATGTAGGGATCAGCTACAGTGCCATCAACACAGCGCAGAGTGCTCTTTCTGCTAATCTCAAACCAGCGCCAGGACAACAGGCGATGGGATCCCATCCACTGGTGGTAAAACTGATGAAGGACATTTACAATATCAAGCCCTAAGCCCAGGTATACCTATATTTGGGATATCAGTGTGGTCCTGACATATCTCAGGGAATGGCCACCAGCCAGATCCCCCGGCCTCGAGCAAGCTACACTAAAGACGCTCATGTTGATGGCACTTGTATCCGCTCAGAGGGTCCAGTCACTACACCTATTGCGACTGGACAACATGATCACAGCTCCAGACCAGATCTGTCGTTATCCAGCGACTGATCAAACAGAGCAGACCAGGAACACCTAATCCAGTCGTGGCTTACCCACCAGAACCACGGTTATGTGCCATGACCCACCTACTATCCAACATAGACACAACCAAAATATTCGAGGGAGATGAAAAGCCTTGTGGGTCAGTCACAAAAACCTTATGGTCGGGTGACGAGCCAAACCATTGCGAGATGGCTCAAGCAGGTGCTAGAAACTGCTGGGATAAACACTAACATGTACAAATTTTATTCCACCAGGGCAGCATCCATGTCGACGGCTAAAGAATGGACATGCCTATAGACCACATCCTGGCTACAGCAGGATGGTGGGGGGGGGGGGAAAGACCGTTCAAAATTTTTATAATAAGCCGTTGGCAAAACCTGGTTTATTTGCAGTAAAGATTTACGAACTGCAAATATTTAATTTAAGCCCAGGGGAGCAACTTAATTCTTTGTTGTTATTGTTTAAAAAATACCATTGTGTTTTTCTACAAATAGACTCATTGGTTGATTACGATAACACTTCCTCCCTCAAGAACTTCGGCAGTGAGTGAAATGAAACTGTTACACGGTTTGAAATCACAGAGCTTTGAAATCTTCACGTAGTCACTCACGTGACTCCGAAGTAAAATAGTAAGATTAAACGAGAACTTACCAGTTTGAAGTTTGATCTGTATTTTATGAGGAGGTATGATGAGGGTATTACGTGCCCTCCGCTCCCACCCTCATTATATGGATCAAACTAATAAATTGATGTCTCCTTATCTTTACTATGGTTACTTCAAAATAACTGTGTCTATCTGTGATTCCACACCGCTGCTTGTAAGTATGCCGCGCCTGCGCACTGAGCGGGTTCTTCACGTAATACCCTCATCGTAACTCCTCATAAAATACAGATCAAACTTCAAACTGGTAAGTTCTCGTTTAATCTTACTATTTTGTTGCATTAAGGAGAGGTTACACTCATGCCTTTACATTACCATGGCTTCCTCTCTCTCTGCCATAAAAACGAGGAAAGTATAATTGTGACAAATTGCATGTAGTTTCAACGTCGTGCCTTCATTACAAGAGGTCAAAGTAAGATATCTTGAGCAAATGACATATTGCTGAAAGCAGGGATAGGTTTAATAAGGTGAATGGCTTCCTTTTTTGTTGTAACGAATCTATGAAGCCATTAAGCTTTCTATAATTAAATCAATTTCTGTTTTCCAGATTTATTTAATGATCTGGTCATTGTTTTGAAAATGAATCTGAATAGTCTTCAGTTTCCATCATGTGCCCCAACTGTACCAGGGTTGTGACACAATGATTTGTTCACCCTTTTAGTTTAGTTTAGTTTAGAGATACAGCGCGGAAACAGGCCCTTCGGCCCACCGGGTTCGCACCGACCAGCGATTCCCACACACACACACTAGGTGACAATTTACACTAATACCAAGTACACAAACCCAAGCCAATTAACCTACACACCTGTACATCTTTGGAGTGTGGGAGGAAACCTAAGATCTCGGAGAAAACCCACGCGGTCATGGGGAGAATGTACAAACTCCGTACAGACAGCACCCATAATCAGAATCGAGTTTAACCTGAAATTAGCAGCATTCTGGCTCATTTCCTCATAGTTCTATCCCAGAACAATACACCACCTACCCCCCACATGTCTTTTATCTTCTCAATTTGGGATTGGAACATGAGAAAGGGATGTAAATAATTGACTGAGGGATTTGCAGGATTGGTGATGGGTAAACCTTTACTTAAATCTTGAAACAATTACACAATATCAAAATTGGTTGATGGACACATGGGAAAGCACTTAGTTGTTTTAGAAGAATTCTTAGTTAATATCCAAAAATAACATGAAGCAAAATTATTATTTTTGCATTTATGCACTAGTCAAATGAACTGGAGAGTCAATCCATGTTGTTAGCTGTGTACAATTCGATTACACATATTAATCCAATATAATTCTGTCAGTGTTCATCTGGTTGTTTCTAGAATGTTTACTGTATCTTCCAATGTCAGTTAACCCGGTGATTTTTGTTCTGCCAATTGTTGGCTTAAACACACATCTCAGTGAGATTTAGGGGGCTTCCAGCATTCAAATCCCATTCTAAATCTATGCCTTCAGAAGTGGAATAAATAAATTATAGGAAAAACAAAGGATTAATACAGCTGAGTGGGTACAGTTAATTAAATGTGTTCAAACTAGAATGATCAAATTTAAGGCACAAAAAATAATCTTTGGTAGCTGGGGTTAAATGCATGCAATAGATTTGACTGCCAGTTTTTCTTGTTTCCCCACAAAGAGTCATGGAGTGATACAGAATGGAAACAGGCCCTTCGGCCCAACTTGCACACATTGGCCAAAATGTCCCAGCTGCACTAGTCCCACCTGCCTGCGCTTGGTCCGTATCCCTCTAAACCTGCCCTCTACATATACCTGTCTCACTGTTTCTTAAATGTTGGTATAGTCCCAGCCTCAACTACCTCCTCTGGTAGCTTGTTCAATTCACCCACCACCCTTTGCGTGAAAAAGGGTTTGTATGAAACATAAGCTTTACTGAAGGCAATGGAAGAAAACTTTGGAGGTGAGGATTGCTGATGACCATCTTTCACTTAGGTGTTTAATGCCAGCTGACGAAGACAACTTTCTGTCCTTAACTTTCTCTATTTCTTTAGCAATGATCGTAATAATGCATATGTTTATCTTTATGTCATAGAAGGAGGCCATTCTGCCCACTGAGTTCATGCCAGCTATCAAAACAATCCTATCAATTCCCTTCACCACTAGTCTCCCTGTAACTCTGTCCATCAGCTCTAATCTAATTCTCCTGCCACACACCTATACAAGGCATTATTTATAGTTGTCATTTTATCTATCTGCATGTCTTTGGAATGAGGGAGTCTGAGGTCCACAGGGAAGAAAATATGCAAATTCCACATCTAGAGTAACCGAGCTCAGGATTGAACCCAGGGTGCTGGAGATGTGGGCCAACAACATTGCATGCTGGGCACATGCAGCCTATAATTTAATTAATTTTGGGGCAGCACGGTGGCGCAGCGGTAGAGTTGCTGCCTTACGGCGCTTGCTACGCCGAGAACCCGGGTTCAATCCCAACTATGGGTGCTGTCTGTACGGAGTTTGTACGTTCTCCCCGTGACCTGCATGGGTTTTCTCCGAGATCTTCAGTTTCCTCCCACACTCCAAAGATGTACATGTTTGTAGGTAAATTGGCTTGTCATGAAAAATGTAAATTATCCCTAGTAGGATAGTGTTAATGATGGGTGTGAAGCAGAAGGGCCTGTTACCGTGCTGTATCTCTAAGCTAAGCAAAACTAAAAACACAGAGCTTAATTATGTACCATCTCTTCTAAGACAAAAGAGTAAGGCTAGAAGAGAAAGGGGCCATAAGATTAAGGTTTTTCAGAAAGATTTGTCAGCAGCTGGATGAAAGTTGACTAAAATCAAGATCTTTCTAACTCATTACACGATAATATGAAAAATTGCAGAGAAAAGGCAAACACTTTATATACTCAGGTATCATTAGCAAGGGCTGCATTGAGGAAGACCTTTTATAGGTGCTTCATTTAACTATTGTTATGAATGTCTGTCTATTTCTATGGAATCACGATGGCGTTTCACGGTGGTACAGCAGTAGAGTTGTTGCTTTACAGCGCCAGAGACCCAGGTTTGATCTTGACTACCGGTGCTGTCTGTACGGAGTTAGTATGTTCTCCCCATGACCGCATGAGTTTTCTCTGAGATCTTCGGTTTCGTCCCACACTCCAAAGATGTACGGCTTTGTAGGTTAATTGGCTTGTTATAAATGTAAATTGTCCATAGCGCTGGCGCAAACTCAGTGGGCCGAAGGGTTTATTTCTGTGTTGTATCTCTAAACTAAACCTGTATCCAACATTGGCAAAAAGTGTAATTAATGTAACAATTTATACTCTGCTCTGCAGAAGTCAGGAGAAGCTGCAGGATGTAAAATAAGTCTATTGGTCAGTCTTTTTAAAGCAAACTTTAAAAAAGAGGGAAAATGACACATTATTCAGCAAAGCCGCAAAAAAAAAATAGTGGGATCTAACAGAGGAATTGCACATCTCACTTACGATTGTCAAACTATAGGGCTTCTTCACACTGTTCATTTCTGGAATGCCTTGTCAATGCACTACAGCAATCTTACCTGATGTCAGACGGCAATAACGGGATCGATGTGTTTCAATATGGCAACGTGTAGACTTTCATTGTGTTCTTCACTGCCGGTAGCATGTTTACAAATGAAGGACACTGGGTATGCAGCAGTAATGTCATTTGATATTTGCTCAGATGTGGCACAATGAATGATGGAACCTCACCAAGCAGACTTTAATGATATTGGTATTGCTCTATTATTGGCGTGCGTACCGAGATACAGTGAACCACAGAAACATAGAAAAATGGATTCAGCCCTTCGAGCCAGCACTGCCATTCAATACGATCATGGCTGATCATCTAAAATCCGTGCCCCGTTCCTGCTTTTCCCCCATATCCCTTGATTCCTTGAGCCCTGAGAGCTAAATCTAACTCCCTCTCGAATACTTACAGTGAATTGGCCTCCACTGCCTTCTGTGGCAGAGAATTCCACAGATTGCCAACTGGGTGAAAATGGGTGAAAATGTTTTTCCTCACCTCAGTCCTAAATGGCCGGCCTACCTCTTATTCTTAAACTGTGACCCCTGGATCTGGACACCCCCAACATCGGGAACATTTTTCCTGCATGTAGACTGTCCAATCCTTCAAGAATTTTATATGTTTCTATGATCCCCTAGCATCCTTCTAAATTCCATTGAATACAAGCCTAGTCGACCCATTCTTTCATCATATGTCAGCCCCGCCATCCCGGGAATTAACCTGGTGAATCTATGCTGCACTCCCTCAATAGCAATAATGTCCGTCTTAAAATTATTAGACAAAAACTGCACACAATACTTCAGGTGTGGTCTCACCAGGGCCCTGTGCAACTGCAGTAGGACCTCCTTGCTCCTAAACTCAAATCCTCTCGCAATGAAGGCCAACATGCCATTAGCTTTCTTCACTGCCTGCTGTACCTGCATGCTTACTTTCAGTGACTGATGAACAAGGACACCCAGGTCTCGTTGCACTCCCCCTTTTCGTAATCTGACACCAGGGCCGGATTTACGTATAAGCTAGACAAGCTTCAGTTTAGGGCCTCCAGATCTAGGGGGGCCTCGTAGAGCCGGATTTACCACTAGGCTTCATAGGCTGAAGCCTAGGGCCTCGAAATCTAGGCAGCCTCCGGCCAAGGCCTCTCTCTCTCTCTCTCTCTCTCTAGAGCGAGAGAGAGCGACGAGAGACGAGAGGAGCGAGAGAGAGAGCGACGTAGAGAGCGGAGAGAGAGAGAGAGAGAGAGAGAGGAGAGAGAGAGAGAGGGAGGAGAGGAAGAGAGAGAGTAGGAGAGAAGAGAAAGAGAGCTAGAGAAAGAGAAAAAGAGAGAAAAAGAGACACAAGAGAGAACAAGAAGGAAAAAACGCGATACGACGAAAAGAGTGAAAAAAGAGAAAACAGACCGCCACCACAAAAACACCAAAACGCCCCCTGCCCCAATCACTCCCCCCCCTCTCCCCCCCTCTCCCCCCCTCTCCCCCCCCTCTCCCCCCTCTCCCCCCCTCTCCCTCGTTACCGGCCACGTTATGCCTCGTTACCGGCCACGATCAACCTTGGGCTGTCTGGAAAACACTGAACCACCTGCGGGTCGGCAAAGGACGCCGCAAGGTGTCCATGAAGAAATGGAAAATAACAACTTCCGATGCATGTGTGTGTGGCAAATCCCAAACCATGGAACACATCATGAGATGTAGCCAAGTTCCACAATGTACCGAAGATGACCTGGCCGAATCAAATGCCGCTGCGCTCGCCTGCGCCAACCACTGGAAAGACGTGATATAGAAGATGGCCGGACACGAGGAAGAAGAAGGCAGAGATAGATAGATTCTTGATTATTATAGGCATCAGATGTTATGGGGATAAAGTAGGAGAATGGGGTTAGGAGGGAGAGATAGATCAGCCATGATTGAATGGAGGAGTAGACCTGATGGGCCGAATGGCCTAATTCTGCTCCTATCACTAATGATCTTATGAACTTATGAAGATTTCTGTTATAAAGTACAGGGTCTGCAATGAAGCAAGTTGGGAGCTACACTCTAGTTTATGGGAAGATGATAGCAGAGGAGAAGCTATCCCTGAATCTGTTGGTATGTGCTTTTAAGCTTTTGTATCTTCAGCTCATTGGAAGAGGGGAAAAGAGAGAATGTCCAAGGTGGAAATGGCTATGATTATGTCGGCTGCTTTTCAGAAGTGTAGATGGAGTCAATGTGTGGGAGGCTGGTTTGTGAGATGGACTGGGCTACATCCACAACTCTCTGCAACTTTTTTGCGGTCTCAGGCAGAGCTGTTGCCAAGCTGAGATGAATCCCGATAGGCTTCCCACTCAACCACACGACAGAAGGCTTTCCGCCGAGCGTGACTGTGGACCAGGAACCTAGCCAGAGGCCTTATCGAGGGGCTGCAGTCTCGATGCCACCCGGAAGGCGCCGAAGGTTCGGTGGACACCGAACCCAGCCGGAGCTCGCTCGGCTCCGTCAGCAGGCTGGACGGAAACAGAGGAGGCTGGACACGCATGAGAGGTGGTGGAGCCCCGTGGCAGAAGCCTGTGTCAAAAGAAGATTGCGGCCAGTGCCTGCATCAAACGGTGCCTGGTTCAATGGAGACTGGGTCGATGGAGACTGGGTCGATGGAGACTGGGTCAATGGAGACTGGGTCAATGGAGACTTGGATAATGGAGTCTGGGTCAATGGAGACTTGGATAATGGAGTCTGGGTCAATGGAGACTGAGTCAATGGAGACTGAGTCAATGGAGACTGAGTCAATGGAGACTGGGTCGATGGAGACTGGGTCGATGGAGACTGGGTCAATGGAGACTTGGATAATGGAGTCTGGGTCAATGGAGACTTGGATAATGGACTCTGGGTCAATGGAGACTGAGTCAATGGAGGCTGCGTCAATGGAGACTTGGTCAATGGAGACTGGGATGATGGAGACTGGAATGGAGATGGGGGGGGAGGTGGAACAAAGGAGGAGAATGGCCAGGGGGAGAACATATGTGGACCTGGTACAGGGGTACTTTGTAAATTTGTAAGCACCCTTTACGTGGGGCTATTTGCATACCTTTGCAAGCAAAGAATTTCACTTTCACTTGTCACATGAGACAATAAAGTATTAATTTCAATTAAATTCAACAATGCTTTCTATGTTGATTCTGTAGAAGCTAGTAAGAGTTTTGCATGGAATCATAGGATCTTCTCAGTGGCACAATGTTTTGGGTCTTTGCCAGAGAAGACAATGATGGATTTAACTTCATTTGCAGAGAAGTAAAGTACAGCATTTTGCAAGCAAGATAGTCCTGCCCCAACATATTAATCTTCCAACTAAATGTCCGCTCTGCTGGCAGAGGTTGGGGGAATGGGATGTCCCAATTATGTTTCTAACCAAGGACTTTTAACATTGCTATTAGAAGTTGGCTCATCATTTCCAGCATATTATGTATATTTTGGAATCTCCCAAAAGCATAAGTCTGTTCAGAACTATTGATGCCTATTTGGAACAATATAATCAATGAGCAACACCTTGCATAAAGCATGTTTCCTTAAATGGTGATCATAAGGAATAGGAGTAGAATTAGACCATTCGGCCCATCAAGCCTATTCCGACATTCAATCATGGCTAATTTATCTCTCCCTCCTAACCCCATTAACCTGCCTTGTCCCCATAACCTCCAACACCTGGTTCCATATAAGAAGTTTAATTTGGTCTGGGTGGTGGTGGTTTGCGGGTGTGAATGGATAACTTGTAGTTATTTTGTTCAAGAAGACGAGAGGGCAAAGCTTTGGTTCTATAAACTGTAGTATATTGTATGTCATAGTAGTACCTTAAATGTTATCATGGTTTCAGTTGCGAAGCACCACTTTACAAGCTTGAGCCAAGGGACGACATTCTTCATGCAAATTCCTTAATCATGTGTATGTAATTCCTGAAAATAATACGTGGCTCCTGCATGTCAAGTGCAGGTGTTAATCTATCTTCCACAGTCTCAGATGACATTTGAAAGAGCTCCCCATTTGGCCTTGTGGATTAACATGACATATCATTTCTTGTGGAACATCTTTTCTCTACCTTACAAAGGATTTGTCAAATTTGGGTTGACTGGAGATTCTTAAACACCCTGTGCATATTAATCAAGCAAATCAAAAGTGAATTGTTTGACAATCATTAGTGGCCAAAGCCATGTCAAAACCAGCAACAGAAGGCAGATTGAAAGCAAATTCCTCTAAAGGCATTTAGAGAATTATGTCACGAAAGAACTAAGCAAAGGTTAAAAAAATATTATTTAATTAAGTTACTTTAATGATCATTGTAAAGCAATGATAATTTATTTAGAAGTTTAGGGAGTAAGCAGGGTTGTTAATTACATCACTTCATTAAGTGATGTTAAGGAATGCTTTTAATTAAATATTGCAATTTGGTTTTCCCACAAGGTCAGTATGGCCACTGAAGTCTACAAAGATTAAACATAAAAAAGATGGGAGAATTAATTCCATACAAGTAAATGCTTTCTGAAGTGTTGGATCTGATTTATTTTTGTGTGACTAAACCCATAAAACTTTTTGCCAGGAATAATATAACATGTGTCAAATATGTTATTGTGACACCAAAAAGCCACCTGTCCAAATTATTCAATTTTAAATTGTCAATAGATTTCAAGATATAAATATGAACCTAGATTGCCATTAGTATGATAACATAGACAATGCGTTATCAACCCATGAAGATTATTATGTTTAAACAACCCTGACATTTTTTTGTGAGGTTTTATCACCGCAACATATAGGAATCTGGCAGAAAGTATTAAGCATTCACTGGTCTGAGATATTTAATTTAGTTTAATTTAGAGATACAGCATGGAAACAGGCCAGACCGCACCGACCAGCGATCCCCGCCTATTAACACTATCCTACACACATGAGAGCCAATTTACACTTATAAGAGGCCCGGGGAGCCGTTGGTGAGAGGAGGAGGAGTTACCTGGGCGGTGAGTTTAAAAATCGAGTGCGGGGCTTACCTTCATAGAGGCCCGGGGAGCCGTTGGTGAGAGGAGGAGTTACCTGGGCGGTGAGTTTAAAAATCGAGTGCGGGGCTTACCTTCACAGAGGCCTGGGGAGCCGTTGGTGAGAGGACGAGTACCAAAATCTGCAGCGTTCCATCTCACTTCCAGAGAAGGAGTCTGGTGGAAGTCTCTGATTGGTGGAAGAGGGCCAGAGGAAGCAGCTGATTGGGTGCAACCCCAGGTTTACATTTCTGTTTACATTTCTGCTTTCAGGTTAAGGGATCAGTGAGTTAAGGGTTCTGTGAGTTAAGGGTTCTGTGAGTTAAGGGTTCTATGAGTTAAAGATTCTGTGAGTTAAGGGTACAATACAAGGTGAATTTAGGGTGCTAGGAGATAAACTTAAAAGTAGGACCTCAAAGGTAATAATCTCTGGATTACTACCAGTGCCACGGACTAGTCAGAGTAGAAATAGGAGGATATTCCAGAAGAATACGTGGCTTGAAAAATGGTGCAAGGGGGAGGGATTCAAATTTTTGGGGCATTGGAACCAGTTCTGGGGGAGGTGGGACCAGTTCAAACAGAACGGTCTGCACCTGGGCTGGAATGGAACCGATGTCCTTGGGGGAGTGTTTGCTAGTGCTGTCGGGGAGGATTTAAACTAATGTGGGATGGGTGCAAGGGGGATGGGTGCAAGAGCAGAGAGGCAGAGGGGTGTAAAATGAGGGTAGAAGCAATAGGTAGCAAGGTGAAAAGTAAAAGTGGCAGGCAGACAAATCCAGGGCAAAAATCAAACAGGGCCACTTTTCAACATAATTGTATAAGGGGTAAGAGTGTTGTAAAGACAAGCCTGAAGGCTCTGTATCTTAATGCAAGGAGCATTCATAATAAGGTGGATGAGTTGAATGTGCAGATAGTTATTAATGAATATGATATAGTTGGGATCACGGAGACATGGCTCCAGGGTGACCAAGGCTGGGAGCTGAACATCCAGGGATATTCAATATTCAGGAGGGATAGACAGAAAAGAAATGGAGGCGGGGTAGCGTTGCTGGTTAGAGAGGAGATTAACGCAATATAAAGGAAGGACATTAGCTTGGAGGATGTGGAATCGATATGGGTAGAGCTGCGAAACACGAAGGGGCAGAAAACGCTAGTGGGAGTGGTGTACCGGCCACCTAACAGTAGTAGTGGAGTTGGGGATGGCATCAAACAGGAAATTAGAAACACGTGCAACAAAGATAAAACAATTATAATGGGTGACTTCAATCTACATATAGATTGGGTGAATCAAATTGGCAGGGGTGCTGAGGAAGAGGATTTCTTGGCATGTATGCGGGATAGTTTTCTAAACCAACATGTAGAAGAACCAACGAGAGAGCAGGCTATTCTAGACTGGGTATTGAGCAATGAGGAAGGGTTAGTTAGCAGTCTTGTTGTGCGTGGCCCCTTGGGCAAGAGTGACCATAATATGGTTGAGTTCTTCATTAGGATGGAGAGTGACATTGTTAATTCAGAAACAAGTGTCCTGAACTTAAAGAAAGGTGATTTTGAGGGTATGAGACGTGAATTGGCAAAGATAGACTGGCAAATAATTCTTAAAGGGTTGACGGTGGATATGCAATGGAAGGCATTTTAAAACTGCATGGATGAACTACAACAAGTGTTCATCCCAGTTTGGCAAAAGAATAAATCAGGGAAGGTAGTGCATCCGTGGATAACAAGGGAAATCAGGGATAGTATCAAAACAAAAGATGAAGCGTACAAATTAGCCATAACAAGCAGCCTACCAGAGGACTGGGAAAAATTCACAGTCCAGCAGAGGAGGACAAAAGGCTTAATTAGGAAAGGGAAAATAGATTATGAAAGTAAACTGGCGGGAAACAGGCGAATTGATCATGGGAAACAAGGACATGGCAGACCAATTGAATAACTACTTTGGTTCTGTCTTCACTAAGGTAGACATAAATAATCAGAACTAGGGGTCACAGTTTAAGGATAAGAGGGAAGTCTTTTAGGACCGAGATGAGAAAATCATTTTTTACACAGTGAGTGGTGAATCTGTGGAATTCTCTGCCACAGAAGGTAGTTGAGGCCAGTTCATTGGCTATATTTAAGAGGGAGTTAGATGTGGCCCTTGTGGCTAAAGGGATCAGGGTGTATGGAGAAAAGGCATGGATGGGATACTGAGTTGAATGATCAGCCATGATCATATTGAATGGCAGTGCAGTCTCGAAGGGCCAAATGGCCTACTCCTGCACCTATTTTCTATGTTTCTATGTTTCTATGTTTCTATAACAAGCCAATTAATCCTCAAACCTGCACGTCTTTGGAATGTGGGAGAAAATCGAAGATCTCTGAGAAAACCATGCAGTTCACTAGGAGAACATACTAACTCCATACAGACGGCATCCGTGATCATGGTCGAAACTGTGTGTCTCTGGCACTGCAAGGCAGTGAACTCTTCCGTTGCGCCACAGCGTGGCCCTTTAATGAAAAGTACCTGCTTTCTGATTGTCTGACAATCATGCCAATCTGACGGAATTTCTCAACATTTCTCGACATAGGTTTGGATCAACGGCCCTGCTCAAACATGGAAAGCTGACTTTACTGACATGATGTTTCCCAGAGATTTTTTTTTTATTTTATTTTTTTTAATTTATTCGAAGTACAGTAAATTACAGTAGTACAAGCCAGATATATCTTATTACATTTATTGTACCCCTTAATTTTTTAAGCTTTAAGGAAAGATAGAAAAAAAGAAAGTAGAGAAAGTGAGAGAAAGTTGTGTTAGTGTGAAAGAGTGATTAAAAATAAAACCCATTATTTAGAGAAAAGAATTAAGAAATAGACCCTAGAAAAGAAAGAAGGAAAAAACCCCCCAAAAAAAACAAAAGCTCTATTATGAAAACCGCGCAAAAGGGATATATCAACTTAGTATTTTTCCTCCCCCCTTATCAGATCCTGACACCATTTCTTTTTTGAAGTACTGATGCACCTTATTCTTGTAGTAAGTCGATAAATGCAGACCACGTCTTTTGGAAGTTGTCTGATGTGCCTGCAAGGAGGAGTCTCATATCTTCCAGGTGTAATGTTTCAAACATGTTTGAAATCCACATATTTATTGTTGGTATAGGAACGTTTTTCCAGAATTTAGGTATAAGCTTTTTCCCCGTTATTAGCCCATAATTAAATAGATTCTTTTGAAACACATTTACTGTAGTTCAGGGCTACCTTCCATTGTTCCAAAGATAATCCATTCAGGTTTTGGTATAAGTTTTATTTTAAATAATTTTGTGAAGATTTCAAAAATTTCAGTCCAGAATTTTTGAATTTTTACACAAAAAACAAATGAGTGCACTATAGTAGCTTCTTGAGATCGGCATTTATCACAAATAGGTGAGACGTTAGGAAAACATTTACTTATTTTGGTTCATTTCTTGATTATGCTTCAGCATTCAATTCCTCATGGAATCCATTAAATAGCCAAAAATGCTGCAATTTCCCAACTCATAACACTTGGGTAATCTATTTACTTAACCTGCATCAGGTCCATCGATTTGAATGGAAGGAAACAGTGTGGGCAGTTTATAGGTCTACCTTTTGGGGCTACCTTTTATAGGTCCACGAACCTTGAGGGGCCGAACTACATAGGGGTGGTCCCTCTACAGTCCAATCAAACATATCAATTACATCAATACATTATTGACAGTTCCCCAAACCAATTACAGAGTCTTCCATACAATGTTTCTGGCAGATGCTTCTGGAAGGAAGCTAACTAACTGAATAATGCAAAATCTACCCTGGAACTCAAAACAATGGCCAGAGGGCTTCACACTCTGGCCAATCAACAAAAAGTAGGGTAACTGTCTTGCAACATTATTTACATTATTTTGCAGCAATTCTTTTGCAGCAATTCAACCAAACTCATGCATTCACAATACCTTGGAGGTCCTCTGCAAGAATCTCATCCATACTGACAATTGAAGAGACACTTATACATTTCTTATCTGCAACATTGATCTGGGACCTAGACTTCCTGGCACCAGTCAGCAGCTTGTGGCTTTTTATACACAGAAATACAGACTTGACCAAAATGGCCTTGCAATGCATGAATCCTCTGCTAAATGTTGGATCTATTCCGGCTCCACTTTGGTCAGGATTTAAACTTTCACCGCAATGCAAATCTTTGTCCCCATTCTAGTTATCCCACCATTACCACCCAATCCATTGTGTGGAATGGCATTGATGAGAGGGTTATCTTTCTGTACAATATTGTGGCATATTTCCACATTTTTAAATAAAATAATTAATGTCTATTCACATGGCAAACAAATTCAGTTCAATGTAAATATAATTGTGGTCAGAATACTTTTTTTTTAATTCACAAGAATGCACATTGTATCTTAAACCCGAAGAACTGTCATTATCTTAATCTGTGAGAAAATAATCAAGGGGTTTCAGAAAATGTATAGGAAGGAACTGCAGATGCTAGTTTAAACTGAGGATAGGCACAAAATGCTGGAGTAACTCAGCGGGACGCAGCATCTCTGGAGAGAAAGAATGGGTGACGTTTTGGGTTGTGATCCTTCTTCAGACTTCATTATAGTTCAGAAACATTACAGCTTTATCACATGTAATGTTCTTTGATAGTGAACCAATTCCCATTCATCCAAAATCATAAATGAGGTCCTTAAATCTGCATATACATTTTAATGTGGTTTTTATAGATATACTAGACTAAGTGGGACCCGTTGGGTCCCAGCTTCACATGGGAGGGCTGGTCCCCCAACTCAATATTCCACTCCACCAATTCCAATATTGCTGGCCAGTGGTGGGGAGGGGGGGGGGGGGTTGTTGTGGGCTGAAGGGACTGCTTTCCAGTGGGCTAGAATGGACATTGTGGGCCGAATAGATCCTTGGGCTGGCATCTCAGTCACTGAGGCCTGGCAGCTCAGTTATTCAGGCCAGGAAGCTCAGTCCCTCAGGCCAGGCAGCTAAGTCACTCAGGCCAGGCAGCTCAATCACTCAGGCCAGGCAGCTAAGTCACTCAGGCCAGGCAGCTCAGTCACTCAGTTCTGGCAGCTCAGTCATTCAGGCCTGGCAACTCAATCACTCAGGCCTGGCAGCTCAGTCACTCAGGACTGGCAGCTCAGTCACTGAGGTCAGGCAGCTCAGTCACTCAGGCCACGCAGCTCAGTCACTTAAGCCTGGCAGCTCAGTCATTCAGGCTAGGCATCTAAGTCACTCAGCCAGGCAGCTCAGTCACTCAGGCCTGGAAGCTCAGTCACTCAGGCCAGGCAGCTAAGTCACTCTGACCTGACAGCTCAAATCACGCAGGACTGGCAGCTCAGTCACTCAGGACTGGCAGCTCAGTCACTGAGGTCAGGCAGCTCAGGCACTCAGGCCAGGTAGCTCAGTCACTTAAGCCTGGTAGCTCAGTCATTCAGGCTAGGCAGCTAGGTCACTCAGGCCAGGCAGCTCAGTCACTCAGGCCTGGCAGCTCAGCCACACAGGCCTGGCAGCTGAGTCACTCAGGCCAGGCAGCTCAGTCACTCTCGCCTGGCAGCTCAGTCACTCAGGCCAGGCAGCTCAATCACTCAGGCCAGGTAGCTCAGTCATTCAGGCCTGGCAGTTCAGTTACTCAGGCCTGGTAGCTCAGCCACTCAAGCCTGGCAGCTCAGGCAGGCAGCAAGTCCAACCACACAGCATTCCAAGCAGAGAGCAGGCAGCAATTCCAACCTCACAGCACTACATGCAGAGTGCAGGCCTGACAGCTCAGTCACTCAGACCTGGCAGCTCAGTCACTCAGGCATAGAACGCTGGTAGCTCAGTCACTCAGGCCTGGCGGGCAGGCAGCTGAGAAACTGCCAGAAATTCTACTGAAAACAGGTAACAGACTCTGTTAGAGAGAAGGGGAAGAGGGTGGACAATCAATTTAAGACATTTTCATCTTTTTTTATAGATCACAGCAATGAAGGAGGAAAGTATATCCTTGTGTGGATCTCTGAAGCGCTAGTATGGGTGTTGTGCGCTGAAGGGACTGGTTTCCAGGGAGCTAGTATGGACATTGTGGACTGAATAGATTCTTGGACTTGCAGTTCAGTGAGTCATGGCTGGTGGGCTGGCAGTTCACTAAGTCATGACTGGTTGGCTGGCACTTCAGTCACTTACAGCTGGTGGGCTGGCAGTTCACTTACTCATGGGTGGTGGGCTTACAGTCTAGTCATTCACGGCTGGTGTGGTGGCAGTTCACTCAGTCACCCCTCCTCCCTATCACCCCCGCCCCCCGCCCCCCACTTTGCTCCTTGCCGTTCCCCTCCCCCCCCCCACTCATTCGATCTCTCCTCAACCTCCCCCCCCCCATGCGCTCTTAGTGGCTCTCTGACAGCGCAGCCATACCTGTCTATTAAATTCCCATTGTGATGAAGAACATGCAAGCATGGCAGGTGGAAAAAGGATTTATTAAAGTTTCAAATGTGAATGACTTAAAATAAATCAACAATTTAAATATTAAAGATGAGATTTATTAAGTTATTTTTGTTGTGTCTCTAGTTGTGTTCTGCTGCTCACTGCCTCTTGATGACTATTTGCTGTTGATTTAAAAAAAATGATTTAAATATAGAGAGATTGAGTGGTCAAATTTTACCAAAGGAAATCTGAGAATTTACCTCAAAAGTCATCAATCAGTGCAGGCCTGCAAATCCAACCACACAGCAATCCATGCAGAGTGTAGGCAGCATGTCCAACCTCACAGCACTCCAAGCAGAGTGCAGGCCAACAAATCCAATTTCACAGCTTTTCAAGCAGAGTGCACGCACGCACGCGCGCACGCGCGCACGCACGCGCACACGCACACGCACACGCACACGCACACGCACACGCACACGCACACACAAACGCACACACACAAACGCACACACACACACACACACACACACACACACACACACACACACACACACACAAACGCACACACACAAACGCACACACACACACACACACACACACACACACACACACACACACACACACACACACACACACACACACACACACACACACACACACACACACACACACACACACACACACCACAATCACACTCACACACACCACATATATGGCGGTAAATTTTTCAATGCTCTAACAGCTCTGCGTGGCATCTCCACTCTGGGCCTTCCGCAGTCAGCAACACTTCCGTATTCCGCACAACCTCTGCACTCACCGGAAATTACGCGTTGTTCAGTGTGACCTGTCCACTACATCACAGAATGAGTGGGACTTTTGCAGTAAACACAGTCTGATATAATAAAGCATTTATTCAGCCACAACTCGAAGCCACAACTTGAAGCCACAAGTCAAGGCCACAACCGAAAAGCCATAACCTAACAGCCACATCTAAACACATCAAGTCACCGCTGAGTTTCTCCAGCAATTTTGTGTACCATAGATGCTGCTGCACCCGCTGAGTTTCTCCAGCAATTTTGTGTTATTTCCTTCGCTCCATAGATGCTGCTGCACCCGCTGAGTTTCTCCAGCAATTTTGTGTACCTTAAGTCACTTCTTATAGTCACTTCTTATAGTCACTTCTTATAGTCACTTTTTAAAGACACTTTTTAAAGACACTTTTTAAAGACACATTTTAAAGACACATTTTAAAGCCACATTTTAAAAACACATTAACAAAACACATTATAAAACCATATTTTAAAGCCACATTTTTAAAACACATTTTAAAGCCACATTTAAAAAAACACATTTTAAAGGCACATTTTAAAGCCACATTTTATGAGCACATTTTAAAGCCACATCTTAAAAACCATTTTAAAATCACATTTTAAAAACGTGTTTTAAATCCACATTTTAAAGCCACATTTTAAAAACACATTTTAAAAGCACACTTAAAAGCCACATTTTAAAAACACATTAAAAACCACATAAAGGGCATGCACAGGTCAGTAAACACTAAGTGTTCTGTAGATTCTGAGAGTCGTGAACTCTTCCACGCCATCTTGGAGACAGACTGAACCACGTCCACACTTTCGGGTTTTATAGTCCCTCCCCCCTCCCACCGACAGGGGCATGGCCTTAATAGCGGTGATTGACAGGAGAGAGAACCTCAACATTTTTTAAACATTATAAAATCTTTTATTTTTCATCGATGGGAAAAATCCTCGGCACCTGATGAGCGGAGGAGGACTCAGAGTATGATGGCCAAAATCACAGCCGTAGGTACAGCATTTCTTCTAAAATCAATATACAGTGCAAACAGGAAGTGATCAAGATGAGGCTTTTAATTATATAGATATCACAACTGTTGTCCAAATGATGCGAGAACCGTTTTGTGAATAGATAATCTGCTCCTGACTTGCTTTGTAATTTGTCACCAAGTAGGCCACATAATACCACTGCGATATCTTTGTTTTTAAGGTTGGCGGAGTCACTGTTACTTTAAGGAACTATGACACATGGTTCTCAGCATCAATGTAAATAGCATGCTTTAGATCAATTGAAAGCAACTGCCACATTACAGCCCAGTGGTATGAATATTGATTTATCTAACTTCAGGTAACTTGGCATTCCCTCTCACTCTATCCCTCCCCACCCAAGTCACACCAACTTCTCATTTACATCTAACAAACAGCTAACAATGGCCTGTTTCCTTTATCATCGTTACATTTTTGCATACCTTTCATTCATTGTTCTTTATCTCTCTACATCATCATCTACAGTATATCTCTCATTTCCATAATATCTAACCAGTCCGAAGAAGGGTCTCAACCCGAAACGTCGCCCATTCCTTCTCTCCAGAGATGCTGCCACTGAGTTACTCCAGCTTTTTGTGTCTATCTTCGGTTTAAACCAGCATCAGTTCCTACTTACACATTTTGTCTGCCACATTAAAGATGAGTTTCCGCTATTTAGGAAATCGGAAGTGCATTATCTATGATGACGAGATTGGAGAACCACCATTAGTCACTTCATTTGGGGGGAAGATTTAATTACAAACATTTAAAAAATAATCATAGAGTGATACACTGATAGTGTGGAAACAGGCCCTTCAGCCCAACTTGCCCACACCGGCAAACATGTCCCAGCTACACTAGTCCCACCTGCCAGCGCTTGGTACATATCCCTCCAAATCTGTCCAATCCATCTACCTGTCTTTGTTCAATTGAACAATCCTTGTTCAAGACGTACCAGGGCCCTATCCCCGACCTCTACCTCCGCTACATTGACGACTGCTTTGGTGCCACCTCCTGCACCCACACACAACTGACTGACTTCATCCACTTCACCACCAACTTCCATCCGGCACTCCAATACACCTGGACGATTTCCGACACTTCCCTACCATTCCTTGACCTCACCATCTCCATCGCAGGGGACAGACTCCTGACTGACATACATTACAAACCCACTGACTCACATGGCTATCTGGACTACACGTCTTCCCATCCTGCCCCCTGTAAAGACTCCAGCCCCTACTCCCAATTCCTCCGCCTACGCCGCATCTGCTCCCAGGATGAGACATTTCATACCAGGGCATCGGAAATGTCCTCGTTCTTCAGGGAACGGGGATTCCCCTCCGCCACCATAGATGAGGCTCACACCAGGGTCTCATCCATACCCCGTAACACTGCTCTCTCTCCCCATCCCCGCACACGCAACAAGGGCAGAGTCCCTCTGGTCCTCACCTTTCACCCCACCAGCCGGCAAATACAACACATAATCCTCCGCCATTTCCGCCACCTCCAACGTGACCCCACCACTCGCCACATCTTCCCATCTCCCCCCATGTCTGCCTTCCGCAAAGACCGCTCCCTCCGCAACTCCCTCGTCAATTCTTCCCTTCCCTCCCGCACCACCCCCTCCCCGGGCACTTTCCGTTGCAACCGCAAGAAATGCAACACCTGTCCCTTCACCTCCCCCCTCGACTCCATTCAAGGTCCCAAGCAGTCGTTCCAGGTGCGACAAAGGTTCACCTGTATCTCCTCCAACCTCATCTACTGCATCCGCTGCTCTAGATGTCAGCTGATTTACATCGGTGAGACCAAGCGTAGGTTGGGCGATCGTTTCGCCGAACACCTCCGCTCAGTCCGCAATAACCTACCTGACCTCCCGGTGGCTCAGCACTTCAACTCCCCCTCCCATTCCCAATCCGACCTCTCTGTCCTGGGTCTCCTCCATTGCCAGAGTGAGCAACAGCGGAAATTGGAGGAACAGCACCTCATATTCCGTCTGGGGTCCTTGCGTCCTTATGGCATTAACATTGAATTCTCCCAATTTGGCTAGCCTGTGCTGTCTCCTCCCCTTCCTTAACCCTCTAGCTGTCTCCTCCCACCCTCCCATCCGCCCGCCCTCGGGCTCCTCCTCCTCCTCCCTTTTTCTTTCTTTCTTTCCCCACCCCCCATCAGTCTGAAGAAGGGTTTCGGCCCGAAACGTCGCCTATTTCCTTTGCTCCATAGATGCTGCTGCACCCGCTGAGTTTCCCCAGCAATTTTGTGTACCTTCGATATTCCAGCATCTGCAGTTCCCTTTTGAACACCATCTACCTGTCTAACTGTTTCTTAAACATTACAATAGTCCCAGCCTCAACTACCTCATGTGGCAGCTTGTTCCGTATACCCACCACCCTTTGTGTGAAAAAGTTACCCCTCAGATTCCTATTAAATCTTTTTCCCTTCACCTTAACCTATGTCCTCTGGTCCTCGATTCCCCTACTCAGGGCAACGGACTCTGCATCTACCCGATCTATTCCTCTCATGATTTTGTATACCTCTATAAGATCACCCCTCATCCTCCTGCGCTCCAAGGGATAGAGCCCCATCCTACTCAACCTCTCCCTATAGCTCACAGCTCTAACCCTGGCAACATCCTCGTAAATATTCTCTGAACCCTTTCAAGCTTGACAAAATCTTTCCTATAACATGGTGCCCAGAACTGAACACAATATTCTAAATGTGGTCTTACCAACGTCTTATACAACTGAAACATGACCTCCCAACTTCTATACTTTATACTCTGACTGATGAAGGCCAATATGCCCAAAGCCTTTTTTACCACCTTATCTACTTGCGACTCGACCTTCAAGGAACCATGCACTTGTACTCCTAGATTCCTCTGCTCAACAACACTACCCAGAGGCCTACCATTTACTGTGTAGGTCCTGCACATGTTAGACATCCCAAATTGCAACACCTCACATTTCTGTGTATTAAATTCCATCAAGCATTCCTCTGCCCACCTGGCCAATCGATCCAGATCCTGCTGGAAATCTTACATAACCATCTTCACTATCTGCAAAACCACCCACTTTTGTATCATCAGCAAACTTGCTAATCTTGTCCAGAATGTTCTCATCCAAATCATTGATGTAGATGACAAACAGTAACGGGCCCAGCACCGAACTCTGAAGCACACCACTAGTCAAAGGTCTCCAGTCCAAGAAGCAACCTTCCACCATCACCCTCTGTTTCCTTCCATGGAGCAAATTTGCTATCCATTCAGCTATCTCATGCTTGCTAACCTTCCAGAGCAGCCTACCATGTGGAACCTTGTCAAATGCCTTACTGAAATCCATGTGTACAACATGTACAGTTCTGCGCTCATTGGTCACGCCTTCAAAATACTCAATCATATTTGTGGTACACGACCTCCCACGTACTAAACCATGCTGACTATCCTTAATCAGCCCTTGCCCATCCAAATGCCTGTATAGTCAGAATAATCTCCAGTGACTTTCCAACTACAGATGTTAAGCTCACCGGCCTATAGTTCCCAGCATTTTCCCTGCAGCCCTTCTTGAAAAGAGGCTCAACATTTGCCATCCTCCAATCTTCCTGCATCTCTCATGTATTTAAGAACGACTCATAAATTTCAACCAGAGCTCCCGCAATTTCCTCTCTGGTTTCCCACAATGTCCTCGGATATAACTGATCAGGCCCTGGAGATTTGTCTACCTTCATACCTTCAGATAGTACCTTCAGTACTTCTTCAATGGTAACCCTGACTGCTCTCAAGACACTTCCAGTGACTGCCCCAAGTTCCTCCGTCCTACTATCATTCTCCTCAGTAAATTCAGAGGAGAAATGCTCATTGAGATCCTTGCCCATCTCCTGTGGCTCCACACAGAGGTAACCGCTTTGATTCCTAAGAGGGCCCACTCTCTCTCTCTAGTTACCCTTATCCCCCTTATGTATTTATAAAATCTTTTGGGATTGTCCTTAATGCTACCCGCCAGAGCTATCTTCTGGCTTCTTTTTGACCTTCTGATCTCCTTTTTCATTTTACTCCTTAGTTCCCAAAACTCCTCCAGAGATGCACTTGATCCCAGTCGCTCGTACCTATCCATGCCGTAAGCTCATCTGCCTTACCCATCAGGCCCCTTGCTTTAAAATATGTGCAGTTTAAACCAACCCTCGCTCTCCATCTTTCACCTGCCTATTCTGTCCACTAACCTGTCCCTCCATACCAACTTCTAACCTCTCCCCTGCCTCTGTCCTGTATGAGATCCCACTCCTCTGCCAATCCAGTTTAAACCTTTTCGTGCAGCACTAGGAGGTAGGGTAAATGATATAGGGCAAGAAATCAAGACTTCTATCAGTCTACCTCTCTATTTATTCTTTAGTCCGATATGTTTGTTAAATATGCAATGCGTAATCAATGAATGGACCTGCATTATGGTCACCAGATCCAATTCATTCTATAGCACCACTATCTATAAGTTCAGATTGAATAACTGGCCCAGCTAGCTTTGTGAAATTGGACCTTACTTTAGTCTGTCAGCTCAAAAGTGTTCTGAGAATTCCCATGTTCCCTGCTCTGAGAATCTGCTTGGAAGTAGTATAAAAGGCAGCCATGGTAGGAAAACCTGCTACTGTTCTAGTGGAAATCTTTCGGCATGTGTCTCAGTTCAGAGCAGCCAGATGGTTTAGATGAAAGACACATAGGAAGCTAGACAGGGAACATCAAGCCTGAATAACTGTAACCACACCAGTGGTCAATGGCAGAGAAAGCAATGAAGCAGATAGCCATTGTCTTATGATTCCATAATATCCTGAATGGCTTCAATGCAGTTAGTGATGACAGAATTTCAACATTAAAGATTAATGGCCAAAATAATGGCATGAATGTTGAGACAACCATATAACTGGCAAATTATGCACAAAGACATAGATTGTGAGAAGTTTTGTTTGATTCCATTAGCAAGAAACACATTAATATTGAGAAGATATTCCAGCTAGACACTAAAACATTAGGGCAAATGGAATTTGTAATGTGCAATCCTCTGTTCTATGCATGGCTATGGATTATAATGGCTCAACACACTCCATGTTCTAATATCATGTTCATTCAGCTGATTCAAATTTTTGATGCATTGCGATTTCAAATTGATATAGGTTGCATTGTCATTTGAAGTGTGTGATCTAGAAAATAATCGGGCAAATTTTGCTAGTTAAAATTGCAATACTCTCTGGGTGAAAAATGCAAGAATTCATATTGATAGAAGGATGCTGGTCACGCACTCATCTCTCCGCTGCCATCAGGTAGAAGGTACAGAAGCCTGAAATCTGCAACATCCAGGTTCAGGAACAGCTACTTCCCCACAGCCATCAGGCTATTAAACACAACTTCAAGCAAACTCTGAACTATAACAGCCTATTGCACTTTATCTGTTTATTTATGTGTGTGTATATATATGTATATATATATATATATATATATATATATATATATATATATATATATATATATATATTCTATGGTATATGGACACACTGATCTGTTCTGTATTTATGCCTACAATATTTTGTTGTGCTGCAGCAAGCAAGAATTTCATTGTCCTATCTGGGACACATGACAATAAACTCTCTTGTCTTGACTTGACTTGGAAACCTCCTCGACTATCCAGCAGTACTAATTACACTATCCAGCAGTACTAATCACACTATCCAGCAGTACTAATTACGTTCTTTTATCCACCTCTCACTTTATCCCTTCATTTCATTAATGTCCAAACATCAATCAAAATCTTTCATGCACAAAGCTTCCTTAGCCCTCTAGCGTGTACAATTTCAACGATTCCTTAGCCAGCCAGCCAACCACACCTCTTATATAAAGCCAACACCTTATTCTGAAATTTTGCTGGTCAGACCTTTCAAACTAATTTCAATAATATTATACCTTATTCATCTAAATAATGGAAAATATATGTTCAATTTGCTCAGCCCCCCTCCTTTTTTATACACCTAATTTTCCTGAATTCAACCTGAAACCAAACTGGCATACTGACAGTTAAATATACTACCTACATTTAATGCCCTCTATAACTTCAGTCGTTTTTGATTCACTATTCACTCCAGTGATAGCTTAAACATGTTATTCTGTGCACAATTCTCTTGCAAGTTGCCCAGGTTTTTTTTATTGATGCTCTTTATCTTATAATTCCACAGTTGTTAGAAAAATTCACTTGGATTATGGGATTTACCTTCAGAACGCCTTTGCGGTACAGTGGCGCAGCGGTAGAGTTGCTGCCTTACAGTACTTGCAGCACTGGAGACCCAGGTTCGATCTTGACTATGGGTGCTTGTCTGTACGGAGTTGGTACGTTCTCGCTGTGACTGCAATGGTTTTCTCAGAGATCTTTGATTTCCTCCCACACTCCAAAGATACAGATTTGTAGGTTCATTGGCGTAAATGTAAAAAATTGTTTCCCGTGTATGTAAGGTAGTGCTAATGTGCGGGGATCGCAGGTCGGTGTGGACTCGGTGGGCCAAAGGGCCTGTATCCTTGCTGTTTCTCTAAAAAAAAACTTCCTTTATTAGAACCTGATATAAGCAGGAGAGTCCTCATCCTGGAATGAATGGTATTGTAATAAGTTTCAGTTTATTCTTATCATGTTTACAGAGAAACAGTGAAAGCGTTTGTTTGTGTGCTATCCTTCATAAATATATGAATACAATTGCAGTACAACATACCAGAGTGCAGAATGTATTGTTACTGCAATGTAGCATTATAGTTACAGAGAAAGTGCATATTAAAAACAGTTCAAGGGTCACAATGAGGTAGGTTGGGAGATTTGGACTACACCCTTATAAAATGGCCGTTTGCAACTAAAAATATAATCATCAATAATAAAATAAATGAATAATCAGTAATACGAGGTAACCAGGCCAAAATAGTGCAAAACCAAAAAAGAAGAGGCTGATGTGGGTATCCATGTTATTCAGATATTCCAGTGATGAATCAGGGAGTTGGCATCTGCCAATTAGCAGCTGTGATGGTAGCTAAACTGCAATGGATCAAGGCCAAAGATGATGTGGATGATGACTACCTTTGGTGGCATTGGGGATGACGCCAGGTGTGATAGTGAACACATCGTCACTTGCAGTAGGGTGAATGCACATGATATATTTTAATTTCAGTGGTAAGAGAATCAAGGGCCTCATGGAGGCGCTGTCCCTCGCCGTGTGGGTGTATTTGCTGTAACGTGGTTATTTTGGATGTCTCAGTAATTCAGTCCTGCTCTTCAAAGTTCTTTCTTCCTTCTTCCTCTTTTTCTCTTTCTTCTTAATTCACCCTCCTCCCCTCTGGCTGGAAAGCCTAGCTTATATCAGTAGTATGTTGACGAGGTTTAGGTCCACCAATCCAATGTCAATTAATTGGACCCAGTGTAAGGCAGCACCATGGCAAGGTGTACATTCCTTCATCTAACTTCACAATGTGCAACTCTTCAATCCTTTTGTCACACACCTGATTTTTCATCTATAGCCTTAGTCCAACCATCTGCCTTTCAAACCTCCCCCCTTAACCTGTATCAATTTATTACCTGTGTAGGAAGGAACAGCAGATGTTGGTTTACTCTGAAGATAAACACAAAAGGTTGGAGTAACTCAGCAGGATTGGCAGCATCTCTGGGTAGATGTTTTTGCTCGAAACCCTTTGGCTCAGTCTGAAGAAGGGTCTCGAAGCTCAATCTGAAGAAGAGTCTTGACCCGAAACGTCACCCATTCCTTCTCTAGAGATGCTGCCTGTCCCGCTGAGTTACTCCAGTATTGTGTGTCAACTTATTACCTGGCAGGCTTTGTCCTGCTCTTCCTTTCTTCCAGCTTTCTATCCCCCCTCCTCCCCCCACAATCATTCTGAGGAATGCTCCGACACAAAATGTAACGTATCCATGTTCTCCAGAAATGCTGCCAGACCTGCTCAGTTATTCCAGGACTTTGTGTTTTTTTCTTGTAAACTAGCATCTGCAGCTCATTGTAACCACAGAGAAAAAGTCTCATCACCCGGGGTGGTAAACTTTTGGAATTCCCTACCCAATTGGGCAATGAAGATCAAGCTACTGAGTTTCTTAATATAGGAATCAATTGAACTTTTGGTAGTAAGAGAATAACAGGATTATCGGTCCACAAAAGTGGCAATTATAATAATATAAAAATAAGCAATTATTTTGATATCTTTGAATAGGGAAGCAGACATGGAAGGGAACTGGCTTAGAAACAGCGAAACATAGACAATAGGTGCAGAAGTAGACAATTTGCACCGCCATTCAATATGATCTTGGCTGATGATCTAAAATCAGTACCCCATTCCTGCTTTCTCCCCATATCCCTTGATTCCTTTATATACAGTACCACATTTTCCAACTATGGTCTGCCGGCACCCTTGGTTCCAGAGCCTTTCTGGATTATCCGTTTCTCTGGACCAACAGAGGTCACGTGATAATGAAATGACAATACATCCCTGGTCCGCTAATGACATCCTTCCCGTGTCTCTAAAGCGCCATGCAGTGCCAATCACCTAAATAAACAAATATTAAATCTGAACCGAATGTTAATGGAGTGACCTATCGACCCAACCCCGGCTCACACCGTCTCCACAGCGTTTAGAGCCCCGACCTCTGACCCCACTCCTGACTCTCAAGGTGCACCAGCGAGCCCTTCTTCACCCACCGCATAGTCCAGTGATACGGCTGTTGTTGTAGCCCAAAGGGACAGTATCTTCTTCGGGCCTCCGCCACCAGCAGGATGCGCTCCATCTCTGTGGGAATCCCTTCCTTCTCACCAGCTGCTGCTTCTTGCTGTCAATAGACAATAGACAACAGACAATAGGTGCAGGAGTAGGCCATTCGACCCTTTGAGCTAGCACCACAATTCATTGTGATCATAGCTGATCACACACAATCAGTACCCCGTTCCTGCCTTCTTTAAGAGCTCTATCTAACTTTCTCTTGAAAGATCCAGAGAGTTCCACAGATTAACAACTCTCTGGATGAAAAGTTTTTCTCATCTCCATTCTAAATGGCCTACCCCTTATTCTTAATAAGGTGGTGCCTTTGTGTGCTCGACCATCCTGCCTGCTTCTCCTGTTGCTCTGTTGAGTCGGCCTCTTCATCCCCATCCCCATCCCCCCGCCCGTCCGACCCTCCTGGGGTTGGACGGGCGCCACAGCCACTGCCACCTCCTCCCTCTCCCCTGGAGTTGCCGACATTCTCCACCTTGGAAGAGACAGCAGGTGAGAGGGGAGGGTGCCCTGTGGAGACCGAGCACATCCTGTCGTTGGCAGTGACCTGAGGACGTCTATAAGGTGAGCCGTATTAACTGGAGAAGGAGGGCTCACTGCGGCACAGATCTTGACCCACCGAATTACTCGAGCACTTTGTGTCCTTTTGTCTATTAACGGTCATCTGCAGCTCACTGTTTCAAATACCTGTGATGATAGTACCTTGCACTGAGATAGCGGTGATCGGCAATAATAGACATGGCTGCAGCTGATCTCTGGAAACACAGATGGGTGACAGAGGGACCTTCCTCAGACTGCTTCAGTTGCTGAGTTCCTCCAGCAATTTGTGCCGTTTCACTTTAAAACTAGGCGCCGATGCTGCTGGTCTGCAGCGAGTCCTTCTTCACTGGTTCACTCGGCTATTGTTGTGCAGGCCCGTATAAAGCTTTCCAAAAAGGGGGGTGGCATGACAGGATTACAAAAAATTTAATGTGAAATAGTGTGCGCGCTGCGCACATAATGAGCACAAAGCGTGAAGTCCCTCGATGCCAGAGTCCAGGGCCCGCATAAGGGCCCTGGAAGCTCTGGGGTTTTAGATGCTGTCTGATGCATTCTGAGCCTTATTTTGGAGCATTTTTGCACCAAATTTATGACCAATATTTCAGAAATTAACAGGAATCTGTGAGGTAGCTTTTTCACACAAAGGGTGCTGGGTGTATGGAACGAGCTGCCAGAGGAGGTAGTTAAGGCTGGGGCTATTCTAATGTTTAAGAGACATTTGGACACGTACATGGATAGGACAGGTTTAGATGGATATGGGCCAAACGCGTGTGAGTGGGACTAGTTTAGATGGGACATGTTGGTCGGTGTGGGCAAGTTGGGCTGAAGGGCCTGTTTCCACACTGCATCATTTTATGACTAAAAAGTTAAGAAGAAAAATGAATGTAGATAAGTAGAGCAGATTTGAAAGAGGAGTGAAATGTCAAGGCAGAGAGAGGTTTAAGGATGGAAAGGAACATAGGAAAAGAGGGGGGAGAGTGGGCTTGTGCAAGAGAAAATATAATAGCTATAAAACCTACCTTAATTTTGCAATCCCACTAAAGATAATCCCCCTTTCCCTCTTCCCTCCCCCATCTCTCTCTCCCCTCCCTTCCCCGCACTCTCTCCCCCTCTCACATCCCCCCCCCAACATTCTTGTGGGGGGGGGGACGAAGATGAAGGCGGTGTGGGCCCAGTGGGGTGGTGTGGGCCCAGTGGGGGTCAGCTGAGGTGGCGTGGGCCCAGTGGGAGTCAGTGGGGGTGGCTTGCGCCCAGTGGGGGTGGCTTGGGCCCAGTGGGGGTGGCTTGGGCCCAGCGGGGGTGGCTTGGGTCCAGCGGGGGTGGCGTGTTCCAGCGGGGGTGGCGTGTGCCCTGCGGTGGTGACTTGGGCGCAGCGGAGGTTGCTTGGAACCAGCAGGGGTGGCACGGGCCCAGCGGGGGTGACGTGGGCCCAGCGGGGGTGGCTTGGTCCCAACGGGGGTGGCTTGGATTTTTTTTTTTTTCCCCCTCGGGATTTTTTCTTACTCTGCGGGGGATAAAGGGGGTTGCGGTCTCACCCAACGCACCCCCCCTTCGGACGGCCATGTTGTGACTCACCTTGTAGCCCCCACAGGACACACTTTCTTCAGGCCACTCTCCAGGCCAGGACCTGGTTGGTGACCATGGGATTCATCCCTCTCACATGTTGTCGCTTCCAAGGTGGAGGGCATTGCCAACTGTCCCGCAATAGCCGGGACATCCCTTATATTCGGCTAAATTGGTTTGTCCCATACGGGGACAGTTGGGTCGGAGTACCGCGTCCGGCCCCGCCTCATCCGTCCCAACGTAGTACAGCAACAGCTCCTCGCTCGTGGTCCCATCGGTCGGCAGCCCAGCCAGCTGTTCAACCTTCGGACCTTCGCTTACCGCCAACAGCACCACCCCTCCTTCTCATGGCCGATCATCGGTTCATGTTTGATGGGGTGCTGGACTTTTCACGCTAAGCTGCGCACACCAAAACTCCTGAGCTGGCCCACTGGCTGGGCTTTGTGTGCAGTCCAGCACCCAGGCCAATTCATCATCCTCCCAGCCACGGCCGCCATCAGGAATTTGGCCCTTATTTCGAACTTCTGATGACTCTGGGGGGAAGGAGGAGGTGGAGGTGCTGGAGAGGAGGAGAGAGGATGAAGGGCGAGGAGGGAGGGATGGCATGGACGGGGAGGGTGGGCGGGGGGTGAGAGAGGGCGAGGGAGGAGGGAGGGAGAAAGAAAGGGGGGCAGGAATGAGCCTGACTAGACAAAGCAACGGGATAAGCAGGCAGCAATGGTGAGCAGGGAGCATACAAAGCCGCTGCCAACAGCAAGAAACAGCAGCAGGTGAGAGGGGAGGGAGCCTCATGGTGACCGACCCCATTACACTAGCAGCAGCTGCCCCAAAAACGTGCTGTCCTCGGGAGAGGGTTTGTACGTTCTCCCCGTGACCACGTGGATTTTTTCCGAGATCTTCGGTTTCCTCCCACACTCCAAAGACGTACAGGTATGTAGGTTGATTGGCTTGGTGTATGTGTAAAAATTGTCCCCAGTTGGGATGGACTCGGTGAGCCGAAGGGCCTGTTTCCGCTCTGCATCTCTAAACTAATCTAAACTAAGGAAGATTGAGGGCATAGCTGAAAAGTGATGTTGGGAAGCAGCCTTTTCAAGGTGCCCAGTGAAGTAGAGAAGGCCTGATAGGAAGTTTCATGTTCCAAAAGGGTGGAGGAGGGGTCGTGGGGTGGTGCGTGGGGACCCAGCTGAGTTGAAACACAATAAGCTCCATCATTGAGTCAGCAGAGATAGAATTTATACAAGGGCTAAGGTGTAATTTCAATGTTTAGATGTGACAAAGTCGATCCTTTAGTAACACTCAAGGAACGATAAGATTAACCATCAAGGTTCAAGCTTCACATTTATTTGTCACATGCACCAATTAAGGTACAGTGAAATGAGTTACCATGCAGCCCTGCCATTAATAAGAACACAATACACAATAGAATTTAACATAAACATCCACAACAGCATTCCTCACTGTGATGGAAGGCAACAAATTTCATTCTGTTTTCCTCCCTTATTTACCCGTGGTCGGGGGCCGCTACAGACGGCCCGATGTGCAAGCTCTCTCGTCGGGATGATCGAAGTTCCAACCTCAGGACAGATCGAACACACTCTGTGGCTTGGAGTTCCCGAATTGGCCACTTCCTTACCGGAGAACACGGCTTCTGGATGTTATAGGCCACAGGCCGGCGGTCGGAGCTCTTCTCCGGCGATCCCCAGCAAGGGATCGGCCCGCTCCGCGATGGTAAAGTCGGCACCACGCCTGCTGCTAGAAGCTCCGCAGTCCGAGGCTTCGGGATGTTATAGGCAGCCGGCCAGTGATTGGAACTCTTCTCTGGCGATCCCCAGCAAGGGATCGCCCCGCTCCGCGATGGCAGTGAGGTTTACTTCACAGGGAGAGAAGTGTCTCAGTCAAATGTTGTACAGCAAGACATTTAATAATAATAATAATAATAATAATAATAATAATAATAATAATAATAATAATAATAATAATAATAATAATAAATACTTTATTAATCCCCTCAGGAAAATTCAGATGTCCAGAAGCCCCCAACCAACAAACCCACAGATTCAAAACGAACGCAGACAGAAAATACATAGAATACAATGTGGACACTACCTGAGAGCAATAAATACTTAAAAAGACCAATAATTAACAATTAAAAATTAAAAATTGCAAAATGCATCCCCCTACAGTCTAGCGGTCCAAATTATAAAATCTAATGGCTGCAGGGGTGAAGGATCTCCTGAACCGCTCCGTTCTACAGGGCAGGGAGAGGAGCCGATTGTTGTTCCGAGTGCTCTTTTGACTCTCCAGAATTATATGAAGGGAATGCCCGGGGTTTTTCAGGATGACCTGCACCTTGTGCCTCATACGCCTCTCAAGCACATCCATCCCAGAGTCTACTCTCCCCTCCAGCACTGAGCTAGCTCGTTTAACCAGTTTGACCAGCTTCTTGTTGTTTTTGGCACTAATGCTGTTGCCCCAGCAGACAACAGCGTAGAAAATAACACTTGCAACCACAGTGTTGTAAAACATGTGTAGCATTTCATTACACACATTGAAGGATTTGAGCCTTCTGAGGAAAAAGAGTCTGCTCTGGCCTTTTTTGTAGAGGGAGTCAGAGTTGACAGACCAGTCCAGTTTGTTATCAAGGTGTACTCCAAGGTATTTATATGTCTGCACCACTTCAATGTCAGCCCCTGCAGCGTTGACCGGCTGAAGGGGGAGCTTGGACCTGCCAAAGTTAACCACCATCTCTTTAGTCTTAGGATGTTCGGATGAGACAGTTCGGATGAGACAGTTCTCTTCACTCCAGGCACAAAAGGAACTGGTCAAGTTCCTGTATTCCTCCTCCTGCCCGTTCCTTACACATGCCACAATCGCTGTATCATCTGAATATTTCTGTACGTGGCATGTGTCAGACTTATGGTTAAAGTCTGCTGTATACAGGGTGAAGAGGAACTGGGCCAGAACCGTTCCCTGTGGGGCTCCAACATTGCACACCACTGTGCCAGAGACACTGTCCCCCAGTTTGACAAACTGTGGTCGACCCATCAGGTAGTCGTATATCCAGGAGATAAATGTGGAATCCACCCCCATCTTCTTAAGCTTGTCATTCAGAATCAGGGGTTGGATGGTGTTGCACACCAAAAATATGACAACTGAGGACAAAGGTGAGGTAGATTGATGTGTTAATTACAGGATCTATACTTTACACTTACATTATGCAAAGGTTGCGATTTCTCGGTTCTGCATGAAACAGGATATGAAGATAATAACAGTGAATGTGTTACTAGCAAATACCAGCTGGCGCCTTCCGAGTGCAGCATGTATCAAGGTAAGGCCAGTCTGAAGAAGGGTCTCGACCCAAAACGTCACCCATTCCTTCTCTCCAGAGATGCTGCCTGACCCACTGAGTTACTCCAGCTTTTTGTGTCTATCTAAGGACAATGAATATGTTGACAACTGATACTAGCTGGCGTCCTCTGAACTTTGCACGCAGTGGAGTACAAAGGTAGAGACAATGAATGTGTTAATGGCAAGTCTGTGTGCATTGGAGGTATCATGGCATTAGCAGTGGGTATGTTAAATGATCGATACTAGCTATCATCTTCTGAAACTGCATGGAACGGAGTTCAAAGGTAGGAAAAATGAATATGTTAATGAACAAATACTGACTGGCAGCTTGGTTTAATGTATTGATGAATTGTACACCTCCAACGGCTATTGAACTTCACAGATGTAAACAAATAGCTCTTTTGTGACGGATGGACATGACCGTATTGAGCGCTCACCACTCACAGGGCCATCTTTGGTTGTGCATGGAATTTCAACTGAGATCTCGTAATTTTGGCCAGATTATAGAAACATAGAAAAATAGATGCAGGAGTAGGCCATTCGGCCCTTTGAGCCAGCTCCTCCATTCAATATGATCATGACTGATCATCTAAAAACAGTACCCCTTTCCAATTTTTACCCCATATCCATTGATTCCTTTAGCCGTAAGAGCTAAATCTAACTCTCTCTTGAATACACCCAATGAATTTGTCTCCAGTGCTTTCTGTGGCAGAGAATTACACAGGTTCACAACTCTCTGGGTGATTTTTTTTCCTCATCTCAGTCCTAAATAGCCTACCCCTTATTCATAAACTGCACACAATACTCCAGGTCTATCCAGGGCCCCATAAAACTGCAGTAGGACCTCCTTGCCCCTAAACTCAAATCTTGTCGCAATGAAGGCAAACATGCCATTAGCTTGCTTCACTGCCTGCTGTACCTGCATGCTTACTTTGAGTGACTGATGTACAAGCACACCCAGGTCTTGTTGCTCCTCCCCTTTTCCTAATCTGACACCACTCAGATAATAATCTACCTTCCTGTTCTTGCCACGTGAGGGCGGTCCGGCTCGGGGCTGGAGCGGTGGTCCGGTGGCTGGGACGGCGTTCTGGTGGTGGTGACCTGAGTCCGGGGTTCGGCCGCGAGCCAGCGGCTGCGTCGGCGGGACTGGTGGACAGCAGCTTCGACCACCCCGGGCCGCGGTGATTGAGCTGCGGGACTGTTTTTAACATCGCCCGGTGGGGTATCGCCTTAGCGCAGAGGGAGAAGAGGAGGGAAGAGACTGCAGACCTAAGACTTTTGCCTCCATCACAGTGAGGAGGTGCTAGGTGTACTCACTGTGGTGGATGTTAATATGTGTTTATTGCTGTTTTTTATTGTATTGTATGTATGACTGCAGGCACGAAATTTCGTTCAGACTTCGGTCTGAATGACAATAAAGGAAACCCTGTAAAACCCTGTAACCCTGTAAAGTGGATAATCTCACATTTATCCACATTATATTGCATCTGCTATGCACCTTCCCATTCACCTAACCTATCCATGTCACTCTGCAGCCTCATAGCATCCTCATCGCAGCTCACACTGCCACCCATTTCGTGTCATCTGCAAACTTGTCGATATCACATTTAATTCCATCATCTAAATCATTAATATATATTGTAAATAACTGGGATCTCAGCACCGAGCCTTGTGGCACCGCACTAGTCACTGCCTGCCATTCTGAAAAAGCACCCGTTAATTCCTACTCTTTACTTCCTATCTGCCAACCAGTTCTCTCTCCATGTCAATACCCCATCCCCAATACTACGTGCTCTAATTTTGCACATAAATCTCTTGTGTGGGAACATGTCAAAGGCTTTTTGGAAGTCCAGATACACCACATCCATTGGTTCTCCTTTATCCATTCTTCTTGTTACATCCTCAAAAAAATCCAGAAGATTAGTCAAGCATGATTTCCTCTTCATAAATCCATGTTGACCTTGACCGATCCCATCACTGCTTTCCAAATGCGCTGCTATAACATCTTTAATAATTGACTCATGCAACTTCCCCACTACCACTGTAAGGCTAACTGGTAGACTGGTGGCCAAGATAGACTGGCAATTGATTCTTAAAGGGTTGACGGTGCATATGCAATGGAAGGCATTTAAAGACTGCATGGATGAACTACAACAATTGTTCATCCCAGTTTGGCAAAATAATAAATCAGGGAAGGAAGTGCATCCTTGGATAACAAGGGAAATCAGGGATAGTATCAAAACAAAAGATACAAGATCAAAAGAAAAGCAGACAAATTAGCCAGAAAAAGCAGCCTACCAGAGGACTGGGAGAAATTCAGTCCAGCAGAGGAGGACAAAGGGCTTAATTAGGAAAGGGAAAATAGAGTATGAAAGAAAACTGGCAGGGAACATAAAAACTGACTGCAAAAGTTTTTAAAGATATGTGAAGAGAAAAAGATTAGTTACAACAAATGTAGGTCCCTTGCAGTCAGAAACAGTTGAATTGATCATGGGGAACAAGGACATCGCAGACCAATTGAATAACTACTTTGGTTCTGTCTTCACTAAGTAAGACATAAATAATCTGCCGGAAATAGCAGGGGACCGGGGGTCAAATGAGATGGAGGAACTGAGTAAAATCCAGGTTAGCCGGGAAGTGGTGTTAGGTAAATTGAATGGATTAAAGGCTGATAAATCCCCAGGGCCAGATAGGCTGCATCCCAGAGTACTTAATGAAGTAACCCCAGAAATAGTGGATGCATTAGTGATAATTTTTCAAAACTCTTTAGATTCTGGAGTAGTTCTTGAGGGTAGCTAATGTAACCCCACTTTTTAAAAAGGGAGGGAGAGAGAAAACAGGGAATTACAGACCAGTTAGTCTAAAATCGATAATGGGGAAACTGCTAGAGTCAGTTATTAAAGATGGGATAGCAGCACATTTGGAAAGTGGTGAAATCATTGGACAAAGTCAGCATGGATTTATGAAAGATAAATCATGTCTGACGAATCTTAAAGAATTTTTCGAGGATGTAACTAGTAGAGTGGACAAGGGAGAACCAGTGGATGTGTTATATCTGGACTATCAGAAGGCTTTCGACAAGGTCCCACATAAGAGATTAGTGTACAAACTTAAAGCACACGGTATTGGGGGTTCAGTATTGATGTGGATAGAGAACTGGCTGGCAGACAGGAATCAAAGAGTAGGAGTAAACGTGTCCTTTTCAGAATGGCAGGTAGTGACTAGTGGGGTACCGCAAGGCTCAGTGCTGGGACCCCAGCTATTTACAATATATATTAATGGTTTGGATGAGGGAATTGAATGCAACATCTCCAAGTTTGCGGATGACACGAAGCTGGGGGGCAGTGTTAGCTGTGAGGAGGATGCTAGGAGGCTGCAAGGTGACTTTGATAGGCTGGGTGAGTGGGCAAATGCATGGCAGATGCAGTATAATGTGGATAAATGTGAGGTTATCCACTTTGGTGGCAAAAACAGGAAAGTAGACGTTTATCTGAATGGTGGCCGATTAGGAAAAGGGGAGATGCAACGAGACCTGGGTGTCATGGTACACCAGTCATTGAAAGTAGGCATGCAGGTGCAGCAGGCAGTGAAGAAAGCGAATGGTATGTTAGCATTCATAGCAAAAGGATTTGAGTATAGGAGCAGGGAGGTTCTACTGCAGTTGTACAGGGTCTTGGTGAGACCACACCTGGAGTATTGCGTACAATTTTGGTTTCCTAATCTGAGGAAAGACATTCTTGCCATAAAGGGAGTACAGAGAAGGTTCACCAGACTGATTCCAGGGATGTCAGGACTTTTATATGAAGAAAGACTAGATAGACTCGGCTTGTACTCGCTAGAATTTAGAAGATTGAGGGGGGATCTTATAGAAACTTACAAAATTCTTAAGGGGTTGGACAGGCTAGATGCAGGAAGATTGTTCCCGATGTTAGGGAAGTCCAGAACAAAGGGTCACAGTTTAAGGATAAGGGGGAATCTTTTAGGACCAAGATGAGAAAAACATTTTTCACACAGAGAGTGGTGAATCTCTGGAATTCACTGCCACAGAAGGTAGTTGAGGCCAGTTCATTGGCTATATTTAAGAGGGTTAGATGTGGCCCTTGAAGCTAAAGGGATGGAGAGAAGGCAGTTACAGGATACTGAGTTGGATGATCAGCCATGATCATATTGAATGGCGGTGCAGGCTCGAAGGGCCGAATGGCCTACTCCTGCACCTATTTTCTATGTTTCTATGTTTTCTATGTCTCTCATTCCCCGTTTTCTCTCTCCCTCCTGTCTTATAGGGGGAGACCATCAGTTGAAGGTGTTCAACCTTTATTAGCATTGTTCCCTCATCATTAATGTGATGCCCCTTCACCTGAAACTGAACTAGACCAGTTACATAAAGGTCGTAATTACAAGATGAGGGCAGGTTGAATGTCAGACTCAATCCTTGTTATCCCAGCACTTTCTCCAATATTGTAGGAGCTTCATTACTCATAGGATTGCAGCAGCGCACGAAGTGCTGTGCCATGCCAGAAATGCAAGCAAGCCCAAAGACAAATAAAAACGGCATTGGCTATCAATGTAATGACTTTACATGAAACGTGCATCTTGCAAAATCAGCACATTGTGCAGATATTCTTTGCTTCAATTGACAATAGACAATAGACAATAGGTGCAGGAGTAGGCCATTCGGCTCTTTGAGCCAGCATCGCCATTCAATGTGATCATGGCTCATCATTCCCAATCAGTACCCCGTTCCTGCCTACTCCCCATATCCCCTGACTCCGCTATTTTTAAGAGCCCTATCTAACTCTCTCTTGAAAGCATTCAGAGAATCTGCCCTCACTGCCCTTTGAGGCAGAGAATTCCACAGACTCACCACTCTCTGTGAGAAAAAGTGTTTCCTCATCTCCGTTCTAAATGGCTTACCCCTTATTCTTAAACTGTGGCCCACAGTTCTGGATTCCCCCAACATCGGGAACATTTTTCCTGACTCTAGCGTGTCCAAGCCCTCAACAATCTTATTTGTTTCAATGAGATGCCCTCTCATCCTTCTAAACTCCAGAGTGTACAAGCCCAGATGCTCCATTCTCTCAGCATATGACAGTCCCGCCATCCCGGGATTTAACCCTGTAAACCTATGCTGCACTCCTTCAATAGCAAGAATGTCCTTCCTCCAATTAGGGGACCAAAACTGCACACAATACTCCAGGTGTGGTCTCACTAGGACTCGGTACAACTGCACAAGGACCTCTTTGCTCCTATATTTGATCTATCTGGTTATAAACGCCAACATGTCATTCACTTTCTTCACTGCCTGCTGTACCTGCATGCTTACTTTCACAGACTGATGTACAAGGACCCCCAGATCCCATTGTACTTCCCCTTTTTCCAACTTGACACCATTTCGATAGTAATCTGCCTTCTTGTTTTTGCTACCAAAGTGGATAACCTCACATTTATCCGCATTAAACTTCATCTGCCATGCATCTGCCCACTCCCCCAACCTGTCCAAGTCACCCTGCATTCTCATAGCATCCTCCTCACTGTTCACACTGCCACCCAGCTTTGTGTCCTCTGCAAATTTGAATCCCTTCATCCAAATCATTGATGTATATTGTAAATTGCTGCGGTCCCAGCACCGAGCCTTGTGGTACCCCACTATTCATTGCCTGCCATTCTGAAAGGGACCTGTTAATCCCTACTCTTTGTTTCCTGTCTGCCAATCACTTCTCTATCCATGTCAGCACTCTACCCCCAATACCATGTGCCCTAATTTTGCCCACTAATCTCCTATGTGGGACCTTATCAAATGCTTTCTGAAAGTCCAGGTACACTACAATCACTGGCTCTCCCTTGTCCATTTTCCTAGTTACATCTTCAAAAAATCCCAGAAGATTAGTCAAGCATGATTACCCCTTCGTAAATCCATGCTGACTCGGACCGATCCTGTTACTGCTATCCAAATGTGCGGCTATCTCATCTTTTATAATTGACTCCAGCAACTTCACCACCACCGATGTCAGGCTAACTGGTCTATCATTCCCTGTTTTCTCTCTCCCGCCTTTCTTAAAAAGCTTCATGGAACTCCCAGCTGAGGATCGCAAACCTGTTCAATTATCAGGGTTCAGGTTACTGCATTATTATGTCAGTGGCTTCAAAATTAATGTCACACCTGAGAAAATAGAATTATGCTGGTTATTTTATTTCCCTTTGAGGCGGTGTGTTAACATTCACATTATCCATTACTAAGTGATGATATTAATTTTATTATTGACACAAAATCTTGCAACTCTTGGAATTAATCATATAAGCCAAATCTAATTATTTAGTAATTCTATAATAAAGATTAAATCAAAGATCCTTCCAGGCAAAACAGGTGGAACTCCCAAATGACATGCAATTCATACCCAGTTGGAGCAGGTTATTATATGGTGTGGTATATATTATTGGATTTCCTGCATATTACTTAAAGTATGCTCAATTTATTTGTGTGGTGGATTTCACTGGAAATATGATCTGATGACAGCATGAGAAAGATAGAGGGCACTTATGATTTCAGTAAATGAAAGGGACAATATTAAAGCACTATGAATTTCAAAAAAGATAGATGCAAAATGCTGGAGTAACTCAGCAGAACAGGCAGCATCTTTGGAGAGAAGGAATGGGTGACATTTAAGATTGAGACTCTTCTTGAGACACTGAAGAAGGGTCTCGGCACAAAATTTCACCCATTCATTCTTTCTAGAGATGCTGACTGCCCCGTTGAGTTACTCCAGCATTTTATGTCTATCTTCGGTTTAAACCAGCATTTACAGTTCCTTCTTACACACAATGAATTTCAAAGTTTGGGATGGATGATATTGAGAAGAATGAATTTATCTTATATCAGCTGCAAAAGAACAGCGATGAGGGCAAATTTAATGAAGAGAAAAAGACAAATTAAGAGAGACAAATGAACATTTCTCTGTTTCAAATTTTGTCATCTGTAACAGCAATTTAGAACATGCAAAAATGAGACAGGATGGATTATACTGTTTCCTTTCAGGCCTCAGATGATCAAATGGGATTATCGAAACAATTATAATGTTACTGTAAGGATATTTATGCAGCTGGGTTTCAGTTCTAACTTTCTGAGGTGAATTTAGTGGTCAATTAATATGCCTCACTATGTTCTTAAAAGAAAACCCACAACGGTTGAGGGCGAGATATTGCTTGAAGCAAATGATTTGGACAATATAAATTGAGTAAAGTGTGAGTCTTTGGCTCAAGAGTCAAGAGTCTTCGGCGAAGAGTTCTGAGGCAAGGAAGCTACACTTGATTCGAAATTTATGATTGTTTGCCAATGAAGAAATGGCAGGCAAGTTGGTACAATGTTTTTCCTGCAGGATGTGGGAAGTTAGGGACACTGCTGGTGCTTCTGACAACTGCACCTGCAGAAATTGTGTCCAGGTGCAGCTCCTGAATAAACATGTTGGGGCCCTGGGGCAGCAGCTGGATGACCTAGGTAGGGTTTCCAACTAACCCGTATTATCCGGGACATCCCGTATATTGGGCTAATTTCGTTGGTCCAATACGGGATCGCCCTTGTCCCGTATTTGACTGCTACTACTCGGGTCGAGGGGATTGTCGGGTTGGAGGGCTGCATCCGGCCCCGCCTCACCCTTTCCGATGTAGTGCAGTCCATGGAGTGCAGCAGCAGCACCTTGCTCGTGGCCCCATCGGTCGGCAGCCCAGCTAGCTGACCGAGCTTCGGACCTTCGCTTACCGCCGACACCACCACACCTCCTTCGCATGGCCGATCATCGGTTCATGAGTTGGATGAGGTGCCAGACTTTGTGTGCAGCAGAACACAAAGCTCAGCCAGCGGGCCAGCTGAGGAGTTTTGGCCCAGGCCGCATGACGTCACATGTAAAGTCTGGCACCCGTGCCAAAATTCTCAGCTGGCCCGCAGGCTGGGCTTTGTGTGCAGTCCAGCACCTGGGCCAACTCATCATTCATCCAGCCACGGCCGAGTCGGTCAACGAATTGCCATCAGAAATGTTTCCCTTATTTTGACCTTTTGTCCCTTGTATGGGAGTGAGAAAGTTGACAACCCTATCAGGGCCATCCGGGAAAATTAGAGTTTCCTGGTCAGGACCTACAGTGAGGTTGTCTCGCCAAGGATACAGGAAGAGCGAAGGTGGCTGATTGTGAGTAAGAGGAGTAAAGATGGAGTGCAGGAGACCCCGATGACTGTACCTATTGAAAACAGGAACATCCTCTTGGGAGCTGTCGGAGCGGACGACACAACAAGATTGAGTGGTAGCCAGGGCTGTGATTCCAATTCTGGTGCCAAGGCTCAACGGGGAAGAGTGGTGTCAGGCAGACGTAGTGGTGCAGGACTCCATCGTCAGAGGTGCGGACAGGAGGTTCTGCGGCAGCAGTCGAGACTCCAGGATGGTGTGTTGTCTCCTAAGTGCCAGGGTCTCGGAGGGGCTGCACGGCATCCTCAAGAGTAAGAATAGGAAGATAGGGGTTGATAAAAATACATCTATTGATGCTCCTGAACACATCATCAGTGATGTAACCTAGGGTCATTGGGTGTTTCGGGTCTTTCAACATCAGACACCCTCACCCAGGCGACCCAGCCGTGGTTGATCAGACCACGACTTGTGTTCAGGTGGCATTCGCTCCTCCCCGTGGACCTTCTCTCCTGATCCAGAGCCATCTCGAGGCTTCCTCCGCTGCCTCTGTGGTGTTCTTGATGGCCCTTCTCCTCACCACTTCGTTGATGCCCAGTGCACTCAAAGCTTTGTAGAGCGAATGCCCTGCAAAACCTCTGCAGCCAACCTCGATGGGCATACACCTTGCCTTCCAGCCCTGCTTACGGCAGTCTATGACCAGCTCTTCATACTTCGTCATCTTCCTCTTGTGGGCCTCCTCCAGACAGTCCTCCCACGGCACTGTCAGTTGCAACAAGACGATGTTTTTAGTCGCCTCTGAGACCAGGAGGATGTCTGGCCTCAGGTTGTTCGTGGCAATGTGCTGTGGAAACTTCAGCTGTTTCACCAGGTCTACAGAAAGCTGCCAGTCCTGCGCAGTCGCCAGGATTCCTGACGGATTCCTGGCTGCTGTGGGTCTTGGCAGCTGCACTCCGGCCTTCACGAAGGTGATCACAAGGGTGGTGGGCTGTGCTCGTCTGCAGCTGCTGATTCCCATGCTGATGGCTTCTGCAATGGGTTTAAGAACCTGGTCGTGACGCCATGTGTACCGGCCATGCCCAAGATCCTTTGGGCAGCAGCTCAGGATGTGTTCCAACATCCCCTTGCCTGAGCATTGCGGGCAATCTGGAGATTCCGCTCTGCCCCAGATGAAGGGGTTCGATGGGCTGGGCAGGACATCATACACTGCCTGGACCAGGAACTTGATGCGCTGTGGTTCAGCCTGCCAGAGCTTAGTCAATGTGACTTTTCGGTCCATGGCCTGTTCCCACCTTGTCCAGCCTCCCTGTTGCCTCAACCCAACTACTCTGGTAGACCTCTCCTCCTCCACCACTTCCCTCACTTCCTCCAGGACCAGCCTGTGCCTCTCCTTCCCCTTGACCTTGTTAAACTGGGGAGTTGGTAAGTTTCCCAGGCCAGCTCTTTCCCGAGTCACTGCTCCCACCAGGACTCTGTGGCGTATCCGAGACTCCGCTTGCAGCACGGCTTCACCGGCTCTCCACTTCCTCCCAGTTTTCACCTCCACCCCTGCTTGAGCCACCCTGGGGTCGCTGGAGTCCCTGTACAGCATCGCCTCTCTGGCCCGGGTCACCTTAAACTCCTCCTCCAGGGACTTCAGGGGCAGCTGGAGCTTGGTGTTATTTCCGTAATGGGCGATGCTGCTAAGTCTCCTGGGCAGTCCCAGCCACCTCCTGAGAAAGCTGCTGACTTTCCTCTCCAATCTCTCTACGATGGATATTGGGATTACGTGGACAAGCCGTGGCCAGAGTATCCTTGGGAGGATACCATGCTGGTAAATCCATGCCTTGAACTTGCCCGGAAGCCCTGACCGGTCCACTGCTCTCAAGCAACTCTCCAGCTCCTGTCAGGTTGCCTGGACAAATGCTGTATCCTTCAGGCTGCTGTTAAACACCTTGCCAAGACTCTTCACTGGCCTTTCAGAGACATGGAAATGAATTTGTGGCTGAGGAGTTGGTGCAGGGGGCAGGGATTCAGATTTCTGGATCATTGGGATCACCTCCGGGGCAGGGGTGACCTCTAAAAAAGGGACGGGTTACACCTAATTGGAGCGGGACCAACATCCTAGCGGGAAGGTTTGCTAAAGCTACACGAGCCATGGTCGAAATTTACAAGTAGTGCTTAAATACAGGAGAGGTGCCGGAAGACGGGGGGGTGGCAAATGTTGTACCTCTTTTCAAGAAGGGCCATGGGGAAAATGCTGGGAACTGTAGGCCAGTGAGCTTAATATCTGTAGTTGGTAAGTTACTGGAGAATATTCTTGAGGGATAGGTCATACGGGCATTTGGATGGGCAAGAGTTGATTAGGGACAGTCAGCATGGCTTTGTACCTGGGAGGTCGTGTCTCACAAATCTGATTGATTTTTTTTGGAGATGTGACCAAAAAGGTCGATGAGGGCAGAGCTGTAGATCTGTAGCAGTAAGGCATTCAACAAGTTTCCGCATGATAGGCTAATCTGGAAGGTTAGATCGCATGGGATACAAAGAGAGATAGCTAAATGGATAGCAAATTGGCTCCACGGAAGGAAGCAGAGTGTGATGGTGGAAGGTTGCTTCTCGGACTAGAGGCCTGTGACTTGTGGTGTGCCACAGGGTTTGGTGCTGGGCCCGTTTCTGTTTGTCATCTACATCAATGATTTGGATCAGCACCTTTGCTGATGATACAAAAGGTAGTGGTTTTGCAGATAGTGAAGATGGTTGTGAAAGATTGCAGCAGGATCTGGATCAATTGGCCAGGGGAGCAGAGGAATGTTTGATGTTATTTAATACGGAAAATTGTGGATGTCGAACAAGAGCTGCTTACACAGTAAATGGCAGGCCTCTGGGTTGTGTTGTAGAGCAGTGGGATCTAGTACAGGTGCATGGTTCCTTGAAGGTCGAGTCGCAGGTAGATAAGATGGTCAAAAAGGCTTTTGGCACGTTGACCTTCATCAGTCAGAGTATTGAGTATAGAAATTGGGAGGTCATGTTACAGTTGTATAAGACATTGGTGAGACTGCATTTAGAATATTGTGTTCAGTTCTGGGCACCAAGTTATAGGAAAGATATTGGCAAGCTTGAAAGGGTTCAGAAAAGATTTACAAGGATGTTGCCAGGACTAAAGGGTGTGAGCTACAGAGAGAGATTGAGTAGGCTGGGTCTCTATCCCATGGAGCACAGGAGGATGAGGGGAGATCTTATAGAAGTATACAAAATCATGAGAGGAATAGATTGGGTAGATGCACAGAATCTTTTGCCCAGAGTAGGGGAATCAAGGACCAGAGGACATAGGTTCAACGTGAAGGGGAAAATAATTAATAGGAATCCGAGGAGTGATATTTTCACCCAAGGGTGGTGGGTGTATGGAACATGCTGCCAGAGGAGGTATTTGAGGCTGGGTCTATCCCATCATTTAAGAAACAGTTAGACAGGTACATGGATAGGACAGGTTTGGAGGGTTATGGACCAAGAGCAGGCACGTTGGACTAGTGTACCTGGGACCTTGTTGGGTGGTGTGGGTGAATTGGGCTAAAGGGCCTATTTCCACACTGTATCACTCTATGACCAGCTAATTCCAGAAATACGTAATAGGGTGTATGGATTTGTATCACATATTTATACCAAATACTTTAACATACAGAGAGAAGGTAAGTTGAAGGTGACGGATTGGTTTCGTTTAGTTTGGAGATACAGCGCTAAACCAGGCCCTTCGGCCCACTGAGTCCGCATCAACCAGTGATCCACGCACAACAATATCTACACACAATAAGCAAAATTTTCATTTATACCAATTAACCTACAAACCTGGAATTCTTTGGGGTGTGAGAGGAAACCAAAGATTCTGGAGAAAACTCATGCAGGTCATGGGGAGAAGGTACAAACTCCGTACAGGCAGCACCGTAGTCAGGATCGAACCCGGGCCTCTGCCGCTATAAGGCAATAGCTCTACCGCTGCGCCACTGTGCCACCGGGTGTGTGGAACTGTGTCATTGTAAGCATTGTATATTGTTTCAGCATGAATGGGGTGATACTAACGAAGACTGAGAAAACCTGGAAAGACTAGATCCTTCTTTCCAGACCAGAAAGGGAAAAATGCTTTTAATTTCAAATTCTCCTTAGTGGATCTGTCTTCACTAAGGAGGACACAAACAATCTTCCTGATCTAGTAGTGGCCAGAGGATCTGGGGTGACGGAGGAACTGAAGGAAATCCACATTAGGCAGGAAATGGTGTTGGATAGACTGATGGGGCTGAAGGCTGATACATCCCCAGTGCCTGATGGTCTGCATCCCAGGGTACTTAAGGAAGTGGCACTAGAAATCGTGGATGCATTGGTGATAATTTTCCAATGTTCTATAGACTCAGGATCAATTCCTGTGGATTGGAGGATAGCTAATGTTATTCCACTTTTTCACGAAAGCAGGAGAGAGGAAACAGGGAATAATAGACCAGTTAGCCTGACATCGGTGGTGGGGAAGATGCTGGAGTCAATTATAAAAGATGAGATAGCTGGACATTTGGATAGCAGTAGGTATACAAAAATGCTGGAGAAACTCAGCGGGTGTAGCAGCTTCTATGGCGCGAAGGAAATAGGCAACGTTTCGGGCAAAAACCCTTCTTCAGACTGATAGGCGGTGGCGGGGAGAAGGAAGGAAGGAAAAAGGAGGAGGAGGAGCCCGAGGGCTGAAGGATGGGAGGAGACAGCCCGAGGGCTGAGAAAAGAGAGGAGACAGCAAGGGCTAACAAAATTGGGAGCAGATGCGGCGTAGACGGAGGAATTGGGAGTAGGGGATGTAGTCCTTACAGGAAGCAAGGTGGGAAGAAGTGTAGTCCAGATAGCCATGGGAGTCAGTGGGTTTATGTCGGTCAGAAGTCTATCACCTGCGATGGAGATAGTGTGGTCAAGGAATGGTAGGGAATGGTGAAGATGAGGGGGTGAGGGCCTAGAGAATGGAATGCGAGGAGACGGCGGAGAGTGTCTGAGGTGTCTTGAACATAGGTAGGAAGTGATTTAACAAATGGGGGTAGGATGGAGTCAAGGTATGTGGAAATGAGTTCGGTGGGGCACGAACAGGCAGAGACAATGGGTCTACCGGGGCAGTCAGGTTTGTGGATTTTGGGGAGAAGGTAAAATCGGGCCATGCGGGGCTGGGGAACGATGAGGTTGGAGGCTCATTCGTGCAGGGCGTGGGAGTTGATGAAGTAGGTGATGGTGCTAGAGATGGTGGCCTGGTGCTCGTCAGTGGGGTCATGGTCCAGGGATAAGGAGGAGGAGGTGTCCGAGAGTTGGCGCGTGGCCTCAGCTTTGTAGAGATCGACGCGCCAGACTACCACGGCACCTCCCTTGTCAGCTTAGATAGCAGTAACAGGATTGGTCCGAGTCAGCATGGATTTACGAAGGGGAAATCATGCTTGACTAATCTTCTGGAATTTTTTGAAGATGTAACTAGGAAAATGGACAAGGGAGAGCCAGTGGTTGTAGTTTACCTGGACTTTCAGAAAGCATTTGATAAGGTCCCACATAGGAGATTAATGGGCAAAATTAGGGCACATGTTATTGGGCGTAGAGTGCTGACATGGATAGAGAAGTGGTTGGCAGACAGGAAACAAAGAGTAGGGATTAACGGGTCCCTTTCAGAATGGCAGGCAGTGACTGGTGGGGTACCGCAAGGCTCGGTGCTGGGACTGCAGCTATTTACTATATACATCAATGATTTGGATGAAGGGATTCAAAGAAACATTAGCAAATTTGCAGATGACACAAAGCTGGGTGGCAGTGTGAACTGTGAGGAGGGTGCTATGAGAGTGCAGGGTGACTTGGACAGGTTGAGGGAGTGGGCAGATGCATGGCAGATGAAGTTTAATGCGGATAAATGTGAGGTTATCCACTTTGGTAGCAAAACCAGGAAGGCAGATTACTTTCTAAATGGCGTCAAAATGGGAAAAGGGGAAGAACAACGGGATCTGGGGGTCCTTGTACATCAGTCTATGAAAGTAAGCATGCAGGTACAGCAGGCAGTGAAGAAAGTGAAAGGCATGTTAGCATTTATAACAAGAGGAATCAAATATAGGAGCAAAGAGGTCCTTCTGCAATTGTACAGAGCCCTAGTGAGACCACAACTAGAGTATTGTGTACAGTTTTGGTCCCCTAATTTGAGGAAGGACATTCTTGCTATTGAGGGAGTGCAGCGTAGGCTTACTAGGTTAATTCCTGGGATGGCGGGACTGTCATATGCTGAGAGAATGGAGCAACTGGGCTTGTACACTCTGGAGTTTAGAAGGATGAGAGGATATCTCATTGAAACATATAAGATTGTTAAGGGTTTGGACACGCTAGAGGCAGGAAACATGTTCCCGATGTGGGGGAGTCGAGAACCAGGGGCCACAGTTTAAGTATAAGGAGTAAGCCATTTAGAACGGAGATGAGGAAACACTTTTTGTCTGTGGAATTCTCTGTTTCAGAGGGCGGTGGATGCGGGTTCTCTGGATGCTTTCAAGAGGGAGCTAGATAACTAGATAAAAATAGCGGAGTCAGGGGATATGGGGAGAAGGCAGGAACGGGGTACTGATTGGGGATGATCAGCCATGATCACATTGAATTGCGATGCTGGCTCGAAGGGCCGAGTGGCCTACTCCTGCACCTATTGTCTATTGTCTATTGTCTAAATGGGTTGATGTATTTTATTCTTCATCATGTCATGGAAGGACATTATGAAACACCAGATAACTGTTTCAGCCAAACTATGGTTTTGTCTTTTTTTAGTTGATTTTATTGTCATGTGTGCTGCATCACTTTGTGTTAAAGTTTGCAGCAACTTCGATGAAATTGTGAAGTTCCTCTGAGGCTCACACTTGATGTCTGTTGGAAAGATTGGGAGCCCAATTAGCAAACTCTAAGATCCTGCCTCTAGATTGCATTGATGGTCTTCCTGATCAGAGACATATAAAAAATCGTTAAAATGATGTTACACATTATGAAACAGACATTTATCTAGGCTCATGGTAAAATACAAAGTGCTGTAGTAGCAAAGGGGCAGGCAGCTTCTCTGGAGGACACGGATAGGCGATGCTTTGGGTCAGGATCCGTCTTCAGACCGAAGAAAGGTTCTGACCTGACACATCGCCTATCCATGTCCTCCAGAGATGCTGCCTGACCTCCTGAGTTACTCCAACACTGTGTTTAGGTTTTGGTTTGTTATTGTCAAATTTAGAGATACAGCATGGAAACAGGCCTATTGGCCTACCGAGGCTGTACATCCCAGTGATCATTGCATACTAACACCATACTACACACACTAGGGACAATTGTACAATTATACTAAGCCGATTAGCCTAAAAACCTGTACATCTTTGGAGTGCGGGAGGAAACCGGTGAAAACCCACCCAGGTCACGGGGAGAACGTACAAACTCAGTACAGACACTCACCCATCAGTCAGGATCGAACCAGAGTCTCTGGCGCTTTAAGGCAGCACAGTGAAAAGATTTGTTTTGCATGCTATCCAAGCATCAGGTGTGCCATTATTAGATACATACAGTGCAATAGATTGTGTAAAGGTGAAGATACAGAGTGCAGGATGTGGTTCTCAGCATTGTAGAGCATTAGTTCCACAAGCTCTATTGTCCACAAGTGTAAATGTGAATCAAACAGTATGCCATGTTATGGAAGGACCATCCAGTAGCCTGATAAGAGGGGAAGAAGCTGCTCCTGAGTCCGGTGGTGTGCAGTTTCAAGCTTCTGAATCTTCTACTGAATTGGAGTAGGGAGAAGAAGGAATGTCCAGGGTGGAATACATTTTGATTATGTTGGTTGCTTTTCTGAACCAGCGTGAAATGTAGATTGAATCAATGCTGGAAAGGCTGTTCTGTGTGGTAGACTGACTACTTTGTTGTTGGGACGACAGATGGCACAATGGGCTAAGTGTTCGGCTGGCGACCGGAAGGTGGCCGGTTCGAATCCCGCTTGGAGTGCATACTGTCATTGTGTCCTTGGGCAAGACACTTCACCCACCTTTGCCTGTGTGTGAATGTGTGTGAATGTGTGTGAGTGATTGGTGGTGGTCGGAGGGGCCGTAGGCGCAGAATGGCAGCCACGCTTCCGTCAGTCTGCCCCAGGGCAGCTGTGGCTACAGAAGTAGCTTACCACCACCGAGTGTGACTGAGGAGTGAATGAATAATGCGATGTAAAGCGCCTTGAGTATTAGAAAGGCGCTATATAAATCCCATCCATTATTATTATTATTACTTCTACCCCTCTGCAATTTCATGTGGTCTTCGGCAGAACTCTTCCCAAAACAAGTAGGGACATCCTGACAGCATACTTTCTATGGTGCATCAGGAGCAGTTTGTCAGGGTCACTGGAGATATGCCATATTTCTTTAGTCTCCTCAGGAAATTGAGGTATTGGTGTGCCTTCTTGGCTGTCACATCAATGTGGTTGGTTCACAACAGATCATTGGTAATATTAATGTCAAGGAACTTGAAGCTCTTAAACATTTCCACTTCTGCACCATTGATGCTAATTGGGGCATGTGCACCACTATGTTTCCTGGTCAATAACTAGCTCCTTTGACTTGCTGATATTGAGGGAGAGGTTATTGTCCTGACATCATGTCACTAAGTTCACAATCTCCTTCTTGTGCTCTGTCTCATTGTTCGTGATTTGGCCTCCCACAGTGGTATCATCTGCAAACTTGTAAGTGGAATTAGAACTGAATTTAGGCGTACAGTCATGAGTGTATCGAGGGTATAGTATGTGACGGAGAATGCTTCCTTGATGCAATTTTACTCAATATTTCAGCATCTACAGATCCTGTGTCCCTATTTATGTGGACTTATGTGGAACACACAACTCTGTTTGGACTGATCCAGGATGGGGAGGAATCTGCCTATGGACAGGAAGTGACACAGCTGCCATCCTGGTGCCATCGCAACAACCTGGAGCTCAATGCTCATTAGACAGTGGAATTGATTGTAGACATTAGGAGAGCTCCCTCTCCCTTCACCCCACTCACCATCAACAACACCACAGTCACATATGTGGAGTCATTTAAGTTCCTTGGAACCATCATCTCCAGGGACCTAAAATAGGAGGCCACCATCGACTCCACAGTCAAAAAGGCACAACAGAGGATGTACTTCCTGCGGCAGCTGAGGAAGCACAATCTGCCAGAGGCAATGATGGTCCAGTTTTATACGGCTATCATAGAGTCTGTCCTCACCTTCTCCATCATGGTCTGGTTTGGCTCAACCACCAAGCATGACATCCGGAGGCTGCAGTGCATCGTTCGATCAGCCAAGAAAGTTGTTGGCTGCAACCTTCGCCCCATTGACTAACTGTACACTGCAAGGGCCAGGAAGTGAGCGGGTAAGATCATCTCTGACCCCTCTCACCTGGGCCAGGAACTCTTTGAAGCTCTTCCCTCTGGGAGGCGACTGTGGATTATCAAAGCCGCCACTGCCAGACATAAAAACAGTTTCTCCCCACGAGCAGTAGCCCTACTCACCAACAAAAAGTCTGTATCCTCCTTTTACTCTGGTACTTTATTTTCACATGTTTAAATTATAATGCTTTATTTTTAATTGTCTATTATATATTGTGTTTTTATCCTTGTGAGCAAAGCACCAAGGCAAATTCCTTGTATGTATATATACTTGGCTAATATAATTTTTATTCATTCATTATTCATTATTATTTTCATCAAGACCAGTGAAAACATTCAAATGGAAGAGATCACTTTTCCTGGCACAAGTCAGAGAGCCAGATGCAAATGCATCCAGGTGCTCTTTACAGTGAATCACTGATTCAACATTGAACTGAATAATAAGCTCAGTGACGCGCCAGTCAGTCAGATAGGACATCAAAGGTAGAAAAAAGTGCTGGAGAAACTCAGTGGGTGCAGCAGCATCTATGGAGTGAAGGAAGTGCGCAATGTTTCGGGCCGAAACCGTTCTTCAGACTGATGGAGGGTGGGGGGGGGGGGGGGAGAAGAAAGAAGAAAGGAAGAGGAGGAGCCAGAGGGCTGAGGGAGAGCTGAGAAGGAGAGGAGACAGGAAGGGCTATCGGAAATTGGAGATGTCAATGTTTATGCCACTAGGGTGCAAACTGCCCAAGCGGAATATGAGGTGCTGCTGCTCAAATTTCCGGTGTTGCTCACTCTGGCCATGGAGGAGGCCCAGGACAGAAAGGTCAGATTCGGAATGAGAAGGGGAGTTGAAGTGCTGAGCCACCGGGAGATCAGGTTGGTTAATGCGGACCGAGCTGAGGTGTTCGGCGAAACGATCGCCAAGCCTACGCTTGGTCTCATCGATGTAGATCAGCTGATATCTCGGGCAGCGGATGCAATAGATGAGGTTGGAGGAGATGCAGGTGAACGTCTGTCGCACCTGGAACGACTACTTGGGTCCTTGAATGGAGTCGAGGGGGGAGGTAAAGCGACAAATGTAGTTGCAAGGGAAAGTGCCCGGGGAGGGGGTGGTCCGGGTGGAAAGGGAAGAATTGACCAGGGAGTTATGGAGGGAGTGGTCTTTGCGGAAAGCAGACAGGGGGGGAGATGGGAAGATGTGGCGTGTGGTGGGGTCACGTTGGAGGTGGCGAAAATGATGGAGGACTTGTTGTTGTATGTGACGGATAGTGGGGTGAAAGGTGAGGACTAGGGGGACTCTGCCCTTGTTACAAGTGTGGGGATGGAGAGAGAGAGCAGTGTTATGGGGTATTGCAGAGACCCTGGTGAGAGCCTCATCTATAGTATGGGAGGGGAACCCCCGTTCCCTGAAGAATGAGGACATTTCGGATGCCCTGGTGTGGAACACCTTATCCTGGGAGCAGATGCGGCGTAGACGGAGGAATTGGGAGTAGGGGATGGAGTCCTTACAGGAAGCAGGGTGGGAAGAAGTGTAGTCTAGGTGGCCATGGGATAGTGGGTTTATAGTGGATGTCGTTCTGAAGTCTATCACCTGCAATGGTGATAGTGAGGTCAAGAAATGTTAGGGAAGTGTCGGAAATGGTCCAGGTAGATTTGAGTGCCGGATGGAAGTTAGTGGTGAAGCGGATGAAGTCAGTCAGTTGTGTGTGGGTGCAGGAGGTAGCACCAATGCAATCGTCAATGAAGCGGAGGTAGAGGTCGGGGATGGGGCCCTGGTACGTCTCGAACAAGGATTGTTCGACGTACCCTACAAAGAGGTAAGCTGGGGCCCATGCGCGTGCCCATAGCTAAGCCTTGTATTTGGAGGAAATGGGAGGAGTCAAACAAAAAGGAGAGTATCTGTATATGGGGATTGGTTGGTTCTCCAGTCGAGGAAGAACCAGAGGGCTTTGAGACCCTCCTGGTGGGGGATGGAGATGTAGAGTGACAGGCCGTCCATGGTGAAGATAAGGGGATGGGGGCCTAGAGAACGGAATGCCCAGAGATGACGGAGAGTGTCTGAGGTGTCTTGAACATAAGCAGGGAGGGATTTAACCAGGGGGATAGGTTGGAGTCAAGGTATGTGGAAATAAGTTCAGTAGGGCATGAACAGGCAGAGACAATGGGTCTACCAGGACAGTCAGGTTTGTGGATTTTGGGGAGAAGGTAAAATGGGGCCGTGCGGGGCTGGGGAATGATGCGGTTGGAGGCTTTGGGGGGCAGGGAGCCGGAGTGGATGAAGTCAGTGATGGTGCTTGAGATAGTGGCCTGGTTCTCGGGTCATGGTCCAGGGGTAAGTAGGAGGAGGTGTCTGAGAGTTGGCTCATGGCCTCAGCTTTGTAGAGATCAACGCGCCAGACTACCATGGCACCTCCCTTGTCGGCGGGTTTGATAACCCAGTCTGGGGTGTTGCGGAGTGAGTCGATGGCTGTATGTTCAGGGGGGGAGAGGTTGGAGTGAAACAAGGGAGTGGAGAAGTTGAAGCGGTTTGTCCCGCCGGCGGTTTTGAATAAAATGGTCTAAAGCCGGAAGGCCATGGGGGGGGGGGGGGGTCCAAGAGGAGGGGGTCCGTTGGAGATGGGAAAAGGGATCATCAATAGGGGGCGAGCACTCCTTCCCATGGAAGAATGCTGTGAGGCGGAGGCGATGGTAGAAGAGCTCCAAGTCGTGGTGTGCGCGGAACTCATTGAGGTGGGGATGGAGGGGGATGAAGGTAAGGCCTCTGCTGAGGACAGACCATTTGGTGTCGGAGAGAGGGAGGTCAGGGGAGATGGTGAACACACGGCAGGGATGGGGGTTGGGGCCAGAGGAGGGCAGGTGAGTGGACTGAGGCCGAGGCGATGTCTGTTGGGGCGGTGGTGGGTGGTCAGGGAGGAGGGGGGCATGAAGACCGTAGTGTGGGTGGGGAAGAGCTGGTGTCACATGGTGGGGGATGGGGAAGACCCGGTGAGGGGGACTTTTGTCTACCTTCGATTTTCCAGCATCTGCAGTTCCTTCTGAAACAGATAGGACATCATATGATTTTCAGACGAAATGTGAAGGAAGGAATTGCAAATGCTGGTTTACACCAAAGATTGCTGAACACTTTAACTCCCCCCCCCCCCCCCCCCCCATTCCCACACTGACCTTTCTGTCTTGGACCTCCTCCATTGCCAGAGTGAGGCCCAGCGCAAATTGGAGGAACAGCGCCTCATATTTTGCTTGGGCAGCTTACACCCCAGCGGTATGAATATTGACTTCTGTAACTTCAAGTAACCCTTGTTTTCCTTCTCTCTCTCCATCCCTCCCCCTTCCCAGTTCTCCGACCAGTCTGACTGTCCCTCTGATTACATTTTATCTCTGTATGCTTTGTTGTCACCTTCTCCGAGCTAACAATGGTCTATTCTACATTTACCTTGATCTCCATCTATTTTCATCTCTTATACTTCCTCATCTCTGTGTGTCCCTCTCCCCTGACACTCATGAAGGGTCTCGAACCAAAATGTCACATCATTCCTTCTGTCCAGAAATGCTGCCTGTCCTGCTGAGTTACTTCAGCATTTTGTGTCTATCTGTTTTTCAGAACCGTTCTGGCTTAAATATGTGACACATACACGTAGTAGTCTGAGACATCTAGAGGAACAGATGCTGAGAGGTGGTAGTTCCTTTAAGTGCCAGGATCAGACCATATGTCCAAGCCAGTTGCATCCTATCCACCTATTAATGGAAGGGTATTGCAAATGGCCCCCAACTGTACATTCAATTCATCTCTATTGAGAGGCAATGGATCTAATTTTAACTCTGTAGAAATGAATATTTCCCAGTCCAATCTATTGCATTACCCTCATTTTCAGCCAAATTGCTGTATTAATATTAAATTAACTAATCTTGTTGCATAATTAATTTTTATAGTATTGTTAACTGCATGTATAAGAAGATATTTGTTTGGCCCATCAGTGATTTAAAAAAAATAGTTTTGCTGAAAATTATCATGTACTTTTAAAGTTTTATGTCAGTTCGGGTTGGATCTACTTGCTGGTCAATAAAACATCAATGAAGCTAATTATCAGTGAGGGTGCAATTAACTTCAGATGCATGGAAAACTGTTAACATTTATGTGGCATTTAATATTGATATTCACAATTGCAGTTGGACCAGGTGTCAGTTTATGCTCAGGGAATATACTGTAGGCAGCCAAGGAAGTCTATGATTCAACAAAAAAAAAAAACATTTGGATTTTCACACCTTCTAGTGCAGTAAAGACATTCTGTAAAATATCACAAACTCATAATGAAGGGGTTAAGAAGGAATTGCAGATGCTGGAAAATCGAACATAGACAAAAATGCTGGAGAAACTCAGCGGGTGAGGCAGCATCTATGGAGCGAAGGTAATAGGCAACGTTTCGGGCTATGTCTGAAGAATAGCTGAAGAAGGGTTTTGGCCCGAAACGTTGCCTATTTCCTTCGCTGAATTTCTCCAGCATTTTTGTCTACCTTCATAATGAAGGGGATTGGCCATTTCTCTGAAAATTCATAGATCATTAGCATGCAATTCACATCCCTGATTTAATCATGCAAATACTGTTCATTAATCTCAGATTACATTTGAATTGCAGGTTCCCTTGATTGAAATGGGATGACCATCCTGTGATATAATGCATTAGCTTTACTGCTTTATGGACACTGATCCCTGTACGAAATAAACCTTGCAACAATTGACTTGCAAATTAGATGTTTTTTGTAAATCGTCATGCTAGATTATGCATAAATAACACGCTTTCTGCCTGGCAATTTAATTCTATGTGTAATACATTTTGAATTGTTAAGTCAGGTGAGGTGTCATTAATGCATTGATGCGTTGAGCCATGAAAGTATGATTAACTCCAAAACTCCTGGTCAGCTTTACAGCAGACGTGTTGGAACAGAATTTGACTACATTGACTACATTGCCAGCAGTTAGCTCTTTAAGAATGAGGAACTTGAAGGCCCATATTCAACATGGGTGAATGCCGAATTCCTGAACTCCTCAGAATTGATTGCAGCTGTGTTAGAACATATAACAAGGAACAGCACAGCACAGAAATAGGAGCTTTGGCTAACCATGGCCATGTCAATCTAAACTAATCTCCTCTGGCTGTGCATGATCCATATCCCTCCAATCCCTACATATCCATGTGCCTATCCAAAAGCCTTTGAAATGCCACTATCGTATGTGCCTCCACCATCATCCCCAGCAGCTACGCCCTCTCGTCCTTGACATTTCCACCCTGGGGAAACCAGGTTCCGACACTTTATCTTTCAATAATTTTATGTACTTCTGTCAGGTCTCCTCTCAACCTTTTATTTTCCAGAGAAAATAATCCACGTTTGTCCAAAGTCTTCTTATAAGTTATACACTCTGATCCAAGCTGCAAGCGGAAACCTCTTCTGCTGCTCTTCAAAGCCCCCACATCCATCCTTAAATGTGGGGACATGATCTGCACACAGAACGGTCAAGTTTGGCCTAACTAAAGTCCTATAAAGTGCACCATGATCTCCAGATTCTGATACTCAACGTCCCTACATATGAAAGCAAGCACACCTTATGCCTTCTTTAAAACTCTATCCACTTGTGTTGCCACTTTCAGGGAGCTAACCAGACCCCTCTGTATGTCAATGGTGTGAAGAGTCTTGCCATTAACTGTATACTTTCCATATACTTTTCATCTAAAGTGTAACACATCGCACAATTTAAACACTATCTGCCATTTAATCAGCCCCTTTCTGCAGCTGATCTATACCCCGTTGTTTACTTTGACAACCTTTCTCACTGTCCCCAACTCCACCAATGTTGTTGGTGTCTGCAAACTTATGAACCAGCCCATTGTAGAGGCACCAACATCGTGAATCAATGGTTTCTTTATTCAGGCATTATAGGTTAGACTAGACTAAGTGGGACCCAACGGTCCCCCAACGCAATATTCTACATCTCCACTAATTCCAATATTGGTGGCCAGTGGGGAGGGGGGGGGGGGGGCTTTCTGGAGTGCTAGTATGGGTGTTGTGGGCTGAAGGGACTGGTTTCCAGAGGGCTAGTATGGACATTGTGGGCCAAATGGATTATTGGGGTGGCAGCTCAGTCACTCAAGCCTGATGTGCTGGCAGCTCACTCACGGCTGGTGGGCTAGCAGTTGACTCATGGCTATTCCTTGAAATTTTATTCCAAGCAGGGTGCAAGGCTACCAAATTCAAATACAGTTTCCTACCATTTCAAGCATGATGCAAAGCCACCAAAGAGTTCAACAAGAAAAGAACCACTGAACTCATGAAAAAGGACTCCTCCACCCTACATGTTTACGGGGGGGGGGGGGGAAGGGGGGGGGGGGGGGTGGGGGGGTTGCGGGGGGGGGGGGGGGGGGAGTTGGGTGAAGCTGTTTTAAAGTGCACTGTTGCACTGTCAACGAGCAGACAAAAAAAACAAATCTTCTACATTGTCCAACCGAACTCAGAAACCTTGCTTGGCATCAATGCATGCCACAACCTGGGTCTGGTTTATTTTGGGCGTGCTGTCCACAAACTCTGTTTGACAGGGGAACCAACACAACAGATGCTATCCAACTATAAAGACTTATTTGACGACAAACATGGCAAACTGCCTATGATATATAAGACCATTGTAGATCATACTGTCACCGGAATAGTTTGTGCACCTCACCGCGTCCCCCATGGCATGCGGGAGAGAATACACACCAAACTCAAGCGTAAGATCTCCATCGGAGTCATTGCCGAGGTCAGTGAACCCTCAGACTGGGTCTCCACTATGGTCATCACCACAAAAAAAGATAAGAAAGAATTACGCATCTTTATCAACCCTAAAGATTTAAACACAGCAAACAAATGCCAACACTATCCGATGAGAACCACTGAGAACGTAGCGGCACAGATTGGTAATGCAACAGTATTCTCAGTCCTCGATGCCAAAACCTCTTTCTGGCATATCCCGTTGGACCAAGCATCATCTACCCTAACAACTTTTGCCACACCGTTCGGCCACTACAGGTTTTTAAATGCCCTTTGGTATCAACTCTGCTAGTGAAGTCTTTCAGCCTGCAATGGAACATCTATTCGCAGAATATCCATGTTCCATCATTGTTGACGACATCCTAGTATATGTATCACGATGTGACCGAGCATGACGCCAACCTGAAAAAGATATTGAACCGTGCCAGAGGCATTAATCTGAAACTCGACCCTCTGAAATGCAAGTTCAGAGTCTCCGAAGTTGCATACATTGGTCATGTATTCACCAGCAATGGATTAAAACCTGATCCACTAAAGACTGCAGCCATCAATGAGCTGCCAGTACCAACCGACGTCACCAGCTTACAATGATTTCTCGGCATGGTCAAGTTTATTCCCAACCTCAGTGAACTTTCCGCTCCCTTACGACAACTGACCCACAAGGACAATGCATGGTCTTGGTACCCGCAACACCAAAGAGCTTTTGAAACTTTAAAATTACAGATAGCTAGCACACCCATACTTCAATCTCAATCTGTCAATCACTATCACCTGCAATGCATCCCAGTATGGGCTAGGTGCAGCATGCCTACAAATAGCCTTTTGTCGACGATGTGATGCCCATTTCTTATGCATCACGCACCCTGACTGAAACTGAACAACGCTATGCTCAGAAGAGGAACTGCTCGCCGTGGTTTTTGCCTGTTCAAAATTTATAGACTTTATCTTTGGCAAAATCTTCATGGGCGAAACCGACCACTAGCCGATAGTCACCATCCTGAGTAAGCCTATCCATGCTGCCCCAGCTCGACTACAGCGAATGATGATGCAGTTACAACGGTTTGATTTCCGCATTGTTTACAAAAAAGGTAAAGACATGCACATCGCAGACACGCTATCCAGAGCCACGCGAGCCACCAGCGAACGACACCCGTTTGAACATGACAAATTCTCTGTCCTGAAGGTGTCGTTTGTGCCCACAGATCACCTGCGCCGCCTTGCCGAACACACAGCTGCAAACAAAACCTCACAGCTGCTGACCTCTGTCATAAGAGGCGGGTGGCCAATTAGCAGTCAAGCACCCCGTTTGAAATACCACCCTATTTCCTGGTCCGTGATGAACTTGTGTTATTGGACGGAATAATTGTCAAGGGTCACAAGGCTGTCATTCTCCCAACCTTGCGAAACGAATACTATGAGGAAATCCCCGGAGGCCACCCTGGCACGGAAGGTATCCTAAAACGAGCCAAGGAAATTATCTACTGGCCCGGGATGACCAAGCACATACGTGAGAAAACATAATCGTGCGTGATCTGCAACAGTCAATCACCGCATCAGCAGAAGCAGCCCCTCCTATCCCAGCCAGCTCCCCCTCTACCATGGTCATCAGTGGCTGCCGATATTTTCGAATGGCACGGGAAACATTACCTTGTGTTAGTGGACTCATACTCTAAATGGTTTGAAATGGACTTTCTGCCAACAATCACTTCAGAAATAGTGATCCAAAAGCTGAAAATACACCTTTCTGTGCATGGGGTACCAGTTTGCCTTCAGGCTGACAACAGAACTCAATTCACCAGCCAAAAGTCTAAAGACTTTGTAAAACGGTGGAACTTCCAACACGTCACCAGCAGCCCGGAATACCCACGGTCCAATGGACTTGCCGAGCGTGGTGTTCGGAGCGCAAAACAACTCATGGAGCATTCCTATCTAGCTAAATCTGACGTCTACCTGGTCCTGCTGAACCTGCGAAACATTGCAAGAGATAACATTATCGGCTCTCCAGCCCAGCGGCTGATGTCCCATCAGACACGCCCTCCACTGCCTGTCTCCCAACAACAGCTATGACCAAAGGTCTGCCCCCACTGATGTAATACAAAAGCGTGTACACTGTAATTGAGACATGCATAAATGTTGTTTTGACAAAACCACTTAAGCCACTTATACAAGGCCAAGTGGTATGACTGCAAACAGATAAAGGACATACCAAACTGGGACACATTTACGGCCCATCTAAGGAACCACGCTCCTACTGGTTGAAGTCAATGGTGTCCTCTATAGACGCAACTGTCAACATCTCCTTCCTGTGAAGGAATGACGTCCGGCATCCCAGGGTCCTGATACCCCACCGCTCAAGTTTAAACTAACGCCTGTAGCAGCCGTTCCAGCATCTGCCGCTACCAGGTCCACCCACTCCCCGTGTCGGTCTGTCCCTACGTCCCCTGTTGTAACCGTCACCCCGGGATCCCCATGACGGTCCACCCCAGGTTCCCCTGCGGTCTCTCCACACAGACCCGCGGATTTACCTACCCCAGCCCCCAATTTTTTGGATGAAAAGGTTGATGAGGCAGTCCCATACTGTACGCGGACCAAGCGGGTCAGCAAGCCACCTATTAGATATGGCGATTATGTTTAACTCCATTATTATTTACTCGTTATAGTTTGAAATGCCTTAGTTGCTTTTTCATTTATACAAGAAGAGATGTAGATTGGCTATTGCATGTTAGCCAATCAGAATGCTTAGTAATTATAACTCCGCCTAATTATATGATTTATAGTGTAAGAACTCGCCTGCTGCCTGGCAGTAGCTGCAGTAGACTGAACATGTGATGTACCGCATATTTGATGATGAACTAGACAATAAAGATGCTTGTGCTTCAACCTGTGTGAGACTAGGTATTTACAGACTCCACCCACCGTCGCAGGTGTCATTGGAGACCGGCTGCGCTGTCGCGCCATCGGCAGAGACTGGAAGCTGCCGGGGAATCCATTGCAGGACCGCCGACTCATGACCGGCTGAGGATCCACCCCGCTGCTGGGCCGACCACAGCCCGCCCGGATGGGCAGTAAGCGGCCAGGGATCGTCGAGGTCTGCGCTGGAGAGTAGCAGAAGGATGTCTTCGGGCAGCTGCCTCAAGTAGGCCCACTCGATCGAGAGGCGAGGCCTTAAGCAACAGCCGGCGGGGTGCCGGGTAGCTGACGGCTGTTGGTTGCTGGGAGGCTCCAGGCGGGCCATGCGGGAGAGAAAGTGAGGGCCAAGGCTGCTGCGCTACTGTCCGCCGCAGTGGGCCAGGGATGCGGGTGGGTGACCCAGGTGGTCTGCGATCGGCTAGACCAGTCATAGGCTGGAGGCGAGTGGCCCAACCCGACGGCGGGGCCCAAGGCTGCGTCCAGGTGCAGTGCAGAGTTGACGGCTGCATCCATAACATTAAATACCGTAGAACTGGGCTGTCGGCTGCAGACATCAGGTTACCACGATAAAGGCGGGTAGACGGCTGCGTGCATGGGGAAATCCAAAATATCCATTTTGGAACGTCGGGGTCACCAATGTAGAGGCACCAAACATTGTCAATAAACGCTTTCTTTATTCAGGCACTATAGGTGAGATATACATGCACGTTTAGTCCTCTAGCACAAAAATCATTGTTGTTGTTGCTGCTGCGAGGCTGGTGCCTTGTGGGCTTGAGCTGAGCTCTTGCTGCGGTGGCAGGACACTCACCCGAAGAGAGTAGAGAGCAGGTCAGCTTGAAGTCAGAGAGAGAGAGAGAGAGAGAGAGAGAGAGAGAGTTGACATGGGGTTCGTTATATATACTAGGACACACCCCTATACCCCATGACAACTCTTCCCTGCCATTGCCCAGTCACGTGACCACACCCCGATGAGGGATTATGTGAAGAACCCGCCCAGCACGCATGCGCGACATACTTCAAAGCAGCGGTGTGGAATCACAGAAACAACACAATAATTGAATAAACATAATAAAGACAAGGAGAACTAAGTTACCAGTTGATCTCTATAATTGAGGGTGGGAGCGGAGGGCATGTAATCCCTCATCGTAACTCCTCATAAAATATAGATCAAACTTCAAACTGGTAAGTTCTCGTTTAATCTTACTATTTTACTTTGGAGTCACGTGAGTGACTACGTGAAGATTTTAAAGCTCTGTGATTTCAAACCGTGTAACAGTTCATACTTCACTCGCTGCCGAAGTCATTCGAGGGAGGAAGTATGTTATCGTAATCAACCATGAATCTGTTTGTAAAACAATAATGGTGTTATTAACAATAACAAGACCAAAATGCTCCCCCGGGCTTAAATTATATATTTTTTGCAGATTCTAATACATTTTCTGCAAACGATACAGGTTCTGCCAGCGGCTTGTTATAAAGGTTTGGAACGTATACTCCCTAGACCACCCCGCTGTAGCCAGGATGTGGTCCATAGGCATGTCCATCCTCTTAGTCACCGATGTGGATGCTGCCCTGGTGGAGTAAGATTTATACACGTTAGTATTTACTCCAGCAACTCCCAGTACCTGCTTGAGCCACTTGAGATAGTTTGGCTCGTCACCCGACCATGAGGTTTCTTGTGGCTGACCCACAAGGCTTTTTCTCTCCCTCGAGGATTTCTTATTGTGTCGATGTAGTTCAATAAGTGGATCATGACACATAACCGTGGTTCAGGTGGGTATGCCCGGAATTCCATGACTAGACCTGATGTTCCTGGTCTGCTCTGTTTGACCAGCCCCCAAATGGTAAATGTAACACGGTCTAGTGTTATAACCATATTGTCCAATCGTAGTAGATGGAGGAACTGGACTCTTTGTGCTGAGACAAGGCCATCAGCATGACCGTCTTCAGGGTGGGCTGTTCCAGGGTGAGGGACCTGGCTGGTGACCATCCCCTAAGGTATGTCAGGTCCTGTTGTAGAAATAGCAGGGGCTATGGCAGAAATATTTCAAATGTCATTAGAAACGGGAATAGTGCCGGAGGATTGGCGTACTGCGCATGTTGTTCCATTGTTTAAAAAGGGGTCTAAGAGTAAACCTAGCAATTATAGACCTATTAGTTTGACGTCAGTGGTGGGCAAATTAATGGAAAGGATACTTAGAGATAATATATATAAGCATCTGGATAAACAGGGTCTGATTAGGAACAGTCAACATGGATTTGTGCCTGGAAGGTCATGTTTAACTAATCTTCTTGAATTTTTTGAAGATGTTACTCGGGAAATTGATGAGGGTAAAGCAGTGGATGTTGTGTATATGGACTTCAGTAAGGCCTTTGACAAGGTTCCTCATGGAAGGTTGGTTAAGAAGGTTCAATGGTTGGGTATTAATGGTGGAGTAGCAAGATGGATTCAACAGTGGCTGAATGGGAGATGCCAGAGAGTAATGGTGGATGGTTGTTTGTCAGGTTGGAGGCTAGTGACGAGTGGGGTGCCACAGGGATCTGTGTTGGGTCCATTGTTGTTTGTCATGTACATCAATGATCTGGACGATGGTGTGGTGAATTGGATTAGTAAGTATGCAGATGATACTAAGATAGGTGGGGTTGCGGGTAATGAAGAAGAGTTTCAAAGTCTACAGGGAGATTTATGCCAGTTGGAAGAGTGGGCTGAAAGATGGCAGATGGAGTTTAATGCTGATAAGTGTGAGGTGCTACATCTTGGCAGGACAAATCAAAATAGGACGTACATGGTAAATGGTAGGGAATTGAAGAATGTAGGTGAACAGAGGGATCTGGGAATAACTGTGCACAGTTCCATGAAAGTGGAATCTCATGTAGATAGGGTGGTAAAGAAAGCTTTTGGTGTGCTGGCCTTTATAAATCAGAGCATTGAGTATAGAAGTTGGGATGTAATGTTAAAATTGTACAAGGCATTGGTGAGGCCAATTCTGGAGTATGGTGTACAATTTTGGTCGCCTAATTATAGGAAGGATGTCAACAAAATAGAGAGAGTACAGAGGAGATTTACTAGAATGTTGCCTGGGTTTCAGCAACTAAGTTACAGAGAAAGGTTGAACAAGTTAGGGCTTTATTCTTTGGAGCGCAGAAGGTTAAGGGGGGACTTGATAGAGGTTTTTAAAATGATGAGAGGGATAGACAGAGTTGACGTGGAAAAGCTTTTCCCACTGAGAGTAGGGAAGATTCAAACAAGGGGACATGACTTGAGAATTAAGGGACTGAAGTTTAGGGGTAACATGAGGGGGAACTTCTTTACTCAGAGAGTGGTAGCTGTGTGGAATGAGCTTCCAGTGAAGGTGGTGGAGGCAGGTTCGTTTTTATCATTTAAAAATAAATTGGATAGTTATATGGATGGGAAAGGAATGGAGGGTTATGGTCTGAGCGCAGGTATATGGGACTAGGGGAGATTATGTGTTCGGCACGGACTAGAGGGGTCGAGATGGCCTGTTTCCGTGCTGTAATTGTTATATGGTTATATGGTTAGGTCCACACTGACATCCCAGATTTGGGTGTACCTAGGTCTGGGGGATTAGAGTTGAATATGCCTCTCCTGAATTTGATCACCAGCGGGTGGTACCCTATAGCCTGTTGTCCTGGTGCCCAAGTTAAGTAGGCTGACAGAGCACTTCTGGCTGTGTTGATGGCGCAGTAGCTGAGTCCTTCATTGTGGTGAAGACCTGCCAGGAACTCCAGTACAGGTTTTGTTGTAGTTGAATATGTAGTTCCTGTATTTGAATAGTATCTTCCCACTTCTTGATGTTCGCCAAGTATGTTCCCTAGTGGATATGCAATGGGATGCTATCATCATGTCGATAGTGCTGTTTGACAATCCAGGCCCAGCAGTGGTCTTCCCAATTCTGCAACCCAGACCCAGTAAATGGTCTTTTTAAATCTGCAACCCAGTAGTTTAATTTATCGTGGCATGGGTGGCTTATGCCTGAAACTGGGTGAGTTGATAAGTGTGGGCTATTGGGAAATCATTAGGGTTTTGATGACCATATCGAGGACCACTGGGAACCATGACTGTGGGTTTGCGTAGTACCCGACTGATGAGGCCGTAGTACCTGACTGATGAGGTAGGAAAAAGGGGAGAACGTAGAGATTAGATTCCCCCCCCCCTCCAGTTCAGCGGGAATGTATTCATTGCCGCTGCCTCAAAGTTTGGTTCCATGCGACATACATCGGTACGTGGTGATTCAATTGAAATACAGGGAAATCGATATCTGGTGTTCCATATTGCTTTGTAATTTCAGCAAATACTTTGGTTTAATATGTCTGTTTACAGTATTTAACTCACCTGGTATGTAAGTTTGCTGATGGTCGAATATGTTTGACGACATACGGTTACCAATTGTTAAATAAATTGTCACATGATATCGATTTTATTCCGCCCAAGTGGTTGGTATATGCCATATGTGATGTTGTTAATTTATAAACGAACATGCAAAATGGTGCACTACTGAATAATATGCTTTTACCAATAGAACGTACTCAATATTTCCAACTAGGTTTTATGCCCAGTGTCTATAGTGATGACGACTCCAGATTAGTCCATTTGCCACCGTGTTCTGGGTATGGGTATTTAGTTTAAACATTAGCACCTTAGCTCTAATGGAAAGGTTCAAGTTAAGTAGCTGGTAATGCTGCTACTAACTCCCAATTACTCTAGCCACTAGTTGAATGGTTGGTTGATTGTTACCATTAATTGTTACAGGTTGTGTCATATGCTGACTCTCCTTATGGCAATCTTATAGATGAGTGGGTAGAGTTACTTGAATACCAGATAGTCAATAGTTGTGGATGGAGTCAACGTAGATCTATCTGGATAGTATGACAGAGCCCAGGCTAAATAAGTTTCAGTAGCTAATGCTGCTGATTATCTATTCCCATGGATTGTCTGTCGTTAATATCATAGGTACATGCCATGACGATATGTTCCTTAACAGTGTCAGGGCTGGTTTGAATATCTGGAAACAGATTTAGCTCATATTACCTATTGTCAATAATTTATACTGCCATAGTTACCCCATCCAGGTAAATTGTGGTATCTCCGAAATCTTTATGAATTGGTATTGAATACCACTATTTTTAGTTCGGTGGTTCGGTGGGCGGCGCGACTCTCGTCAGCAGCGGCCTCTGCAGTCCGTCTGTGTTTTTATTATTTTTTGTCTTGTTTTTATATAGTTTTTGTTATTTTTTTTGTTGGGGTATGTGTGTGGGGGGGGGGGGGGGGGGGGGTGGGGAGGAGGGGGTAACTTTAAAATCTTTCCCCTGCATGGGAGACCCAACCTTTTCTTTGTCGGGTCTCCGTTGTCGTTGGGGCTGCAACATGGAGCGGCCTCCAACAGGAATGACCTGGGGCTCCAGTTGTGGAGCTGCCGACTACTCACCTCACCGTCACGGGGCTGGCCGAGTCCGGAGCGGGTGGAGCGGTGGTGGAGCGCTGCTGCCACCTGACCCCCGGAGATCCGCTGGCTACAACTGCGGGTCTGGCGGACGGCAACACCGGGAGCCCGCGGGTCCCTGCTGGGAGACCACTTTTCGGGGCTTCCGCAACGGCGACTTCTTACGCCCGAGTTGCGGGGCTGAAGAGCAGCTGGAGCGGGGCCTTACATCACTGCCCCGCGCGGCTTGGAATGGCCGCGGGACTTTGCGAGCGCACGCTGGGGGTTCCAACACCAAGACCCGGTGTGCGGCCTTGCATCACCCGGCGTGGCTTTAATGGCCGCGGGACAATCGCCATCGCCCGCCAGGGACTTTGACTCTGACTCTGACATCGGGGGGGGGGAGAGTGCAGTGGAGAGATAAGTTTTTTTGCCTTCCATCACAGCGATGTGATGGATGTTTGTGTAAATTGTGTTGTGTCTCGGGTCTATTTGTTTTGTAATGTATGGCTGCAGAAACGACATTTCGTTTGGACCTCAAGGGGTCCAAATGACAATAAATTGAATTGAATTGAATAGTATGCATCTTTTAAGTTTATGTCTACCATAAAGTATCCTAGGAAATCCATGGTTAGCAGTTACAAGTTTCCATAAATGTGTAACCTGGTGAAAATACTCAAGTGGTTAAGTCAATGATGGTGCGACATTCACCATCTAAGGGTTTTTTGGTACCAAAGGTTCATATTAGGCTTCTTTATGACCCCTAGTATATCTTCTCCAGTTAGCTAGTCCCTCATGTTCTTTTTTTAGTGGGAGGGTAGACCCCTCTGGGGTGCATGCTGAACTGGTGGTACGTTTCTTAATTCAATTTTTATCCTTGAATACATTTGGAATATAACTATCAAGTGTGATAGTTCTTCATGTTCCCAGCCCAGGTGTGATTCCAACCCCCCCCCCCCCCCCCTGTTAGTACGAACCCTTCACCTTTTATGTGATGGTAGGAACCATACTTATCTGTCTTCACTGTTGTTTAGTGGTGTGTTCATTTCTTCGGTTTCTGGTTCCTTGTCTGTAGGGATGGTGTTGTTGGGGGGTGGCGCATTTTCCATGGGGCCCGCTCTGGACCCTGGCCTGAAAGGGCTTACGGGGGTTGGCATGTGGACCCCGAGCTTTCACCAGTACCTATAAGTAGACGCCTACTGGTGGACGCGTAGAGGTACTGCTGTCTGATTTTGTGTGGTGCTCATTCCAGGCCCTGCCCTCTTGATGCCGAATATTTTGGATACTTCGTCCAGTTTCTTAGGCTTGGTTTGGTAACTTTGCCAGATAACAGGATCTGTGGTTGTGAGGTCGGCATTCTCACAGTCCTGCGAATTTTTTAGGTTGAGGGCAGGATTTATAACTTCTTTCGAGAAGTTGCAGAGCATACTGTGAACAGTAGGGTCAGGTGTTTTGCCATACTACCCTGCCCCTCTGGAATGAGCATGTGAAAAATGATAGCCGACGTCAGGGGTATCAAATGCAATTTAAGATATTTGGGGTTTTTAAGTGCTATGCTCAATGTACCCCCCAATAATGGTGGGCACTTTGAGTAAATGCAATTTTGGGGAGGCGTGATGAAATCGAACGCCTCATGACTACCTGTCTTGGAGAGGTTTTTTAAAAAAGAACAGGTAGTAAGCTGGCCGTCAGTTGAGACTGAAAAGCCATCTCGCTAGTGGTGGAGCCACATAGCGGACACACCCAGCAGCTCTTCCTGATCCTGTACCTCAAGCATACTCCCGATGTTGTTCAGCCAGTGACCCCTCTTCTTGACCAGCCCAGCCCTGGTCGCCATCGATCCCTCGATAAGGGAGATGGCCAGTGCTGTAGTGCACTGGAGCGGGAGTGTTATGCTCCCTTGGCGAGCTTGGCCCTGCTCCCGAGGCAAGTCTCGCTGGAGTTTTTGGCTCCATGACCTTACTCTAGGCTTGGAGAACAGACACTTACTTGCTCTCGAGTGGTAGTTTGAAGTGCCGATTCCATCTTCCGTGTCTGTCTCCAGCCCGAGGTTTGGTTGCTGACTTTGCTGCTAGAGGCTGCCTGCCATTTTCAGGCAGTATTTCTGCGGTTCTCGGGCAGCGAGTCTCCTTGTCGGGAGTAGGCAGGGGTTACCGGCCGGTTTTTGAGTTTCCCTCCAGTCCGCTGCTGTTGGTCAGACAGCTGTTAGCGGACTGGGCACCGGCTCAGTACCCTGACTGTGGACAACAGCGTGTGCGGTCCCGGTGCCGCATCTCCCCCCCCTCCCCTGACGGAACGCTCCTTCCCTGGAGTCGAACGGGGGCCGCTTCCCTCTGTTCTGCTTTGCTCTCTCCAGTTACCCCTGGAGCAACAAAGAGGAGCAAAGTTGTAAAATCGAACCTGTGGGTAAGTACTTACCTAACGGTCCGTTCCTTCAGGCTTGTAGCGGGAGCGCCCGTACACCCGTTCGTCGCTGTTGCACTGCGTGAATGCTCATGTCGCGCATGTGTGCTGGACGGGTTCTTCACGTAGTCACTCACGTGACTCCGAAGTAAAATTGGCTTTGTAAAATTGTAAAGTGGTTCTAATATGTTGAATAGTGCTACTGTACAAGGATTGCTGTTCGGTGCGGTCTTGGTGAGCCAAAGAGCCTGTTTCCGTGCTCTGTAGCAGGGGTCTAGATAAAAAGAAGACACAAAGTGCTGGAATAACTCAGGCAGCGTCTCTGGAGAATATGGATAGGTGATATTTCAGTTTGTGACCCTAATTCAGACTCTGAAAAAGGGACAGAACCCAAACAGTCACCTATCGATATATGAATAGCCATCCATATATATATCCATATATGTGTGTCTATACAGATATGGATATAGATAGACTCTAAGGAAGGTTCACAACATGTACATCGACATCCTCTGAAGATCGGTCATGCGTATATAATCTACTTTAAGACACTTATAAATTGTTTTAACTGCATATAAAATGTAACATTTAAAATCCTTTTGACTTTTTTTATGGCGAAGACACATAATTCACACATGCATGTACCTTTAAGAAATCTGGGAACCATGCGGTATGTCTTTTGATAAATTGTCGTGACAGTAACTGTTGTCTGTTGAAAATCGACTGCTTCCAATAAAGGATATTTTGTAGGGAGCTCTACCTGTGTAACTTGACTTAGTAAACAACGATACAAAAGAGCCCACCCGCACTTCACATGCTGTCACTTTGTATCACTGAAACACGTAGATTTTTCATTGTAATGATTTGCTTATTTGTGATTATGTTCGACAATTAGCACACAGGTTGGAAATATATTCAATACTGTGTATTCATGCAGCATGATGAAAGGATATTAAAGTCAGAAACAAAATGTGTGTAATTGAGCTGTAACAATCTAGAAAAATAAATATGATTCAGCTTATGGTTTATTTTTAAATTCATTTTGGAAATGTATTGCCCGAATCTGATCCTTTGACACCATGTAATACAGAATGACAGCTATGCTTAATTTAAACAATATTTTCATTTTATTGTATCGTTTAGTTAAAAGAAGGCTTTTCCACAGTCAATACCTATTAAGCAATTCCTCTGGAAATCTTTGTGTGCCATAAGCTCAAAAGACCAAACAAATCAGGTATTTGCTGTGTTTATCAACAACCTTCATATTAAATATAAGTGATGAATGAGAGTACCATGAACAAATCAACCCTGCAATAAATCATTCACATAATCCAAGCCCACTGAAGGCCATGGCAATTTGGCAATATAATATCCACAACTAAAGTCAAATTAGTTGCAGTTGCTGGAGAACTAAAATAGAAAGTGCAGGATACACCCAGCAAGTTAAGCAGAATGTGCAGAAAGAGAACATACATTTTTCTTCTGATGTGTTTCAAGACAGAGACTCTTCATTGGTATTTAGTATTGGTGTATTATTGAAACATGTAACGGGATACTGTGATATCCAGTCAAATCATACTAAACATTCAAGCCATTACACAAAGAGAACAGGTAGTGCAAAATTAAATAAAGAAGATTGTGAATATAGCATTACAATTTCAAAAAAATGCTGGTAGAAAAGTGTGAATGGTGTAATGAGGTAGGTTGGGAGATCGAGACTACTCCTTCAGTTTATTAAGTAATTCTTCAGGTATGAATGGTCCTTGATTATGTTGGGTGCTTTCTCGAAGCCATTTGAAGTGTATGTGGGGTCGATGAGGAGGAGGTTGGTTTATGTGATGGATTGAGCTACTTCCACAACTCTCTGCAATTGCTTTTTGGCCTTGGGCAGAGCTGTTGCAATCCAAACAACATTCTGTTAGGATGTTTTCAATGGTGCATCCATAGAAGTTGGTAAGAGTTGATGGAGATGTGCCAAATCTCATTAGCCTTTAAGAAGTAAAGGCATTGCTGTTCTCGTTAGGCCAAAGCTTCTGAAATAGAATTCTGAGGGAACAGGACAAAGTAGATGCTGGAATTATATATCTTCTGTGGGGAAATCTAGGTGGCATCATTTCAGAAATAGGGGTGATCCAGTTAAAATTGATGTTAATGAAGAATTTCTTCTCTGGGTAGTTCAAGTCTTTTGTTTGGTTTGGTTTAGTTCAGTTTAGACATACTCCAGAGATTTAAAAGGCTGCACTGTTGAAAGCATTGAAGGTTGAAAAGGATATATTTTGGTTTGTACGACTGTCAACAAACAAGAAGGTGCATATAGAACTGAGATTAGGCAGCTGTGAGTCTAAGAGCAGGGTGGTGGGCTTGTCTGTGTTATTCCTGCTCCATTTTCTTCTGTTTATATTTTTTCATAATTTCACTACATGAAGATTAAAAGTAATGCTAGGAGCCTTTCGCTTTGAGGTCTGGTAACCTGCATTTAACTTAATTGTTAGTTCAACTGATATTGAAGTGAAAAGTTGGACAAATATGAGAAATAATTTAACTTTATTGCGAAATGACTTTCCTTCTGTTAGCGATGACACATGGTTAATCCAGGAATAATTACAAGCATCACAAATTGTGTTCTCTTGTGATGAGTGAGACAATCACATTGTGGATTTATGATCCAAATGTTCAACTTAAATGATTCAAAAAATTAAATTATCTGTATTTGATCCTTCAGGGTTTACAAATGATATTCAATTAATTTTAACTTATTCTTCATTAATTTTGTTTCAGCCTTTTAACTTGGTAATGCAGTCGGCATAATTAATCAAATTCACATCCGCGAGGTCAATATTTATTTCTTGATTCGACCAGAATGAGACATAATTTTGCCTAAGGGCAGATAGAGGTGAGTGAGACTTGTTATTCTTTTTCTTCTTTGACACTTCACCGGCAGCCAGTTCTAACAGACTGTTTGAAGCTCACATTAGTCACCTGTTGGGATATCAACCCATGTGTGACTAACTGCAGAAGTGTGAAATGAACATTTTTGCTCCACTGGCACCTGCTGCCTGCCTTCTTCCATTCCTGTAAGAATGCACTACTTGTCATTCTCAGGAACAGTAATTCTAGTAATTTGTCTAAATCTAATTGTTTCTCCCTGATATATTTACCTAAATTAACTCCATGACACAGAGTCAAGGAGTCACACAGCATAGTAATAGGTCAGTTGGCACAAGTTGTCACTACCAACTAAGGTGCCCCAAATATAGTCCCATATTTCTACAGAGTATGGACTTTGGTACCCTGAGTGAATGTTTTTGGTTCACTAAGAGCAATGGAGTAGCTATATATTTAAATAACTGATTAAATTAGAGGAGGGCAATAAAATAACTTGTCAATACCGCCGAATGGAGCAGTCACTGGCTGTGGCTGAAGAGGAAAGATGCTGTCTGGGCTGCCACGTGACCATCTAGAGGCTAACCATAGGACACACACCCAGGTCTGATCAACCTGCGGTGGGCCTGCCTCGACTGAGGGTGTCTTGTGATAAAAGGCCGAAACACCCAGTGACGTTGAGGTACACAACTGAAGACATGTCTGATTGGTTGCAAAATCACCCAAGAATGTCAATTGTAGTGAAAAATCTTAGGGATCGTAACATCCAGTCCTTCTAATCAATCTGAACATCTGGATCAAACCAGTGACCGCTGCGAAAGGGCTGCTGACAACCAGGAAAAGACCTAGTGACGGCCTGGAGAGACTGCTGACTGGAGGGAATTGACCCCATCGGGGCTGGCATGGGCTAGCTCCTCATGTCAGCAGGATTCATCGCTAATCAGCATTTTTGATCCACCCTTATATTGCTACGAAAAAGACAAGACGAAGAATATCCATTGAGTCTGCGAGAGTGGGGGCGCAAGATGACTCATCGACAGACCATACGGCATCAGACCTAGGAACGGAATCGACTATGAATAAGACATCTAGCACAGCAATTGACAGAGCAGCAGCACCGGCAGGACATAAGCTGCAAAGTTGTATCTGTGGTTGGGAAAAGATAACATCAGAGAGGGATCTCAAGATCCACCAGGGCAGGAAAAAGTGCCTGAGAGAGGTTGGTGAGGGGCCTCGCATTGACCATTACTTTCTAAGAGGTAGGCCATATCAGTTGAGTGAAGCCCAGTGGCAGGATAACCACCACTGTCCACAGGGTATCAGCACCCCAGGCAAAGCTCAACCAGGTACAGTACCACAACGACACAAGTCCAGAGCCCAACCAGCCACAGTCAGCGGTAGAGAGGAAGATGGAAGGAAAAAATCCTCAAATCTTGTGGCCTAAATCCTGCCAGAGGAAAGAGTGGGAGACCATTAACACTGACCCTGTCCATCTTCTGGAAGGATTGAAGGGATGTGTGGAAAGAAAACTGTAGAAGATGGGAGACACCATATACAACTATGGGGTGGAGAGATTTGGGGTGCAGGTCATGAAACAGAGGACCCAGAAGGAACCAGCACTCCAATACAAATCCAGGTGGCAGCAGGAGATCAAAAGACTGCTGAAAGAGCTGTGCAAACAATGGAGGAAGGCCACTGAGACAGAAAGGAAAGGACTCGAGGCACTGCAGGCAGAAATAAAGCAGTGCCTGGCAATCCTGTGAAGAGCAGAATGCCTGAGAAAGCAACACAAGAAGAATAAAAAGGCGAGGACAAGTTTCTACAGATCCATATAAGTTTGTCAAAAGCCTCTTTGTCAAGGAGAAGAGCGGGATCCTGAGAGTACCTGTAAGGGAACTGGAGGAGCACCTGAGGAAGATGTACTCTGACAACCTGAGGCATGAGCCAGTCACCATTCCAGATAACATGCCACCTATCCACCCACCTGAGCACCAGATGGACACAAGGCCTACATGGAAGGAGGTGGAGAACACAGTAAAACGGTCAAGAACAGCATCAGCCCCAGGGCCCAATGGTATTCCTTGCAGGCTCTATAAGAACCCCCCTGGTGCGCTGAAATACCTTTGGAAGTTAATGAAAGTGGCATGGGGGAAAGGAATCATACCTAAGGCACTGCAAAGGGCAGGAGGGATCTTAATTCCCAAAGCAAAGAACTCCTCAACAATTAGCCAATTCCGCCAGATTAGCCTTCTGAACGTGGAAGGAAAGGTCTTCTTTGGGGTTGTGGCCCAAAGACTCTCAGCATTTTTGCAGAGCAACAACTTCATTGACACGTCAGTGCAGAAAGCAGGGGTACGTGGTTTCTCAGGATGTCTGGAACATGCAAACGTCATCTGGCACCAGATACAAACTGCCAAGAAGGAAAAGAGAGATCTGCATGTGGGTTTCTTAGATCTTGCCAATGCCTTTGGTTTGGTGCCCCATGAGACTCTTTGGGCAGCTTTTAACTTCTTCCAGGTCCCAGAGGTCATCACAAAGCTGGTAAAAGCTTACTTCCAGGACCTCCAGTTCTGCGTCACAACACAGGACAACACCACCGCCTGGCAGCACCTTGAGGTAGACATAATGGCAGGCTGTACCATTTCTCCTCTGGTTTTCACCATGGCAATGGAGCTCATCATTTGAGCATCATGATGGGTGGTCGGAGAGGAATGCTCGAAGAGTGGGCTGCGTCTTCCTCCAATCAGGGCGTACATGGATGACATGACCACAATAGCAACAAAAGCATGCACCAAATGCCTGCTGGATAAACCCCAGGAAAACATCAAATGGGCACAAATGGAGATTAAACCCAGCAAATCCTGCAGTATTTACATCGTCAAAGGCCGGCTCACTGACGAAAGGTTCCGCATCAATAACGAAACAATACCAACTGTCCTGGAGAAGCCTGTCAAAAGCCTCGGGCGATGGTACACCGCACACCTCAAGGATGCAGAGCAGGTGGAACAACTCAGGCAGGATACAATCAGTGGCCTCAAGCAAATCAACAACACTGCTCTACCAGGGAAGCTGAAGCTTTGGTGCCTTCAATTCGGTCACTACCCCGACTTATGTGGCCAATTTCCATCTACGCGGTCACTTTATCCCATGTCAACCAGCTGGAGAGACTGGTGAACTCACAAGTGAGGAAGTGGCTTGGGTTACCGAGATGCCTCAGAAGGATAGGGCTCTATGAGAATGGAGCCCTCTCACTCTGCCAGTCTCAAGCCTGGTGGAGGAATACAAATGTGCCAAAGTGAGGCTGGACATGACACTAACAGAATCCCGGGACCCAATATTAAGAGGTGTTGCTCCAACCCTAGCTACAGGGAAGAAATGGACTCCAGCAGCAGTGGTACTGGACGCAAAATCCGCCCTCCGACTCCCTGACATAGTGGGCCATGTCTAACAAGGCCGAGGGGGCTTTGGCCTGGGAGCAATGAAACCTACCTGGCAAAAGGCTACTCCAGCTGAACGTCGGTACCTGGTGGTGGAGGAGGAGCGCCACCAGGAAGAAGCAGCCAGGTGTGCCAAAGCCATATCCCAAGCCAAACAAGACCGCTGGATGATGTGGGATGGCATTGAGAGGAGGAAGATCACATGGAGAGAGCTGTGGAGCATAGAGTGAAATAAGTTGAGCTTCATTATCAGAGCCACATATAACGTCCATCCCTCTCCCACAAACATAAATCATTGGCTGGGAGAGACTCCAGCCTGCCCCCTGTGTGCAGTTTCAGCAAAAATCCGGAAGTGGTGGCGCTGTTAACAGCTGCGGCTCGCCTGCAGTCCGTCTGTCTTAACTTTTTTCTGTTGTTTTTTTTGTCTTGTTTTGGTTAAGTTTTAGTTTGTTGGGTTGTGTTAGAGGGGGTGAAACATGTTCTCTGTCTCTTCCTTCGGGGAATGCAACTTTTTCGTGTCGTATCCCCCTTCTCTGCCTCCGTCTGCGCTGAGGCCTAATGGCGGAGCTGGCAGGCCTCCAACCTGCGACCGACCGCGAGGCAGAGCCAGCCAGGACTTACCAACGAGAGGCTGGCCGTCTTTGGGGCTAAGGCAGCGGTGGCCCGACTTGCTGGTGCGGCGTTCTGGCTTTCGGCGGCGGCCTGGAGCTGATGCAGCAGGGCTCGGAGCTGAGACTGCGGGACCCGGAGCTGCCCCAGCTGCGGGAGCTGCGGGACCCGGAGCTGGGGCAGCGGCCTGGAGCTGGGGCGGCTGCCCGGAGCTGGGGCGGCGGCCCGGAGCGGAGACTGCGGGACCTGGAACGGCGACTGCGGGACCCGGAGCTGGGGCGGCGGCCTGGAGCTGGGGCAGTGGCCCGGAGTGGAGACTGCGGGACCCGGAGCTGGGGCAGCGGCCCGGAACGGAGACTACGGGACCCGGAGCTGGGGCGGCGGCACGGAGCGGAGACTGCGGGACCCGGAGCTGGTGCGGCGGCCCGGAGCTGGGGCGGCGGCCCGGAGCGGAGACTGCGGGACCCGGAGCTGGGGCGGCGGCCTGGAGCTGGGGCGGCGGCCCGGAGCGGAGACTGCGGGACCCGGAGCTGGGGCGGCGGCCCAGATCGGAGACTGCGGGACCTGGAGCTGGGGCGGCTGCCCGGAGCTGATGCTGTGGCGGGCCGTCTCGGAGCGGAGACGGCGTTCCGGCTTTCGGCGGTGGCGACATCATCACGGAGGTCCGCTGGACTGGAGAGCGGCATCTTCGGCCTGGATCGATCGCCTCAGCGCAGAGGGAGAACAAGGAGGGAAGAGACAGAGACTAAGACTTTGCCTCCATCACAGTGAGGATGTGCTTGGTGAACTCACTGTGGTGGATGTTTAATTTGTGTTTATTGTATGTTTTGTTATTATTGATTCTGTGTATGACTGCAGGCAACATAATTTCGTTCAGACCGAAAGGTCTGAATGACAATAAAGGATCTATCTATCTATCTCAAGCACATCCTGGTCGGTTGTAAGACCAGCCTAACACAAGGCAGATACACCTGGCGACACAACCAGGTGCTGAGATGTTTGGCAGCTGAACTCGAGTGCAAGAGAGTTAGCACCAACGCCATGCCTATCAATGCCTAGATAACATTCCCGCAAATACCATCCTTCACCCGGGAAGGAGAGAAACGGAGGACTAACCCCTTGCCTCTCAACTCATGCCCACTGAATGCAGTCAGGGACTGGGAAATGCGTGTGAACCTAGGCCGGAGGCTTTAATTCCCAGTTGAAATCGCAACTACCAACCTGCGACCAGTCCTCGTTTTCTGGTCCAACTCTTGTCGGCGTGTTTTCATCATTGAGCTGACGGTCCCATGGGAGGAGGCTGTGGATGAGGTTTATGAAATAAATAAGCTTTGATATTCAAACCTTGCAGCAGAGGCAGATGAGAGAGGTTGGAGTGTAAGGCTGTGTCCAGTGGAGGTGGGGATGCAGGGGCTTTGTAGCCCGTTCCACCGCAAGGCTCCTGAGGGATGTAGGAGTCAGAGGGCAGGCACAAAGGAGGGCAATAAAATAACTTGCCAATGCCGCCAAATGGAGCAGTCACTGGCTGTGGCTGAAGAGGAAAGATGCTGTCTTGGCTGCCACGTGACCATCTAGAGGCTAACCATAAGACACACACCCAGGTCTGATCAACCTGCGGTGGGCCTGCCTCGACTGAGGGTGTCTTGTGTTAAAAGGCCAAAACACCCAGTGACGTTGAGGTACACAACTGAAGATGTGTCTGATTGGTAGCAAATTCACCTAATGGTCATCCCCAAGAATGCCAATTGTAGTGAAAAATCTTAGGGATTGTAACATCCAGTCCTACTAATCAATCAGATGATCAACTTAAGATAGACAAGTGTTTAAGAAAGAAGTACAGATGCTGGAAAAATCGAAGGTAGACAAAATATGCTGGAGAAACTCAGCGGGTGAGGCAGCATCGAAGGAGAGAAAGAATTGGCGACATTTTGGGTCGAGACTCATCTTCAGACTGATGTGGGGGGGAAAGAAAGGAAGTAGGCAAAGACAGTGGACTTGTGGAAGAACTGGAAAGGGGGAGGGGAAGAAGGGAGAAAGCAAGGGCTATCTGAAATTGGAGCTCAATGTTCATACCACTGGGGTGTAAACTACCCAAGAGAAATATGAGGTGTTCTTCCTTCAATTTGCACTGCGCCTCACTCTGGCAATGGAGGAGGCCCAGGACACAAAGGTCAGATTCGGAATGGGAGGGGGAGATGAAGTACTGAGCAACCGGGCGATCAGGTTGCTTAAGCGGACTGAGTGCAGGTGTCCTGTGAAGTGATCACCGAGCCAGCGCTTGGTCTTGCCGATGTAGAGAAGTTGACACCTGGAACAGCAGATGCAGTAGATGAGGTTGGAGGAGGTGCAGGTGAACCTCTGCCTCACCTGGAAAGACTAATTGCGTCCTTGGATGGAGTCGAGGGGGGAGGTAAAGGGACAAGTGGTTAAGATAGGTGTCAAGTCAAACTAAAATGAAAGAACAGGTGCAGAGAAATGCTACATTGAAATCACGAGACAGTGATTAAAGTGGGCGGAACCCCAGCCTGCTGAGTTCTGCCCGGGGGTCAAAAGGGCACACAGTATCAGAAGCCAGTGAAGAAGATACAAGAGACTTGCGGGCGGCAAAACTTGGACAGTAAATCAATAGGACTGTCCGAAAAGACTGCCGCGATAGCCAGAAAAGGCAAGCAGGACTGATTTTCTACAGACCCGATTGGCAGCCGGTAAGGACTGAACTCTAAATGGACTGAGCCGAAGACTGCAGCCCCAGAGACTCTGTTTAACCCTTTAATATCTGAGAAACTTGTCTGGCTAACGAGTTGATTGAGAAAGTTTGAAATATTGGTGGTGTTTGTTAACCAAGATGACAGGGTGATGATAGTGTTTGTTGTCTATGTAAAGTGCATCCTGCTTCATTGTGGGGTTAAGGGCTAATGTGAGCTAATTTCTAATACTTATATGCTATGTGTGGTGTTAGTTTAAATAATTGCATTTTAAAAAATATGCTAAAATGTGTTAAAAAACAGTAAAGATTCATATGATATTAAGCTAAAAAATTGGTAACAGTAGTGGGCATTATTTGTATTTTTCATTTAATGAAATGTGAAAATTATTTAAAAAACAAAATGGCTGCTATGAGTTGGAATGTTAGATACATGTAATTTTCTGTTATTTATATTTGGTTACAGCAATGTGTATATTTTTTGCCTTTGTGCCTAAAGGTTTTTCACCTGATAAAGACCAAAACTGATAAAGACCAAAACTGATAAAGACCAAAACTGGTAAAGACTAAAAATGCTAAAAACTGCTAAAGGCTAATCTGCCAAAATAAAAGAAGGAGAAAATAAAAGGTGGAAAAGAAGTGTTTGGTCTGAGTGAATCCAGTTCATCATTTCGGGGTAGATAAATCAAATCCCTTTCAAGCGGGGAATCTGCAAAGACATTAGAAGACTTGACAATAGGCAAGTGATTTGTTGGGAACTGTTGGAAATCACTGTGATCCATGACAATAACATCTTCAATAAGAGTCTGCTCCTTGAAGGATTTCATTTTATAATTGATGAGGTGGAAACTAAACTTGGGACACTGTGATCCACCAGAGAGGGGAAAGATTAGTAAGATATTTTGTTCCAGAATGCAGACACACCCCTGACAATAAGTGCCGCAGGTTTGGTCAGTGGAAAGGAAGAGGACAATTAAATTATGAATGAGGCAGATATGGCGATCCAGAACAAAATATTGAATTTGAATTGAATTGAATACCTTTATTGTCATTCAGACCTTATGGTCTGAACGAAATTTCATGCCTGCAGTCATACATACAATCATACAATAATAAACAACAATAAACACAAATTAACACCACCAAAGTGTATCCTCCAAGCACCTCCTCACTGTGGTGGAGGCAAAAATCTTAGGGTTACTGTCTCTTCCCTCCTCTTCTCCCTCTGCGCTGAGGCGATTCCCCACCGGGCGATGGCACAACAGTCCCGCAGCTCACCGAACCCCGCAAACGGGCCGGTTCAAACACCGCGGCCCGGGGGTGGTCGAAGCTGCCGCCCTCCAGTCCAGCACACGCAGCCGCTGGCCCGCGGCTGAACCCCGGACTCAGGTCACCGCCTCAGAACGCCGTCCCAGCCACCGGAGCACCGTTCCAGCCCCGAGCCGGATCGCCCTCACGTGAGTACCGTTCTCCCTCTGGAGTGCCGTTCCTCCCTCGGGCTGGGCCACTCCGACGGGAGTGCCGTTCTCCCTCGGGCTGGGCCACTCCGACGGGAGTGCCGTTCCACCCTCGGGCTGGGCCACTCCGACGGGCCACAGCCCCTCACGGGAAAGTCTCTCAGCCCCTCGCCAGGCCGCTCTCACGAGAGCGCAGTTCCAGCCCCGGGCTGGGCCACCCTCACGGGAGCTCAGGGCGAATCCTGTCAGCTGCCTCCAGAGTCCCGAGGTCGCCAGCTCCGCCATTAGGCCTCAGTGTAGACGGAGGCAGAGAAGGGGGATACGACAAAAAGGTCGTATTCCCCCGAAGGGAGAGACAGCAAGCCCCGTTTCACCCCCCACCCCCCCCACCCCCCCACATAAACACGACCTAAAAACCAAAAACGTAACTAGACAAAACGAAAAAAATACAACACAAAAAAGTAAAAGACAAACGGACTGCAGGCAAGCCGCAGCCGTTCCCGGCGCCGCCACTTCCGGATATTGAAGGAACTTCAACTTTGCACTTGTCGAATGGATGCTGTTGTTGTATCTTGTATCTTGTATGGACAAAAAGGAAAGATTGCAGTGAGCATCTGCAAACTGATCACAGCATCATAGCATGGAGCCACTGAAGTGGAGGAAATGAATAACAATATGGTATTGACCTGGGAAGCATAATTAAGTAGATTATCAGTACTTCCTGAGGATTTGAGTTTAGGAGCAAGGAGGTCCTACTGCAGTTATGCAGGGCCCTGGTGAGACTGCACCTGCAGTATTGTATGCTATTTTGGTTTTACTAATTGTAGGAAGGACATTCTTGCTATTGAGGGAGTGCACCGTAGGTTCACCAGGTTAATTCCTGGGATAGCGGGACTGGCATATGATGAAAGAATAGTAAGATTAAACGAGAACTTACCAGTTTGAAGTTTGATCTTTATATTATGAGGAGTAACGTTGAGGGAATACGTGAAGAACCCCACCAGGACGCATGCGTGTCATTCTTCAAAGCAGCGGTGTGAAATCACAGATAACTGTAATGACTAAACATAGTAAGATTAGAAAAGAGATACCAGTTCAGGATATGATCAAGGGTGGGAGCAGAGGGCACGTATTCCCTCAACGTTACTCCTCATAAAATAAAGATCAAACTTCAAACTGGTAAGTTCTCGTTTAATCTTACTATTTTACTTCAGAGTCACGTGAGTGACTACGTGAAGATTTTAAAGCTCTGTGATTTCATGCCGTGGAACGAGTCCATGCATCACATCTGCCTTGATTTTGGGGAGAATAGAGTTAACATCATTAGACATCAATACGATATTGAAACCCAACGGTAAAAATATTAACACCAATTATTGCCCCTGTTTATGGGGTAAATTATATTACAGAACTTAAATTTGTTTCTGCAAATGTTCCAGGTTCAATTACTGGATTGTTATAAAGTCGTTGGAAAGTTTCCTCCGTTGACCATCCTGCTGTCTTGAGGATTTGGTCCATAGGAACGTCCAACTTCATAGCAGCCGATGTAGCTGCAGCCCTGGTGGAGTGAGATTTTAAAATGCTAGTGTCTACTCCAGCCTTTATTAGGACCTGTTTTAGCCATCTAGAGATGGTCTGGACTGTCACTGTTTTGAGTGGCTGTTTGTAGCTGATTAAAGTTACATTTCTTTCCCTCTGATGATCTTAGTATACTCCATATATAATAGTAAGTGTGTTACAATACAGAGATGACCATCTGTCGGGTAGGCCCTGAATTCTGTTTTTAGGCCTGCTGACCCCTGTCTGTTCAGTTTGACTATTTCATTGATGTGAAAAGTTAAATTTCCAGATGAAATAATCATGTTGTCCAACCTTTGTTTCTGTAGTGACTGGACCCTTTGTGCCGTAACCAAGGCCATCAGCATGACTGTTTTCATAGTCAGTTTCTGTAGGGACAGAGCTGTAGCTGGAGACCAGTTTCTTAACATGGTCAGTACAATGCTCACATCCCATATTTGGGAGTACCTGGTTCTTGGGGGATTAATATTAAAATGCCCCTCATGAGTTTGGTTACCAGGGTGTGTCCCAACAGAATGCCGCTCTGTTCCTTGCGCCAGGTATGTTGACAGAGCACTTCTGGCGCAGTTGATGGCACTATGACTGAGCCTCTCATCGTAATGGAGGCTTGCCAGGAATTCCAGAACAGACGGGATGTTCATAGATCTGTGGGTGATGTTTATTGTTGTGACAGTACTTCCCATTTCTTGATGACACCAAGTACTGATTTTTTGGTGGACTGTCTGTGGCCCGCTGAAATAATTCCACTGTTCGGTCCGTCAGTCCCAGGTGTAGTAGAGGTGCTTTCAACTCTATAAATTAATAGGTTTATATAATTATGACATGGGTAACTACCCCTTGTTGCGGGAAGAACCAGTAAATTAGGTCTATGATGGATGGTGATGCATGGTTCTAAAACCATGTCGATATCACCAGGACCGATGGTTGAGTAGGCCAATCGGGTACTATCAAAATACCAGACGCGGAGTCTACTGTTTATTTCTAAATACCCGACTGATGAGGCAGAAGGAGGGAATGCATAAATAATCCCCCAATGCATCGAAAATGCATCTGTAACCACTGCCCCAGGTTCTGGTTCCCAAGAACCTAATTCGATAACTGGTGAGAGCATGGATGTGAATAGGTCGTTATCTGGTGTTCCATACCGTGCTGTAATTCCAGCAATACATTTTATTTTTAATTAAAAAAAAATTTTTATCCAACATCCATACAGTGTTTTCATAGACTTAGCGTGACCTGTTGTCTGTCACTAAATTCAGTTTACCTAGTAAGTTGGTAGCTGATATCCTAATATCTTTCTGGATACACTATTGCCAAATTGTGTTGGCCAGATAGTCACATGATGTCGATATGTTTCAACCCATATGGTTGACATATGCTACCACGGTGGTGTAGTCAATTAGTAGTCTAACATACTAATGGTGGGAATGGAGGAGCTAAATACTATTAAGATCACCAAGGAGGTGGTATTAGGGAAATTAATGAGACTGAAGGAGGATAAATCCCCTGGGCCTGATGGATTACATCCAAGGGTCTTGAGGGAGATAGCAGTGGGGATTGTGGATGCATTGGTGATAATTTTCCAAAACTCCCTGGAGGCAGGAACGGTCCCAGTGGATTGGAAAATGGCCAATGTAACACCTATATTTAAAAAAGGAAGTAAACAGAAGGCGGGTAACTATAGACCGGTTAGTCTAACATCGGTGGTGGGTAAAATGTTAGAGACAATTATTAAAGAAACACTAACGGGGCACTTGGATAAACATGACTTCATCAGACAGAACCAGCATGGTTTTGTGAAGGGGAAATCGTGTTTAACGAATCTGCTCGAATTCTTTGAGGAAGTAACAACCCGGGTGGATAAAGGGGAACCGGTGGATGTGGTATACTTGGACTTCCAAAAGGCTTTTGACAAGGTGCCACATAAGAGACTATTGCTAAAAATAAAAAATTATGGGATTGGGGGTAATATATTAGCATGGGTAGAGGATTGGCTAACAAATAGGAAGCAGAGAGTGGGGATAAATGGTTCATACTCGGGATGGCAACCGGTAACTAGCGGGGTTCCGCAAGGGTCGGTGCTGGGACCCCAGTTGTTCACAATTTATATAAATGATTTGGAGGAGGGAACCAAGTGTAATATATCAAAATTTGCGGACGATACGAAAATGGGAGGGAAAGTAGGGGATGAGGAGGATAGGAAGAGTCTGCAAAAGGATATAGATAAGCTAGGTGAGTGGGCAACAACTTGGCAGATGAAATTTAATACTAATAAATGTGAAGTCATTCACTTTGGGGAAAAAAATGATAGGGCAAGTTATTTTCTAAATGAGGAGGAGCTGCGTTGTAATGCAACGCAAAGGGATCTAGGGGTATTAGTACATGAATCACTGAAAGTCAGTATGCAGGTGCAGCAGGCAATCAGGAAGGCCAATGGAGTTTTGGCCTTTATTGCTAGGGGGATTGAGTATAAAAACACGGAGGTCTTGCTGCAGCTGTACACGGTATTAGTGAGACCACATTTGGAATACTGTGTACAGTTCTGGGGTCCATACTTAAGAAAGGATGTACTAGCCCTGGAGGCAGTGCAGCTGAAGGTTTACAAGATTAATTCCTGCAATGAGGGGATTGACATATGAGGAAAGGTTAAGTAAGCTGGGACTCTACTCTTTGGAGTTTAGAAGAATGAGAGGCGATCTCATTGAAACGTATAAGATCGTGAGGGGCCTTGATCGGGTGGATGCACCGAGGATGTTCCCAATGATCGGGGAGGCTAGAACTAGGGGACATAGTTGCAGAGTGAGGGGGGGCTCTTTTAAAACTGAGATGAGGAAGAACTTCTTCACCCAGAGGGTGGTTAGTTTGTGGAATTCACTGCCCCAGGGAGCAGTGGAAGCAGAAACGTTAAATATATTTAAGTCAAAAATAGATGGTTTTTTAGCTGCCAAGGGGATAAGGGGCTACGGGGAGAGGGCAGGGATATGGACCTAGGTATGGTTAGTATAGTAAGACCTGAGTGATCTCCTGGACAAGTGTCGATCGCCTGGATTGGGGTCGGAGAGGAATTTCCCGGATTTTTTTCCCGAATTGGACCTGGGTTTTTATCCGTTTTTTTGCCTCCCCCAGGAGATCACGCGGTTCTTGGGGTGGAGAGGGGTGATAGCGGTATAAAGGGGAGGGTAGTGTCTTGTGTTCTGTGTCTTGTGTCTACTGTTTGTGGGTAAGTGTGTCTGTTTAGTGTTCAGCCATGAGTGAATGGCGGTGCGGGCTCGACGGACCTGGTGGTCTACTCTCGCACCTACTTTCTATGATTCTATGATACTGGTGATATAACCCAGAACAATATGACTTAAAGCCATGGAATGCACTCAACTTGCCCAGGTATTTATGCCCGGCGTATGTAATGATGCCTCCTGTGCATTCCATCTCCCCCACAGCTGGAGATGGAATTGGTAGCATCCCATCCAAGTGCCCATCGGTATGTAGATCCATAGACGGGTAGCTGTTAATGTTTGGATAGGAACAATGCCTAATGTTATGTTTCCACCATTTTTAGTACCATTGTGGCCTCTGTTGGTAGCTTCTTTGGTCTGTCAGAATGACCTTCATAATTTTTGAGTGCACTCATGTTTGCGCTCAGTAATTTGATAATGTAAAGGTCCGATTTATGTGGCTGGAACACAGCCACTATAATGCCAATTATTCTACTACCAGTCTGATGGATGGTTTAGTTTACTGCAAGCCTCCATTAAGGCTGTAACATTTTCTTATGGCAAAGTCACTGACATGTGAGCTGAGTTAAGAGTGAAACTGCAGATGATCCATTGTGTTAAATACATCTGTGGTCACCTCTAATGGGTACTGTATAGTAAGCATTTTTTAATACGATGCTTGCCATGTAGTAACCTAGGATCAATACCTTTGCAGTAACAAAGGTTCCCATCTAGTAATGAATATAAAGTATTCAAATTAGTCAAATCTATGATGACGTGGCAACCACCATTTATTTTATGATAAAGATTTTTGGACACGAATTCCTGTGATTCGTGTTGGATGTCCTCGATTACTCCTTTTTTATTTGGGCACTGTAGTTCAGTGTGCGCTTTTGATTATTTCTTTGCCTGTAAGCATGAACATTCAGTTCGGTACATGCTGAACTGGAGGATTATGTTTTGAATAATTCTATGGTATAACCCTATACTTCTTCCTCCATGGTTACTATTAGTAGATTTGTTACTTTTTCGGCATCCTCCGTGGACGTTGAGGTGCCGGTGTCTGGATCTGTAGTTGGGTCTGTGTTGAGGGTTAGCGCATTCCCCAGGAAGTAGTTTTTAGACGTTGCTTTAATGAGCCCCAGTGTTTCCCTCTATGTCAAGGTCTTTACCTGTTTAGATAAGTTGCCTCCAAATTTTAATATTGGTGGTATGGAGGTTCCAGGTTTGCATAGGCCTGCAAATTAGGGTCTAAAGCCGGTTGGATGGTACTTCTTCCTAATGCTGTTTACTCGTATTGGTAGTTAGCAAAATAAGGCCAGTGCATCCTGGTGATCTAGTGTCATGTCTTTGTTGTTTATTGTGCGGGCGGAACCCGTAATACCCGCTGTTAGGGCTTTTGGAACTTTCTTTCATTTCAAGTCCCTGCCCTGCCATGTTTTCAAATACACTGGTTGATACTGGGATCATTCAGTGTTTTGCAGTTCCCTGATGGTAAGTGTCTTCCAAGAGGTTTTCTGAACCCCATGTGCACTAGGGGTATGTTCTGCACCCCTGTTCAGGTTCAGCCCAGAATTGACCCCCTATACTCCCCTCTGATGAGGGAGAACACTGTGCAGCCCTACAAGAGGTACTGCTGTAGGACTTACTAGCTGCCCCCTGTGACTAGTCTCCATCTCCCGGAGCCTGCCACTTACCTGCTCCAACAGCCGCTCCAGCTGGCTCCGATGCTCTCGGGCACCCAACCGGCTCCAATGCACGTGTTCACTGGCCGTCGCGGCTGCTCCTGAAGCCGCTACTCCTGAGGCCGCTCCTGCTCCAGTTCCTGCAGCCACTCCACCCGGCTCCAATGCTCACGGGCACTGGCCGTCGCGGCTGCTCCTGAAGCTTCTCCTGCTCCAGTTCCTGCAGTCAGCCCAGGATTGACCCTCGGTGTTCCCCTCTGATGAGGGAGAAACACTGTGCAGCCCTACAAGGGGTACTGCTGTGGGGCTTACTAACTGCCCACTGTGGCTAGCCTCCATCTCCCGGAGCCTGCCACTTTGGGGTATTTCCTCCAGCAGCCGTTCCAACTGGCTCTTATGTTCTCGGGCATAGGCCACTCCTGGCTGCTGTTGATCCATCCTGCAGCCGCACCAACCGGCTCCCGTGCTCACGGGCACTGGCTGCTCGCGGCTGCTTTGTTAGCTTTCATAGCAAAAGGATTTGAGTATAGGAGCAGGGAGGTTCTACTGCAGTTGTACAGGGTCTTGGAGAGACCACACCTGGAGTATTGCGGACAGTTTTGGTCTCCAAATCTGAGGAAGGACATTATTGCCATAGAGGGAGTGCAGAGAAGGTTCACCAGACTGATTACTGGGATGTCAGGACTGTCTTATGAAGAAAGACTGGATAGACTTGATTTATACTCTCTAGAATTTAGGAGATTGAGAGGGGATCTTATAGAAACTTACAAAATTCTTAAGGGGTTGGACAGGCTAGATGCAGGAAGATTGCTCCCGATGTTGGGGAAGTCCAGGACAAGGGGTCACAGCTTAAGGATAAGGGGGAAATCCTTTAAAACCGAGATGAGAAGAACTTTTTTCTCACAGAGAGTGGTGAATCTCTGGAACTCTCTGCCACAGAGGGTAATCGAGGCCAGTTCATTGGCTATATTTAAGACAGAGTTAGATGTGGCCCTTGTGGCTAAGGGGATCAGAGGGTATGGAGAGAAGGCAGGTACGGGATACTGAGTTGGATGATCAGCCATGATCATATTGAATGGCGGTGCAGGCTCGAAGGGCCGAATGGCCTACTCCTGCACCTAATTTCTATGTTTCTATGTTTCCTCCTGCAGCCGCTCCAACCGGCCCCCATGCGCACGGGCACTGGCCGCTCGCGGCTGCTTTGTTCCTCCCAGCCGCTCCAACCGGCTCCCGTGCGCACGGGCACTGGCCGCTCGCGGCTGCTCCTACAGCCGCTCCAACCGACCCCCATGCGCACGGGCACTGGTCGCTCGCGGCTGCTTTGTTCCCCGCTCCCAGCCGCTCCAACCGGCTCCCGTGCGCACGGGCACTGGCCGCTCACGGCTGCTCCTAAAGCCGCTCCAACCGGCCCCCATGCGCACGGGCACTGGCCGCTCGCGGCTATTCAGAGTCGGACTCCTCGGAGTCAACGACTCTGTTAGTTGCTTACCTCTCCCGACCGGCCGGGGCCGGCGCGGGAGCGAAGTCGGGCACAGCTGTTCCCATTACGGGAGATTAGCGTGCCTTTGGCTGCTGCTGCCGGCTGCCCGCAACTCCGCGGTTCTCCCCCGCCAGCTTTCTCGCAGCCTTCGTGGATCCGGTCCATGTCTCCACCTAAAAGGTAAGTGGAAGGAACGCAGAGTCTTCTTACCTGCTGTTCCCGACTTTCAAATTCTGGAACGCAGAGTCTCCTTACCTGCTGTTCCCTGCTTTCAAATTTTGCCGCTAAGGGAACATCGTTCCCCCTGCTGTGACTCGTTGCAAGGCGTGTAGCGATATGACACGCATGCGTCCTGGCGGGGTTCTTCACGTAGTCACTCACGTGACTCAGAATTAAAATAGATCGACTGGGCTTATATGCACTGGAATTTAGAAGGATGAGAGGAGATCTTATAGAAACATATAAAATTCTTAAAGGATTGGATAGGCTAGATGCAGGAAAAATATTCCCGATGTTGGGGGAGTCCAGAACCAGGGGTCACAGTTTAAGAATAAGGCAAAGGCAAAGGCAAATTTATTTGTATAGCACCATTCGTGCAAACAGCAATTCAAGGTGCTTTACAGGAAAGAAAAAATAAAATAGTCAATAATTAAAAATTGCAAAATAAGCAATACGACAAATGTATGAATAATAAAACAACGTCAATGAAACAATAAAACGATTTTAAAAAGCACATAAAAGGGTTAAAATTAAACAGTTAAGATTACCTGCATGTCGGGTTATGGAAAAGCTATAGTAAACAACAGTGTTTTTAGGCCTGATTTAAATGCGCTTACAGTCTGTGCACACCTCAGGTGTTCAGGGAGCTTGTTCCACAGGTGTGGAGCATAGAACCGAATGCTGCTTCAGCCTTTTTAGTTCTGACCCTGGGAACACAGAGTAAACCTGTCCCTGAAGACCTGAGGAGTCTAGGCGCCTCATATACAACAAGTAGGTCAGAGATGTATTTTGGACCTAGACCATTCAGTGCCTTGTAGGTCAGTAACAGAATTTTAAAATCTATCCTCTTACACACAGGGAGCCAGTGCAAAGATTTAAGGACAGGTGTAATGTGGTCCATTTTCTTGGTGTTGGTCAAGACTCTGGCAGCGGCATTTTGGATAAGCTGCAGTTGTTTAATTGATTTTTTATTGAGACCTGTAAAGATGCCATTACAATAATCTAACCTACTAAAAATATATGCATGAACAAGTTTTTCAGTGTCTTCTTTGGACAGAAATCCCTTGATACTTGCAATATTTTTTAGATGGTAATAGGCAGATCTGGTAATTGTCTTTATATGGCTGTTAAAATTCAAATCCGAGTCCATAACTACACCAAGGTTTCTGGCTTTGTCTGTGGTTTTCAGTGCAATTGATTCGAGGTGAGCACTCACCTCTAGCCTTGTTTTTTTGGGACCAAAGACAATAATTTCTGTCTTATTTGCATTGAGCTGGAGGAAGTTCTGGTTCATCCACTCATTGATATGTTTGACACACTGGCTCAGTGAGTGTAGGGGACTATGGTCATGTGGTGACACTGCGATATATAGTTGTGTGTCATCGGCATAAGTGTGGTAGGATATGTTACAATGCTCTATGATCTGAGCTAGGGGGAGCATATAAATGTTGAACAAAATGGGTCCAAGAATGGAGCCCTGAGGAACCCCGCATGTGAGTTTTGTACGTTCTGATTCAAAATTACCAAGGGAAACAAAATAATCCCGATCTTTCAAGTAAGATTTGAACCAGTCCAGCACAGAACCAGAGAGTCCCACCCACTTCTCCAGTCTGTCAAGCAGTATGTTGTGGTCCACCGTATCAAAAGCAGCACTGAGATCTAGAAGCACCAAAACTGAAGCTTTTGATGCATCACTGTTTAGATGTATGTCGTTTAGGACCTTAGTGAGTGCAGTCTCGGTGCTGTGATGTGGCCGAAATCCCGACTGGAAAACACTAAAAATATTGTTTTGGGTCATAAAGCAGTAAATTTGTTGGTAAACTACCCTTTCAATAATCTTTGCCAAAAATGCTAAATTAGATATGGGCCTGTAGTTGCTCATAGCTGAGGCATCCAAATTAGGCTTCTTCATTAGGGGCTTGATCACTGCTGTTTTTAAGGCTTCAGGAAAATGCCCCGATTGAAAGGAAGTGTTTACTATGTTCAGTACTTCTGGTGCAACACTGTTAAAAATATTTTTAAAGAAGCTTGTGGGCAGCAGATCAAGACAGCAGGTAGTGGACTTTAGCTGTTGAACAGTTTCAGTCAGAGATGCACAATCTAAAAGTTTAAAATGTTGTAGATTCATTAGTGAATCTGGAGGCATAGGTGACAAAGCCATGTTCCCTGAGGTGGAGCTAGACATTGTTTGTCTTATCTTCAGAATTTTATCGGTGAAGAAATCTGCAAAGTCATTGCACGACTTGCTGGACAGGAGCTCAGGATGGACTGATGATGAGGGGTTTGTCAGTCTATCGACAACGGCAAACAGGGTGCGGGAATTATTATTTTTGTTGATAACCTCTGAGAAAAAGGACTGCCTTGCCCCTTTCAATTCCTGATTATAGATACGAAGGTAGGGGTAGGCTATTTAGGACAGAGATGTTGTAAAACTTTTTCACCCAGAAAGCTGTGAATCTGTGGAATTCTCTGCAACAGAAGGCAGTGGGGGCCAAATCACCAGATGTTTTCAAGAGAGAGGTAGATTTAGCTCTTAGGGGTAACGGAATCAAGGGATATGGGGAGTAAGCAGGAACAGGGTACTGATTTTGGATGATCAACCATCATCATATTGAATGGCGGTGCTGGCTCGAGAGGCTGAATAGCCTACTCCTGCACCTATTTTCTATGTTTCTATGTTTCTAAATGAGCAAGTGCATCAAAGGCTGTGTTGCCTGGCTGATGTTAGTTATTTCCTTGGGATTGTATAGGAAATTGAACAGAAGATATCCGGTTGATGCGCTTTATGTGGGAACCAGGAAAATACAGTTGATAGAACTAAGGAGAATGAGTTGCTCTGGGCAGCCAGGCAACACCATCTTTGATGCTCTTGCTCATTTTAGCAGGAAATGCCAAATGTAAAAGCAAAGAAATACACTATGAATATGAACAATATGAAGAAGGCACCTGACCGGAAGGCACCTGTCCATTCCCTCCGCAGGTGCTGTTCTTTTCCTCCACAGCTGGATTCCTCCGACACGCTTTGTTTTAACACAGGTAATGATTTTAGCAGTAGGCCGCTGCAGCAGTAAGCTGCGGTAGTGGCAGCAGTAGGCCATGACAGCGATAGGCAACGGCAGCAACAGGCCACGGTAGCAGCAGGCAACGGCAGTGGCACGGGTAGGCAGTGGCAGCTGTAGGCAGTGGCAGTGCTAAGCCACGGCAGTGGCAGGGGTAGGCAGTGGCAGGCCATGGCTGCGGTAGGCCATAGCAGCCCTCCAACCCTCTCCACCGGCCCCCGACAGCCCCCGCCTGAAGTTGTCCCCCTCCCCTGGTTGCAGGACGCTTCCTGGCATCCCCCACCTGAAGCCGTCCCTGTCCCCGGCCATCGAACACTCCAGCCAGACCCCACCTGAAGCTGTCCCTGTCCCCAGCTGCAGGATGCTTCTGCCCCCAGCTGGCAGGTGCAAGCCACAGCAGCGGCAGCGGTAGGCCACCGCAGTGGTAGTGGTAGGCAGCGGATGGCCACGGCAGCGGTAGGCCATGGCCCCTCCCCTCCTCACCGACCCCCAACAGGCCCCCGCTTGAAGCCGTCCCCCTCCCTCAGCAGCAGAACGCAACAAGAGATGAAAAAAGAGAGAATGGATTGAATAAATCTCATCTTTAACGTTTAAATTGTTCTTATATTTTAAATGTTATTCACATTTTAAGCTTAAATAAATCCCTTTTCCACTTGCCGTGCCCGTCAGCTGTGCCTGCACAGTAATACCTGCGTGTTCTATGTCACAATGGGAACCCAATGCGTGGGAATGTCTGCGCCGCCGGAGAACCACGAAGAATGAATGGGGCGGTTGAGGAGGGATGGAGTGAGTGTGTGGGGGGAAGAGCAAGGGGTGGAGTGGGGGGGGGGGTGTGAGGGGAGGAAGGGGGGAATCAGGGGCATCACAACGGGAACCCGTCAGCATGCCTGCACTGTTGGTGGCTATGCGTGAGTGGGGGAATATTGCATTGAGGGACCAGGCCTCCTGTGTAATAATGGGACCCAATGGGTCTCACTTAATCTAGTGAGAGTTAAATGGGGCCTTAGTGAGTCGCATTTAAGATAAGACAGGAAGCAGGGAGATAGTAGGACCGCTCAAGGAAAAAGGAGGGAACTTGTACTTGGAGTTAGAAGATGTAGGTGAGATACTTATTGAGTTCTTTGCATCTGGATTCATAAAGGAGGCTTTTTTCCCCAGGAGTTGGGGGGTTGGGGGAACGGGGAGATGGGGGGGGGGGGGGGGGGTGAGGGGGGGATTGGGTGGGGGGGAGGGGGATATCAAAGACAAAAGGGCATAACTTTAAGGTGAACGGAAACGTTTAAAAAAATTGGTGGTAGGTGCTTTTAATACGTATTCTGGTTTGGTGGTGGCGACAGATGATAGTGGCATTTAAGAGGCTTTTAGATAGGCACGTGGATATGTAGGGATTTGAGAGCTATGAATTATATGTGGGTAGATAAGGTTAGTTTATCTTGCCATTATGTTTGACAAAGACGTTGTGAGCTGATAGGCCAGTTCCTGTAGTATACTTTTCTATGTAACATGTTCCATTACTTTTTCTTCAATGAACGGTTAGCCTGAACCGCATGGCTTCCAACACTGGATTGAAATTACATAGACTGTACTGAACTAGTGATATCCATTTGGGCACCTAGCTATGTGTCTGGATAATAAACACAAATATTGTGTTGGTCTTTGCATTGAAAATGTCAGACATTTCACTCTAATTTTCTATTGGGATTCCCCAATTCACATTTCTGCACTCAGCAGAAATGGAATTATTTCCTCTTGGTACAATATAAAGTGTTCCCTGCCCCCCTATGAAACTTCTCACGCCAAAACTCAACTCACAGCATCGATAATCTTTTGTGGGACGCCAGAACTAACTTGAACCTTCCTGAGATGTTGTGGGACTAACTCAACGAAACACCAGAGAAGTGATGTGCCCACTTGATAACCCTAATGATATACTTGCATCTACATGACAATTTTTTTAAATGCGCTTGTTAACATGTAGGTAGCTGATTATTGCACTATGGAGTTAGTTATTGTCCATAGCATAAGTTTGTAGAATCAGTTTAGATAATAATGTGGCTTTGGGCTTGGTTTTCTTGGTCGAGCGCTTATCCTGGTGTTACAGCACAAGTACTTTGTGTTTTAATTGTAATGTAATTCTCTCAAATGATGGTAGATCTTACGGTTTTCAATGTTGCCAGCATGAAATCTGCAGTTGTGCAGAGTGCAATGCATATAACAAATTCTTAGTTCCAGAACTCTAAAGCTAATGTCAAATGTGGCACGGTACGATGGCAGCCTCGCCAACAGTCTGTCTCGTCCCTTTCTTCTTTTGTTGTCTATTGTTAAATGTATGTTTTAGTGTATCTTTAGTTTTGTATAATGTGGGGGGTGGGGGAAACTTTTAAAAATCTCTTTCCTCAAAGTAGATGTGACTTTTTTCCGTATCATATCTCCGTCCGCACTGCGGCCTAACAACATCGTGGAGCTAGCGGTCCCTTTGCTGGGGATCAACTTCTGGAGCTCCAACCGTGGGAGCCTGCTGACTTAACGTCGTGGAGCTTGTGATTCCTTGTCAGGGATTGACAGGAGCTCCAAACGCGGGAGCCTGAGGACTTTACATCGTGGACCTGGCGGTTCCTTGGTTAGGGAGCGACTTCGGGAGCTCCAACCGCAGGAGCTTCGACAGCCCTGATCGCGGGAGCTTCGATTTCCGGCTGCGGATGGTTCGACTGCCCCGACCACGGGAGGAAAGGAGGGAAGAAGGTAATACGTTATAGCCTTCCATCACACTGTGCTGTGGTGGATGTTTATGTTAATTTTTATGTAGTTGTGTATCTTGTTGCTTTTTTGGAATGACTATATGGCAAATCAAATTCCTTGTATGTTTTTACATACTTGGCTAATAAATGAATTACAATACAATATAATACAAAAGTAGAAACCAATATCCCCGGAGCTCCGAAAGAGATTATTTATTTGATTATTTTTAATGCAGCGTTTGTAAAGCAGAAAGTAACCATATAATAATTAATTTCAACTAAGAGATCCAATTATCAGGGGAAACAAAATGGATATCTCAAGTGTGAGGATGTGTAGATGACTGAAAATATATTATTAATTCCCTTCGACTACCCACATGCTCTTGACTGAAAGAATTTGACATTTGACATTCAATTTTCATTTTTCTTGTCAAAGAATAGCTAGAATGTAAAACATGACACTAGCTTTCAGTCATTTTTTAAAATTATAGATGAATAGGTGTTCTAATGCACGATCGACAGGATTGTAGAAAGGCACAAAGAGGAATAATAAAATGTTATGTGTGACAACCTTAAGAAACAAAATGATCAAAATGTGCCTGAACTGCTACTATGAGCAGTCATTATCATGAAGTTTCTAAAACGCTTCAGTTTCTGACAGCCCCATCCCATACACTCTCTTTCTCTGAGTCTAGGAAAGAACTGCAGATGCTAGTTTAAAATCAAAGGGAGACACAAAATGCTGGAGTAACTCAGCAGAGAGCTCTGGAGTAAAGGGTCTCGACATTAAACGTCACCCATTCCTTCTCTCCAGAGATGCTGCCTATCCCGCTGAGTTACTCCAGCATTTTATGTCCACCTTTCCCTGAGTCTATATCCCAGTCTGCATCTTACTTACTCCGCAGGTCTCTCTTTGGATCTTTTCCCTTTTTAAAGTAATTCTAGTATTTTCATGTTTATTTGAAAGCTCATCAATGTGCATTAATTTCAGTTTCTGCTGTAAGGAAAGTAAGTTTTTTTTGTTGAAGCATCATTCACAACCTCGGGACATCCAGTGCTTTGAACACAGCACTATTCTTATAGTGTAGACATTATTGTAATGGAGGAAAGGTGAAAATTAGCAGGCTGACAAACAGTATTTCAGCATTATAGACCATTTGACAATAGCGTTGGTTGAAAGATAAGAGTTGCGAATTGTGAAGCCAGCGGAAGGACCAAGGATGGATAGGCAGGGGAGAGAAATGGGTGCGGGTCCAGGTGGAACACGAGGGGGGGGGGGAAAACAGGGGTTGTGGGGGAGAAAGGGGAGGGAAAGGGTTTGGGAGGTTGTAAGCATCCTTACAACAATCTAAAATTGGATAATTCAATGTTCATACCATTGAGTTGTAAGCAGCTGTGAGGTGCTGTTCTACGAGCTTGTGTGTTGCCTCACTCTGGCAATAGAGGAGGCCAAGACAGAAAGGTCAATATGGAAATGAGAATAGGTGTTAAAATTGTTTTGCAGATGTAGTATATGAGGTTAGAGGAGGTGCACATGAACTCCTGTCTCACCTGTAAGGATTGCCGGGGGGGGGGGGGGGGGGAGAATGGGGACAGGTATTACATCTCCAGCAGCAGTGGAAAGCACCTTGGGAGGGGGTTGGGCTGGGTGGGAAGAGATGAGCAAAGCAAGGAGTTGTAGAGATAACGGTCTTTGCGGAAAGCAGAAAGGGATGGAGATGGGAAGATGTGACCGGGGCCTTGGGTCATGTTGGAGGTGATGAAAATGTCAGAGGATGATGTGTTGGATGCAGAGGTTGAAATGTGAGGGCCAGGAGAACAAGAGAGGTACTACATGACACAGATGAGATGAGGATGAAGGGCCCATCTATGACAGCAGGGGACAGCCATGTTTACTAAAGAAAGAGGACATCTCAGATGTTCAAGAATGCTAGGAACTATAGTCAGTGGCTGAGAACGCATTCTTGCAAGACACCGATCTTGAGAATTATTGTGGAAGATATTTTTTCACTTGTCCTCACTAATTGTGGTCTATGGATCAGAAAACCAAGGGTCCAGAGGCAGAGGGGGAATTCTGACTCTTATGTCCAAGAGTTTGGAGATGAGTTCAATTGGGATTATGGTGTTTACCTGAAGCTATGGTCAATAAATCGGAGTCTGAAGCAGGAGTACTTGATATCTTGATGTTTCAGAACTGAGTGTAGGTTCAAAGAGTCTGCCATGCACCTATTGTGACCGGTCTTTTACCATAATTTTACAATGTCTTTTACCAATAATCAAAGAGATCTCATTTGCAATATGCAAAAGAATAATCATTCTGGGAGATCAGAATTCACACAATTATATTTTACAAAGGTACAATTTTTAGAAATGATGGGCAATTGCGTATCAGTTAGGACTGTATTTCCTCCACATTGTCAAATCATAGTATTGTGCCTTTGAAATTCATTTAAATGCATTAAAGGAATGGATTTTGAAGGCAGTCTCAAATTCATCCCACGTGATATGATCTCTAGTGAAAGGATGCTTAGAAAAGAAATCTAAGGCAAGATCAATGATGTCAATGTATCTGCATGAGTTAGTATGGCAACAGGATGTTTAAAAGATCCATGCAAATATTTCACATTCCTTTTTAACCTTTTTAATATATTCTCTTAGACCACAACTGTGTCTTTAATGCCTGGGCCAGATCAGAAACCGAAATGAAGCTGAATTGGACACAGATGTTTACAAGGTCATCTTCTTCCTCGTGTCCGGCCATCTTTTATATCACATCTTTCCGTTCGGTGAGTGACGGTTGACGGTCGGTGGTTACAGAATTGGCTACTTCAGTCAGTCAATGTGGTTCAGTTTCTGTCGTCAGCATTGCCCGGGATGTGCCACGTGGAGGCTTCTGCTTGCTTCCCCGCAAGATCATGCAGGGCATGGATGAAGTGAACACTCACATTTTAGAGACACAGCATGAAAATAGTCTGAAGAAGGGTTTTGGCCTGAAACATTGCCTGCTTCCTTCGCTCCATAGATGCTGCTGCACCCGCTGAGTTTCTCCAGCACTTTTGTCTACCTATGAAAATAGGCCCTTTGGCTAGCAATGTTACAAAATTTTGAGATTTAAAAAATCAAGTCTGTAATTTATCCCATCAGATAAAGCATAAAAATAAGTTTAATTTGACACCTAATTCACTTTCATATCTTCAGGATTAAAAAAGTAATGGCCATTTTCATACTCGGAAATTAGCATCTTGTTCCCTATTGCTTTTTCATTGACTTAACACAAAAGCTGTGATCGAGAACAGTCAAAAGCCCTTAACTTTCTTAAAAATTAAGAGAACTGAAAGAAATGTTCAGTTATTATAGATTGAAGCATTCTGAAACAAATATGAAACAATCTTACTTAGATGACTTGTAATTAAAGCATATAATTAGTTAGTTACCTAATTGTAGCTAATTACAAAATTCAATTAATAGATCTAAACATCTATCCATTTCTTAAGAATAGATTAACATTTTTAAATAGCCTAAGTGTCCAAATAACATTCACACAAGAATTCACAATATAACATAATTTTTAAATCTCATTGTCATGGGTTTATAGGCCAAATGGAAGGAATTTAATGTTTAATACCTGTAAATTAATGGCCATTTAAATCAGCTTGCGAGTTTTATTTTCTGGAACGTGATCAATTGGAATGTTGCGTTTGCGGTGCATTTAAACCCGTATCGGCAGCAAATACACTGCTGGTTCGTTCGGGGGGAAAAAATCACCGTTTCGCTACTTAAAATGTGAATTAAATGCATCTTAAGAAACACTTTTATACATAAAAATAAACGACTTTCTTTTACCTGTCCCCTACGTAAAATCCGTCCCCGTTGTCGGCGTTGACAGCTTCAGAAGCTGATTTAAAAACCACTCCAGCGAATAACTTGTCGGGCAATTTTTTTTTTTAAACACACAGAACGGCCGTCGGAACGATTCCTCAGCCAAAACCTGCACTCCAACAAAATATAATCCAGGACCAGGAGTGAGAAAACCGTGTTTTAACCCCGCCCCCCCCCCCCCCTCAAGCGCGCCAAAATCGCGTACACGGCCAGTAGCAGAATTGCAGCGCCGCTGAAGGTAAGTATTGTAACATACCTAGTTTGGCCCATTTTGCTTTGAAACATAGAAACATAGAAATTAGGTGCAGGAGTAGGCCATTCGGCCCTTCGAGCCTGCACCGCCATTCAATATGATCATGGCTGATCATCCAACTCAGTATCCCGTACCTGCCTTCTCTCCATACCCTCTGATCCCCTTAGCCACAAGGGCCACATCTAACTCCCTCTTAAATATAGCCAATGAACTGGCCTCGACTTGAAGAATTCTCCTCTCTCCGAAGATAGTTTAGCAACCTCCTCTCTCACTGACCCCCCTCTGTGATTCCCCCTTCCCTCGAACTCTACGACCGCATCTTAACCCAGACCTGTTACCACAGCCACGTTTGCTTTCTTGGGACTTGCCTGTGCCTCCATCTTGAACCTCGTGGTTTCCAGCTCTAGTTCCCTATCTCCCAGTTCGGACCCAACCCAGACTATAGATACCGACTGGCTATCTGCCACCATACATGGCATTTCTCCTACCGTGCCCTGCGATCTACCCTGGCTGCAATGCGCCGACACCAGCAGGACCTCGCTTTGACTCTCCCAAAACTTCGGGCCTCACTCACCCAGACCTGCAACGGATCCCAACTCTACTTCATCCTACAGCAGGTTCACGCCTTCAACAAACGATTCCTTGCCCATTTGAACACCACCAAGGACCGTAAACACGCCAGACTCCAGGCCGCCCCTGCCACCGACACTCGGTGACTCGACCGCCTGCAGGCCCCGGGCCCCAACGCTGGCCCGCGCCGCCTGCCCAAACATCGTGACGCCATCTTTGCCAAGAGGAGCAGCACCAGCACTCACTGCCTTCCTGACCAATCTCAGGCCCGGACCACCGAAGACGCCACCATCGCCGACATCCACGTGGCCGCTGCCGCTGACCTTCACCTACTCACCGATGATGCTCGCTGCCTCACTGGTACCTCCGACTATCGCCGCCTCACCGGCCATCCGCTGAATGAGACTTCCAACGCTTTGAGGCGTACCATGGCCCTATCCCCAAACTCTACCTCCACTACATTGACGACTGCATTGGTGCTACCTCCTGCACCCTTGCAGAACTCACTGACTTCATCCATTTCACCACCAACTTCCATCCGGCACTCAAATTCACCTAGACCATTTCCGACATCTCCCTACCGTCACTGTCTCCATCGCAGGCAACAGACTACTGACCGACATCTACTACAAACCCACTGACTCCCATGGTTATATGGACTACACCTCTTCCCACCCTGCTTCCTGTAAGGACTCTATCCCCTACTCCCAATTCCTCTGTCTATGCCACATCTGCACCCAGGATGAGGTGTTCCAAACCAGGGCATCAGAGATGTCTTCATTCTTCCGGTAATGGGGGTTCCCCTCTTCGACTATAGATGAGGCTCTCACCAGGGCCTCCTCTATACCCCATAGCTCCCCTCTCACTCCCCATCTCCCCCACTCGTAACAAGGACAGAATCCCCCTTGTCCTCACCTTCAAGATTCAAGATTCAAGAGAGTTTATTGTCATGTGTCCCTGATAGGACAATGAAATTCTTGCTTTGCTTCAACACAACAGAACATAGTAGGCATGGCTACAAAACAGATCAGTGTGTCCATATACCCTTATATAAATATATACACACATGAATAAATAACAGATAATGGGCTATTAAAGCTCAGAGTTTTGTCCGAGCCAAGTTTAATAACCTGATGGCTGTGGGGAAGTAGCTATTCCTGAACTTGGTCGTTGAAGTTTTCAGGCTCTTGTACCTTCTACCTGAAGCTAGCAGGAAGATGAGTGTGTGGCTTGGCTGGTGTGGGTCCTTGATGATACTGCCAGCCTTTTTGAGGCAGCGACTGCGATAGATCCCCTCGATGGAAGGGAGGTCAGAGCCGATGAATGACTGGGCAGTGTTTCCTACTTTTTGTAGTCTTTTCCTCTCCAGGGCGCTCAAGCTGCCGAATCAAGCCATGATGCAACCGGTCAGCATGCTCTCTTCTGGTAGGGTCTTCCACCCTACCAGTCGTCACATACAACAGATAGTCCTCCGACATTTTCACCACCTCCAACGGGATCCCACCACTGGCCACATCTTCCCATCTCCTCCCCTTTCGGCTTTCCGCAGTGACTGTTCCCTCAGTAACTGCCAGGTCAATTCGTCCCTTCCCACCCAAACCATCCGTTCCCCTGGTACTTTCCCTTGCAACTGCAGGAAATGCTACACTTGTCGCTTTACCTCCCCCCTCGACTCCATCCAAGGACCCAAGCAGTCTTTCCAGGTGATGGAGAGGATCACCTGCACCTCCCCCAACCTCATCTATTGCATCCGCTGTTCTAGGTGTCAACTGCTCTACATCGGTGAGACCAAGCGCAGGCTTGGCGATCGCTTCGCCCAACACCTCCGATCAGTTCGCATTAACCAACTTGATCACCCTGTGGCTCAGTACTTCAACTCCCCCTCCCATTCTGAATCCGACCTTTCTGACCTGGGCCTCCTCCATGGCCAGAGTGAGTCTGACCACAAATTGGAGGAGCAGCACCTCATATTTCGCTTGGGCACTTTACACCCCAGTGGCATGAACACTAACTTCTCCAATTTCAGGTAGTCCTTGCTTTCACTCTCCTTCCCCTCCCCTCCCAGCTCTCCAAAAGCCTACTGTCTCCATCTCTTCCTTTCTTCTTCCCACCCCCACATCATTCTGAAGAAGGGTCTCTACCTGAAACGTCGCTCCATAGATGCTGCCACTGAGTTTTTCCAGCATTTTTGTCTACCATCAATCACCAGTACACTAGTTCTATGTTATCCCACTTTTTGCATTCTCCACACTAATGCCACTTTGCAGAAGCTAATTAACCTACAAACCTGCACGACTTTGGAAATTGGGAGGAAACCAGAGCACCTGGAGAAAACCCACATGGTCAGAACGTAAAATTCTGCACAGCCAGCTTCCAAGGTCAGGATTGAACCCAGTCCTCGGGCACTGTGAGGCATCAGCTCTACCGCTGCACCCCTGTGCCACACACGTTAGAGGATATTAAAACTAGAGGGCACAGGCTTGATGTGAGAGGAGAAAGATTTAAAATGAACCTCAGTGGCAACATTTTCACTCATAGCGCAATCCATATCTTTAATGAGCTACCAGAGGAAGATATAAAAGTGGGTACAGTCATGACTTTTTAAAGACATTTGGACAGATATATGGATTGGGAAGGTTTAAAGGGCTATGGGCCAAATGCAGAGAAATGGAACAAACCCAGTATGCCAAATTGGTCGGTATGGATAAGCTGAGCAGAAGGACCTGTTTCCATGCTGTATAGGTTTATGACTATGACTATTTACTTTACCCTGAAGTCAGTTTTGACAGTGCACACTAAGTTTTCTATGGGAGCATCTTCAACATGAGCCCTGTGGAATGATAATGCAAACCTGAAGTAGGCTGTAAATGCGGTAAGTATACCTGATAGACCAGGCAAAGGCTGTCAACTTTCGGAGTAGCTGTGCAAGCTGAACCAAAAAAAAAAAATCAATGAGCATGTCTATTTCTTTTCTTGTGAAAAGATAAGACCAGTTGCTTTTTAACTTCCATCAGATGCCATTCGTCAAAATTAGTTAGTTGTACAGCGACATCCCTCTTCTAATTACAGAAGGAGTACTTGGGATTCGAGAGGATGTCTGATTTAGATGAACTTATCACCAGCTGTCGACTTTCTCTGCAGCTCTCTGTTACAGTGGGTAACATGCTGAAGTATCTGTGTAATAGCTCAGCAGGCCATTTAAGGAATTATGAGATATAGGTGTAACTTACTAACTATCCTGTTGTGCTCAATGACAGACTTCTATTAGTTCTGGGAATTAACATTTACTTTGTGAAGGGTTAGAGATTTTTTTAATTTGATGGGAAATATGGCAGAACAGCATGGCACACTTTTCCATGTGTCCCGAATGGGCCTGCTGAGGAGAATATTAATCTTTAATGAGAGGCGGTTGAAATATATTACAAGATCAAATGGTCAGGTAACTATGCATGTTTTCTTGCTGTGCTTGAATCATTTGAGGTATTTCCTACATATTGAGTAGTAATTGCAATGCTTCATTTTAAGTAATGTTTCATTTAATTTAAACCAGCTATATATGTCCCATTGCAAATTATTATGTGCTTAATTTCATTCCCCCTTATGCCAATTTTTCTCTATAATTCTATTTTTGTTCTAAATTTGTTTTTCTTTCTGCTAATACTTTAACATCACTAACATCAGACAATTCATATCAAAATGACCCGGGACATTTTATATCTGATAAGTTTCAGCTTCTATTCATTCCAATCGATAATGTTAGCAGTGCCAAAGAGCCCAAATGGGGTGCAAAATATTTATGATAGCCCTCCAGAGACTTCATTAGTGAAATCAATTAGTGCATAGACTAAATAAAGTCGTAGAAGAGCCATGTGCAGATGGGGACGCTTTACTTTAGACTTTAGAGATACAGCATGGAAACAGGTCCTTCAGCCCATCGTGTCCCGTGCCGATCAGCGATTACCACGTGCACTGGCAATATCCTTAGACAATAAGGACAATTTTACCAAGCCAATTAACCTACAAACCTGCATGTCCTTGGAGTGTGGGAGGAAACCGGAGCACCTGGACAAAACCCACGTGGTCATAGGGAGAACGTACAAACTCCATGCAGACAGCACCCGTAGTCAGGATTGAACCTCAGGTCTCTGGTTCTGTAAGGCAGCCACTGTGCCACCCCTGTCAAAAGACAGATTGAGTCCATTGGAACCAGTAGCTCCATTCCTCTGCTCTGTCTCTATATCTCTGCAGCCTTTTCTTTCCCCCCTGTTATGTTTATTCTCTTTCTTACTTAACTTTCTTGTTAAGTTTTTTTGTGCGCTGGATTCCATAATATTTATTATTCATCATATGGAAAATGTCCTTCCTCAGATTGCCTTTGGCTTCTTTGTTAATCACACTTAATCTCCGGTTATTGGCTTTGCAGCCACTGGTACTCTAGTCAAATCATCCACGATTTTTCAGTCACATTCAACCTTCACGACTATAGATAGAGTGATCCCAAGTTAACCATCCTCAACATATATCAGTAATCCCTCAATCCTGGAATCATTCTGATTAATCTCTACTCTATCCCCTTCAGAGCCTTACTCTCCTTCCTAAAACAACATTCTCCAGGTTGGAGCACTCAATCAATTTATAAGATTTGTATTCTATGTTGTGCCAGTACCAATAAATGGCTAAATTCCCCTTTGTGCATTTTTATTATGCACAACAGAGAATAGGGCCATCCTAACGTCCTTTAACGGGACTTCGATGGGATTGAGCAAGATTATATTGGTACAAGTATTTTTGTCAGTTATGTAAACCAAAATAGACACAAATGCTGGAGTAACTCAGCAGGCAGCAACTCTGGAGAGAAGGAATGGGTGACTTTTCCAGTCGAGACCCTTCTTCAGTTGTCTTTAGTTTGAAGAAGTGTCTCGACCCAATAGACAACAGACAATAGACAATAAACAATAGGTGCAAGAGTAGGCTATTCGGCCCTTTGAGCCAGCGCCTCCATTCAATGTGATCATGGCAGATTACCCGAAACGTCACCCATTCCTTCTCTCCAGAGATGCTGCCTGTCCCGCTGAGTTACTCCAGCAGTTTGTGTCTATCTTCAAAGTAGAGTATGGCGCAGTTGTTGAGGCCATGTTCTGGAAGCAAGAGCTTATGTTTAAAATGTTGAGTTGTGGGAGGAAACTGAAGATCTTGGAGAAAACCCACGGGGTCACCGGGAGAATGTACAAACTCCGTACAGACAGCACCCGTCGTCGGAATCAAACCCGGGTCTCGGGCGCTGTAAGGCAGCAACTTTACCACTGCGCCGCCATGGTTTTATTTTTGGTTATAATTTTTAGGTTATAATTTTTTTTAATTGAGGAAAAAGTTAATTTCTATTTGCGAAAACAATGGCTATTCTGAGCATGAAGAGATATACAATACAATACAATACAATTCAATTTATTGTCATTTGGACCCCTTGAGGTCCAAACGAAATGCCGTTTCTGCAGCCATACATTACAAACAAATAGACCCAAGACACAACATAATTTACATAAACATCCATCACATTGCTGTGATGGAAGGCCAAAAAAACTTCTCTCTCCACTGCACTCTCCCCCCCGATGTCAGAGTCAAAGTCAAAGCCCCCAGCGGGCAATGGCGAATTGTCCCGTGGCCATTAAAGCCACTCCGGGTGATGCAAGGTCGCGCACTGGGTCTTGGTGTTAGAGCCCCCGGCGCGCGCTCGCAGCCCGCAGCCATTCCAAGCCGCGCGGGGCGATGATGTAAGGCCCCGCTCCAGGTGCTCTTCAACCCCGCAACTCGGGCGGGAGAAGTCGCCGCTGCGGAAGCCCCGAAAAGCGGTCTCCCTCCAGGGACCCGCGGGCTCCCGGTGTTACCGTCCGCCAAACCCGCAGTTGCAGCCACCGAATCTCCGGGGGTCGGGTCGCAGCAGCGTCCACCACAGCTCCACCCGCTCTGGACTCGGCCAGCTCCGCGACGGTGAGGTGAGTAGTCGGCACCAGAGCCCCCGGTCTTCCTGTTGGAGGCCGCTCCTCATTGCAGCCCCAACGACAACGGAGACCCGACAAAGAAAAGGTTGGGTCTCCCGTGCAGGGAGAGATTTAAAAGTTACCCCCACCCCCCCCACACCATCCCCACCCCCCCACACACATACCCCAACAAAAATAACAAAAACTACATAGAAACATAGACATAAAATAATAAAAACGCAGACGGACTGCAGAGGCCGCAGCTGACGAGAGTCGCGCCGCCTACCGGTTAAGAATGTTATTGGTTTATGTCTGGTAGTTCTCAGGAAACATGGCTTTTGCATGTATTATTTATTTTGGAGTGGCTCTGGTTACACTAGATATTACTAAAGAAATATTGTTAATAATGATTCACGACACGGCCCTCTGTTCTGTCTCTTAGCTTTACTGTCCATTAAAGATCGCTGTGTTCATTATTCATTCATTTTCTACAGGTTAATGACATACATTCTGTTTGAATGCCATGGGTGACAATAAACTAATCTCAAGACTAATGGTTCAGGGCACCTCAAGATCGTTCATTCACCCCATCCTAATTGTCCACCATAACCATGAATAAAAAATACTGAAGATGCATAATTTCTTTAGTCAGTGGGTGGTGAATCTGTGGGATTCTTTGCCATAGATGGCTGTGGAGGCCAAGTCAGTGGATATTTTTAAGGCAGAGATAGATAGATTCTTGATTAGTACAGGTATCAGAGGTGATGGGGAGAAGGCAGGAGAATGGGGTTGGGAGGGAGAGATTGGATGGCGGAGTACAATTGAAGGGCCGAATGGTCAAATCCTACTCTAATCCATTATGGCCTTATGACCTTAGCCTCTCAATAGTTCCTGACCACTATCTTTATGTCCTCTAACCTTGATCTGCTAGTTGTTATGTCCCATTTAGTAACATTGACTCCCACTATTTATAAACCCTCCGGCCATTGGCGGCGCCTCACGTGAGAGGAACGGCTCCAACCAGAGGGGCGGGGCTGAGCACGGAGAGAGAGCCAGTGGGAGGGGAGGGGAGGGGCAGCTCCGCTGATATTAACTTTAAGCCCGAGCCCCCCCCCCCCCCTTGAGCGTGAGAGAGGTGGGGATTAGTCGAGGCGGGGATCAGGTGTGAGGTGGAAGGTTTAGTTGAGGTGAGGTTTATTGAGTTGAGGTTTAAGTGTGAGCTGAAGTTTAGTCGAGGCGAGGGGTTTAGTCGAGGTGAAAAATCAGATGCATTTCTCAGAAAGCAAAAAAATCGGAATTCCTATTTAAATCGGAAGAATATCTGGACTAAAGTCGCTTCTTAGGCCCCTCCTGGATTAGGGGCCCTGAAGCTTAAGCTTCATTAGTTTCATACTAGATCTGCCCCTGATAAGCATGTTTAGGAAATTGATTTATAGGAAAACAAGTTTGGGAATTGATTTATAGATTTGAAGCGATTTCTCTGAGATCCAGCATGGACTTGTTATGCAATGTCATCTCCTATATTGTAAGTAGGATAGACAAAAAAAGCTGGAGTAACTCAGCGGGACAGGCATCATCTCTGGGGAGAAGGAATGGGTGATGTTTCGGGTCAAGACCCTTCTTGGGAAGTGGGTATGAAATATAAAATTGCATTGGTGGGTTGTTAAAAAAATGTTCAAAGAATGTTATTGACTTGTTTTAAAATCACAAAATCCTGGAGATATGAGCGCGTGCCACCAGGACAAAGCAGAACAAAGCAAGGCTGAATTTCTGGGATAGAAGATGAATCATATTGGAAAAGCTCGTGAGAATTCAGATTTCAATGTGCGATACGCGTTACCAGTGTATAATTGAAACAAATGCTAAAACTTGAGACAATCAAATGTTTCGTAGGATGGTGGTGTTTTGTTATTTTGTTGATTGTTTTGGGGCGGCCCACAGATGTTGGTTTTCATGCAAACGCACAACCTGTGATAATAAGATGAGAGTGAATGCAAAGTAGACTTATCAAACTCTCAGTTCATTGATTTGAATAGTATGTGATCAATACAGGTGTCATGGGTTATGGGGAGAAGAAAGAAGAATGGGGTTGGGAGGGAGAGATAGATCAGCCATGATTGGATGGCGGAGGAGATTTTAATGGGCCGAATAGCATAATTCTACTCATATTCCTTACGATGTTATGAACTCCCAAAGGAAAGAAAGGTTGACCTAATGGGGACAGATTTTGTCTTAAGTGACCTCTTTTCGAACATGTGCTTTTGTGTTTGGTTCAGAATCCAGGCCTTCATCTAATAAATCTGTAATCCTTTGCAATCAAAGTCATGCCCATCAACTGTACCAGCTTTTCTGTTTACCAGTCCATTGCAAACACCGTGACCAACGTTGATATTCAGGTCACCCAAGACTGCAGCTTTGCCAATAACTCTTTGCACACAGATTTAATCTTCTTGTCTTGCATGCATGCCTGCACAATAATTAACATTGAGATGAATTTTGCTTTCTCAACTGCTCTCACAAGGTATTTTCTTGATACTGCAACGTGGGAGTGGGAGATTGCTGTGGCACAGTCAAAGGCTATGGGGATGTTGATAGTAAAGGACCTGTCCCATTTAGGCAATTTTTTTCGGCGACTGCCGGCAACTGTCATAGTCGTAGCAGGTCGCCGAAAAACTGGCAACTGGACTAATGGGCCTGTACCACTTAGGCGATTTTTTAGACCACTGCCAGCGAATACGACATTGAAGTTCAGCACCGGCAACAACCGATGACATCCTGGCGACAACCGATGACATCCTGGTGACTGCCTACATTAGCCTGGCAACTGCCTACAACAGCACCTACATCAAGCTACGCTCATTTGGCATCAAACCCAAAGTTGCCACTGTCGCCGAAAATGTTTCAACATGTTGAACATTTTTAGGTGACCAGAAAGATACTACGACCAGGAGACTACACACGACCATACAGGCGACACCCTGGCGACCACCGGCGACCATGTGGTGACCGCATAGTCTCCTGTAGTCGCCTAAAACATCGGCTAAGTGGGACAGGCCCATTAGTAAGCCCTCACTGCTCCTGCCTGAGAGAATGCACCTGGCTGCTGATGCAAGCAGATCAGATGCCAGGAGTGTATAAGAGGGCTCCTGCTGTCAGTTGTACCACAGGCATCCATTGATCAAGCAGGACCGAATAAATGTATGATTATTTGAAATATCTTTCTCATTGAGACTGCAGAGCAACGGTCAACTTTGTTCTCTCACAGATCCATTTCTGTCACTGACCTGCTTGTATTCTGTGAATTGACCTCTGATTTATGTCATCCAGAGTGATTATGCCTCTCCATGCAGACATGGGTGTCTTTGGTGTGAACTCCAGTTTGGTTGTAGTAAAGCATGGGTTGCCTAGAAACTTTTGAACAAGGACAGAAGGACAGGAGTTAGTGTGTAGTGGCAGGAGTGAGCAGTAGTAAGTGAATGGCATCATTGAGCTGCTTCATGAAGTGTGATTGAACATAACAGCTCAAGAGTTAAGAGTTAAGAGAAGGTTCCACATAGGAGATTAGTGGGCAAAATTAGAGCACGTGGTATTGGGGGTAGAGTGCTGACATGGATAGAAAATTGGTTGACAGACAGGAAACAAAGATTAGGGATCAATGGGTCCCTTTCAGAATGGCAGGCAGTGACTAGTGAGGTACCGCAATGCTCGGTGCTGGGACCGCAGTTATTTACAATATACATTCATGATTTAGATGAAAGAATTAAAAGTAACATTAGCAAATTTGCAGATGGCACAAAGCTGGGTGGCAGTGTGAACTGTGAGGAGGATGCTATGTGGATGCAGGGTGACAGACAGGTTGGGTGAGTGGGCAGATGCATGGCAGATGCAGTTTAATATGGATAACTATTAGGGTTTTCCACTTTGGTGGCAAGAACAGGAAGGCAGATTATTGTCTGAATGTTGTCAAGTTGGGAAAAAGGGAAGTACAACGAGTTCTGGGGATAGACACAAAATGCTGGAGTAACTCAGCGGGTGAGGCAGCATCTATGGAGAGAAGGAATGGGTGACGTTTTAGGTCGAGATCCTTTATCTGATGTCGGCGGGGGGGAAGATAGAAAATGGGCGGAGTGGACGGAGACAGTAGGACTTGAAGAAGAACTGGGAAGGGGAGAGGAAGGAGGGAGTAAGCAAGGGATATCTGAAATTAGAGAATTCAATGTTCATATCGCTGGGGTGTAAACTACTCAAGCAAAATATGGGGTTCTGTTCCTCCAATTTGCACTGGGACTCACTCTGACAATGGAGGAGGCCCAGGACAGAAAGGTCAGATTGGAAATGGGAGGGGGAGTTGAACTGCTGAGCAACCCGGAGATCAGGTTGGTTACAATGGACTGAGCGGAGGTGTTCAGCAAAACGATCACCGAGCCTGTGCTTGGACTCGCTGATGTAGAGAAGTTGACACCTGGAACAATGGATGCAGTATATGAGGTTGGAGGAGGTGCAGGTGAACCTCTGCCTCACCTGGAAAGACTGTTTGGGTCCTTGGATGGAGTCGAGGTGGGAGGTAAAGGGACAGGTGTTGGATCTCCTGCGGTTGCAGGGGAAAGTACCTGGGGAGGGGGAGGTGGTTTGGGTGGGAAGGCACAAATTGACCAGGGAGTTACGGAGGGAACGGTCTCTGCAGAACGCAGAAAGGGGTTGAGATGGGAAGATGTGGCCAGTAGTGGGATCCCATTGGATGTGGCGAAAATGTTGGAGGATTATATGTTGTATGCGACGGCTGATGGGGTGAAAGGTGAGGACAAGGGGGACTTTGTCCTTGTTATGAATAGGGGGAGGGGGAGTAAGAGCTGAGCTGCAGGATATAGAGGAGACCCTAGTGAGAGCCTCATCTATAATGGAAGAGGGGAACCTCCGTTCCCTAACAAATGAGAACATCTCCGATTGTCTAGTATGGAACACCTCATCCTGGGCGCAGATGTGGCAGAGACGGAGAAATTTGGGAGTAGGGGATAGAGTCTTTACAGGATACAGGGTGGGAGAAGTATTGTCAAGATATCTATGGGAGTCAGTGGGTTTGTATTAGATGTTAGTCAGTAGTCTGTTACCTACAATGGAGACAATGAGATCTGGAAACGGTAGGGAGATGTTGGAAATGGTCCAGGTGAATTTGAGTGCCGGATTGAAATTAGCGATGAAGCGGATGAAGTCAGTGAGTTCTGCATACGTGCAGGAGGTAGAACCAATGCAGTCGTCAATGTAGCGGAGCTAGACTATGGGGATAGAGCCAGCGTACGCCTGGAACAGGGATTGTTCGATGTACCCAACAAAGAGGCAGGCATAGCTGGGGCCCATGCGATTGATAGCTACGCCTTGGATTTGGAGGAAATGGGAGGAATCAAAGGAGAAGTTGTTGAGGCTAAGGACCAAATCTACTGGGTGGGGCAGAGTATTGATGGATGGAAATTGGCATGTTCTGAGGTTGAGGAAGAAACAGAGGGCTTTAAGATGCTACTGTTCATCAGTCACTGAAAGTAAGCATGCAGGTACAGCAGGCAGTGAAGAAAGTTAATGGCACGTTGGCCTTCATAACAAGAAGAGTTGAGTAAAGGAGCAAAGAGGTCCTTCTGCAATTGTACATGTCCCTAGTGAGACCACACCTGTAGTATTGTGTGCAGTTTAGGTTTCCAAATTTGAGGAAGGACATTCTTGCTATTGAGGAACTCCAGGGTCGGTTCACGAGTTTAATTCCCGGGATGGCGGGACTGTTATATGTTGAAAGGATGGTTTAATAGGATGAGAGGGAATCTTATTGAAACATATAAGATTATTAAGGGATCGGATACGCAAGAGGCAGGAAACATGTCCCCAATGTTGGGGGAGTCCAGAACCAGGGGCCACAGTTTAAAAATAATGGGTAGGCCATTTAAAGCGGAGATGAAGAAAAACCTTTTCACACAGAGAGTTGTGAATCTGTGGAATTCTCTGCCACAGAAGACAGTGGAGGCCAATTATCTGGATGTTTTGAAGAGAGAGTAAGATAGAGCTCTTAAATATAGCGGAGTCAGGGGATATTGGGAGAAGGCAGGAAAGAGCTACTGATCGTGGATTGTCTATTGTCTATAAAAGGGAAAGACAATATTCAATGACAACCGTCTAGCATGTTGCTTGTGGTTTGGTCTACACTGCAAGTGACCCCCACCACTGCTCCATCTGCCACACAACACACTTTATCATTTTCTTGTCATCTCCTCCGCCAATTTATTTTGTGCTTGTGGGTGTACAATAGAAGACCTGCTAGTAAACATTCCTCAAGTTTGAACACGTGTGTGTGTGTGTTTGTGTGTGTGTGATGAGAAGTAAAAGCACAGAACGTGAACAAGAAGGTAAACGTTGAGAAGGCAGTGGCCTACAGTGAACATGGGAGTGCAAGCAGATGGACGTGCAGTGAGGAGCTCAGTTGTGATTTGACTGGACATGGAAATGGTTTAATGATACTTCATTGTCACATGTACTTAAGTAAAATGAAATTCCTTTTTTGCATACAGGTCAGTAAAAATCTTATTATGTACATCCCTAAATACAAGAGCGTAAGAATAGTAGATTCTACTGAGGCAGAGCACAAGAGTCAACATGTTTCTTAAGGTTCTTAAAAATGTAGAGTCTCAACTTGGCCCAACAGGCCCGCAGTTCTGATTGTGGCAGCAGGTTGGAGTAGCAGGGGTTGGCAAGGCCTGACCTGTGGCGGCACGGTGGCACAGAGATAGAGTTGCTGCCATCGTAGACCTACAGCGCCGTAGGCTTACAGTTGGAGACTTAAGCCCCTGTCCCACTTAGGCAATTTTTTCGGCAACTACAGGCGACTAGACTGTCGCCACATGGATGCGGGGTGATGCCTGTATGTTCGTGAGTTGTCTCCTTAAGTCGCCTAAAGGGTCGTAATGTTTTTCTGGTCCCCGCTGGATTTTGGAATTATCAAAAATTTTCGCCGACTGTGGTTTTGACGTAGCTTGACGTAGCTTGTCTTCTCCCATCCTAGGTGCTGTCGTAGGTTGCTGCCAGGACATCGCAGGTTGTCGCCAGGTGACGTAGGTTGCCGCTGGGTGATGACCGGTGAATTCCACTGGCGACTACCTACGTCAACCAACATCAACCGGCGACAGGTACCGGCGACTGAATTGTCTTAAGTCATCTTCAGTTGTCGCCGACAGGGTCGTAGCTTGTCACGGGTGGACGTAGATTGACTTTGCTTGTCGTAGCTTGTTGCGGGTGGATGTAGGTTGTCGCCTGCGTGGTCGTAGTTGGACGTCCTAATGGGTCGCTGGTTGTCGGTAGCTTGCCGTAGCTTGACGTCGACTAGGTGGTAGGTTGTCGTAGCTTGTCATAGACATTGTCGTAGGGGGGAGGGGGGGGTCCAGTTGGCGGTTTTTCGGTGACCTGCTATGACTATTACAGTCGCCGGCAGTCGCCAAAAAAAACCGCCAAAGTGGGACAGGACCATTACAATTGTAGACTTACAGCACCGGAGACCCAGGTTCGATCCCGACTACGATGCTGTCTGTGCGGAGCTTGTACGCTCTCCCTGTGACCTGCATGGGTTTTCTCCGAGATCTTTGGTTTCCTCTCATATACGAAAGACATACAGGTTTGTTGGTTAATTGGCTTGATATAAAAGTAAATTGTCCCTCACGTGTGTAGGATAGTGTTAATGTGTGGATGGCCGAAAGGCCTGTTCTCTAAACTAAACTAACCTAAAGCCAGGCTTGGCAATGTTGAGTCCTCTCCCACTGCTCTGCTTCTCTAAGCTGCTGCAGGCTGTGTCTGATCCCTGTACCGAGCATCTTTGCTTGGCGTCCGATCCAAACGATCCTCAGGCTGCTGTAGGGACACCACGGACACATTGACCCCAACACGTCGATCTATGAACGGCCACTGGCTCACGTGTGACTACAGCAGGAGGCGGACCACCTAGACGGTTCAGGAAGTGAATTGTCAGCCCCCTTACTGACACCCTTCTTGTCCATCTGTTGCCGCTGCCATCTTGAAGGGTGAGCATGGAAGAGAAGGGAAGATCTCTGATGCTGGGCTTAAAGTCAGGTAGTGTAGGAGAAGAAAAGGTATGACAGAGGGTTGTGGAGCACAAGTCAGTGGATATTTTTAAGGCAGAGATAGACAAACTCTTGATTAGAACGGGTTGGGGTTATGGGGAGGCGGCCAAAAAATTAGATTAGGAAGCAAAGATCAGCCATGATTGAATGGCGGAGTGGACTCAATGAGCCCAATGTTCTAATTCTACTCCGATAACTTGTGAACTTGTGAAATTGTATGAAAAGTGTTGTTTTATTTTTGCATAGCTCACAAAGGTAATTTAGTTTCTAGCTGATTGTATGCTTCCTGGCACTGGTTTCTCTCAATGTCAGGACAAACGATCACTCTTCTGAAGGATGAGCAGCTTCTTGCTATTCTTTACTTGCTCCATTAGCATTTACATGAATGTTTCTCCAGTCAAGGTGGCTTAACGGAAGTCATTCTGACTGTTGCCTCAGTAACACATTATTCATTTTGTTTTGTCTGTGGGCTCTTTTGTGGTGCTGCTTTCAAAGGCAAATAACAGGCTGAGCTATCGACAAAACCATCCTTTAATGAAGGCAGTTAATCTCAACTAACAGCAGCAGGAAATGTTATACCATATGGTAAAAGCAGTCCTTTGATACACACTTACATTTGCATTCATCTTCCTGCTTTTACTATACAGAAAATTAAACCCTTACCTAACAACTATTTGCAGGTATGAAATTATACTATCATTTTCCCTATTCATAGCAACACACAGATGTGAGTTCAACCAAGTATAAATTAATTTGATCTCTTGGTCTTTTCATTCACTGAACTGTTTAGTGAAAGTTGCATTTGACATCTCTGAAATATTCACTCCAGTCATTGATGATTTCAATGGATCATTTATCTCTATAAGCTTCCCTTACATCTGGCAATTATTACTTCAGCATCATTGTCTTCAATAATTATGATCATTTTAATGTTAAACACACCTCCTGATTGTATCCAGGAAGTAATTAATTGTTCCCCGAATAGCTAACACAATAAATAATATATAATGCATTATAGGTAACATAACATATGAGGGTAGCAGGGTGAATTAGCTAGCACTGGTGCTGCCTCACACCTCCAGAGATCTGAATTTAATCCTGATGGTGCTGTCAGAATGGAGTTTGCATGTTCTCCCTATCTCAGTGGGAGGGGGGGGGGGGGTGGGGGGGAGGAATTATTTGAGCGCTCTAGTTTCCTCTCTAATTCCAAAGACCTGTAGGTTGGTGGATTAATTGGCCACCGTAAATTCCCCCTCCTCCACAGGTGAATGGTGGAATCTGGAGGGAGTTGATGTGAATGAAGAAAGAATAAAATATAAGATTGAGGTGGGTGTTTAAAATGGATGGTTGATGGGTGGCGAGAACGCGATAGGGTGACGAGCCTATTGCTTTGCTCTATGGTTTTTACAGAGAGACTAATGGCTCATTGGTTAATACAGTAGCTACAATGGATACTACGAACTAAGTTATACAATCTTTATTTTGGTTGCTTCTTAAGTGCTTAGTTTTGTTTTAGTTATAGAGATACAGAGCGGAAACAGGCCCTTCGGCCCACCGAGTCTGCACTCACCAGAGATCCCCACACATTAACACTATCCTACACACACTAGGGACAATTTACATTTATACCAAGCCAATTATCCTAGAATCCTGTACGTCCTTGAAGTGTGGGAGGAAACTGAAGATCTCGGAGAAAACCCATGCACTTCACGGGGAGAACGTAGAAACTCTGTATAGACAAGCACTGGTAGTCAGGATTTAACCCATGTTTCTACCGCTGCGCCACTGTGCTACCCTTCTGCATTTGCTTTTATCCAACGACCCCTGCAGTCCTTTCCGGTGAGACAGAGGTTGTCGTGCACCTCCTTGAACCTCATCCAGTGTTACCGATGTGTCCTGCTGTGCATCGGTGAGATCAAGCGTAGACCCGGTGACTGTTTCACCAAACACTTGCACTCAGTCCACCAAGGCCTACAGGATCTCACGGGTTGCTAACCATTTTAACTTTTCTACTCATTCCCATACTGACCTCTCTGTCCTGGGCCTCATCTACTGCCAGAGTGAGGCCACACATAAAGTGGAGAAACAGCACTTCACATTCCTCATGGGTAGTTTACAACCCAATGGTATGAATCATGGCTGATCATCCACAATCAGAACCCCGTTCCTGCCTTCTCCCCATACCCCTTGATTCCGCTACCCCTAAGAGCTCTATCTAACTCTGAATGCATCCAAAGAATCGGCCTTCTGAGGCAGAGAATTCCAAAAATTCACAACTCTCTGTGTGAAAATGTTTTTCCTCATCTCAGTTCTAAATGGCCTACCCCTTCATCTTAAACTGTGGCCCCTGGTTCTGGAATCCCCCAACATCAGGAACATATTCCCTGCATCTAACATGTCCAATACCTTAATAATTTTATGTTTCTATAAGATTCCTCTCATCCTTCTAAATTCCAGGTGGCGGGTTGGGGGACCAAAGGAGGAGCCTGTGTGCTTTGTAACTTTGTCAGTGCTGTAGGTGGCTGCTATTTGTATACATATTGTATGTAAGCAAAGAATCTCACTGTGCCTAGTCATAATAAAGTGTCACAACAATATGTGACAATAAAGTATTCCATTCCATTCAGTCTCATATTTGTGTCAGTTTTCTCTGCACCAGATCTAGCTGATATTCCCTTCCTATGGTACCTTATACTGTCATTTCCCTCTCACCATTTTTATAGAGTCTTATAATGGTCCAGCTGTTTTCCCTGAATCTCCTGTAAATTGATCGCAAAGTGATGGGGTGGCACGGTGGCACAGCTGTAGAGCTACTGCCTTACAGCGCCAGAGACCTGGGTTTGATCCTGACTACGGGTGCTGTCTGTACGGAGTTTGTACGTTCTCCCCGTGATCTGCGTGAGTTTTCTCCGAGATCTTTGGTTTCCTCCCATACCAAAGACGTAGAGGTATGTAGGTTGATTGGCTTGGCATAATTGTAAATTTTCCCTAGTGTGTGTAGGATATTATCAATGTATGGGGATCTCTGGTCGGCGCGGACTCGCTGGGCCAAAGGGCCTGTTTCCACACTGTATCTCTAAACTGAACTAAACTAAGTCTCAAAATTCTTAGTTCTTTAATCCAGCTTTTTGCCACATTTTATTCTTAGATGTTCCTTTTGTCACCTTCTCCATTTTCAGCACATTTTAATAAGCGTAGTCTTTTCAGATTGCATTTGTGTATTTATGTTTTGAGAGTGCATTTTTGTGGTGATTCTGGTTTTCTGAAAACAAGTTGAATAAAATGTTGTAATGAGAGGGTGGCAAAGTGGCGCAGCAGTAGAGTTGCTGCCTTGCAGCACCAGAACCCCGGGTCCCGGTTCAATCCTGACTACGGGTGCTGTCTGTACAGAGTTAGTACGTTCTCCCAGTGACCTGAGTGGGGTTTCTCTGAGATCTTTAGTTTCCTCCCACACTCCAAAGATGTACAGGTTTGTAGGTTAATTGGCTTGGTGTAAATGAAAATTGTTTGCAGTGTGTGTGCGGGGGATCGTTGGTCGGAGCGGACTCAGTGGGCCGAAGGGCTTGTTTCCGCACTGGATCTCTAAACTAAACTAAAAAAAAAATAACGTGTAACTATCACTACTTATTTTCCCTGAGAAGGTAAGGCAATACAAATTTTTCATGTGATTTCTTTTCATTCCAAATGATTATTAAGCTTTTGTTATGAGATGCTGCCGCAATCACAGAATTAAACAATATGTAAAGTTAATTAAAGTTTGATTAAAAAACATAATATATTAAATTAAATTACTGTGTCACATAACAACTATTTTGTTATGAGATATCAATGTAATTAAATTCTTGTACTTAGCATGCACCTACATGTGACCAGGGCACAATTAAAATGCCATCCTTGATTGCAAAATTCTTCATCAAAAACAATGAATACATTTACAATTCTCTAAATTTTTACTTACAGAGTCATAGTGATAGACTTGTCCAGAATAGAAACAGGCCCGTTGGCTTATCTTGCCCACACCGACAAGGATGCCCACACCATACTGGTCGCACCTGCCTGCGTTTTATCCACATACCTCTAAACTTCTCCTATCTGCGTCCCTGTCCAAATGCTATTTTAAGCATTGTGATAGCACCTGCTTCACAGGGCTGACCTTAAGCCGATTGGACTGATTTTGCCGTGCCTAAACGGGGCCCCGCGTTAATTTTCCGTATTTCATACGGAAATACAAATTTGCTTTGTTCAATAAAAATAAAAAATAAAAATTTGCCATACATATATTTTTACAAAATGAACATGGATAACAACCGCTGCACGGCCAACGATTTGTTAACTCCTACTGTTAGCACTTGTTAACAGCCAGTTGTTAACAAGTAGTTATACAATGTGTCATCAATGCATCGATCCACATTCCTCAGTAAATGTAATTGTGTATTGAACAAGTATTAAGGACACTGCGTTCCTTTGAATACAATTCATGCGGCGTCATTAATACTTGATCAAAACACAATTACATTTACTGAGGAATATAGATCGATGCATTGGTGACACATTGAGAATTTCTTAAAACTCACCATCACGATTGAGGGCTTCTTCTTGGCAAGCTTCTTGGTGGACAGGTTTGTCATTCAATTTACTTACTGACCCACATTGTGTCTCTCTGTCTTTTGCTCTCTCCATCCCTGTCTCTCTCTCGCGCGCTCTCTCTCTCCCGCTCCCCATCTCGTCTCTCTCTAGTTCTCTCACTCCCTCTCTCTCACCCTGTTGCCTCGGCATTCCCGGAACCATTGACATTTTGCGTTTGACAAAAATGCTGGAGAAACTCAGCGGGTGAGGAAGCATCCATGGATCGAAGGAAATAGTCAAAGTTTTGGGTCGAAACCCTTCTTCAGACCTGGCCCGAAATGTTGGCTATTTCCTTTGCTCCATAGATGCTGCCTCACCCACAGCATTTTTGTCTACCTTTGATTTTCCAATATCTGCAGTTCCTTGAGGGGGGGGCGGGGGGGGGTGAGTCCTGGCCCGTGGCGGCTCCTGATAAGTGATATAGTGTTTAAGAAGGAACTGCAGATGCTGGAAATTCGAAGGTAGACTGGGGAGGCAGGGTACTGGTGGAAGGAGAGTGGTGCATTTGACAGCTGCCGTACGTATTCGAACAATGGGCTGCCGTAATGGGCTTGCCTTGGCATACATTTCTTGTATTTGTTATGTTATTAGAAATATTAGCACAAGACCCAATTATAAATGTAAAAAAATCCCCAGTGGTCTTGTCGCTCTGTGATACAGGGAACCATGTCCGTATGTGGCGCATTGCAACACTGGAGATTTTAAAGTTAGTTAGAATATGTCACCTGCCCTGTTTCAGCTTTTTTGACCAAGGTCAATATTAATAACACTCACGAGGGCGAAAGCTGCCATAGCCAAGCGTTGTCCATTCCTTCTCTCCAGGGATGCTGCCTGTCCCGTTGAGTTACTCCAGCTTTTTGTGTCTATCTGTAGCCTAGCGTTATTCAGCTGAGTGACCCTTGGACCCTTCCTTGTATGTTGTTTCCACGTTTATGATAAATGTTTTCGGTGAACATTACCTCCACTGATTTTAGATGATCAGCCATGATCATCATATTGAATGACCTACTCCTGCACCTATTTTTCTATCCACCAATGGAAACATCCTTTCCATATCCACTCTATCTATGCCTTTCATTATTCTGTAAATTTCAATGAGGTCCCCCCTCAAACCTAAACTCTCATCATATGTTAACCCACTCATCCTGGAATCATTCTTGAAAACCTCCTCTGGACTCTCTCCAGAGCCAGCACAATCTTCCTCAGACATGGTGCCCAAATTTGCTCACAGTGATCCAAATGCGGCCTGACCAGCACCTTATAGAGACTCAGCATTACATCCCTGTTTTTGTATTCCAGCCCTTTTGATATAAATCCTGGCATTGAATTTGCTTTCCTTACTACCAATTCGACTTGCAAATTAACTTTTAAGGAGTCCTGCATCAGCACTCCCAAATCCCTTTGCACCTCCAATTTCAGGATTATCTCTCCATTTAGACAATAATCTATGCCTTTATTGCCAAAATGCATGACTCCGCACTTTGCTATACTTAATTCCATCTGCCACTTCTTTGCCCACTCTCCTAACCTGTCCAAGTCCTTCTGCAGAGTCCTTGCTTCCTCCACACTGCCTGCCCCTTCACCTATCTTAGCATCATCTGCAAACTTGGCCACAAAGCCTTCAATTCCCTCATCCAAATCATTAATATTCAACGTGAAGGGAAGCGGCCCCAGCACCGACCCTTGCGGAACTCCACTAGTCACTAGAAGCCAACCTGAAAACGTGCCTTTTATTAGAACTCTTTGCCATCTGCCATCCAGTCAACCCATTACCCATGCTAGTATCTCCCCTTTAATACCATGGGCTCTCATTTTCCCGAGCAGCCTGATGTGCAGCACCTTATCGAAGGTATTATGAAAATGTAGGTGAACAATATCTACAGACTCCCCTCTGTCCTGCTAATAACTTCCTCAAAGAACTCCAACAGAATTGTCAGGCAAGATCTTCCATTCACAAAACCATGCTGACAAGCCTATTTCATTGTGAACTTCCAAGTACTTGATCCTCATCCTTTATAATTGACTCTAAAATCTTACCAATCACTGAAGTCAGGCAAACCGGCCGATTGTTTCCACTCTACTGCTTTGCTCTGTAGTGGCTTGGACGAGGTCAGGAAAAGGCCAGACTCCAGGTAGGTTCGGAAGTAGTTTAATGAATCCTGTGAACTCAAGCATGCCCCCGGGCAGGATCAGGGAAACCCCGTGGGCAGACAATCGTCCCTGTCCCTCAAGAGCCGAGGGAGATGACCCAAGGAGTGGCCTAACCCCCAGGGACCACCACAGGACCCCCACCTCCCCAAGAACCTGAGACACAAAACAGACAGGAGGGCGCACGCGGCAGCCAGCATGGGTGCGCACCATGCCCGGCACAGGAACGGGCAACCGACCAACAGGTGCAGGGGACGGAGTAGCCAAAGGAGGAGGTCCCCTAGACAGAGGGCGCCCTCGCTTATGGGGCCACACTACCAGCACCGGCCGATCAATGTCAATATGAACCGGCTTCAGCCGCGAATCTGAAACAGTCTTATGCTGACCCCCATGTCCAGGACGAAAGTAGGGTGATATTCGCAATTTTCCAATCTTCGGGAAACACTCCGAACTCTAGTGATTCTTGAAATATCCCAACTAAAGGGCCCGTCCCATTTTGCGATTTTTTCAGCGACTGCCAACATAATTGACTGACCTATCAGGCCATCAAAAAAGTCGCCGTGTGATGCGACAGTGATGTGGCGTGACGACGTATTGACGCGCGGTGTTTCCTCAAGTGTCGCACCATTTTATTTGTCGCTGCTGGATTTTGAAATGTTCAAAATCTTTCGGCGACCCTGATACGTCAGTCAGTGACGCCGGCAGTCGCCGAAAGAAATCGCCAAGTGGGATAGGCCCATAATGCCTCCACAATCTCTGAGGCCACCTCCTTCAGAACCCTGGGGTGTAGTCCATCTGGTCCAGGTGACTTATCCACCCTCAGATCTTTCTGTTTTTCCAGCACCTTTTCCTTGGTAATCGCAACTTCACTAACTTCCACCATGTGACTCTCCAGGATTGCAGACACACTGCTGGTGTCTTCCACTGTGAAGACTGATGGAAAAAAGTTATGAAATTCCTCTTCCTTGATGTTGTGCCTCAATTGAGAAGGGTTGCAAGATGGCTAATTAGGGAGAGTCAGCACGATTTTGCATGTGGGAGATTGTCAGATTGAGTTTTTTTGAAGAGGTAACTGAAAAGATTGACGAGGGCAAAGTTGTAGACATTGTCTATATGGACTTCAGCGAGCCTTGTGATAAGTTCCGCATGGTTTGCTGCCCTGGAAGATGAGATCGCAGGGGATCCAAGGACAGATAGCCGATTGGGTAGAGAATTAGCTTCATGGAAGGAAGCAGAGATGATGGTAGAAGGTAGACAAAAATGCTGGAGAAACTCAGCGGGTGCAGCAGCATCTATGAAGCGAAGGAAATAGGTAACGTTTCGGGTCGAAACCCTTCTTCAGACGCTTCAGATGGTAGAAGATTGTTTTTCAGACTGGAGGCTTGTGACTCGTGGTGTGCCTCAGGGAGCAGTTAGTGGTTTATATCAACAATTTGGATGAGAATGATTAGCAAGTTTGCACATGACATGCAAGTGGGTCCCATCATGGATAGTGAAGAAGGTTATCAAAAATTGCAGCAGTATCTTGATCAGTTGGGCAGGTGGGCTGAGTAACAGTTAATGGAGTTTAATGCAGATAAGTTCAAGTTTAAGTTTGAATTTATTGTCACATGCACCAATAAGGTACAGTAATATTTGAGTTACCATACAGCCATACTAAGTAAAAAGCAATAATACACACAGCCACACAAAATAAAATGTAACATAAACATCCACCACAGAGGAATCCACATTCCTCACTGTGATAGGATGTAATAAAGTTCAATCATCTTCCTCGTTTATTCACCTGTGTTCGGAGCTGTTGAACCCTCCGCAGTCGCCGCTGCCAACGGTCCGATGTCCGAAGCCATCGCGTCAGGATGATGGAAACTCTGGCCTCGGGACGGATGGGAGCACTCCGCGCATGGAGCTCCTGAGTCAGCCTCTTCTTACCAGAGGCCGCGGGCTTCACGGTGTTAAAGTGCAAGGTGTTTAGGGAATGTGGTAGAGCAGAGGGATCTAGGAGTGCAGTTGCATCGTTCCTTGAATGTGGTGTCACAGGTAGATGGGGCTCTCAGGAAGGCATTCTGCACATTGGCCTTCATCAGTCAGAGTATTTTATAAAGAAATTGGGAGTTTATGTGACAGACATTGGTGAGGCCACCTATGGAGTATTGTGTTCAGTTTTGGCCACTCTGTTATAGGAAAGATGTTGTTAAGCTGGAAAGGGTACAGAGAAGATTTACAAAGAAGGTGTCAGGACAGAGGTCTGAGCTATAGGGAGAGGTTGAGCAGTCTACAACTTTGTTCCTTGGAGCACAGGAGGACGAGGGGTGATCTTATAGAAGTGTATGAGATCACTAGACTAAGTGGGACCCGTTGGGTCCCATGTTCACACGGGAGGGCTGGTCCCCGAGTGCAATATTCCACTTCCACAAATTCCAATATTGGTGTCCAATGGATGGCAGATGTTGGTCGGCCTGGGCAAGTTGGGCCGAAAGGTCTATTTCCATGCTGTACGACTCTATAACTCGAGGCATAGAATCATAGTCAAATGAAATGAAAACAGGCCCTTTGGCCCAGCTCACCCATGTCTCCAAGATAACCCATCCAAGCTCATCCCATTTACCTGCACCTGTCCCATATCCCTCTAAACCTTTCCTATCCATTTACCTGGCCAAATGTCTTTTTTTTTTTGTATTGCCTCAACTCCTTCATCGGATTCCATATCCTGATTATCTTCTACATGAAAAGGTTGTCTCTCAGGTTCCTATTAAGTAAGTAATTTTATTGGCCAAGTATTCACATACAAGGAATTTGCCTTGGTCCTCCACCCACTTAACAACATGACATACAGTGACAGTTATGAATGACTCAGAAAACACTAAATATTAATAATAATAAAACATTAACGATAAAACACCATTGATCAAGCATGTGAACCAACAAAATACCAGATCAAAGGGAGGCTACAGATTTTTGGCTGTTGAGTAGAGCAACTACTCGTGGATAAAAACTGTTTTTATGTCTGGCTGTGGCAGCTTTGACAATCCGGAGTCACCTTCCAGAGGGAAGTGATTCAAAGAGTTTGTGGCCAGGGTGAGAGGGGTCAGAGTTGATCTTACCTGCTCGCTTCCTGGCCCTTGCAGTGCACAGTTCATCAATGGAGGGAAGGTTGCAGCCAATAACCTTCTCTGCTGATCGGACGATTCGCTGCAGCCTCCAGGTGTCGTGCTTGGTGGCTGAGCCAAACCAGACCATGATGGAGAAGGTGAAACTCTACGATGGCCGTGTAGAATTAGACCATCATTGCCTGTGGCAGATTGTGCTTCCTCAGCTGCCGCAGGAAGTACATCCTCTGTTGTGCCTTTTTGACTGTGGAGTCGATGGTAGCCCCCCACTTAATATCCTTGGAGATGATGGTTCCCAGGAACTTAAAAGACTCCACAGATGTGACTGTGGTGTTGTTGATGGTGAGTGGGGTGAGGGGAGGGAGAGCTCTCCTAAAGTCTACAATCAATGCCACTGTCTTAAGAGCATTGAGCTCTAGGTTGTTGCGATGGCACCAGGACACCAGCTGTGACACTTCCTGTCTGTAGGCAGATTCCTCCCCATCCTGGATCAGTCCAATCAGGGTTGTGTCGTCCGCAAATTTGAGAAGCTTGACAGAGGTGTCTGTGAAGGTGCAGTATTTGGTGTAGAGAGAGTAGAGGAGAGAGGACGCTGCCTTGCGGTGTGCCTATGCTGAGTGTTTGCGCGTCCGAGATGTGCTTTCCCATCCTCACAAGCTGCTTCCTGTCAGGAAGCTGGTGATCCACTGACAGAGGGGTTCAGGCACAGTCAACTCGGATAGTTTGGAATGTAGTTGCTCTGGCACAATGGTGTTGAATGCAGAGCTAAAATCAACAAACAGGATCCACGCATAGGTCCCCTGGCGGTCCAGGTGCTGTAGGATGAAGTGCTGGCCCAGGTTGACTGCATCATCCACAGATCTATTGGCCCGATATGCAAACTGCAGAGAGTTCAGCAGGGAGTTTGTGATATTTTTCAGCTTGGCCAGCACAAGCCTTTCGAGTGTCTTCATGACTGCAGAGGTCAGTGCGACAGACCTGTAGTCATTAAGACAAGTAATCCTTGCTTTTTTGGGTACAGGGACAATAGTGGAGACTTTGAAGCAGGCAGGGACAGTACATGTTTGCAGGGACTGGTTAAAAATGTCTGTATATACCGATGCCAGCTGTTTGTCACAGAGCTTAAGAGTAGAGGGGGAAACTTTGTCAGGTCCTGGTGATTTCCGGCTTTTTTGTCCTCTGAAAAGCCTCGCCACCTCCTCTATTTTTAATGTTGATGATGGAGAAGTGATGTTGTGCAGCTCGGAGGGTGTGGGTGATGAAGTGGTGATTGGAGGGGGATGGGTGTAGAAGGGCCCAGTCTTTGCAGAATGAGGTCAGGCTGTGAGTGGGTGTGAAGTGTTGGTTGAGGTGGAAAATGGTCCAGTCTTTTCATACTGGAGTCTTGCCTTAAGTAGGTGTGCAGTGGTGAACATTTCACCTTTCACATTAATCCTATGCCCTCTAGTTTGTGATTCCTCTACCATGGGGAAAAAAGACGGCTTTCACCCTGTCCATTTATAAGCCATTGTAACAAATAAAGTCCAAGCCTGCCCAATCTCTCCCTAGCTGAGGCTCTTCAGTCCTGGCAACGTATTTGTAAATATTCTCTATTAATGGCATCTTTCCTACAGCAAGGTGACACAGTACTCCAAGTGTGGCCGAAATATCATATTATACAAATGTAACATATTGTCTAAACTTTTATACTCAATTTTCTGACTGATGAAGGCTGGCATGCCAAAAGCCACCTTCGTCACCCTAACTACTTGCAACGGCACTTTCTGGGAATTATACATTCATACTCTCAGATGCCCATGCTCTGCAGCACTCTCCAAAGCCCGACCATTTGCTGTGCCCCCCTGGTTTGCCTTCCCTGACAGCAAAGCCTCACATCTTGAATTATACTCCATTTCCCATTTGTCAGCTCACCTGCCCAGCTGATCAAAATCCCAAAGTAATTCTTGATAGCCATCTTCTTATGTACATTCTTTACATTGTGCACTCGTCTCAAATTAATTGTTGCCTTACCCCGAAGGAATGATTTACCGTCAGATGACTGATTATAAACAAATTATGAATCTACCATGGATATGTGTGCAAGGAAGAAAATTGCAAGAATTGTTGTTGATGGAGAAACAACAGGGATGTACCATTACATGGGTCTAATCTTTCGAAGAACAGCACAGGAAATATAGGATGTTTAAGAAATAACTGCAGATGCTGGAAAAATTGAAGGAAGCCAAAAATGCTGGAGAAACTCAGCGGGTGAGACAGCATCTATGGAGCGAAGGAATGGGTGACGTTTCGGGTCGAGACGGTTCTGAAGAAGGGTCTCGACCCAAAACGTCGCCTATTCCTTTGCTCCATAGATGCTGCCTCACCCATTGAGTTTCTCCAGCATTTTTATCTACCTAGGAAAGATAGGATGATTGTTTCACCTACTGGCTTAAACATATATGATTCAGCTTGCATACATCTAGACAGAAAGGGCATCTAAGCAAATAGATTTTTGGGAGAAATTATAATGCCTGCAACATTGGTATTACTGATTAACATGTTAGACATTATTAGCAGTGGAAACTGCATGCTTTATTTCATTCATAAATCCCTTCGTGCAATACAGACACATTGAGGAGCACAATTCTAATGGGAAATAAATATTTGCAAAAACTAGAAACACTGAGATTCAGAAGTGAAAACTGGCATGATAAGGTATGCATTTGTTAAAGTGCAACAAATATATTACTGGCAACCAAATTGGCTGTAAATCTGTCCAAGCTTTCACAGTGTGATTCATTCAAACACTCTGAGCTCCGTGTCAGACTTGCAAGCATGGGGGGGGGGGGGGGGAGTGAAGGGGAGGGAGAGAAGGGAGGGGGGGAGAGATGGGAGGGGGGAGAGATGGGAGGGGGGAGGAGAGGGGGGAGAAAGGGGGGAGAAGTGGGGGAGGGGAAAAGGGGGGGGGAGAGAAGGGGTGAGAGAGGAGGGGAAGAGAAGGAGGGGGAGAGAAGGGAGTGAAGAATGGGTGGAAAACGGGGGGAGAAAGGGGGGAGAGAAGTGGGGGAGAGAAGGGGGGAGAAGGGGGGAGGATGAAGGGGAGGGAGAAGATAGATAGATAGATAGAATTTATTTGCCACACAACCAGGGTCGGTGGAATTTGGGTTGTCTGCAGCGGTACAATAATAAAGAACACACAACCACAATAAAAATGTAACACAAACATCCACCACAGCATTCATCACTGTGGTGGAAGGCACAACTTTTGGCCAGTCCTCCTCCATTTCCCCCCAGTGGACAGGACCAGAGTCCAGAGTCAGTCCAGGATCGGCTCTTCCTCACCGGAGACCGCGGCTTTAAGTTGGTGTAGGCCGCAGGCCGGCGGTCGAGATTTAAAGTCTCCGCCGCAGCCAGAAGCACCGTAGACTGCAGGGCCGGCGGTCGAAGCTCCCCTCCAGGGGTGATGTTAAGTTCATGCCGGGCCCGCGGTAGAAGTTGGCCGCGGGCCGGCAGTGGTGGCTTCTTCTTCCCCCCCCGGGTCCCCCACGAGGGATCCCGGGCTGTAGACGCCGCACCAGCTGGAGCTCTGCAGACCGCGGCTTCAGGCTGCGACTTCAGGCTGCCGGCTGCCCCGGGCCAGCGAAACGGAGCGCTCCCCTCCAGCGAGCCCCAGCGAGGGCTCACCCGCTCCACGCCTAGAGTCCACGCTGCGCCCGCCGCTGAAGCCCCGGGCGCATCTCCGGGAAAGGCCGCGCCGATCCTTGATGTTAGGCCACGGGGGAGGCGATCAGGAAAAAGTCGCCTCTCCATGGAGGTGGCGACCGAAGCGGTTTCCCCCTTACCCCCCCACACCACCCCCCACACAAAACACACCGAGAAACATCAAACACATACTTTAAACATACTAAAAAAAAAAAAAAAGTTGAAAAAACTAACGCGCTGCTGACATGGCTGCTGCGCCCAGAGCAACGCCCCCTACTATTCCTACTCCCCCACTAGGAGGGGAGAAGGGGAAGAGAAGGAGGGGAGAAGGGGGAGAAGGGGAGAGGAAGAAGGGGAGGGAGAAGGGGGGAGAAGGAGGAGATAAGGGGGGGAGAAGGAGGGACAGAAGGGGGGGAAGTAGGGGGGGAAGAAGGGGGTGAAAGAAGGGGGGTGAAAGAAGGGGGGAGAAGTGGGGGGGGAGAAGGGAGGGTGGGTGAGAAGGGAGGGGGAAGGGGAGGGGAGAAGGGGGGTGGGGAGAAGGTTAGAGAGATGGGGGGGAATGGGGGGGAGAAGGGGGAGGAGAAAAGGGGGGAGATGGGAGGGAGGGGGGGGGGGGAGGGGGAGGAAGGGGGGAGAAGGGGTGGGGGGAAGGGGGAGAAGGGGGGTGAGGGGGGAGAGGGGGGAGAAGGGGGGAAGGGGAGAGAAGAGGATGGAGAAGGGGTGTAGAAGGGGGGAGAAGGAGGAGAAGGGAGAAGGGGGGAAGGGGAATGGGGGTAGGGGGTGCAGTAGTGGGTGAGAAGGAGGGACTGGAGGGAGGAGAGAAGGGAGGGGAAAAGAAGGGAGGGGGAGGAGAAGGGGGGAGGGAATGAAGAAGGGGGAGTGAAGGGGGGGGAGAAGTGGGGGTGAAGAAGGGGGGGGACAAGGGGGAGTAGGGGGGAGTAGGAGGAGAAGAGTGGGAGGGGGAGAAGGGGCATAGTGGGGAGAAGGGGGGCAGCAGGGGGGGGGGGAGAAGGGGGATAAGGGGGATAAGGGGGGAGGGGGGAGGATAAGGGGTGTGGGAGAATGGGGGAGGAAGGGAGGAGAAGTGGGGGAGAAGGGGGGAAGTGGGAGAGAAGGGGGGGAGAGAAGGGGGGAGAAGGGGAGAAGGGGGGGAGAAGGGGGGAGAGGGGGAAGAGGGGAAGGGGGAGAGGGGGGAAGAAAGGCTGGAGGGGGAGAAGGGGGGGAGAAGGGGGGGAGAAGAGGGGGAGAAGAGGGGGAGAAGAGGGGGAGAAGATGGGGGAGAAGGCGGGGGGGAGAAGGCGGGGGGGAGAAGGCGGGGGGGAGAAGGCGGGGGGGAGAAGGGGTGGAGACAACTATTATGAAGCCAAATATACACGGCTGTGAAGCTCGGCGGACATTAATATTATTGGTCATTTATCCTTGTTTCAGAAAACTACTGTTTATGTTTTTTTTCCTCAATGAGCCAATGAAATTCACCGGTCAGCAAAGGTGGCAACCTATGACAACCAACGACCTCCTGGCGACCCACTGCCACTGCACCTACGTCACGAGAATTCCAGCTACTCTCCATGGCGTAAAAATTCTTATGACGAGAATGCCGTTACGACTTGTTGCGAGTCTGAGGGCACTGCTCACAACCATGAAGGCGACTGTCCGGCAACCACCCGTTAACATGTGGCGACCTCATAGTCTCCTGTAGTCGCCTAAAAAGTCGCTTAAGTGGGACAGGCCCATAGTTCTCCTCGTCTCTAATATGCCGCAGTCTTCAGGATCCAGGTTGTTAACTTTGAGCCTGAGTTCCATAATCCCCATGTAAATAAGCTCTGTCTGAGCTTCCCCCCAGTCTAGTTCTGTCAATAAACCACTCTTTCAAGCACTGGAACAAATAAACCTTATTTTTGGATAGCACAACAAATCACCCTAAACGATACCTAAACCACTGCAGGTACGATCCTTGTATCTGCCTGTCGAAGCCTTTCAGCCTCGTGCAAGCAGAAACACTCCAAAAGGTCACGCAGTTCCAAGCGCTCTTCCAGAAGATCGACAAAGGACCTCGTGGGGGTGGCCTTTTATAGGTCCCTGAACTCAGAGGGGCCGAACTATAGAAGGATGGTCTATTTACAATCAAACATAACAAATACAACAATACATTATACAACAATACATTATTGACAGTTACACAGAACAATAACAGAATCATCCTTACATTATTGCAGGAGAAGCTTCCAGAAGAAGCTCACAGAACTTGAATAATGCAACATTTACCATGAAATCCAAACAAACATGCCAGGGGCTTAACACTTTAACCAATCAACAAATGGCAGGGTAGCTGTTTAGCAACATTATTTACAATATGTACACTTCATTTGTATTTATTCAATTAACTTCATGCATTTTACATTTCCTTGGATGTCCTCTTTAGAAATCCCATCCATCTGTCAATTGAATATGCAACACTAATCTGGGCCCAGATTTACTGGCACCATTCAGAAGCTTGTCTTACTTGTGCAGAGCACATTAAACTTGACCAAATTGGCCTAACAATACATGAGTCCTTACTAAATTCTGGTGTTATGGCTTCTTGGTTTCAGCCAGGATTAACACCCACTTGCTGTGGATGTGGTCACCAAGAATCACAGAGGGGTCCACTAGCTCCCACATCATTCAGCGGCGGCCACTTTGTGTTGCTCCATTCCGGACTTGACAGGTCAACAATTTTCTCCTCAGTCCTTCTTGCCAAAGCCTCAAGCTGCACTTTTCCTCGAAACACAGCATTCCACCTCAACACGGCCACTCCCAGCAGGCCTCCCTGCTGCACCTTGAATTATTTTTATTTGCTACTCTGCCTCTTGCCTAGCCAATTGGATGCCTGCTTTGATGAATGTCCCACCTCCTCAATCAGCAACACACTGATCCAGTAAAAAACAACTGTTCTACTTCTTCCCACCAGTTTTTTTTTCTTCCAGCAAGATGGCTCCTTTCCCACTATGTGTTCTACTTCTTAAGGTAGAAAAACAATCTCTCCACATCTGGGTTGGACTATCCACATAGTGTTCCAAGAAGCTACACAAAATGCTGGAATAACTCAGCGGGACAGGCAACATCTCTGGAGAGAAGTAATGGGTGACGTTTCGGGTCGAGACGCTTCCTCAGACTTGCACCAAGATACTCTCTTGGTTACACCTCATAAATTCTGCTGCATCTAAACCTTTAGCACTGAGCAAGTCACAGTCAAGTATGTTCCTCTATCTCCAGCTTATATATTGGGGGCAAGACAGTACCATCCCATTAGAGTGCTTGCACCTTTCTTATTTCTAAGCTCCACCCATATCGCCCACAGTTGCTTAAAACATGATCATAGCTATTAATGTCTGCTCATTACTACATTCAAATATTGAATGAGGGTCATATCTTTGTTTCAAACTCATTATGAGAAATTTGTTTCATTCATGTTCAATAAAGTTCTAACTGGAAAGGCTTTGCATTTGATTTAAATGTTCCTTTGTAAATTATATGGTTAAAATAATTATGGAACAGCAAACCCTAATGAGTATAAACCTTTGAAAATTTTACTGCAGGATGTGCTGATTTCATGCATAAAGAGATGCTAGCACTTAGATGAAATGTTCATACATTCAGTTTAGATTTGCCCACGCACATTCTTGCTTACATATCCTATTCAAAAATTGTTTTTCGAATTGTCTCCATGACAACTATGAAAGCACATAAGCCACTCCCTCTGCCTATTCCCCAGATTCTTCAATAAATATCACCAGAAGTCTGAATATCAACAGACTCACATTCATGTTAGTTTATTGTCATATTTACCATGGTGTAATGAAATACCTTGTTCACATGAAAATCACTGAGTAAACAGTATTCATACAATAATTATACTTTGTCCACCCCCTCCCCTAGTGGGGGGTCCCCCAAATCTTTCATCTCATTGACGTTAAGGTCAAGGTTATTGTCCTGACACATGTCACAGTTTTATGATCTCTTCCTGTTATTTCATCTCATTGTTGTTGTAGATCTGGCCAATGATTGTGGTATCATCGGTGAAGGTGTCGATCGAGTTGGCGTTGTACTAAGCCACACAGTCATGGGTGTGCATCAAGTTGCTTAAAATAAATATTTCCAGATGCTTTCTTCCTTATCTTCTTAATATCAGCGTTCATTATCAGTAAAACCTAATATATTTCATTGTTTGCCACTCTAATCCTGGCTGTGTTTACTTTACACAATCTTTGACATTTATATTTCCAGGAAGGTTCTGAACCATGAGTTTACCAAAACAAAAGCTATTGTAGGTTGGGCAGGTGTTTTTCTTTCATGTTAAGATTTTTTCCTTCATGAAAGTTACCAATGAAAACTGCCCCAGAGTGTGTTCATACTTTCCAGTCGAAGATGAAAACCTGCTATCCTTATTCAATTTTCATCCCAAAGCCTTTCTGTAAACAAACAAGGGAAATACTTCCAGAAAAATAATGAGATGGAAGCCCATATTACCCTGGAGTCTGTTATTAGGTCGAGAAGTTCATAGGTATGATGCGTTCTATATTTCTATTTCATGGTGTGTAAACTTTAGGTAACTGCTGCTGTGTAGAACACAGCATATGTTCTATGTATATGTAAATACGAAATAGTCTTTTTTTGTTGTCTCATGACACTTGTTTATTTACTCGATATCCATTTGAATCTCACGAGCAAAATTATATGTTAAGAAGATTGCAGTCCCTGAGCTTTGGACTTATTTTACAGAGATACATATGAGAGGATAAATATGCCTTTGGTACATTCAGCACATGCATTTGTTGTAAATCTGCCTTCAAGCAATTGTTATCAAAGGTATTGGACATTAATTTAGGGCATAAATCCTTCCAGGGTATTTTACTTCGGAGTCACGTGAGTGACTATGTGAAGAGCCCGCTCAGCACGCATGCGCAACATTGCATTCACGCAGGCAACAGCGACGCAGCGGGAGTAGGCAGCTCCCGCTACAAGCCTGAAGGAAAGGACAGTTAGGTAAGTTCTTAACTTCAGTTTAAACTAGCGACTTTGCGTTTGCTTTTGCTCCAGGGGGAGCAAAGCAGCAGAGGGAAGCGGCCCCCGTTCGACTACAGGAAAGGAGCCGACAGTGGAGGGGGGAGAGGCGGCAATGGGACCGCACATGCTGTGGTCCACAGACACGGGTGCTGCGCCGATGCCCAGTCCGCTAAAACTGCTGTCTGACCAACAGCAGCGGACTGGAGGGAAATTTAAAAACCGGCCGGCACCCCTGCAGACTCCCGACAAGGAGACTCGCCGCCGGAGAACCGGTGAAATGCCGCCCGAAAACGGCAGACAGCCTCTAACAGCAAGGTCAGGACCAACCTCAGGCTGGAGACAGACACGGAAGATGGAATCAACAGTTCAAACAAGAAACAAGAGTGTCTGTTTCTCCAAGCCAGAGGAAGGTCATGGAGCTAAAAACTCCAGCGAGACTTGCTTCAGGAGCAGGGGCAAGTCCGCCAAGGGAGCTTAACACTCCCACTCCAGTGCTTCCACACTGGCCATCTCCCTTGTCGAGGGATCGATGGGGACCAGCTGGGCTGGTCAAGAAGAGGGGTCACTGGCTGAAGAGGAGTATGCTGTGGTACAGGATCAGGAAGAGCTGCTGGGTGTGGCCGCTTTGTGGCTCCACCACTAGCGAGATGGCTTTTCAGTCTCAACTGGCAGCCAGCTTACTACCTGTTCTTCTCAAAAAACCTCTTCAAGACAGGTAGTCATGAGGTGTTGGAGTTCATCACGCCTCCCCTAAATTGCTTTTACTCAAAGTGCCCACCGTTATTGGGGGGTACATTGAGCATAGCTTTTAAAAACCCAAATATCTCAAAATGAATTTGATATCCCTGATGTCGGCTATCATTTTCGCATGCTCATCCCAGAGGGACAGGGTAGTATGGCAAAACACCTGACCCTACTGCTCGCAATGCTCCGCAACTTCTCAGGAAGTCATAAAACCTGCCCTCAACTTAAGAAATTTACAGGACTGTGAGAACACCGACCTCACAACCACAGATCCTGCTATCTGGCTAAGTTACCAAACTAAGCCTAAAAAGCTGGACGAAGTGTCCAAAATATTCGGCTCAAGAGGGCAGGGTCTGGAATGAGCACCACACTAAACCAGTCAGCAGTACCTCTAACACGAGCTCGGGGCCTGCATGCCAATCCTGTAAGCCTTTCAGGACAGGGCCCAGAGCAGACCCCATTGAAAATGCGCCACCCCCCAACAAACAACATCCCTACAGACAAGGAACCACAAACCGAAGAAACAACAGTGAAGACAGATAAGTATGGTTCCTACCATCACATAAAGGTGAAGGGTTTGTACTAACAGAGGGGAGGGAATCACACCTGGTTGGGAAGCTATCACTCTTGGTGGTTATATTCCAAATAGAATTAATATCTTGCCACCAGTACAGCATGGGGTCTACCCTCCCTCTAATAAACATGAGGGTCTAGCTTCTGGGGAAATATACCAGGGGTCATAAGAAGTCCCATAGAGCCTTGGGTACCCTAATAACCACAGATGGTGAATGTCGCACCATCATTGATTAAAACCACATGAAATATTCATCAGATATACACACATATGGAATCTGTAACTGCTACCATGGATTCCTAGGATACTTTATGGTAAACATCGACTTTAAAGATGCATACTATTCAGTACCCCTTCATAAGGCTTCGGGTATACCACAATTTACCTGGATGGGGTAACCATGGCAAGCATTGCCATTTTTCATTCACTGCACATCTCGCATATGTATGTGACTAGACTTGGCTAATATGAGCTGAAGCTATCCAGAATCAAAACAGCCCTGACACTTTAAGGAACATTACGTCATGGCATGTCTATATAGTCACGACAGACTATCCTTGGATGTAGCTATCAGCAGCATTAGCTACTAACTTATTTAGCCTGGGCTCTGTCATATATCCAGATATCTACGTTGACCCCATCCACAACATTGTCTATCTGGAATTCATTAATACTATCAGTTATGGCACATCAACCACCTATCGTCTACGTGATAGAGTATTGGGATCAGTAGCAGCTTTACTAGCTACTGAACATTGTACCTTCCAGTGAGCTAGATACTAGTGTTCAACTATATTCCATACCTAGAATATGGTGGCAAATGGGCTAATCTGGAGTTATCATCACTTAGACACTGGGCATTAACCTAGTTAGTAATTTTGAGTATGTTCTATTGAGTATATTCATCGGACTGGCTCTAAGGCCACAAATGGACCTGACCTCGGGGTTTTTCATAGGAAGAGAACTTAACATTGCTGATGCCTTCCCCACAGTGGAGATTGATTCTGCTGTGGGGGGACGTATGTGTCAAACTCTATACATGTGTTATGTCCATTTTTTCTTGTTTGTTAACCTTTTTCTATGGTATGCAAACATCCAAAGTTGTTTTAAGTGGCCAGTGTCATTGTGGAATTCATTTGTAAATGCAATTGTGTAGCAGCCTCAAGCTCTTCAGAGAAGGAGGATTATATTTGTATGCTTTCCACCTTTTTTTCTTGAGTAACATTCTTGTGTGTCCTGATATAGATACTGTGCTTTGCTAGCACTTGGTGCCAATGCGAGTTGACTTTAAACGTGCTATATAATAAAATTACTTACCATTAGTGAAGCATATTGCTCAGTAGTGCACCGTTTTGCATGTTCATTTATAAATTAACAACATCACAGTGGTGACATATACCAAACCACTTGGGCGGAATAAAATTGATATTATGTGACAATTTATTTAACAATTGGTAACCGTATGTCGTCAAACATGTTTGACCATCAGTAACTTACCTATCAGGTGAGCTAAATACTGTAAACGAACATTTAAACCAAAATATTTGCTGAGATTACAAAGCAATATGGTCACCAGATATCGACTTCCTTATATTCCAATTAAAGCGCCACGTACCAATGTATGTCGCATGAAACCAAACTCAAGGCAGCGGCTATGGATACATTCCCACGTATTGAGGGGGGGGGGATCTATTCTCTATGTTCTCCCCTTATTCTACCTCATCAATAGGTACTTGGGCCTCATCAGTCGGGTACTACACAAAATACAGTGGACTAAACCCACAGTCATGGTTCCCAGTGGTCCTCGACATGGCCATTAAAAGACCACTGCTGGGCCTGGATTGCAGAATTGGGAAGACCACTGCTGGGCCTGGATCAGACAGCACTATCAACATGATGACAGCATTCCGTCGCATGTCCACTAGGGAACATACCTGACGAACATCAAGAAGTGGGAAGAAACTGCTCAAACACAGGAACTACACATTCAACTACAACAAAAACCTGTACTGGAGTTCTGGCAGGACTTCACCACAATAAAGGATTCAGCCAGAAGTGCTCTGTCAGCCTACTTAACTCGGGCACCAGGACCACAGGCCATAGGGTACCTCCCGCTGGTGATCAAATTCAGGAGAGGTTAATCCCCCAGACCCAGGTACACCCAAATCTGGGGTGTCAGTGTGGACCTGACGTACCTTAGGGGATGGTCACCAGCCAGGTCCCTCAACCTGGAACAGCCCACCCTGAAGGGACATGCTGATGGCCTTGTCTCAGCTCAAAGATTCCAGTTCCTCCATCCACTATGATTGGACAATATGGTCCACTACACCACGTTACATTACTATTAGGGACTGAGCAAACAGAGCAGACCAGGAACATCAGGTCTAGTCATGGAATTCCGGACATACCCACATGAACCATGGTTATGTGTCATGACCCACTTATTGAACTACATCGACACAATAAGTAATCCTCGAGGGAGAGAAAAAGCCTTATGGGTCAGCCACTAGAAACGTTATGGTCAGGTGACGAGCCAAACTATCTCAAGTGGCTCAAGCAGGTACTGGGAGTCGCTGGAGTACATATTAACGTGTATAAATCTTACTCCACCAGGACAGCATCCACATCAGTGACTAAGAGGATGGACGTGCCAATGGACCACATCCTGGCTACAGTGGGGTGGTCTAGGGAGTATACGTTCCAAACTTTTATAACAAACCACTGACAGAACCTGTATCGTTTGCAGAAAAAGAATCTGCAAAAAATATATAATTTAAGCCTGGGGGAGCATTTGGTCTTGTTGTTGTTAATAACACCATTATTGTTTTTACAAACAGATTCATGGTTGATTACAATAACATACTTCCTCCCTCGAAAGACTTTGGCAGCGAGTGAAGTATGAACTGTTACACGGTTTGAAATCACAGAGCTTTAAAATCTTCACGTAGTCACTCACGTGACTCCGAAGTAAAATAGTAAGATTAAACGAGAACTTACCAGTTTGAAGTTTGATTTGTATTTTATGAGGAGTTACGATGAGGGATTACGTGCCCTCCGCTCCCACCCTCAATAATATGGGTCAAACTGACAACTGAGGTCACCTTTTCTTTACTATGTTTATTTCAATAACTGTGTCTGTCTGTGATTCCACACCGCTACTTTGAAGTATGTCGCGCATGCGTGCTGAGCGGGCTCTTCACGTAATCCCTCATCGTAACTCCTCATAAAATACAGATAAAACTTCAAACTGGTAAGTTCTCGTTTAATCTTACTATTAATAGCTATTTTGCCCTGCACGTTCAGGCCACAATTTTACTTCGGAGTCACGTGAGTGACTACTTGAAGAGCCCGCTCAGCACGCATGTGCGGCATTACGTTCAGCAGTGCAACAGCGGCGCATCGGGAGTCAGGCGCTCCCGCTACAGGTGAAAGAACGGACCGTCAGGTAAGCTCTGAGGTCGGGTTTTCTTTCACAGAGAGCCTTCGGCTTTCAAGCAGAGAAGAAAGGCTCTTGGACAAACCTGTCCCCCGCTCGACTCCACGGAGTAGTGTTCCATCTGGGGGGGGCAGCAACAAGGCGGTAGGACCGCTTACCCGGCGCTCCGCTATTTCCCGACACCGTGCCGAGCCCAGCCCGCTAGCGCCTGAGCAGCAGGCTGGAAGTAAAGCCACGGAAGAGGCGTCCGGCCGGTGGCTTCCGATTTATCGGACGGGGACATCTCTCCACCCGCCCGGGGGAGAGACAGCCACCTGAGCCGCTTGGAGCGGCTCCTGGAGCAGGAGCTCCAGCGAGACGCGCATCGTGAGGGGCACTCTTGCAGGGCGAGTTCAGGCACTCCCTCCACAGTGCCTTGTGCACTGCCCATTGCTTCCTCCTTACCCGAGAGTAGCTTTGGTGACCAGGACTGGGCTGGTCAAGAAGAGGGGACGATGGCTGAAGATCTCGGGAGTATGCAAGGGGTGCAGGAACAGGAAGAGCTGCTAGGTGTGGTGGACCGCTACGTGGCAACCCCACGTGCAGGAGACCGTTAAAGGCCAAACCAGCGGCCAGCATTAACCACCTCTCCAACAGGCCCCTACAGGAGAGGTGGTCAATAAGGCCTTAGAAAACTGCAGCGGATCCTCAGGCTCCTGACATCAGCCATCACATCGTTTGCTCGTTCCGTGGACAAATACGGAGATGACCACAACCTTCATAAACAAATCATAAAACCAGCCATAAAATCCTAAATTTGCGGGGTAGTGCATACCCCAGTCACTGAACCAGACCCACTGCTCTTTGGCAAAACCTCACAAAGTATATGAAGGATATGGAAGAGGCTTTAAAAAACAATAATTCCTAAGCAGCAGCACCCCATCGGGTCCATCAGTCGACGTCTACCATATGGGACTGGTGTAAAGCTCGGGGTCCGCATTCTATCCCCGGAAGTCTTCTTTAGACCAGGGCCCAGAGCGGACCCCATGGAAAATGCGCCACCCCTCAACATCACCGCTACGTCAGACGGCGTGCAAGACTCGTTGGACCGGCAGGAAACAGAACAATACCCATAACCATGGAGGTAGGTGGGTCTGGTTCCTACCAGCATATAGAAAATAGGGGCTTAATACTAACAGGGGGGAGATTACACCTGTTTTCAGAAGCACGGGAGTCTATCACGAGTGATCAGTATATACTCAATGGCATTAGTGGATACAAAATACAATTCATACTAGAAAAATTGCCACCAGTTCACCATTCACCCCAGAGGGTATTTTCCCTCTCCGTTAAAGAAACGAGAGGGACAAGCTGAACTGGTGAGACTAATTACAAAGGGTATCATGGGGAAACATGAACCCTTGGAATTCGTATCAAATATTCATCACTAAACCCAAAAAAGATGGTGGATGTCGCATCATCATTGACTTAACTTCACTAAATATGTTTGTTAAGTATATACATTTCAAAATGGAAACGGTTGTTACTGCCAATCAACTAATTTCCAAAGGATACTTCACGGCAAGCATTGATCTTAAAGATGTTTACTATTTAGTACCATTCACAAGGATCATCGCAGATACCTGAAATTTACCTGGATGGGGCAGCTATGGCAGTTTAAAGCATTACCCAATGGATTCACATCAGCCCAAGATTATTCACCAAGATACTAAAACCAGCTCTGACAATATTCAGAAGACAAAAACATATTGTCATGGCATATCTTGACGATATCTTAAATAATAGGCAAGACCATGGAATTGACTATGTTAGCTGTATTAGCTACCAAACAGTTATTCGAAACCCTGGGATTGTCTTACATCCAGATAAATCTATGTTGAAGCCATCCACAATCATGGACTACTTGGGCTTCACAATTAATTCAGTCTACGTGACTGTAACATTGCCAAGAGACAAAACAGTTGAATTGGCACAATCATGCAGCAATTTAATGATTCGGACCTTTGCACTGTCAAAACTTACAAAGAGCAAAGGTACAGGCACCAAAACGACATACAGGTCATTATGATCGTGTCATAAAGTTACCCACTGAAGCAATATCAGAACTACAGTGGTGGGCAAAAAATGTTTGGCATAGTTTCAGCCCTATTATCACTACCTACGTAGTTATCCAAATAGATGCCAGTGCTCAAGGCTGGGGAGCAACTAACTCTATATCCAGCACAAGTAGTAGATGGGCTAACCCAGAGTCATCGTTACCACTTACACTGGGCATTAATTATCTACATATGTTGGGTGACTTTTATGGTTTAAAAGCATATGCACAAATATGCATCACTTGCATGTACGGTTACAATTAGATAATACTACAGTGGTGGCCTACATTAACCATATGGGCGGCTTAAAATCGGTATCATGCGACAAGTTGGTCAACACAATTTGGCAATGGTGTGTCGAAAGACTTATTTGGCTATCAGCAACTTACCTGCCAGATAAGCTAAATACAGTGGCAGACACCAGGTCACGTATATTTAATGACAACATCGAATGGATGTTAAACCCCTAAAAATTTGCTAAAGTTATCAAGCAATATGGCACGCCAGATATCGATTTACTTGCATCAAGGCTAAATCACCAGGTACCTATGTATGTCGCTTGGGAACCAGACCCTGAGGCAGCAGCGGTAGTTGCGTTTGCGCTGGATTGGGGAAATTCTTCTTCTATGCATTTCCTCCCTTCTGCCTCATCAGTTGGGGACTACGCACAATACAAATGGACTCTGCTTCAGGTATTTTGATACTACCCGACTGGCCTACGCAGCCATGGTTCCCAATACTCCATGACATGGTTGTTGAAACTCCGATGGTATTCCCCAGTGACCCAGAGTTATTAACACCCAGTGTCAGGCACAATCCACCCGTGCCATGAAAAAATCAAACTCCTGGGTTGCAGATTCTGCACAAACCACTTCTGGGACTGGGATTATCAGAACAAACCGTCAACACCATGTCAGCATCCCACCGAACATCCACTAAAAAACAGCACTTGTCCAGCATCAAAAATTGGGAGAAGTACTGCTTGGATACAGGGACCACCTACTCAACCGCTACAGTTACCAACGTACTGGAATTCCTGGCGAACCTTCACCACGATGAAGGACTCAGCTACAGAGCCATCAACACAGCTAGAAGTGCCCTGCCTGTCTCTTTAAAACCAGCTCCAGGACAACAGGCCATGGGGTCCCACCCGCTGGTGGTCAAACTAATGAAGGGTATTTACAACTCTAACCCCCTAGACCAAGGTACACCCATACATGGGATGTCAGTGTGGTCCTGACATACTTCAGGGGATGGCCACCAGCCAGATCCCTCAACCTGGAATAATCTATGCTCAAAACACTCATGTTGATGGCACTTGTATCTTTACAGAGGGTCCAGTCACTACACCTATTGCAACTGGACAGCATGCTCACAGCTCCAGACCAGATCTCTGTCGTTATCCAGGGACTGATCAAACAGAGCAGACCAGGAACACCTAATCCAGTCGTGGAATTCCGGGCTTATCCGCCAGAACCACAGTTATGTGCCATGACCCACCTACTATCCTACATAGACACAACCAAAAATATTCGAGGGAGATGAAAAGCCTTGTGGGTCAGTCATAAAAAACCTTATGGTCGGGTGACGAGCCAAACCATTGCGAGATGGCTCAAGCAGGTGCTAAAAGCTGCTGCGATAAACACTAACATGTACAAATCTCATTCCACCAGGGCAGCATCCACGTCGACGGCTAAAAGAATGGACTATAGACCACATCCTGGCTACAGCAGGATGGTCGGGGGAAAGACCGTTCAGAAATTTTATAATAAGCCATTGGCAAAACCTGTTTTATTTGCAGAAAAGATTTTACAGACTGCAAATATTTAATTTAAGCCCAGGGGAGCAATTTAATTTCTTTGTTGTTATTGTTAAAAAATACCATTATGTTTTTCTACAAACAGATTCATTGGTTGGTTACGATAACACACTTCCTCCCTCAAGGACTTCGGCAGTGCGTGAAGTAATACCTGTTACATGGTTTGAAATCACAGAGAATTGAAGTCTTCACGTAGTCACTCACGTGACTCCGAAGTAAAATAGTAAGATTAAACGAGAACTTACCAGTTTGAAGTTTGATCTGTATTTTATGAGGAGTAACGATGAGGGATTACGTGCCCTCCGCTCCCACCCTCAATAATATGGGTCAAACTGATAAACTGATGTCTCCTTGTCTTTACTATGTTTACTTCAATAACTGTGTCTATCTGTGATTCCACACCGCTGCTTTGAAGTATGCCGCGCATGCGTGCTGAGCGGGCTCTTCACGTAATCCCTCATCGTAACTCCTCATAAAATACAGATCAAACTTCAAACTGGTAAGTTCTCGTTTAATCTTACTATTTTGGTTCATTTCAATTTACCTTCCTCAGCTTCAAAGGCAGCAATTGAACATAACATTGGCCAGCAGAGGTTTGGTACATGTTACATCGAAGCCAAAGGTTATCAGAGAAAGGCAGGGTCAAAGTGTTGCTAAAAACTCAGTGAAAGTTTCTCTCAGTTTATTACTCTTGTGAAATAGTGATAACTCATGTTACCTCTGCACAATATATTGAACAATAGCAAACATATTGTGCAACCAAATATTATACCTATCAGTAGATAGACACAAAAAGATGTAGTGGGACAGTGGGACAGGCAGCACCTCTGGAAAGAAGGAGTGGGTGACGTTTCAGATCGAGACCCTTCTTTCTCTCCAGAAATGCTGCCTGTTCCGCTGAGTTACTCCAGCATTTTGTGTCTATCTTTGGTTTAAACCAGCATCTGCAGTTCCTTCCAACATACTACATCCATCATTTGGCCTGGTCTCTGCTTCTTCTTGCGTATGGTGTGCACAGCCTAAAATTGTAGGACGTCTTGTACTATTTGATCTTTTTTGATTGTGCATGCCAGGTTAATTGCATTCATTGAGGTTGCAATCTCCCACCCTGGTCTCTGCTCATTACAAGATAATCAAGCTATTCAGAGTTTCATATTGTTCATCATTTAGAACTTTTTATACATATTATAGTGGATTTTAGCTACCGAAGAGTAATCATTTAATAGAGGAGATACAGCAACCAATTTCTCATTATTAATTTCCTACAGATAGCATTGCGATGATTCCTATATAATTTGCTTTAAAATAAAGACAGATTTCCTCATCCACTTCAAAGTGGAATTTACCTTGGATAAAGGGGAAAGGCAACAATTAAACATCTCATCTGTAGATGGGATTTGAGATATCGTACCACTCCATCAGCACTGCAATGAATTGCTGGTCACATCGTTTGCGCAAGTCTTAGAATCCCGAATCTCGGGGACAAGAGAGCTGCCTCGTGAACCATGGTTGTCACAGACACACAATCCCTTAAATTATTATCACATTAGCAGCAAATATTTATAGAACGTGGATGACAGTGGCAAGACCAGCATAAATTACACATCCTTAATGGCCCCGAGGGGGTAACAATGGTCAGCTTCTTGAATTTGTGTGGTCCTGGTTTTAAAAGCACTTACAAGATGATCTTGGATAGGGAGCTTTAGAGCCACTGATCATGATGAAATGTAGTTTAATTTATCCTTTAACTGCAAAGGTCATTTAAAATAATAACAGGAACTGCAGAGCACCCAAAAGGGGGAAAAAAAACATTGACACCGATTATAGAAAAGTATTAGGTACAGCACTGTGGCATAGCTGATAGAGCTGCCAGCTCATTGTGCCAGAGACCTGGGTTTGATCCTGACCTTGGCTGCTGTCTGTGTGGAGATTTCACGATCCCCCCTGTGACCGTGTGGGAAAGAAAGCCGGAAAAGAGGAGAGGCAGGACAAGGATTAAGTGGAAACACGTAAGGGGGAGTTTTGATAGCCAGATGGTTGGGCAAAGGCAAGAGATGATAAGCCTTGGCACAAAAGGATTGAAGAGATGTGAATTGTGAAGCCTGTGGAAGGAATGTGGAGGTATGTTGCAAAGCCTACCTGAAGCGTCGCTGAAAATCTGTCGCTGCGGGTGTGCGCGATTTTGGCGCCGTTTAGAGGGGGCGGGTTTAAAACGCGATTTTCTCTAGGCTGTTCCAATCGAAGATGTTCAGCCTTGTAAAATATTAACGAAAAATCGCTGAAAGACCCCGTCGCAAAAGCTATTATTAGTTTTAAAGGCCTTGAATAATAGTTATAGTAGTTTAAAAATCAATCTCTAAACCCGCGACCACCAGCAACCGCAGGGTCTCATAAAGCAGACAATTGAAGGTAAGCTGTATATTTTTACATTAAAAAGGGCTTCTAAAGATCCCTTTATACAAAGTTTAATATTGCGAGAAGCTCATTTTGGGCCCATTATATCCCGCAGTATTTTTCTCGGCATTTGGGGGCACAAATCTACCGCAATGTGAATGTTCTAAACCAGCGCGTTCCACAGGATCCCACTGGAAAGCTGATTTAAATGGACTTTAATTTACAGCAATTGAACACTAAATTCCTTCCATTTGGTCTATAAATTAATGTAAATGAGATTTAAAAATCATGTTTTATTGTGAATTATTTGTGAATATTATTTGGACATTTAGGCTATTTAAAAATGTTAATCATTTATTAAGAAATGGATAGATGTTTAGATCTAGTAATTGAAGTCTGAAATTAGCTACAATTAGGTAACTAACTAATTATATGCTTTAATTTCAGGTCATCCAAGTAAGATTATTTTATATTTGTTTCAGAATGCTTCAATCTATGATAACTGAAAATTTCATTCAGTTCTCTTAATTTTTAAGAAAGTTATGGGCTTTTGACTGTTCACGATCACAGCTTTTTTGTTATGTCCATAGAAAATCAATAGGGAACAAGATGCTCATTTCCGAGTATGAAAATGGCCATAACTTTTTTAATACTTGAGATATGAAAGTGAATTAGGTGTCAAATTAAACTTATTTTTATGCTTTATCTGATGGGATAAATTGCAGACTTGATTTTTTAAATCTCTAAATTTTGTAACATTGCTAGAATGTGGGAGGAAATGGAGGGAAGAAACAGGTGTGAAATAGGGGAACATAGGGGTAGAAGGGGAGTTGGAAGAAGTAGGGGAAAGTTGGGTTTGTAGTTAGCTAAAATTGGTGAATTCAATGTTGGTACCATTGGGTTGTAAGCTACCCAAGCAGAATATGAGGTGCTGTTCCTTAAGTTTTCAAACTGCAGGGGGTCCCTGTTTGGAGGTAATGGATGAGGGTATGGGGACAGTCCCTATACCTCCTCCCTCACCTCCATCCAGGGATACTAATAGTCTTTTCAGGTGAAACAGAGGTTCATGTCAACGTCCTCTAATCTCATCTACTGCATCTGATGTTCCTCATGGGGCTCCTGTACATCAGTGAGATCAAGTGTAGACTCAGCTACCATTTCTTCTTACACTTGTGTTTGGTCTGTCAAGGCCTACTGGATCGCCCATTTGCTAACCATTTTAACTACTCCGCCCATTCCCATACTTACCTTTCTCTTCTGGGCCTCCTCCAGTGAGGCCACACTCAAACATGACAGCACCTCATAATCAGTCCGAAGGAGAGTCCAGACCTGAAATGTCTCCTATCCATGTGCTCCATATATGCTGCTTGACCTGTTAAGCTATTCCAGGACTTTTGTGTCTTTTTTTTGTAAAACACCATCTGCAGTTCATTGTATCTATCAATTTAATGTGTTTTGCAGCAACCTGGCACAAAGCTTTAGAATATAGCAATGTAACAATGGCCCAAACAGTGGAGCCGCTGCCCAGAGTTCAATCCTAACCTCTGGGGCAGTCTTTGCACAGTCTGCATAATCTCCCTGTCTGACTGCCTAGGTTTCCTTCTGGTGTTTAGTTTTGTTTAGTTCAGTGATACAGAGGACCTTTGGCCCTTCGGCCCACTGGGTCCGCACCACCCAACATTAATACTATCCTACACTCACTGGGGGACAATTTTTACATTTACCAAGTCAATTTACCTACAAACCTGTACGTCTTTGGAGTGTGGGAGGAAACCGAAGATCTTGGAGAAAACCCACACGGTCACAGGGAGAACGTACAAACTCCGTACAACCAGCACCCGTGATCAGGGTCGAACCCGTGTCTGCAGTGCTGCAAGTGCTGTAAGTCAGCAACTCTACCACTGCACAACCTTGACCGCCTTTTCTCCCATATCCCAAAGATTTGCTGGTTGCTAGGCTAATTGGCCTCTGTAAATTCTTACTAACACATAGGTTTTTGATTGTAAGATACAATGTTGAAACAGACCCTTCAGCCCAACGATGATCTACATTCTCCCATTCACACTAGTTCTATGTTATCCTACTTTCGCATCCACTCCCATCACAACTGCTGCTATTTACAGCGGCCAATTAACCCACAAACTCGCACATCTTTGGGATGTGGATGGAAACTAGAGTGTTTGGATGAAACCCACGTTGTCACAGGGATAATGTGCAAACTCCACAGACAGCACCCAAGTTTAGGATCGAACCCGGGTCCTTGGCACTGCGATGCAGCAGCCCTCGCAGCTACACCATTGTGCTGCCCTTAAAGTGATTTGTAAAATCTAGAAGGGTTTGCGAGGATCTGAGAGGACTAAAATGGGATTGGTATAAAAAGGTGCTTGATGGTTGGTGTGTCTCGATGGGTCGAAGGGCTGGTTTCCATGTTAAATATCTACACAACTTTAAAATGAAAGGATCAATAATGTTTTGTTAAGTCTTTGTTAGTCTCAATTAATAGAAAATCATGAGAGATTATCCATGGCAGGGGAAAAAACAGAGTGAGTGAGTGAGTGGGGTGAGTTTATTAGCAAAAGGCAATTTTTCCCAATATTAAAACAGCAGTGATGATCTTGACCCGAAACGTCACCCATTCCTTCTCTCCAGAGATGCTGCCTGTTCCGCTGAGTTACTACAGCTTTTTGTGTCTATCTTCTGATGAGACTTTATTGTCACTTGTACCGAGCTTGGAGCAGTGAAAAAAATAGAGTGGGTTTTCTGGTCCAGAGGGTAGAATTGGCATCCTTTGTTTAGAGATTAGGTGAGATGAAAGGAAATTGTGCCTGTGGACAAGTATGATGATTCACCACCCTTTATCTCATTACCAGAGCTACATTTGATGGTGTTACTTCACGATTGTACAATCATCTGCCTGCACAGATCTGAATAGCAATTCCCAGGTGTGGTCACGTGGTGCTGTGAGGGATGCCACTGTCACATGCTCTCTGTGTGGCGTTTGTATGTTCTCTCTGTGCTTGTGAGGAATTTCCCTTGGGTACTCTAGTTTAGTTTAGTTCAGTTTAGTTTAGAGATATAGCGTGGAAACAGGCCCTTCGGTCCACCGAGTCCGTGCCGACCAGCGATCCCAGCACATTAACACTATCCTACATACACTCGGCATGGGTTACTGATTGTGGATGATCAGCCATTTTCATAATGAATGGCGGTGCAGGCTCGAAGGGCCAAATGGCCTCTTCCTGTACCTATTTCCTCTGTTTCTATGTTTCTATAGACTACAGCTCTCTTTAATACCATTATACCATCCAAGCTCATCACCAAACTCGTGGGACTTGGTGTCACATTCATCTCTGCAACTGGATCCTCGACTTCCTGACCAACAGACCCCAATCAGTGAGGATAGGGGACAAATCATACTCCACGATAATCCTCCACACGGGTGCTCCGCAAGGATGCGTTCTCAGCCGCCTTCTTTACACCTTGTACACCCACGACAGTGCAGACATGTACATATCTAATTCAATTTACAAATTCGCAGATGACACCACCATTGTGGGCTGGATATCAAATAATGATGAGATGGAGTACAGGAAGGAGATTGAGAACCTTGTGTCCACATGTTGAGACACCAACCTTTCTCTCAACGTCAGCAAGACAAAGGAGCTAGTGATCGACTTCAAAAAGCAAAGCGGTACACACACCCCAGTTTGCATTGATGGTACCGAAGTAGAGATGGTCGAAAACTTCACATTCCTCAGAGTCAATATCAAGACCAACTTTTCCTGCCCACCCATATTGAAGCAACGACCAAGAGGGCACACCAATGCCTCTACTTCCTTAAAAAAACATTTTGCATTTTTCAATAATTGAAGAATTGGACAGGTTGTTTTCAGCAATGGCGAATGCGTTGAAAATCTATGTCAAATTTCCAAAAGTTACAACCAATCTTTACAGGTATTAATGTTTCTACAGCTGTAGGATGAAGTAGCCCATGATTACAATTGTCAGCCATCACAAGTGAGAAGTATGCTACAATACAAGTTGATATGAATGAGGAGAGGGTAATATGTGGCTGAGGAGATGCAAGAAGTGTGAACCTGGATAGTATGCATTGAATAACTGGACAAAAAATTAAGGTTCAAAATTGAAGCAGCTTCATGAAAAACAAGAATTTGGTTTCAATTTTTTAATCATTCCTAATTGTCCGGAAGAACCTATAATTGTTCTTCAGTAGGTTATGGTTCAAGAATATCCATGCCTGCCAATGCATCCGCCTTGAGTGACTGAGCACTAGCCAACGTCAAACCTCCATGGAAGTTCACAAGTTCACTTCACAAGTTATATGAGCAGAATTAGGCCAGTTGATCTATCAAGTCTACTCCGCCATTCAATTATGGCTGATCTCTGCCTCCTTATCCCATTTTCCTGCCTTCTCCCCATAACACTTGACACCCCTTCTAATCAAGAATGTGTCTATCTCTGCCTAAAAAATATCCACTGATTTGGCCCCCACAGCCATCTGTGGCAATGAGTTCCACAGATTAACTCCCCTCTGGCTAAAGAAATTCCTCCTCACCTCCTTTCTAAAAGAGTGTCCTTTAATTCTGAAGACTGGTTTCCAGAGGGCTAGTATGGATATTTTTGGCCAAATGGATTCTTGCGGTGGCAGAACAGTCACTCAAGCCTGATGCTGGCAGCTCACTCATGGCTGGTGGGCTAGCAGTTGACTCATGGCTATTCCTTCAAATATCATTTCAAGCAGGGTGCAAGGCCACCAAATTCAAATGCAGTTTCCTACCATTTCAAGCAGGGTGCAAGGCCACCAAATTCAAATGCAGTTTCCTACCATTTCAAGCAGGGTGCAAGGCCACCAAATTCAATTGCAGTTTCATACCGCTTCAAGCAGGGTGCAAGGCCACCAAATTCAGGTGCAGTTTCCTACCACTTCAAGCAGGGTGCAAGGACACCGAATTCAAGTGCAGTTTACGACCACTTCAAGCAGGGTACAAGGCCATCAAATTCAAGTGCAGTTTCATGCCACTTCAAGCAGGGTGCAATGCCACCAAATTCAAGTGCAGTTTTATGCTATTTCAAGCAGGGTGCAATGCCACCAAATTTAAGTGTGGTTCAAACCATTTCAAGAATGGGACTTGGTGTCACATTATCTAAATTATCTATTATCTAAATGGTGGCCGACTAGGAAAAGGGGAGATGCAGCGAGACCTGGGTGTCATGGTACACCAGTCATTGAAAGTGGGCATGCAGGTGCAGCAGGCAGTGAAGAAAGCGAATGGTATGTTAGCTTTCATAGCAAAAGGATTTGAGTATAGGAGCAGGGAGGTTCTACTGCAGTTGTACAGGGTCTTGGTGAGACCACACCTGGAGTATTGCATACAGTTTTGGTCTCCAAATCTGAGGAAGGACATTATTGCCATAGAGGGAGTGCAGAGAAGGTTCACCAGACTGATTACTGGGATGTCAGGACTGTCTTATGAAGAAAGACTGGATAGACTTGGTTTATACTCTCTAGAATTTAGGAGATTGAGAGGGGATCTTATAGAAACTTACAAAATTCTTAAGGGGTTGGACAGGCTAGATGCAGGAAGATTGCTCCCGATGTTGGGGAAGTCCAGGACAAGGGGTCACAGCTTAAGGTAAGGGGGAAATCCTTTAAAACCGAGATGAGAAGAACTTTTTTCACACAGAGAGTGGTGAATCTCTGGAACTCCCTGCCACAGAGGGTAGTCGAGGCCAGTTCATTGGCTATATTTAAGAGGGAGTTAGATGTGGCCCTTGTGGCTAAGGGGATCAGAGGGTATGGAGAGAAGGCAGGTACGGGATACTGAGTTGGATGATCAGCCATGATCATATTGAATGGCGGTGCAGGCTCGAAGGGCCGAATGGCCTACTCCTGCACCTAATTTCTATGTTTCTATGTTTCTAAGAAGGGTGCAAGACCACCAAATTCAAGTGCAGTTTTATGTCATTTCAAGCAGGGTGGAAGGCCACCAAATTCAAGTGCAGTTTCATGCCACCAAGCAGGGTGCAAGGCCACCAAATTCAAGTGCAGATTAATGCGACATCAAGCAGGGTGCAAGGCCACCAAATGCTTGTGCAGTTTCATGCCATTTCAAGCAAGGTGCAAGGCCACCAAATTCAAGTGCAGTTTCATACCACTTTAAGCAGGGTGCAAGACAACCAAATTGAAGTGCAGTTTCATACCATTTCAATCAGGGTGCAAGGCCACCAAAATCAAGTGCAGTTTCATACCATTTCATGCAAGGTGCAAGGCCACCTAATTCAAATGCCGTTTCATACCATTTCATGCAGGGTGCCAGGTCACCATATTCAAATGCAGTTTCATACCATTTCAAAGCAGGGTGAAACCACCATAAAACCACTATAACATGACACAAAACACCACATAAACACCACACTCACAGTTCGGTAGACATTCAGTGTGTTCAGTTGATTCACAGCTCAGACAGAGTTGTGACCTGCCCCTCCCCCATCTTGCAGTGACTGAGCCATACCCACACTTCAGGGTTTTATAATCCCTCCCCTCTCCAACCGGAAAGGGCGTGGCCTTCATGGCGTGATTGACAGGAGACAGATTCTCAACATGTTTTTAAAAACGTTTATTTTTCATTGATGGGAAGATTCCTCTGCACCTGATGAGTGGCGGAGGACTGAGTAAGATGGCCAAAAATCACAGCCGTAAGTAGTAGCGTATTATCTAAAATCAATATAGAGTGCAAAGAGGAATTTGTCAAGTTTCCACCAACAATCTTTTTTGCAGTGCAGCATTTCAAAGCAGTTACCACAACCAACAACAACCATTTTTACAGTGCAGTATTTCAAAGCAGTTACCACCACCAATAACAACCATTTTTGCAGTGCAGCATTTCAAAGCAGTTACCACCACCAACAACCATTTTTGCAGTGCAGCATTTCAAAGCAGTTACCACCAACAACACAACCATTTTTGCAGTGCAGCATTTCAAAGCAGTTACCACCACCACCACCAACAAACATTTTTTGCAGTGCAGCATTTCAAAGCAGTTACCACCACCATCAACAACAACAACCATTTTTGCAGTGCAGCATTCCAAAGCAGTTACCACCACCACCACCACCAACAACAACCATTTTTGCAGTGCAGCATTTCAAAGCAGTTACCATCACCACCAACAATAACAACAATTTTGCAGTGCAGCATTTCAAAGCAGTTACCACCACCACCAACAACAACAACCATTTTTGCAGTGCAGCATTTTAAAGCAGTTACCACCAACAACAACAACCATTTTTGCGGTGCAGCAATTCAAAGCAGTTACCACCACCACCAACAACAACAACCATTTTTGCAGTGCAGCATTTCAAAGTAGTTACCACCACCAACAACATCAACAACAACCATTTTTGCCGTGCAGCATTTCAAAGCAGTTACCACCACCACCAACAACAACCATTTTTGCAGTGCAGCATTTCAAAGCAGTTACCACCACCAACAACCATTTTTCCAGTGCAGCTTTGCAAAGCAGTTACCACCACCAACAACAAACATTTTTGCAGTGCAGCATTTCAAAGCAGTTATCACCACCAACAACAACCATTTGCAGTGCAGCATTTCAAAGCAACCACATTTTCATTTTCAAACCACATTAAGGGCACTCACAGTTGAGCAAACATGTGTTCAGTTTTATTCACAGCTCAGAGAGACGTGACCCTCTCCCTTCCTCCATCTTGCAGGGACTGAGTGAGGCACAACACTTCCGTGTTTTATAGTCCCTCCCCCCATCCACCAGCAGGGACAGCAGAGAGAATGTAAACATTTTTTAAACTTAATAACTCTTTTATTTTTAATCGATGTGAACAATCCTCTTGTCCTGCGCAGCGAAGCGGGACTCTGAGTAAGATGGCAAAAATATCACAGCCGTAAGTGGAAGCAGTTTTTCAAAAATCATGAAACAGAAAACAGGAAGTGGTCAATATCTTACTTTTAGTAATATAGATTTTTCTATGATCTAGCATTTGTAGTTAGTGGGAATATGACCGGAAACAATTCTTCCACATGTGTGGATTGTGATCAATAAATTAAATATGAGATTTTATTGATTGATGTAGATTAGTGTGTGTTAGCAGTCTTTGCTTCAACATATGAGGAGAGGATAGTATGTAGTAAAAGGGGGAACATAAACACAAAATGCTGGAGTAGCTCAGCGGGACAGGCGGCATCGCTGGAGAGAAGGAATGGGTAAAGTTTCGGGTGGAGACCCTTCTTCAGTACAAGGGTCACTGAAACGCCACCCATTCTTTCTCTCCAGAGATGCCGCCTGTCCCGCTGAGTTACTGCAGCATTTTGTGTCTATCTTTGGTATAAACCAGTATGTGCACTTCCTTCCTGCAGAAAAGGGAAAGATAACAGCCCTTATTTAGATCCTTTATGATATGTATGGTACTATATTGTGGACGGATAGATTCAGAACAACTCCTGGTAAACAACGAACAGCTGGCCATCCCCTGCTTCAGAACCATTTAAATGCTCATGAAGTATTCAAGCTATTGATAAGATCATAAGAGATCAGAGCAGAATTAGGCCATTCGGCCCATCAAGTCTACTCTGCCATTCAATCATGCCTGATCTATTTCTCACCCCATTCTTCTGCCTTCTCCCTGCAACTCCTGACACCCGTACTAATTAAGAATCTATCTATCTCTGCCTTAAATATATCCAATGCCTTGGCCTTCACAGCCTTCTGATTCACCACCCTTTGACAAAATAAATGTCTCCTCTTCTCCTTGCTAAATCAACGTCCTTTAATAAGTCCTAGGCTCTCCCACTAGTGGAAACATCCTCTCCACATCCACTCTATCCAAGACTTTCACAATTCCGTACGTTTCATTGAGGTCCCCCCTCATTCTTCTAAACTCCAGCGAGTACAGGCCAATTGCTGTCAAATGCTCATCATATGTTAATTGATAAAGAAAACAATAAGAAACACAAGAACGTTGAAAACATGTAAATAAATGGAATTATTTAAAACAAATCAATCCCTCGATTTACCTTCCCCTAAGAGGACCTAAATCATGATTACACTGACTCTGATTTTCAAGATGAGCTCAAGGAACCAGCCCATATTAGTGCGTAGTTGAGAAAAGAAACTGATGGTCAGCTGATAGAAACTTTGGAAAGTGTGTGTGTTTACTTGGAATTCCTGATACTGCAAGCAGTTCATAAACACAGATATAAACAGCCGCACACTGGGCTGGTTTTGATATTTCACCGCAAAATCACTTCAATTTTCTCTGAAGGTTTTGACAACTGGTGGAATATAGAGAACTGAGTTTTGAGAAACATAACTTAGGTTCTAGTGAATATGAAAGTCCCACTGAAAACCACCTTCAGACCTGCACCAGTATCTTAGAATGCGAATATCCTTCAGATGTATTAGCTGTGGAAAATGAAAGTGACATTATTACATCTGGAATGTGTAGTTCTGATTCTGTAGATGAAACATACCTTTACAGCAATATCTACGAAATTGGATTTTGCCCACGTTACATTTGGCTTAGAAATGCCAATGGTGTTATTGGCGGTAAAGTGATAAAAAAAGATTACCTTTCCCCAATGCTGTCATGGTTTTCCTTAGTGAGCAGAAATAATATAAAAATAACCATGTTCACTTGGATAGATTTTTTTCCCCAGACATTTCCATTTTCTTGGTGTGCTGTTTATTTGACAGAATTGTAAAATGTCAGAAGCAGGGTAAAAAAAAAGGAGTGCTTTCACCTGCTAAATTCAAGTCCCAAATGGCTGTAGCTCAAACAAAGCCATTTACTGGTGAATTGCTTGTGATGCAGTCTGGATATTCATGACCATAGTTTGTACTGATAGGTATGACCTTCCAAAATGGAAAGGTATAGCATTAAAATGAACTGTTCTTTCTCATGCCAATACCTTCGGATTAGTGGCAATAGTCGTGAAATTTCATTTAAAATGATTTATTTAATCTGTCAGCATTTTCTGAGCAATCAAGCAGAACATTATTGCTGGAGTCGATTTGTCGAGTGAAGTAAAGTTCTATAATGGTGGATCATGAGAAGTTTCTTATTTCTGAAAACTTGCTCCTTAGAATTTCATATATCTTTATCATAAACTTGTTCAAGCAAGTATAAAAAAAAAGCAAATTATCCAAAATTTAAGATTCAGAAGTGGTTATTTGTTATGTGCAGCAGGTATGATGACGCTGCTGGGTACTGTCCTTCCGTTTATATTGTCCTTCGTACGGTATTGTCTGTATTATTTATTGTGGTGTACGTGGTGGTTGTATTGTACTGTATTGTATCTGTCTGAGAGCGAACCAAGACACATTCCTATCAACTTGTTGACATGGCAATAAATTTCTTGAATCTTGATCTACAGTTGGGTTCGAACCCGGGTCTTAGGCACCAAGGTAATAACTCTACCGCTACGCATTGTGCCGCCCTTATGTTTCAGATGTTTCCATCAATACTTAAGTCATATAGTAACCAAGAATGATCTACATCCTATCAAATTAGAATTTACATGTCAAGAAATTGCCTAGTTCCGAGAATATCTCAGGTCAGATCTACTGCAGATTCAATTTCTTCATCTACGTAATGAATTATAAGAAATTTAGTAATGTTGTTTAGAAACATAGCATGTAAACAGTGGTCCACCGGGTCTACGCCAGCCGGTGATCACCCATTCACACTAGTTCTGTGATCCCACGTTCTCATGCACACCCTACACACGAGGGGCAATGTTACGGAGGTAATTGTTTGGGATGTGTGAGGAAACTGGAGCACCTTGAGGAATTCCTCCTCTTGTGTCAGTAGAATATGCAATTGGGAAAAGAAGTTCCACGGAACCGCATGACAATCCGCATGATAGCTCCAAAGATCCACCATTGTAGAAGAAGTGGCAATCCCAACGCCTGGATGAAATCGACATAAAACTGAGGACCTGACCAGTTTGTAAGTGCACTTGACATGTCTCAGCTGAGCAATAAAGCTACAATTTGGCTTTCTTCCCAACCAATTGTTCAAGCGCTTTTGATTGCAACATGCGCCTTAATTTAGTTCAACAAAGAAACTGACAAGTTACTAAAGAACCATTTATGTAAAGAACCAAAATAAGAGATTTGTTAAAAAGAACGTGCAGTGTCTTTTGTCAGTTCTGCTATGACTATTTTGTAGGACCCTTCTTCAGACTGAAAGTTGTGGGAAAGGGAAATGAGGGATATAGACGATGATGTCCAGAGATATAGAACAAATGAATGATAGATATGCAAAAAAGTAATAACTATAAAGGAAACAGGCCATTCTTAGCCAGGTGAGAACGAGAAGCCGGTCTGACTTGGGTAGGGAAGGGAAAAAGGGAGAGGGAATGCAGGGGTTACTTGAAGTTAGAGAAATCAATATTCGTACCACTGGGCTGTAAACTGCCCAAGCAAATCATGAGATGTTGTTCCTTCAATTTTTGTTTAACATACTCTGGCAATGAAGGAGGCCTAGGACAGAAAGGTCAATGTAGGAATGGGAAGGGAAATTAAACTGTTTAGCAACCCAGAGATCAGGTATGTCCCTGGATGGTTATCTCAAATCAATATGTCCAATTCCCATATAAGTTATATATATATATGTATATATATATATATGAGATATATATTCCCATATAAGTTCATACCAGATGGAATGAACATTGAATTCTCCCAATTTTGCTAGCCCTTGCTGTCTCCTCCCCTTCTTTAACCCTCGAGCTGTCTCCTCCCATCCCCCCGCCCTCGGGCTCCTCCTCCTCCCTTTTTCCTTCCTTCTCCCCCCCACCCCCCATCAGTCTGAAGAAGGGTTTCGGCCCGAAACGTCGCCTATTTCCTTCGCTCCATAGATGCTGCTGCACCCGTTGAGTTTCTCCAGCATTTTTGTGTACCTCCCATATAAGTTATGTTTGCTTGCAGCTATGACATTTAGCAGAGAGGATCAGGAGGTCAAAGTAACGCTGATGCTACGTTGAGATTGTCAGCCCTAGCACAAGTCACTAAAAAATAAACATATTTTACTTCACATTTAGATGATAACTAGACTAAGTGGGACCCATTGGGTCCCATGTTCACACAGGAGGCTGGTCCCTCAATGCAATATTCCACCTCTCCACCAATTCCAATATTCCACCACTCAAGCATTCCCCCCAATTGCGCAGGCGTGGCAGACGGGTTCCCGTTGTGATGCTCCTGATCACCCCTCCTCCCCCCATTCCGCCCCTTGCTCTCCCCCCCATGCACTCACTCCATCCCCCTCTCAAACCCCCCCATCGACTCTTAGCAGCTCTCCGGTGGCGCAGCCATTCCCTCCCATAGGGTTCACATTGTGGCGTACAACACGCAGGTATTACTGTGCAGGTGTAGCTGACAGGCACAGCAACTGGTAAAGGGATTAATTACAGCTTAAAATGTGAATAACTTAAAATATAATAACAATTTAAACGTTAAAGAGGAGATTTATTCAGTCCATTCTTTCTTGATGCATCTCTTGTTGCATTCTGCAGCCAGGGGAGAGGTTCGGCTTCAGGCAGGGGCTGTCGGGGGCCAGTGGGGGGGGGCTTCCTGCAGCTTGGGGAGGGGAACGGCATCAGGTGGGGCTGTCAGGGGCCGGTGGGGGAGAGGGGAGCGTCCTGCAGCCAGGGGACGGCTTCAGGCGGTGCCCAGTGTGGGGGGGGGGGGGGCTTTCTGGAGGGCTAGTATGGGTGTTGTGGGACGATGGGACTGGTTTGCAGAGGGCTAGTATGGACATTGTTGGCCAAATGGATTCTTTAGCTAGTCCTGCTGCTGGGGACGGGGAGGCTTCAGGTTAGGGCTGGCGGGAGCGTTCTGTAACTGGGGGAGGGTGACGGCTTCAAGTAGGGGCCGGTTGGGGGAGGGGAGTGCTGCCATGGCCAACCGCTGCCGTGGCCTGCCGCTGCTATGGCCTGCTGCTGGGGGGGGAGTGAGTGGGAGGGGGAGGTGAGCCCCGCCAGCGCCCTACACCGCCAGCGCCCTACACTGCCAGCGCCCGGCCCCACCAGTGACCGGCCCCGCCAGCGCCCAGCTCCCTCAATCCACCCGCTCTCACTCCTCACTTCCCCAGGATATCGAGTTTGCAACAATTGGGCAGGCTCTGCGCTCCGGGTGGCTTGTGGACTCAAAGTTCACTCACTCGCGGCTTGTGGACTCTCAGTTCACTCACTCGCGGCTTGTGGACTCACAGTTCATTCACTCATGGCTTGTGGACTCACAGTTCACTCACTCACGGCTTGTGGACTCACAGTTCAATCAGTCACGGCTTGTGGACTCACAGTTCACTCACTCACAGTTTGTGGACTCAAAATTCACTCACTCATGGTTTGAGGACTCACAGTTCACTCACTCAAGGCTTGTGGACTCACAGTTCACTCAGTCATGGCTTGTGGACTCACCGTTCACTCAGTCACGACTTGGGGACTCATAGTTCAGCCACTCACAGCTTGTGGACTCGCAGTTCACTCAGTCAAGGCTTGTGGACTCAGAGTTCACTCAGTCAGGGCTTGTGGACTCACAGTTCACTCAGTCACGGCTTGTGGACTCACAGTTCTGTACTCAACTCTCACTTCCGGGCTGACTGACTCACACCCGACTTCTGGACTCACGCCTCCAGGGCTTTATTCTCCTCGCACGGGTGATTGACAGCGGGTACCTTCATGGTAACTGACAGGTGAGAAGACCAATCTGCTGATCTCACGATTTTTTAAACCTTCATAATTTTTGTAATATTCCACTGATCCAAACAAATCTTGGTGCGCTTGGAGCAGAGGAGAACGGGGAGTAAGGTGGCGAAAAAATCCTAGCGGTATAGTGTGCCGTTTTTACGCAAATTTAAAAACAACGCAAACCAGAAGAGGACGGGATGAGAGTTTTTGTAATAGTAAAGATAGATAGATAGAAGATAGAGAGATAGATAGATATAGATATAAGTGGAAGTTAGATATAGATGTTATCTGGGACTTAAAGCGAAGTAAAGAGACTTTGTTTTAGCCAGGACATTGCCAATGGTTTGTTGGCTCACAAATTAGATTCAGTCCATTTCCCTCCACAGATACAGCCTGGCATGCTGAGTTCCTGCAGCACTTTGTTTAAAAAAAATATAAGCAGAACATGTCTGCAAGAGGTTAGCGGCTGTGATTTTACATGCAAACTGATAGAGTTTGTTCACTGTGAAATTGGATACATTGGCAAGGAACAGCTTAATTGATTGACTGCTGATGATCCATTAAACAGCAGCTGGGAATTGTTGTCCAGCACTGATGGCCTAAGGCAAGTCAGAAGATTCTGAGTATCTTTATTCCTATGTTGATTTAAGAAGACTGAGCCATAAAAAAACCCCATTAAAATAAATAAACTTGTGGTACCAGCGGGGATATGTGAAGAGCTAAATCAGTTGCTCTTTCAACATATACTGGCATTACAGATTGTACTCGTACAGTCTGAGATTGTCTCTGTTGATAATGATAATGCTCTAGCTTAAATAATGCTTCAAAATATAGTATTTGTTTGGCATATTGATGCTAGCTAAATAAGGAAACATTACTTCAAGAAGAATCTGTGGCTGGCTCTTGTGTGAATGTTGTGAATTAAAAGCCCATGTTAGTGTATTATTATTAAGATTAAACAAACAGTCATGGGTGCCATAAATTACCTATCTTCGACCTGGATAAAAGCAGCAACTGCTCATGTGGCAAAGGACCTTCTGCTTTTAAAGTGCTTCTTATGACTGCATCTTTATTTAGGATTGACCGTGACATATTGGGAGGGAGATGGAAAATGTGTGACCAGTGGTCTTTGGATTCTTTTGAACTTCTACAGGTGTACAGTAGAGAGCATTTTGACTGGTTGCATCACGGACTGGTTCAACAACTCACATGCCCATGAGCGAAGAAGACTGCAAAACATTATGAACACTGCCCGGTCCTTCACGGGCTTTGACCTCCCCACCATCGAAGGGATTTACAGGAGTCACTGCCTCAAAAAGTCAGCCAGCATCATCAAAGAACCACACCACCCAGGCCACACACTCATCTCACCCCTGCCATCGGGAAGGTACCAGAGCCTGAGAACTGTAACGTCCAGGTTCATGATCAGCTTCTTCCCTAAAGCCATCAGGCTATTAAACACTACAACCTCCAAATAAGCTCTGAACTACATAGACTATTATTGTTATTATTGTAGTATTATTGTCTGTTTGTTTTTTATGTGTACTTATGCGTGTGTGTATATACACACACTGAACTTTAAAAAATATATTATATTGTTTACAATGTACTAGGTTTACATATTCTGTGGTGCTGCAGTAAGTAAGAATGTCATTTTTCTATCTGGGACATATGACAATGAAACACTCTTGACTCTTGACTCTTGATTCTGACATCACTGAATAAACAGCCTAGAAGTGGTCAGTAAGATTAAATTGCCTGAGCAGATATTTACCTTTCTCCAGATAAGCTGTAATACCTGAAGTTTGAACATTCTTATCACTTAAATGTTAGTTATTTTGTATTAATACTTGTGTACGTATATTGATTAAATAGGAATTGATATAATCTACTGTATCCATTGTTCAAGATGTGGACTCATACATCGGTGAGACCAAACATAGACGTTGTTTCGCTGAATAACTTTGCTCAGTCCGCCTGGACCTACCTGATCTTCCGGTTGCTAAACACTTTAATTCTCCTTCTCATTCCCTCACTGACTTTTCTGTCCTAGGTCTCCTCCATTGTCAGAGTGAGGCTAATGCAAATTGGAGGAACAACATCTCATATTTCACTTGGGCAGCATACAGCCCAGTGGTATGAATATTGATTTCTCTAACTTCAAGTAACCCCAGTTTTCCCTCTCACTATCCTCCCCCACCCAAGTCGCACCACTACTCAACAATGTACCTCGGTGACTGCCAATCCACGCCCCCCCCCCCCCCCCGGGCACTCCTCCCACAGGAAAAACACTATGTCTGTATACATGTAAATAGCTTTATTCATTGAAATCATATTCTATGTCGCTCTTCCAGGGAGATGCTAACTGCATTTTGTCTGAATCTGATCTGAACCAGCTTCTCATTTTCACCCAACAAGCAGAGTGAGGCTAATGCAAATTGGAGGAACAACATCTCATATTTCACTTGGGCAGCATACAGCCCAGTGGTATGAATATTGATTTCTCTAACTTCAAGTAACCCCAGTTTTCCCTCTCACTATCCTCCCCCACCCAAGTCGCACCACTACTCAACAATGTACCTCGGTGACTGCCAATGCCCCCCCCCCCCCCCCGGGCACTCCTCCCACAGGAAAAACACTATGTCTGTATACAGAAATGGCCTGTTTCCTTTATCATCATTACTTCATCATCTAAATCTCTAACTTCCCTTTTCCATGACCAGTCTGAAGAAGGGTCTCGACCCAAAATGTCACCCATTCCTTCTCTCCAGAAATGCTGCCTGTCCTGCTGTGTTACTCCAGTTTTTTGTGTCTATCTTCAGTTTAGCCAGCATCCACAGTTCCTTTCCACATAATTGATATAATTGGACACGACAATGCTACTAACCAAAATGTTCCTTGAATTATATGTTTAGTTTGCTGCTAAAATACAGAAAACCTTTTTTCCTACCTTTCCACTGCTATCCATGCGTTCAAATGTAAAACAACAAAAGCGGAACTATGAATAATTGCATATTTCTACAATGCAAAGATATTATAAAGATGATTCTGCCCTGACCGTGAACTCCTCAACTACTTTCCATAAGTACATTTTGTAATTAGAGATCAATTATCATTGCATATTATGGAGTAGGGTAGAAATACGACTGTGGATTGTGGATAGGGTGAGCAGCTTTAAATACCTGGGAGTCTACATCACAGAGGATCTGACATGGGCAACACACACTGCCGTGCTGGTAAGAAAGGCAAGGCAGCACCTTTACCACCTCAGGCAAGTGAGTAAATTCAGAGTTTTTGTCAGGATCCTTCAATCCTTCTACTATGGTGCTGTAGAAAGTATACTGACCGGAAACATCTCAAACGGGTTTGGAAACAGCTCTGCCCATGACACGAAGGCTCTGCAGAGAGTAGCGCATTCGGCTGATCGCATCACGGGAACTACACTCCCCCCCCCCTCCCCCTTGCAGGACCTATACATCAGGAGGTTCAGATCCAGAGCCAGCAAGATAATGAAGGACACCTACCACCCCAGCAACGGACTGTTCTGGCAAGAACCTCTGCTGTCACGCTGTGAAAACAGAGAGGATGAGACAGAGTTTCTTCCCACAGGCCATCAGGATTGTAAACTCTGATCTCGCCAGGCTTAAATACTGTTGTGTCTTCCTTATTTTAAATGTAAATACTGATTCTGTTCTGTTCTGTTGTTTTACACAATCCGGCAAGATTTGCCACTTTCATTTCACTGTACATCTTGTATGTGTATGTGACAAATAAAGTTGACTTTACTTGACTTGAAACAATGTCAGAAATGTTTCTATTGTTGAGTTTCTCACTACAAAATTAAATCCACTTCCGCAATATTTAAACACATGCAATATGGCGAGCATGGCCCTAAGTCAAGACTAATCTGTAAGCTAAAGCAATCAATGAAGGAAATGCTACAAGAATTGGAGGTCATTGCTGATGAATGAACTGAGGTGTGATAAGGTTGTTGGTGGAAGAGCTTAAAAAAAATCCAGTACTTTTTCAAAATAGGGGTTTGAAAATCAAAAGTTTGTGACCTCAAGAGGTCAAGACATCAAGAGAGAATGAATGCATCTTTACACTGCAACACAGCGTATCCCACAATTGTTTCACACTCACTTCATTACTTTGGAAATGTAGTAAATGCTGCAATATAGTCAAAGTTACATACAATAGAATTCTAACAGTAATTTGAGAACTGGTCAGTTGGTTTAATATATATTGACGATAACACTATGAGTCAGTAGCGAGGCTGAAGTGCTGGATTAAATCTCCACTCTCTTTGGGGGCATTGGTTCGAATCCCACCGCTGCCATCATTGTTTCGCTGACTGGATAGCATGCAACAAAAGCTTTTCACTGCACCTCGGTACACGTGAAAATAAACTAAACTAATCTATCAAAACTTTCCTACTGGTGTACGTAGTAACGGATCAAATATTAGAACTTAGCATGGATGATCATTTGGAGCTCAAACGTATAAAAAAAAAATTTGATAGGTCAAGTTATTCCATGCTGGCAGTTAACAGCAGTCTCAGGGTTCATGGAATCAAGCTATCTTTGATGAGAAGGACATACTATTGTTCAAATATTGATGTTTAATATTACATGGGAAGGTGGAAGTTTGGATTTTATTTAAAAAAATACTTAACTTCTAGTTATAGATAACTAATTATAGACAAGCAATTATCAACAATAGAAGGCAGAACAAATAAATTCATTTAGTTTATTGTCACGTGTACCGAGGTACACTTTTGTACTGAGATAAGCTTTTGTTGCATGCTATCTCGCCAGCGGTAAGACAATACATGATTACAATCAAGCCATTCACAGTGTACAGATAAAGGATAATGGCTACATTCAAAATAAAATGTGCAAAATAAATGTGCAAAATAATGTCCAATAAAGTGAAATTACAGATTGTTCAGAGGTCTTCAATGAGGTAGATGGGAGATGAGGATTGCTTGCTGGTGAGGATGGTTCAGTTGCCTGATAACACCTGGGAAGAACTGTCCCTGAATCTAGAGCTTTGCCAGCTTATGGATGTTTATTGAGCAAAAATCACTGCTTGAATTTTAGAGTCATAGAGTCATAGAGTAATACAGTGTGCAAACAGGCCCTTCGGCCCAACTTGCCTACACTGGCCAACATCTGGAAGTGGCGGCGCTGCCCTGGCAGCAGCGGCTCACCTGCAGTCCGTTTGTTTTTACTTTTTTTGTGTTGTTTATTTCGTTTTGGCTAGTCCAGTTTTTGTTTTTTTAGTTTGTGTTTTGGGGGGGTGGGGTTGAAACGGGGCTTGCTGTCTCTCCCTGCGGGGGAATGCGACTTTTTTGTCGTATTCCCCTACTCTGCCTCCGTCTGCGCTGAGGCCTAATGGAGCTGACGACCTCGAGGCTCAGGAGGCAGAGCCCGCCAGGACTCACCCTGGGCTCGCTCTCGTGAGGACGGCCTGGCTCGGGTTTGGAACAGGGCTTCCGTGAGGGGCTGTGACGCTCCCGGGGGGCGGCCTGGTCCGAGGAAGGAACGTTGCTCCCATCGGAGTGTCCGAGCTCGGGGAGGTGCGGCGCTCCCAGCCCGAAGGAGGAGCGGCGCCCATGTTTGGACGGCCCAGCCCAAGGGAGGAGCGGCGCCCATGTCGGGGCTGCTCGGCCCGAGGGAGGAGTGGCGCCCATGTCGGGGCTGCCCGGCCCAGCCCGAGGGAGGAGCGGCGCCCATGTCGGGGCGGCCTGGCTCGAGGCTGAGACAGTAACGGCACTCACGTGAGGGCGATCCGGCTCGGGGCTGGAACGGTGCTCCGGTGGCTGGGATGGCGTTCTGGCGGCGGTGACCTGAGTCCGGGGTTCGGCCGCGGGCAGCAGGACTGGTGGACGGCAGCTTCGACCACCCCGGGGCCGCGGTGTTTGAGCCGTGGGACTGTTTGCTACATCGCCCGGTGGGGTATCGCCTCAGCGCAGAGAGAGAAGAGGAGGGAAGAGACTGCAGCCCTAAGACTTTTGCCTCCATCACAGTGAGAAGGTGCTATGTGGACTCACTGTGGTGGATGTTAATATGTGTTTATTGTTGTTTTTTTATTGTATTGTATGTATGTATGACTGCAGGCACGAAATTTCGTTCAGACTTCGGTCTGAATGACAATAAAGGAAACCTTGTAACCCTGAACATGTCCCAGCTGCAATAGTCCCACCTGCCTGCGCTTGGTCCATATCCTTCCAAACCTGTCCAAACCATGTAGCTGTCTAACTGTTTCTTAAATGATTGGATAGTCCCTGCATCAACTACCTCCTCTGGCAGCTTGTTCCATACACCCACCACACGTTGTGTGAATTTATCTCGGATTGAATTAAAAAAGATTACATGAAAAATCAGTAGCAGAAATAATTACCACTTGTCGTGGTCAAATAAATGTGCCTGCATTAAATTAAAATAAAGCAATCCACAGTTTTTTTCTCGTCATTATCTTGTTGCATTACTTTTTATTGTTTTTACATGGCAAGTTATTATTTTAGTTCCATTCATCAGTTTGGAACAGGATGTAAATGAAGAGTACAGAAATTAATTTGTGAATCTTTTATCCACACAACACTGTTGGTTGCCTTAATGAGTAATATGTCTTTACTTTCTGTTTTAGAATAAGCTTTAGCGTGTTTAAATAAATGGGATAATACTGTCATTGAAATGGCAGACAAATATATAGAGAAGTGGTCTTACCAACAGTGGTAATTTCGAAGTAATGTGATTAAAATGATGAAAATATAACTCATTTATTATAATTGAACTGGAACTGGAGCAGCAGCTGGATGCCCTCAGGGCCAATCGGGTCCTGGACAGGACCTACAGTGAGGTTTTCACACCAAGCATATAGGAAGAGTGAAGGTGAGTGACTGTGAGAAAGAGGAGTAAACGTGGAATGCAGGAGACCCCGGTGGCTGTACCTACTGAAAACAGGTACACCCTCTTGGGAGCGGATGATACGACAAGATTGAGTGGTAGCCAGGGCTGTGATTCCAACCCTGGTGCTGATGCTCAACGGGGAAGGGTGACGTCGGGCAGGAACGTAGTGGTGGGAGACTCCATCGTCGGACGTGTGGACAGAGGAGTCTGTGGCAGCAAGCGAGACTCCGGGATGGTGTGTTGCCTCCCTGGTGCCATGGTCCAGGACATCTTGGAGTGGCTGCACGACATCCTCAAGAGTGAGGAAGAGCAGCCGGAGGTTGTTGTGCATGTTGGCACGAATGATATAGGTTGGCAGTGGAAGGAGGTTCTGCAACAAGATTTTATGGAATTGGGCAGAAGACTGAAAAGCAGAACCTGCAGGGTAATGATCTCAGGAATGCTTCCAGAACCTTGTGCTGGTGAAGGTAGGAATAAGAAAATCAAGGATATGAATGTATGGCTGAGGAGTTGGTGCAGGGGGCAGGGATTCAGATTTCTGGATCATTAGGATGTCTTCCGGGGCAGGGGTGACCTGTATAAAAGGGACGGGATGCATTTAACTGGAGGGGGACCAAAATCCTAGCAGGATGGTTTGCTAATGCTACACGGAAGGGTTTAAACTAGATTGGCAGGGGGGTGGGATCTCGTGCAGGACAGAGGCACGTGAGAGGCCAGAAGTTTGTATGGAGGGTGGTGTGGGAAAGGTTTGTGGACAAAATAGGCAAAAAGCCGGAGAGCAAGGAAGGAAGGTTTGTTTGAACTGCACGTATTTTAATGCAAGGGGCTTTACGGGTAAGGCTGATGAGTTGAGGGCATGGATAGGTTCAAGCGACTGGGTCATTGTAGCCATGTATGAAACCTGGTTAAGGGAGGTGCAGGACTGGCAACTTAATGTTCCGGGGTAATAATAATAATAATAATAATAATATATTTTATTGTCATTGCACATAAGCGCAACGAGATTTGGTATGCAGCTTCCATCCCAAGTCATAACTTAAATAACTAATAACATTTAGATTTAGATACCCCGAGCACATGGTTTGTAAAAAGAACATTACAACAGTAAAATAGTCAAAACAGTTCAAACAGACTAAAGTGCAGATGTTGGACCATCCAAGGGATACAGTCCATGGGGTGGGGGCACTCAGCAGGGCCGGTTCAGAGCTGCTATAGCTCTGGGAATGAAGCTGTTCTTGAGTCTGGAGGTGCGGGCGTAGAAGGCCTTGTAACGTCTGCCGGAGGGAAGTAATTTGAACAGTCCATTACAAGGGTGTGAGGAGTCTTTATGGATGCTGACGGCCTTCCTGAAGCACCGTGTGTGGTAGATGCCCTCCAAGGCTGGTAGCTGTGTCCCAATAATCTTCTGCGCTCTGTGGACGGCGCGCTGAAGAGCTCTCCTCTCCGCCTCCGTGCAGCTGAGATACCACACAGAGATGCCATACGTTAATATGCTCTCTGTGGTGCAGCGGTAGAAGGTTGTCAGCAGCTGTTGGGGCAGTCCAGTCTTTTTTTAATGTTCTCAGGAAGAACAGTCGGTGCTGTGCCTTCTTGACCAGCGCAGCGGTGTTGGTGGACCATGTGAGGTCCTCTGAAATGTGAGTGCCCAGAAACTTAAAGCTGGACACTAATAGTCAATAATCAGCTCCTTGGTCTTGGAGGTGTTTAGTGACAAGTTGTTACATGCGCACCAGTCCGCCAGGTTTTGCACCTCCGCTCTGTATTTTGTTTCATCACCGTTGGTGATCAACCCAATCACTGTGGTGTCGTGTGCAAACTTGACGATGGTGTTGGTGTCGAATGCAGGAACACAGTCGTGTGTCAAGAGGGCGTAGAGCATGGGGCTCAGTACACAGCCCTGTGGTGTGCCGGTGCTCAGGGTGATAGTGGAGGACAGGTGCGGGCCCAGTCTCGCTGCCTGCGGTCGCTCCGTCAGAAAATTCAGGATCCAATCGCATATCGGCGAGCTGAGGCCTAGCTGGTGGAGTTTGGTGGTGAGCTTGGTGGGGATGACCGTATTGAATGCAGAGCTATAGTCTATGAGTAAATGAGCTTCAGTACATGAGCTTCCGGAGAGACATGGGTGAGGAAAAAAGAGAAGGGGGAGTTGCATTGTTGGTTAAGGAGGATGTCACGGCTGTGTTCAGAGGTGACATTACGGACGGTTCGTCTCGTGAGGCTATGTGAGTGGAGCTGAGGAACAAGAAAGGGTTGATCACCTTACTACAGACCCCCAAATAGTCAACGGGAATTTGAATAGCAAATGTGCCGGGAGATTGCAGACAGCTGCAGGTCAAATAATGTTGTTGGAGTTGGGGAATTTAACTTTCCCAATGTAGACTGGGAAAATTATAGCGTGAAGGGTTTAGATGGAGTACAATTCCTCAAAAGTGTTCAGGAGAGTATTCTTAAGCAGCATGTGGAGGCCTCTACACATGAGAGGGCAACGCTGGATCTAGTATTGGGAAATTGAGAAGGGCAGGTAATGAAGTGTGTGAGAAAGAGCCTTTTACCACAGTTCGTTTAGGTTTAAGATAGTTATGGATCATGACAGAGAGGGTCCATGTGTTAAAATGTTCAACTAGGGCAAGGCCAACTTTGAGGGTATGAAAGAAGGTCTTGCTCAAGTTGATTGGAGCATGTTATTTGAGGAGAAAGGAACATCGGCCAAGTGGGATGTTTTTAAAAGTGTACTGAAGAAAGCTCAGGATGTGTACGTTCCCGTTCAAGTGAAGGGCAAAGCAGGAAAATGTAAGGAAGCTTGGCTGACGAGGGAAAGAGACGTTAGTCAAAAACAAGAAAAATGCATGGCACAGGTATAGGTAGCTGGGATCAAGTGCATCCCTAGAGTAGTTTCAGGAACTAAGGAGAAAACTAAAAAAGGAGATCAGAAAGGCAAAAAGGGGCCAGGAGATAGCTCTGGCGGGTGTCATTAAGGACAATCCCAAAAGATTGTATAAATATATAAGGAGGAAAAGGGTAACTAGAGAGAGTGGGACCTCTCAGCAATCAAAGCGGTCACCTCTATGTGGAGCCACAGGAGATGGGCAAGGATCTCAATGGGTATTTCTCCTCTGTATTTACTGAGGAGAAAGACATCAGGACGGAGGAATTTGGGACAGTCACTGGAAGTGTCGAGAGCAGTCAGGGTTACCGTCGAGGAAGTACTGAAGGTGCTGTCGTGTTTGAAGGTAGACAAATCTCCAGGGCCTGATCAGATATATCCGAAACCAGAGAGGAAATTACGTGAGCCCTGGTTGAAATTTATGAGTCATGCTTAAATACAGGAGAGGTACCAAATAATTGGAGGATGGCAAATGTTGTGCCTCTTTTCAAGAAGGACTCCAGGAGAAATGCTGGGAACTATAGGCCGGTGAGCTTAACATCTGTAGTTGGTAAGTTACTGGAGAGTATTCTGAAGGATAGGATATACAGGCATTTGGATGGGCAAGGGCTGATTAGGGACAGTCAGCATGGTTTTGTATGTGGGAGGTCGTGTCTCACAAATCTTTTTCATTTTTTTGAAGACGTGAGCAAAAAGGTTGATGAGGGCAGAGCTGTGGATGTTGTGTACATGGACTTTATTAAGGCATTCAACAAGGTAGGCTGCATGGTAGGCTGCTCCGGAAGGTTAGATCTCATAGGATCCAAGGAGAGGTAGCTGAATGGATAGCAAATTGGCTCCATGGAAGGAAGCAGAGGGTGATGGTGGAAGGTTGCTTCTCAGAAAGGAGGCCTGGGACTAGTGGTGTGCCACTGGGTTCAGTGCAGGGCCCATTACTGTTTGTCATCTACATCAATGATTAGGATGATTGGCAAGATTAGCAATATTGCTGATGATACAAAAGTTAGTGGCTTTGCAGATAGTGAAGAAGGTTGTGAACTATTGCAACAGGATCTGGTTCAATTGGCCAGGTGGGCAGAGGAATGGTTGATGGAATTTAATACAGAGAAGTTTGAGTTGTTGCATTTTGGGATAATGATCAAGGGCTGGACCTACACAGTAAATGGTAGGTAGTTAATGTGGGAGGATCTGGTGTTGTAGAGCAGAGGGATCTAGGGGTACATGTGCATGGTTCCCTGAAGGTCGAGTCGCAGGTAAATAAGGTGGTCAAAAAGGCATTTGGCACTTTGGCGTTCATCAGTCAGATTGGAAGTTGGGAAAGTATGTTGCAGTTGTATAAGACGTTGGTGAGACCACTGGGACATTGTTGGCTGGTGTTGGCACGTTGGGCCGAAGGGCATGTTTCCACATGGTCTATCATTCTATAACTCTAATTCATTGCTTGGAATGTTTTGATGAAAATTACATGGGACAATTAAGAAGTCTTTTGCTGAATGTGTTTTTAAACCTGCATTACCAATTTTCCATTTATTGTGGTGAGCACAGACTGCTTTTATCTCACTGATGAACTATTATTTCCAGTGAAATAGGATAAACAGAACACTTAAATACTGGAAAAAAAATCCATAGAAATGATGATCCAAAAATCACATCCATGGTTTTCAACATGAAACCATGCCAAATAAATGAATTTTGCAAATATTAAATGCACCTTGAATTTTCAATGTGTGAATCACAAAGGAAACCGTATGTTTTGTTTGTTCATAGATATTACTATTGTAAACTATCCGGCTATTGTATATTCTCATTACAGTGTTTAGAGACTGCAATGATAAATCTAATTATTATAAACTCAATTTATGGAAATATGCTCAATGTTTTGGTATCTGTTACATCTGCTTTTCATTGCCTGGCAAATTGGTTCAATTTTCCATCTGCCATTCATGCAAAATGTATCCATTAATAAACAAGTATTACTGAATAAAAGAAACATATCTGAAAAACCAGGACATGCCTAATGTTTGTTTAGCATTAAAGATTGTACAAATAAATAGTTCTGATGGTACTGGGTAGAATCAACATTTGTCTTAACATAATTAGTTTCTCCATTGATTATTTTTGCACTTTCTAAACATTAAAATAATATATCAGGCATCCTTCATTAATTAGATATCCAATTAATTTGTTTAAACAAAGCAGGATTGGGAAAACAATATTTCAAATGGTTTTTTTTAGATATTCTACATGTTGGTTGTTGGCCTAAGATAAAATAGTGAAGAATTGTGGTTCACCAACCCACACTCATTTGTTATTACAGGATATGAGCATTCATATGGATATGTTGAATTTTCTTCTGATAGGAGTTGTACTTTAAATCCCAGTAAAAGCATGAAACATGTAAATTTGCAGCTTTAGATTGGCCACTACTGATATATCTCACCTGTAGCTGATTGGCTGTATGTGTATTAATGATTTTTATGTTTAACGTTAATTAATGATTGTTATGTTTATTCCCAGAAAATGAAGAAATCCACACCTACTTTGTTAAAAAAAAGTGTTGTATGTGTGCTTATATATAGATATATCAATAAACACTGAACTTTTTTTTCTTGTTTATTACATACATACTTGATGAACAAGATCAAGTTCTGTCAGACCTTTTCTCATCCTCTGCTCTCCAGAGAAAACAATCCAGGTTTGTCCAAGCTTCCCTTATGATTAATACCCTCTAATCCAGGCAGCACACTCAATTCACTCTTGCCATTGGGAAGAAGATATAAGTGCCTGAAAACTTCCAGGTTCCAGGTTCAGGAGCAGCTTCCTTTAGCACAGCCAACAGGCTATTCAACACTACAACCTCCATTAAGCTCCATCGACCTAGAGGCATTTGGTTTTGTCTTTTTGCACTATTACTGTTTACTTGTTAGTTTTTATGTGTAAGCTATTTTTTGTTTGTTTATTATATTGTTTATTGAGTATTATGATTACATATTCTGTTGTGCAGAATTGTTGTGTTTTGAACATATGACAATAAAACACTCTTGAATCTTGATTATCAGAGTACATTCATCAGAACAACTGCAGTGGTTCAAGAACACTGCTCACCACACACTTCTTGAGGTTTAGTTAGGGTTGGGAATAAATTTAGGCTTTTTCAATGAAGCCCAGAATGCTAAGTGCAAATTCCAAAAAGCATTTGACTGCAGAATTTGTGTCGCAAGCACAGACATTCATGGGCTTAATAATTGTTAGATTAATTGAGGAAAAATAACCTTCACTTGTCATTGCCAATAGTTAGCACAATGGGGGTAAACAAAACATTCCCTTTTCAGGATAAGTAGGTTCTCAAACAAAGGATGAATAACTTTTCTATGGAGTTCAAGAAGGAACTGCAGATGCTGGAAGATCGAAGGTACACAAAAATGATGGAGAAACTCAGCGGGTGCAGCAGCATCTAAGGAGCAAAGGAAATAGGCGACGTTTCGGGCCGAAACCCTTCTTCAAGGGTTGAAGAAGGGGTTCGGCCCAAAACGTCGCCTATTTTCTTCGCTCCATAGATGCTGCTGTACCCGCTGAGTTTCTCCAGCATTTTTGTGTAACTTTTCTATGGTGTTTACATTTGCTTCAGTCTTTTAGAGATAGACACTGTAAAACTAAAAAAACATTAATTCATGAGGAAATTTACTTCATAAGCCTTCTTATGGAATTTTCTGCCACAGAAGGCAGTGGAGGCCAATTCACTGGATGTTTTCAAGCGAGAGTTAGATTTCGCTCTTTGGGTTAAAGGAATCAAGGGATTAGGGGGAAAAGCAGGAACGGGGTACTAATTGTGGATGATAGTAAGATTAAACGAGAGCTTACCAGTTTGAAGTTTGATCTTTATTTTATGAGGAGTTACGATGAGGGATTGCGTGAAGGAGGCCCGTCAGCCGCACGTGCGTCAAACTTCAAAGCAGCAGTGTGAAATCTCAGAAAAATAATAGTGACTGAAGTATGATAGTAAGATGAAAGAAGACTAGAACTACCAGATGATCTTAATGAGGGCTGGGAGCGGAGGGCACGTAATCCCTCATCATAACTCCTCATAAAATAAAGATCAAACTTCAAACTGGTAAGTTCTCGTTTAATCTTACTATTTTACTTCGGAGTCACGTGAATGACTACGTGAAGATTTCAAAGCTCTGTGATTTCATGCCGTGAGAAAACAAGTCTACACAACCACAACTGCCTCATTGACAAATGAGGGAAAACATTCATAATGCATACAGTCATGACATAGATTTAAACATGCTGATGCTATTAAATAAGCAATAACAATAATCACATCTCTCATCCAGTTGGAACCTATAACAGAACATAAAATAAATTGAGAAAGACCCCTGGTTTGGCAACGGGTTATTATAACATGTTTGAAATTTTTGTTCGTTTGACCACGCTACAGCCGTTAGGATGTGGTCCAGCGGGACGTAATTAACCCTTGCTGCTGCTGTTATAGCAGCCCTGGTGGAGTGAGATCCGGATCAGTATCTACTCCTGCATAACTCAACTCAGTTTTAACACCTGGCAAGATCTGAGCAGATAGGTTCTTATAACGTCTTTTGTAACTAACAATCGTAGTTGGCTCAGAGTCTCAAAGGCTCTTGGTGACCTTGACGTATTGTTGTATATGTGTGTCCCCACATAACGAAAGGTCCCTCGGTATGTCTTGAGCTATTTTGAGACCTGACACCCCTACTGCTCTGCTTAAATTAATTATAGCATAAAATACTATGCATGTATTTGCAGATGTAATCATCCTCTCCTGTCACAATAATGTAGCGAGTGACCAGTTGCGCTAACCAGCGCCAGGAGGATTACTACCTAATGAGGTACGATCAAAGCTAAGAATGTAGCTAAGAACCCCCTGGTGAAATAGTGTTAACACAATGTCAATCTCCCATACTGTATTGTACTTGTCCTGGGAAACGTGTGTAACAGATATCCTTTACTTAACTCGATATCCGAGGTGAACCCAACAACTTGGACCTTGTTAGCTGCAGTAAGTCTGATGGAAAGCACCTTGGCACAGTTAATGACCCTATAACTCAACATTGTCAAAGACCATTTAAATGAACTGCAATAGCTCAGAATCTGTACCATTTTAAATGCAACATGAGCATTAAACAAACACTTCCCATCTCCTGAAGCAGCAAAGTACCGCTTTTTGGTACCATTTTAGCACTGTGAATACATACAAAATAGGCATGACAACCCAAGCCGTAAGGAGTCTATTGAGAATCTGTGGAACATATATTGATTTTATCATGCAACGGCTGACCTCCCAAGCCACAGCCTGAACCAGCAAGTTACTTTTAAAATAACCATATAAGATCGCATTATTATTATTCCCGACAAATCAGGAATCAAACTGCATAGGCCAATTCCACAGCTGGAACCTAAAGCTGCTCTTGATGACTTTATTTCAAGACCCAACTCATAAAGCAAATTGGAGGAAGACATAAAAGACCATTCCTCATGCTTGTAGCGAGAATGTATCTTTCGCCACTGTTATGCCGCACATTTTTGCAACCTTTGAATTAGCATGAAAACAACATATCCATATTCGGTGTTGCGTTGAATCAGAATTTCATAAATACTGTGTGGTCCAACACCCATTCTGTGTTGTCATTGATCTGTACTTAATGATACTCCAGTAGCAAATGAGATTATGTACCTTTTACCGGATCTTTTACCTGATTGCACCCTCGTGCTTATCATATGCCATATCATAGTGTATCAACATGAAGTTGAGCATGCACCTATGCATAGTCACTCAATCACTCTTTAACCCATAAAATGCTCTTAGGGTCTATAGATAGTTGATACCAATACTGAAGAGTTAATAACTCATTGCAAGTCTCCTGCACCTCCGACTAGAGATGACATTTGCATGTTCCCACCTTAAGCCATAACATCTTTCTGCAATATAATGACATATTTATTAATCAACTACTGGAGCAATGCTGAATACTGTTTGTCCATCATAGTGACTTTATTAGCTTCAGCTGGTAATAGCAAATTTGTATTATCAATGAGCTTCATGACCCTTATAGTTTGCCATTAAGCATGCTGTTAGTTCTCCCACTTGCACAGCTGCATCACATCTTTACATTGCCAGTTAGTCTGATGAATAGAAACTGCTTTATAACAACAAGGCTGTTCCAGGTTTCTATTAACTCCAATCTGTTGCCCAGGGCGGAGTCACAGGCCAACCATCCATTTGATAACAACCTAATTTACTGGATAGGAGAGAACAATTTCTCAAGTAGCTTGAGATTGAGTGGATTTTAGCCAAATACAGCGTCAAAATATAATCCAGACTATACATCACAAGTGTTTTTGAACTCTGAGTAGTCCTTTGAATGATTTATTGTTATCATACTGTTAAATTGCCTCATCATAGCAATGCCTTCAAATATCTCTGATGATCATTGTACATGGAAAACCCTATGAAATCAGTTTGATCACCCTTCTTTCATAATGAACAGGCCACACCTGCCATCATTTCGAGTCTGCACTGAACGGCAACTCTGGCCCGGTTCCGATAATTCTCACATGTCCCAAGACAACTCTTGCCATAATTGTGACCTTGCCTTGAAAGACAATTCCCCATATCTCCGAGCCTGTCTCGAAGGCAACCTGGCTAAAATACTGGACCTGGCTCAATACTCGTCTGGCCAAATTCCAACCTTCTTGGAATACTAATATTGTCCAGTTTACCGGGTTAAAATGCCTCTGAGTAGATGACAATGTATCAATCATTTGTGTATTGCACAACCAATTGTAAATCTTACCAACTTGTTCATGGTCACTTAGTTGTAGAGTAACTCTGGTCAGCTTTAACGCTGCTACCAGCTTCAGTGAACCGCTTCCTGCTGATGAAGCCGTGAGGTGCGTTTTCCCCTAAACTATGAATCCTTACTCATCATTGGCCTAGTTGGTCCAACAGTTTATGCTTTGCCCTTCAGGTTTTGCCTGTGGAATAGGTCTTACCTGAATAGAATATTCGGCGGGTGGCTCTAACGTCCCCTGATAGCAGTGTTCTCTGCATTGTGTTGTGATGGCAACCTTGCTGCCAGGAATCGTACCTCTGACATGTGCCCTTCATGCGCTATACCCTCAGCCTCGGCATCAGATTACACTGACCTGGCATGTTCTCCTCTTCCATAAGGGAGACATTAAGCAGCCCTACTACAAGGCGCTGCTGGCATGGCCTCTCCAACAGGCCCACCCTTCAGGGTCAGAAAATGCCCCGGTAAGCTCACCTCCTCAATGAGGGAGACATCATGCAGCACTTCTACAGGTGCTGCTGCCATACATTTAAGCAGCCCTATTACAAGGCGCTGCTGACACGGCCTAAAGCAATAGGCCGGCACTGCCATAGACTCAGCATCCCCATTATGCAGCCCTGTTACAAGGCGCTGCTTGCAAGGGCTCTCCCATCTGCCCAACACTGCCATATCTCCTGATGTTGGGGTGTATCTATCTTGAGCCTCCTCTCAATGAGGCTCCACCCTGGTCAACTTCCACATTATTAATTTTACCAGAAGGGAACCCTCCCGGCACCAGGACTGACCATTTGGGTCGATTTACCCCATATCTTGGGGACCTCTGCGGTCTGGGCACCGCATTCCTGGTGGATTTCCCTTCCCCCGGGAATCCCAGCACCCTTATATATTAACGGAGGGAAAACCCCTACCAGCACCAGGGCTGAACATTCCGGCCCATTTAACCCCTTTCCTGGGGACCCCTGCGGTCTGAAAGCCGCATAATCACTGGATTCCCCTACCCGGGAACCCCAGCCTCTATATGTATATCGGGGAAAACCTCCCGACACCCGGCATATATATTTATATCGGGGAAAACCCCTCCCGACTCCCGGTCTACTGGAGATCCCCCTCCCTGGGAACCCCAGCGTCTCTGTGTCTCTCGGAGGGAAACCCTCCCGGCACCCGGAGTGCCTGGAAGTCACTGACCACCCGTCAGGGACCCACTTCCGCGACACCCGACTACACAGCTACCCGCTCTTGGCGGTAAGAACCGGGATTTCCCCACAGCCCATAGCTGGTTCCCTTGTCGGGCCTCGCGAATCCTCCGGCAGGAAGCCTCTGGAACAAGAGGTTCCTGCAAGGAATAAAACAAGCTTATCTTGAGTTTAAAACTTACCGCATTGGAGGAGCTCCTGTTCCCCAACCGGCCGCCTGCACCAATGCGTCTGACGTAATGACGCACGTGCGGCTGAACGGGCCTTCTTCACGTAGTCACTCACGTGACTCCGAAGTAAAATCAGCCATGATTTCCATCGTAGTGGCAGCCTCGCCAGCAGCTTTTAGTCCTTTCACACTTTTTGTTATTTTTAGTGTGTCTAAAAGTATGTTCTAAAAGTTTATTTGTCTTATTTGTGTGGGAGGTGGTGGGGGGTGGGGTAGGGGGGGAATAGAGGGAAACCGTTTACCAGTCACTTACCTGGACAGAGATGCGTCTTTTCTCCAAATCGCATTTTTGCGCCCCACTCGCGGCCCACCAATTGGATTGGCACGGCCTTCCCTGCTGGAGACTGACTGGCCAGAGCTTCATCAGCGGGTGCAGCGCTGAATTACCATTGCGGAGCGGTGTTGGAGCTCTGGAGTGTTGGGCCTGCTGACATTAACACCGTGGAGCTGTGGTTTGCGGAGCTTCTAGCTGCGGGCGGTGCTGACTTTAACATCGCGGAGGTCTGGGATCCCTTGCCAGGGGGCGCCAGTGTTGGAGCTCCGCCCACCTTGGCCTGTGAACTTTGGAAGCCACGGTCTCCAGTAGAAAGTGGCCGATTCTGAAACTCAAAGCCGCAAGTTTGTTCCGATCCGTTCCAACGTCGGAGTTTCGATCAACCCGCCGAGAGGGCCGGTACATCGGGCCGACCGTAGTGGCGACTGCAGAGGGTTCAAAGGCCCCGACCACTGGTGAACAAAGAGGAAGATAACTGAACTTTATTGCCTTCCCTCACAGTGGGAACGTTGATTCCGCTGTGGGGGATGTTTATGTTAAATTCTATCGTGTATAGTGTTATTTTTATTTGTATGGCTGTATGGTAACTTGAATCTCACTGTACCAATTGGTGTATGTAACAATAAATGTAACTTGAAGAACTTGAACTTGATCATATTGAATGGCAGTGCTGGCTCGAAGGCCTGAATGGCCTTATCCTGCACCTATTTTCTATGTTTCTATGTTTCTATATTTCTTTCTGAAACTGGGAATTCAAATCTTCTTAAAACTAACCTATTTGCTTCCCATTCATTATCAAACTTACCTGTTGGCTTTCGATGATTTATGCACCTTTTGAAAATATGCACCATAGTGTATGATCTCATATTTTTTCATTTTGTATTCCATCTGCATTTTTACGCCCACTCATTCAACTTGTCAACATCTTAAAGAATATTTCTAGATAAGTCTGCATAACAGTTTCACATAGAAGTTTGCAAACTTCCTGTACTTTCAACCATCAAACAAGTTAGGCTGTGTGAAACTGCCCAAAGTTACAGGCTTCAAAGGGCAGGAACGGCGCAGGATACTTCTTTACTCAAGGATAACTGAAGACTTGAGCAGTTGAACGCCTACGAGGTCACAAAGCTGCAAATGATTTGTACACAAAGAGATTGGAGAGGGTGAACCAAACACACGGGAAACAATGGTACAATTGCTGGTCAAAGTAGGATCGTTCTTGCTGCATTCCAATACAAATTCCATTTAGAAATGGCCTTGATCGAGGAAAGTGGGCTCAGTGAAGCAAACTAAGATCTGGAAACTGAAGCTCTTCAGTAAAATACTACATAAAGGAGATATCAAGCTTCAAGTTTCATGTTTCCAGTTTATTGCCAGATGTACGAATACAGGTGCATAGGTGCAATAAAAAATCTTGCTTGCAGCAGCATCTCACTCACATAGGCTTGGGCAGCACGGTGACACAGCGGTAGAGTTGCTGCCTTACAGTACTTACAGCGCCAGAGACCCGGGTTCATTCCTGACTAAGGGTGCTTGTCTGTATGGAGTTTTTGAACGTTTTCCCCGTGACCTGCCAGGGTTTTCCCCGACAACTTTATTTTCCTCCCACACTCCAAAGATGTACAGGTTTGTCGGTTAATTGGTTTGGTATAAATGTAAAAATTGCCCCATATGTAGGATAGTGTTACTGTGCGAGGATCGTTGGTCAGTGTGACTCGATGGGCTGAAGGGCCTGTTTCCACACTGTACCTTTAAACTATAAAGTAAAAGGGTGAATGAGCCATTGTGTCACAACCCTGGTACAGTCTTCTTCTTGTCATGTCGCTACACTTTTCCAAGCCACTGCATAACGCAGGTTCTGGCACATGGGGTGAAGACCTTGAGATTTTCTGGTTTGCAGGGCTCTGGGAGGAGAGGGCAGGTAAGTAATTGCTCCATAGTTTGGGTTGCCTCCCCGCAGTCACAACCGGTTGGCCCATCATTGTTGTACCTCCACTTCTGCATGAGGGCTTTGCACCGTCTGACCCGTGTTCTGAGGCAGTTGAGGCAGAGCCAGACTGTCCATGTCTCTTTCATTCTCAATGGAAGGGACTCCTCAGGGTATAGTGTCAGTGTGTGGGGTTTTGATTGTAGGTGTGTCACCCAAGAATCTATCCTGCATGTGTGGGGATTATCACCCAGGGATTGATCTGCATATAGGAAGCTATTTCTGGATTTCAACCTATTTGGTGCCTGGACGTGTTGGAAGAGTGGGTGACGAGGGTCATCCTCCTGCTTGGTGTGTTCAACTTTTGAGGATACTCCTCTTCTGATTGGAGGGGGTGCAATACCACACAGCAGGTACAGGTAGTCAACTCGTGTGGGGTTGCGGCAACCAGAGATGGCTCTACATGCTGCGTTTAGCACCGGATTCAACTTCTTGGCATGTGAAGAACGTCCCCAGACTGGGTATGAATATTCGGCAGCTGAATAGTTTAGTGCAAAGGGCAGTACTCCGGATGGTTCCTGGATCTGATCCCCATTTAGAGTTGGCCAGCTTTCTCAGGATGTTGTTTCTGGCTTCTATCTTTACTTTTGTCTTGAGGACATGGTCTTTGTAGCTTAGGGTGCGGTCCAGAGTAACTTCTAGGTATATGGGTTTGGCTGAGTAGGCTAGACTCTTGGTACAGATGGAAACTGAAGCTAATTCAGATTCATTTTCAAAACAATTAACAGATCATGAAATAAATCTGGAAAACAGAAATTGATATTAATCATACATACACAATCAATAAGAAAGCATACATAAATGGCACATACAATTCTTAAATAATTCTTAAGGAAAGAACACTGCAAAAAAAGCATTAGCGTGAGAATATAATTAGAAAAAAAGCGTCCATAGTAATTGTAAGCAACAGGTAGTGTTCTGTTGCTGAGGTAGGGTTCAGTTTGATAGACACAAAGCTCTGGAGTAACTCAGTGGGTCAGGTAGCATCTCTGGACAAAATAGATAGTTGACTTTTCGGGTCAAGTCCCTTCTGCAGACTGATTGCAGGAGGAATAGGGGGAAAATACTGAAAGCAAAAAGGTGCCAGACAAATCACGGGCAGCAACAGATTATCTCAGGCAAGGGGTTCCCTGATAGGCAGAAATTGGACGAAGGCTTGAGATAAAAATAGGGCTGAGCCCAAGAGGAATACATAAATGTGTGAAGCTGGTTAAAGGACTTTTAGTGGAGGGCAGTAAAGAAACTGGTGCAAGGTTAGCCAGGGCTCAGGGGGAGGGAGCAAGGGGGAAAAAGTAAAGGGAGGGGAAGGAAGGTATTTGTAGAAGTGATCTAAAATTGAAGAAATCAATGTTCCTTTTGTTGGTTTGTAAGCTACCTCAGCAGAATATGAGGTGCTGTTCTTCCATTTTGCATGTGGCCTCACTGTGGCAATGGAGGAGGCCCAGGACAGAGAGGTCAGTGTGGGAAAGGGAAGGGGAGTTAATATGGTTAGTAACCGAGAGATTCAGTAGACTTTAGCGGGTTGAGAACAAATGTCTGGCAAAGCGTTCGCCAAGTCTTCGCTTGGTCTCCCCAATGTACAGGAGGTCACATCGGGAACACCAGATGCAGTAGATGAGGTTAGATGGGATGCATCTTTGTCTCACCTGGAAGAACAGCCGGGGTCACTGGATCGACTCAAAGGCAGACGTATAAGGCAGGTGTTACATCTCTTGCAGTTGCAGGGAAATGTACGTGAGGAGGGAGTGACTTGGCTGCGAAGGGATGAGTAAACCAAGGAAATGCAGAGGGAACGGATGCTAGGAGGCTGCAAGGTGACTTGGATAGGCTGGATGAGTGGGCAAATGCATGGCAGATGCAGTATAATGTGGATAAATGTGAGGTTATCCACTTTGGTGGCAAAAACAGGAAAGTAGATTATTATCTGAATGGTGGCCGATTAGGAAAGGGGGAGATGCAATGAGACCTGGGTGTCATGGTACACCAGTCATTAAAAGTAGGCATGCAGGTGCTGCAGGCAGTGACGAAAGAGAATGGTATGTTAGCATTCATAGCAAAAGGATTTGAGTATGGGAGCAGGGAGGTTCTACTGCAGTTGTACAGGGTCTTGGTGAGACCACACCTGGAGTATTGCGTACAGTTTTGGTCTCCTAATCTGAGGAAATACATCCCTGCCATAGAGGGAGTACAGAGAAGGTTCACCAGACTGAATACTGGGATGTCAGGACTTTCATATGAAGAAAGACTGGATAGACTCAGTTTGTACTCGTTAGAATTTAGAAGATTGAGGGGGGATCTTATAGAAACTTACAAAATTCTTAAGGGGTTGGATAGGCTAGATGCAGGAAGATTGTTCCCGATGTTGCGGAAGCCCAGAACAAGGGGTCACAGTTTAAGGATAAGGGGGAAATCTTTTAGGACCGAGCTGAGGAAAACTTTTTTTACACAGAGAGTGGTGAATCTCTGGAATTCTCTGCCGCAGAAGGTAGTTGAGGCCAGTTCATTGGCTATATTTAAGAGGGAGTTAGATGTGGCCCTTGTGGCTAAAGGGATCAGGGGGTATGGAGAGAAGGCAGGTACAGGATACTGAGTTGGATGATCAGCCATGATCATATTGAATGGCGGTGCAGGCTCGAAGGGCCGAATGGCCTACTCCTGCACCTATTTTCTATGTTTCTATGTTTCTATGTCATAACAGAGAATAAAATAACAGAACACACAATGAACACAGTTTAACATCCACCGCCGCGAGTCTACCAGGCACCTCCTCACTGTCATGGAAGGCAAAAGTCTTAAAGTCCTTGTCTCTTCCTTCCTTGTTCTCCCTTTCCGTCGAGGTGATCCAGGCTTTTGATGTTGTGCCCTCCGCCGGATGATGGCAAGTCCCGCGGCCGAATCCGAGCTCTGCAAATGAGCCGTTCAAACTCCGTGGCCCGGGGAGGAAGAAGCTGCCACCCTCCATTCCGTCAGACGAAGCTGTTGTTGCGTGAGCTCCAGAGAATCAGTCACCAATCTGTGACCTGCGAGCTCCTGATGTCATCGTCCACTGGCCCGCGGCCGAAGCCTAAGAGGCTCCGAAATCGGGCCGCTGCCGCAGCGACACCACAGCCCCGAAGTCGGCCAGCCTCGTGATGGTAAGTCCTGGCTCTGACTCCGGAGCCTTGTAGTCGGTCCCAGTTGCAGGCCGCCAGCTCCGCCATTAGGCCTCAGCGCAGACGGAGACGGAGACGGAGACGGGGGATACGACAAAGAAAAGGTTGCAACCCCTGAAGGAAGAGACTAAAACAAGTTTCCCCCACCCCCACACATACACAACTAAAAATATACTAAAACATACGTCCTACAAGACAAAAAAAACACAAAAAAGAAAAAGACAGACGGACTGCAGGCAAGCCGCAGCTCCTGGGGCAGCGCCGCCACTTCCAGATCACAATGATTTCCAACAGTTCCCAACTTGCGTATATTAACTCGATCATTAATTTATTCAGTCATTTAAATATATAGCTACTCCATTGCCCTTAGTGGACCAAAAACATTCACTCAGTGTACCAAAATCCATACTCCATAGACATATGGGACTATTTTAGATGGGGCACCTTAGTTGGTAGTGACAACTTGGGCCAACTGACCTATTACTATGCTGTGCGTCTCCTTGACTCTATCTCATGGAGATAATTTAGGGAAATATATCAGGGATAAACAATTAGATTTAGACAAATTACTAGAATTACTGTTCCTGAGAATGACAAGTAGTGCATTCTTACAGGAATGGAAGAAGGCAGGCAGCAGGTGCCAGTGGAGCAAAAATGTTCATTTCACACTTCTGCAGTTAGTCACACACGGGTTCATATCCCAACAGGTGACTAATGTGAGCTTCAAACAGTCTGTTAGAACTGGCTGCCGGTGAAGTGTCAAAGAAGAAAAATAATAACAAGTCTCACTCACCTCTATCTGTCCTTAGGCAAAATTATGTCTCATTCTGGTTGAATCAAGAAATAAATATTGACCTCAAGGATGTGATTTGATTAATTATGCCGACTGCATTACCAAGTTAAAAGGCTGAAACAAAATTAATGAAGAATAAGTTACAATTAATTGAATATCATTTGTAAACCCTGAAGGATCAAATACAGGAGATAATTTAAGATTTTGAATCTGTTTAAGTAGAACATTTGGAGCATAAATCCACAATGTGATTTTCTCACTCATCACAAGAGAACACAATTTGTGATGCCTGTAATTATTCCTGGATTTTAATGTTGGTTTAACCATGTGTCATCGCTAACAGAAGGAAAGTTATTTCACAATAAAGTTCAATTATTTCTCATATTTGTTGAACTTTTCACTTCAATATCAGTTGAACTAACCATGAAGCCTTTGCTGCGGGGTTCCACAAGGTTCCATCCTTGGCCCCATTCTCTTCTCCCTGTATATGCTCCCCTTTGGCCAAGTCATTCAAAGGCAAGGCATTTCCTTCCATTGCTATGCAGACGATACTGAAGCCCAAAAACCGATCAAATCTATTTAACCTTATCCACTGCCTCGAGGATATAAAGAGTTGGATGGCCCAGAACTTCCTCCACCTAAACGAGAGTAAGTCTGAGGTCATCCTTCTCGGTCCCTCGGACTCAATCAAAATGATAGCAGGCAGCCTTGGAAGCCTTACCCCATTACTCAAACCTCACGTCAAAAACCTTGGCGTGATATTTGACTCAGCATTGAAATTTGACAAACAAGTCAATGCCGTGGTAAAAGCTAGCTTCTTCCAGCTTCGGACGATAGCTAAAATAAAACAATTCCTCCAGTTTGATGACCTCGAAAATACCATTTATCTCCTCCCGCCTCAACTACTGCAACTCCCTTTACACTGGCATCAGCCAATCTTCACAGTCCCGCCTGCAACTGGTCCAAAATGCCACAGCGAGACTCCTGACGGGCACCCGAAAAAGGGACCACATCACCCCGATTCTGGCCTCTCTCCACTGGCTCCCTGTGCGGTTCCGAATAAATTTCAAGATCCTTCTTTATGTTTACAAAGCCCTTAACGGGCTTGCCCCCACCTGCATCAAACGTACCTCAACCACCACACCACCTCCATGTCCCTGAGATCCGTCGACTTGTGGTTACTGAACATCCCGCGGTCTAGGCATAAGCTCAGAGGCGACTGCGCCTTTGCGGTTGCAGCTCCTAGACTGTGGAACAGCATCCCTCTTCCCATCAGAACTGCCCCCTCCATCGACTCTTTTAAGTCGACATTAAAAACTAATTTTACTCGCAAGCCTTTCTGGACGTCCTCTGAGGGAGGGCTATATGTATGTATTTATGTATGTATTAACCTATGAACCAATGTTGTATAACGTTACTACCTCCACCAATGTAACATACTTTGGTCAATGAGAGTTGTTTTTTAAATGTGCTATAGAAATAAAATTGACTTGACTTGACTTGATCGTTAAATGCAGGTCACTAGACCTCAAAGGGAAAGGCTCCCAGCATTAGTTTTAATCTTCATGTAGTGAAATTGTGAAAAAATGTAAACATAAATAAATGGAGCAGGAATAAGACAAACAAACCCATCAACCCATGTTTAGACTCACAGCTGCCTAATCTCAGTTTTATATGCACCTTCGTGTTTGTTGACAGTCTTACATACCAAAAGATATCCTTTTCAACCTTCAATGCTTTCAACAATGCGTCCTTTCAAATTTCTGGAGTATGTCTAAACTGAACTAAACCAAACCAAACAAAAGACACTTGAACTACCCATAGAAGACATTCTTCCTTATCCTCTATTTTAACTGGATCACCCCTTTTTGTGAAACGATGCCACCTACATTTCCCCACAGAAGAAATATAATTCTAGCATCTACTTTGTCCCGTTCCCTCAGAATTCTATTTCAGAAGCTTTGGCCTAACGAATACCTCAATGCCTTTACTTCTTAAATAATAACAAGATTTGGCATGTCTCCTTCAACTCTTACCAACTTCTCTGGATGCACCATAGAAAACATCCTAACAGGATGTAGCTTGGTTTGCGACAGCTCTGCCCAAGGCCAAAATGCAAATGCAGAGAGTTGTGGATATAGCTCAATCCATCACATAAACCAACCTCCTCCTCACCGACTCCACACACGCCTTCCAAGGCTTCGAGAAAGCACCCAACATAATCAAGGACCATTTATACCTGGAGAATTACTAAATAAACTGAAGGTGTAATCTCGATCTCCCAACCTACCTCATTACAGCCTTTGCTCTTTTCTACCGGCACTTTTGCTGAAATTGTAACGCTATATTCACACTCTAGTATATTTAATTTTGCACTACCTGTTGTCTTTGTGTAATGCCTTGATTGTTTAGTATTATTTGACTGGATATTGTGCAAAGTATGATGATGCAGATAACATAGATGATGTGTTATGGACAGAGGATGGAAACAACTATCTGAATGAGAGACAGCTTAATTATCCTACAGCTTGTTTTATTCAAGAATGTAACATCTGTGGTGGGGGGCACTTGGCTAAGAGAGAGGTGCCCTGCCTTTGGTCATGTTTGCCATGGGTGTAAAAAGTGAACCATTTCTGGAGGTGTTGCAGATCCTGACCTAACAGAGAGCAGATAAAGCAGTCAATAAATTTGCTACAGGCTGAGCCACTGTCAGATTTGTCCGATAGCAGCATGGACGAGAGGACAGAGGTCAATGGAATTGTTCCGCAGGCACATTCTATTATCGCACAAAATGTGCAGAATAGTGAGCCAATGGCCACCATAACAGTAAACTATAAAGTAATCGAGGTGAAAATCGACACTGGAGCAAAATGCAATGTTCTGTCTCAGGAACAGTTCAATCGTCTGTGGAACACAGAGCAATTAAAACCCACCACTGTTACTCTTCTCGCATATGGGGGAAGCGAGGTCAATATGGTCGGTATTGTGAAGCTGCAGTGCCACTTAGGGGATCAACCATACAGGTTGAGATTCTATGTCATCGACTGCAATGTTATTCCACTTTTAGGCTATGATGCCTGCAAAGATATGGGACTTGTTACCTTCAGCTAGGCTGTGCAGCAACTAACTCCCGGTCCAGATTCTACACAGCGTATTCTCATGGATTACCACGATCTTTTCACTGAAGAACTTGGCAATCTACCAATAACTTACTCTATGTCTTTAGACCCGGAAGTGCGCCCTGCTCAGCGTGTATATATTGCCATGAGAGAACTGGAAGGATGGTGGCATTGGGAGTTATCAAGCCTGTGTCAGAACCCACGGACTGGGTGTCCTCGATGGTGGCTGCTAAAAAAAAGAATAAACTGGAGATTCATATATGTATTAATCCGAGGGACCTGAACACTGCACTCAAAAGGCCCCATCACCCCATATACACCATGGAGGAGGTAGCTGCCCACATGGGTAAGCCAATGGTATTCTCTGTATTAGATGCCAAGGCTCCTTCTGGCAGATTCCCCTAGCACTGCGTTCAGTTGCTACAGATTTTTGCGCATGCCATTTGGCATCAGTTCAGCCAGTGAGGTGTTTCAGCGCTCCATGGAGCAACTGTTTGACGGATTCCCTTGTGCTATCATCGTGGACGATATCATTGTTAGTGGCAAAGACATGGAACAACATGATGTCAACTTGAAGGTAATCGTGCGTGCCGGGAAATTAACTTAAAACTGAATCCCCAAAAATGTCAGTTCCATGTTAACCAGGTGAGCTATGCAGAGCATATTTTCATGGCTGATGGTCTCATGCGGATCCTTCTAAGACTCTGGCTGTTAGCGAAATGTCAACACCCACTGATGTTGCAGGCCTGCAGAGATATCTGGGCATGGTTAATTACATTGGAAAATTAGTTCCCAACTTCGCCGAGATCTCGGCTCCCTTGAGGTAATTTACTCACAAGGACACTGCCTGGACAAACAGCAGCAACATGCTTTTGTCATTCTAAAATGTCAGATGTCATGCCCACCTACCTTGGTCACTTCCTGTTTGCACTGCATATTGATTTTAGAAAATAGGCTACCACTTACGGCTGTGATTTTTGGCCATCTTACTCAGAGTTCCCCTCCGCTGCGCAGGACAAGAGAATTTTTCCCATTGATTAAAAATAAAAGACTTATTAATGTTTAAAAAATGTTGAGATTCTCTCTCCTGCCAATCACACCATGAAGGTCACGCCCTTTCCGATAGGAGGGGGAGGGACTATAAAACCCGGAAGTGTGGACTGACTCAGTCTATGCGAGACGGGGGAGCGAGAGGTCATAATTCTCAGTCTGAGCTGTGAATAACACTGAACACGTCTACTAAACTGTGAGTGGTTTTAATGACCTGTGAGTGTCCTTAATGTAGTTTGAAAATGTAGTTATAAAATGTAGCTCGAAAATGCAAAAGTGGTTTGGTTTGTAAATGCAAAAGTAGTTTGGTTTGAAAATGCAAAAGTGGTTTGGTTTGAAAATGCAAAAGTGCTTTGCTTTGAAAATGCAAAAGTGGTTTGGTTTGAAAATGTAAAAATGGGTTGGTTTGAAAATGCAAAAGTGGTGTTGCCTTTGCCTTATTGAAAAGTGGTGTTTCCTTTGCCTTTTTGAACAGTGGTGTTGCCTTTGCCTTATTGAAAAGTGATGTTGCCTTTGCCTTATTGAAAAGTGGTGTTGCCTTTGCCTTATTGAAAAGTGGTGTTGCCTTTGCCTTATTGAAAAATGGTGTTGCCTTTTATATAATTAAAAGTCTAATCTTGACCACTTCCTATTTGCGCTCTATATTGATTTTAGAAAAAACGCTACCACGTACAGCTGTGATTTTTTGGCCATCATACTCAGTCCCCCTCTGCTCATCAGGTGTCGAGGATTTTCCCCATCGATGTTCAGTGTTTAAAAAATGATCAGATTATCTCTCCTGTCAATCACGCCATGAAGGCCACGCCCCTTCCGGTGGGAGGGGGGAGGGATTATAAAACCCGGAAGTGTGGGAGTGGCTCAGTCTCTGCAAGATGAGGGGGGAGAGGTCACAACTATCTGTCGTTGGTGGCCTTGCACTCTGCTGGAAATGGTATGAAACTGCATTTGAATTTGGTGGCCTTGCACCCTGCTTGAAATGGTATGAAACTGCAGTTGAATTTGGTGGCCTTGCACCCTCCTTGTAATGGTATGAAACTGCACTTGAATTTGGTGGCCTTGCACCCTGCTTGAAATGGTAGGAAACTGCACCTGAATTTGGTGGCCTTGCACCCTGCTTGAAATGGGAGGAAACTGCACTTGAATTTGGTTGCTTTGCACCCTGCTTGAAATGGTAGGAAAACTGCACTTGAATTTGATGGCCTTTGACCCTGTTTGAAGTGGTATGAAACTGCACTTGAATTTGGTGGCCTTGCACCCTGCTTGAAATGGAATTTCAAGGAATAGCCATGTCAACTGCCAGCCCACCAGCTGTGAGTGAGTGAGCTGCCAGCACACCAGGCTTGAGTGACTGAGCCACCAGCCCAAGAATCCATTTGGCCCACAATGTTCATACTAGCCCTCTGGAAACCAGTCCCTTCAGCCCATAACACCCGTACTAGTGCTCCAGAAAGTCCCCACTGGCCACCAGTACTGGAATTGGTGGATAGGTGGAATATTGCGTTGGGGAACAGCCCTCCCATGTGAAGCTGGGACCCAACGGGTCCCACTTAGGTTAGTTAAGTATAAAAGTTGGCAAATCATATTACCAAGCTGAATTAAGCTTAAGACAGGCAAATTTGTGCAGTTCTGGTCATCACATTTCAGGAGGCTATGGAGGCAATGGAAATCAAGGAGAGAATAGTTCACTAGTATGTTGCCTCAATTGAAGAGTATTAGCAAAAGAAACATAGAAACATAGAACAATAGGTGCAGGAGTAGGCCATTTGGCCCTTCGATCCAGTTTCGCCATTCAATATGATCATGGCTGATCATCCAAAATCAGTACTGCGATCCGTTTTTCCCCCCATATCCCTTGAAAACATCCAGTGAATTGGCCTCCACTGCCTTCTGTGGCAGAGAATTCCACATATTTGCAACTCTCTGGGTGAAAAAGTTTTTCCTCCAGCGAGATAAGCTTTATAATTGTCTGGAAAGCTCAGTCATTTTAACCAGTTCAATCTCGCTGGAATGTGTTATTCAGAGAGCCTGGCTATATTTCACCTCAAAGTTTCACCCCTTGGTACACAATATTGCTGGAGAAACTCAGCGGGTGCAGCAGCATCTATGGAGCGAAGGAAATATGCGACGTTTCGGGCCGAAACCCTTCTTCAGACTGGGTTTAACCCCTTGGTACCTGCTTGTATGGTAGTTAACCCTTTGGTACCTGCTTGTATGGTGTTGGTGCCTGCTTGTATGGTAGTTATAGAATGGGATATTATGTAAGAATCCTGGGTGGATATATATGGTAAAGTTTAGATTAGATTAAGATTAGATAAGTTGGAAAGACATATATACTTATATAATCGTGTATATGTTGTGTTTTATATTTGTTTTTTTACTTATGTCTTTTCCTGATTTAAAAAAAAAAAAATTTGTCTTTCACTGGCGCTGGTTTGTTAAATTCATATAAGAAAAGACAAAATATGAAACGATATGTAACTTTTTATGAGGCTCTACCAAGGGGGAGGAGCTCAATGTATAACAACATCACGGAGGTCTATAAAATTTTTGCCATCACTGATGGCTATTCGTCTTTAAGGTATCTTTTCGTAGATACCTTAATAGCACCTTTTTTTTTTAAGCACAATCAAGGTTTTTATTTGTTTATTTTTTTTGTAAGTAATTGTATATCACATTTTTTCTTTCTTTTTCTAAGGCACTTTACAAGAAGGAGATGCAATATAAATCTAATAACTCGGGATGACCACCCAACTCCCAGAATTCTGAGGTATTTGGTTGCACCATATGATTCAGGAATACTATCTTGATTTACAATGCAAGGCGATAGACAAATAAAGAATGGAGGAATTACATTCTGTAGTTGGAATATAAGGGGTGCCAACGAACCAATTAAGAGGGGTAAAATTTTTGCCCAACTAAAATCTTTGAAAAGCAACATAATGTTTTTGCAGGAAACGCACATGAGACAACAAACACAAATGAGATTAAAGGCGAAGTGGATAGGCCAAACATACTACTCCTCATTTACTTCTAAATCTAGGGGTACGGCTATTCTTATTCAAAAAGGTATTCCTGTCAAATTAAAGAATACCATATCAGATAAAGAGGGAAGATATATTATAGTTTCGGGAGAAATTTATGCAACCCCACTAACTATGATAAATATTTACGCTCCGAATTTTGACAACCCCCAATTTTTTGATAAAATTATAGATATAATATCAGAGTTTAATTACCAAAATGTGATAATAGGGGGGGACTTCAACTGTGTTTTAGATTCATATCTAGATAAATCAGCAAAACAAAGGAGGAGTAATTTAAAATCTAAGACTGGTGAACTTCTAAATACATATATAAAAAATACTAATATAATAGATGTATGGAGATCTGCTAATCCAGTTGGAAGGGAATACTCGTTTTACTCTTCGGTACATAAAACTTATTCAAGAATTGATTATTTTTTAGTGGATATGAAATTAATGCCATATACAAACAATCCAACATACCACATTAGTAGTATCTCAGATCATTCTCCGTTGACATTTTCAGTAAAATTTGAGGGAATGCCGGGTAAAAAATTTTTGGGAAGTTTAATACATATTTTAAATGACTTGCAAGGCTATCAATATTTAAAACAACAAATGAAACTTTTTTTTGATACAAATGATATACCAGGTACTTCGCCTTCTTTATTATTGGAAACTTTTAAGGCATTTATTAGAGGAATTATAATTTCATATCAAAGTTTTCAAAATAAAAAGATTAGGACAGAACAAATGTTGTTAGAACAAGAAATCAGACAGTTAGAGTTAGATAATGCTAAAGATTCCACGACAGATAAACACAATAAGATAATATTGCTGAAATTTAAACTTAATCAAATTGTATCGACAAGAGTAATAAGACTATTCCAAATTACAAAACAGGAACATTTTGAGTTTGGTGACAAACCACATAAGCTTTTAGCTCGCCAATTGAAAAAACAAGAAAAGGAAAATACTATAGCTAAAATTAACTAAAGTTAAGGGGGGACTTGATAGAGGTCTTTAAAATGATGAGAGGGATAGACAGAGTTGATGTGATCAAGCTTTTCCCTTTGAGAATAGGGAAGATTCAAACAAGAGGACATGACTTCAGAATTAAGGGACAGAAGTTTAGGGGTAACATGAGGGGGAACTTCTTTACTCAGAGAGTGGTAGCGGTGTGGAATGAGCTTCCAGTGGAAGTGGTAGCGGCAGGTTAGTTGGTATCATTTAAAAATAAATTGGATAGGCATATGGATGAGAAGGGAATGGAGGGTTATGGTATGAGTGCAGGCAGGTGGGACTAAGGGAAAAAAGTTGTTCGGCACGGACTTGTAGGGCCGAGATGGCCTGTTTCCGTGCTGTAATTGTTATATGGTTATATGGTTAAAATTAAATCAGAGAAAGATGAATTACTAATACTACCTAAAGATATTAATAATAGATTTGCTCAATTTTACCAAAATTTATACACATCTAAAATTAAAATAGAAGATAGTAAAATTAAATTTTTTTTAGATACCTGTAATCTTCCAAAACTGGACCTTTTGGAACAAGAGGAACTTGGAGCTCAAATTACAATTAAAGAAATAGATGAAAGAATAAAATCGTTGAAAAATGGTAAGACACCGGGACCAGATGGTTTTAGTAATGAATTTTATAAAAAATTTCATGAGATAACGACCCCTTATTTATTTAATTTATACTCCCATGCTTTTAAAGAAAACAAACTACCTGAAACACTAACAGAATCAACTATTACGCTTATTCCAAAAAAAGATAAAGATTTAGAAGATCCGGGCTTATACAGAGCTATATCACTTTTAAATACAGATCAGAAAATCTTAGCAAAAACTTTAGCAAGAAGATTAAGCAAATATATTAGTAAATTGATAAACCCTGATCAAAAGGGGTTTATACCCAAAAGATACTCATTTAATAATTTGAGACGCCTCTTTAATATAATGTACTCGCATAAAGTAGAGGAAGAAGATATATCAATTATTTCTTTGGATGCAGAGAAAGCATTTGAGCAGGTAGAGTGGCAATACTTATATAAAGTACTGCGAAAATTTAATATGGGAGATAATTTTATAGCATGGGTAAAATTATTGTATGATAAACCGATGGCAAGAATTTTAACTAACATGTTATCTCAAAAATTTCAACTATCAAGGGGTAATAGGCAGGGATGTGCGTTATGACCCCTGCTATTTGCCCTTATGATAGAACCCCTGGCTGAAAGTATAAGAATTCATCCGAATATTCAGGGCTACAATACCAGGGACTCAAAGAATAAAATCTCATTATATGCAGACGATATACTTTTATATATTACAAAGTCACAAACGAGCATACCAAATTTATTAAATTTAATAGAGGAATTTGGGTATTTTTCTGGATTTAGAATAAACTGGAATAAAAGTGAAATCATGACATTAAAACCTCAAGAACCTACACATTTATTGAAGTTCCCCTTTAAAATCGCAACGGAAAAATTTAAATATTTGGATATTCAGATTACTAGAAAATATAAAGCATTATTCAATGCTAATTTTATACCTTTATTAAATAAACTTAATACGCTGATTAAATTTTGGAAAACACTTCCTTTATTATTATTAGGTAGAATAAATGCAATAAAAATGATCTTCCTACCACAATCACTATACCTATTTCAGTCTATCCCGGTATATATACCAAAATATATATTTTTTAAATTAGACTCTAATATTACTAATTTTATTTGGGACTATAGATCACATAGAATTACAAAAAAAACATTTATGTAAACCAAAAGAGGTCGGGGGACTTTCACTTCCGAATTTTATGCATTATTACTGGGCAGTGCATATTAAGAATATAATTTATTGGCTGAATAGTTCTACCCAACAGACAGAATGGATAAAAATGGAAAAAAAGGATTGTCATCCTTGTAATATAGGAACGATCCTCTTCTCCCCGAAAAAAACTGAATAACACAGTGTATAAGAAGAACCCAATTATACATGGTACAATAAGAATTTGGAAACAAATAAAATTATCTTTAAAATTAAGAAATTTATCATTGTTAATGCCAATAGCGAATAACCCTTTATTTAAACCATCTCTTATTGATAAGACATATAACCAATGGGAAAGTCTCGGAATTAGAAGGATCGGGGATATGTACGAAATGGGAAACCTACTATAATTACAATTAAAATTTAAACTGAAAAACAACCAATATTTTAAATATCTTCAGATTTGCGATTTCATGAAAAAATATATTACAAGGATATCAAAAAATAACTCCTGAATTATTGGAAGAAGCAATGAATATTGAAGCTGACTCACAAAAATTAATATCATATCTATATAATAGTATTTTAAATATAGACCTACCATTGACAGAGGTATTTAGAGAAGAGTGGGAACGGGAACTAATGATAACAATTACGAAGGTTACATGGGAAAAGTACTTGATGTTGTAAATGTTCGATTAATGTAAGACATAATCTAATTCAATTTAATATTTTACATAGATTATATTATTCAAAAACAAATTGAACAAATTTTATCCAAATATATCCGCCATTTGTGATAAATGTCTATCCCAAAATGCAACTATAACACACTCATTAGTTTCCTGCATAAAACTTTATAGATTTTGGAGTGATATTTTCGAAATATTTACAAAATTATTTAAGATAAGAATGGAACCTAATACTGAAATGATTATATTTGGCGTAATGGAGGATGGGAATAAATTGAACACATCTCAAAATTTATTTTTTAACTATGGTTTCATTATAGCAAAAAAATTAATACTTAAATTTTGGAAAAATACATCAATACCAACGCTTAAAATGTGGCTGCAGGTATGTTGGACACCGCACATCTTGAGGAAATGCGATTCCTCCTAATGGATAATTCAGACCAATTCATAACGAGTTGGTCTCCATTTGTCATCTTTTTGGAATCATATGGTGCAACACAATTGTAAAAAATAACTGTTTCAGGACCGGACGAGGGTTGGTCAAGATTATAAACAATGATCTCCTTACTTTTTTTGTTTTATTCTCTTTTTTCTATTTTCTTTTTCGCAACTTTCTTCACTCATCCGTCTTTTTTCTTTTTCTTCACACACTATATATCTCACGTCTTTCTATCCTTTACTATCTAATCTCTTTTTCTTATTCTAATCTTTCTTTAATATAAAAAAAAAAGAAGCTGTACATAAAATGTATTATGAAAATATATATTAGGCACTTTGGTGCCATATGATTGTACTTCTAATAAAATAAAATAAAAATAAATAAAAATAAAAACAAAGTTTTTCCTCATCTTAGAAGAGGTTGGATTGTTTTTGCTGGATTTAAGGTCAATATAATAGATTTATACAAAGGTTTGAGAGTCATGGATGGGGTGGACAGTCTGTCTTTTTCCCTGGGTGGCATTATTAAATGGCATAGATTTAAGATGGCAGGATGGAAGTTTAAAGGAGATACATAAGGTCAGTTTTCAATATGGAGAGTGGTAGATGCCCGGAATTTGCTGTAGAGAAGAAGGTAGAAGCAAGTATAATAACAATATTTAAGAGGCATCTCTAGTGACAGAAACATGAACAGACACGGAATAAAGGGATACAGACCATGTACAGGCAGATGCTATTAGTAAGATTGGATTCATGGTTGGAACAAGCCTGTGGGCTGAAACACCATTACCTGAGCTGTACTGTTCTATGTCCACAAGGATTGTAACATAGTAGTTTATTTAGTATATTTGTTTGTCTTGTATTATGGTGGTGGGTTCTGTTTTGCTTTATTGAATTGTAAATATTATTTTTAACAATTGAATACATTTTTTGATTTAAAAAAAAGGCATTAGTTTAGTTTAGAGATACAGCATGGAAACAGGCCCTTCGGCCCATCGAGTCCACGCCAACCAAAGATCCCTGCACATTAACATTATCCTACACATACTAGGGACAATTTACATTTATACAAAGCCAATTAACCTATAAATCTGTACATCTTTAAAGTGTGGGAGGAAACCAATGATCTCGGAGAAAACCCACGTGGTCATGGGGAGAACATACAAACTACGCACAGACGGCAGCCGTAGTCATGAACAAACCCTGGCCGCTGGCGCAGTAAGTGCTGTAAGGCAGCAACCCTAACGCCGCACCACTGTGCCGCCCTTTAATGGTCATGTGTCACGTGTTTCATTGTCAGCAGAGCTATTTTCAGATAATATTTCTCCACACCATGCTATTCAAGGAAGAAGATAGAATTATCTTGGAAACTAGCAAAATAAATCGTACCCAGCAGATTAAACGCAAATTCTTTTGTTGTATTAGTGGAAAAGATAGGACAACTTTTCAATTATTTCTACAAGATATCATTATATTCAAAATACCATTAACTGTGTACATCTCTCTGTTTTCATTCATAAAATTGTTGACTTGAGACTGTAGTATTTTCATATAGAATGTACACTAAGGCCTGGGTGGTTGAATTAAAATTAATTAAAACTTTCACATCACTTATTATCAAATAAAAAGAACTATCAAAAGTCTGAAGAAGGGTCTCAACCCGAAACGTCACCCATTCCATCTCGCCAGAGTTGCTGCCTGTCCTGCTGAGTTACTCCAGCACTTTGTGTCTACTACCAAAATACAGCAGTTCTGTTCAAATGGTTGTTTTACTGTTCATGAAACAATCACAGTTTTGTTTTTAATTAATTAACAAAGTAATGCAATAATTCAATAGTCATTCAACTCAAAATCAACTATCTAGGGATTATTCAATACAACTGGTGATACCTTTGAATATTAAAGCGTTAAATTTACATTCAAATCAGGTTTCATTTTCTCTCAATGTAGCTTTGCCTTCTGTGTTAAACTCAGCAGTTGGTAATACAGATGCAATCTTACAACGGAGTGCTTAGAATTCCAGGAATTTCCCTAGTTACAGAGATAGCAACACAATCCTGAATCAGTCAGTAATCGAGAGCTTCAGTTTTGAGTGCTTCAGCAGAAAGATTTCTTTGACATATTTGTTGTGCTAATTACAACATCTAATTGTCACGTCAATCACTGTCCATTTTTTAGATTCTCTGAAAATCAACACAATGTTAACTATTCAATCATCACTTTCGGGGGAATAGCCGCATTTAGTACATTAATTAATAGAAATGGCCAATGCAACTTAAGTGACATATTGGCTGTTGAAAGAAGAGCATCTGGAAAAGAACAATTTTGGAGTGAGAGTAAATTGATAAAAAAATGTTTTCCTCCTTTTATGTCTCACCATGTGAGGAAACCCATCTCTTATTTATTTAATGATATCAATATCCTGACACTTAATATAATTTATGTATAAAAATGGCGTACTTTTGACCTTAAAATGATAATAACCACAAAGAGAAAACTTTTAATCATTGTTCTGATCTACTCACAGGTCAGTGAAAAACATTGCAGTGGAATTGGTTTGTATGGTGGCGAAGGTATGGTCGGTGGGAAGATTCAGATTTACACCACAAAACAAAATAGATCAATAGAAATATCCCCACATTTAACAGCTGGACAGGTACATGGATAGGACAGGTTTGGAGGGATATGGACCAAGCGCAGGCAGGTGGGACTTGTGTAGCGGGGAAATGTTGGCCGGTGGGGGCAAGTTGGGCCGAAGTGCCTGTTTACACACTGTTTACACTATGAGTCGATGACTATGAGTAAAGCCCAAAATAAGTTTAGCACCTGCGTCATATCTTGAATAGACCTCAGCAGTAAATCTAATGTGAAGGAAGAAGAGAATTCAGGGTTAGACAGTATTGACCTTTTTATTTCTTTCGAGTTTGATTAGCCACTGCTAAACATGTTAGTGTTAATGGCACAAGATTATCACAGATTAGTCATAGATATTGTTCAGGTTCTGTTTCCTCGTGCCAAAGAGTCTTGGAGTTGCACTGCACAGAAACATGCTCCTTGCCCCCATGGTGCATATGTACCATTTTACCCATCATTACAGCTCCCTCCCTCCATGACACACTGGTCAACCTGAGGAGCACCTTCAGCAACAGACTAGTTCCACAAAGATGCAGCACAGAACACCACAGGAGATCTTTCTTCCCTGTGGCCATTAAACTGTACAACTCTTCCCTCTTCTGTCGTGAGGTAGATTGACTCCACTTCGCCCTCCCCAATCTTTGCACATTCCAATCCTTCCCACTGATCATTTTAGAAACATAGAAACATTTTAATTTCATTTTTCATGTGTTTTGTGTTTTATGACTGTTGGCAGATGGATAAGGTAATGTAAGGTTTACTTCTCTTTAGGTCCACAAGAATTTGTTTTTGTGCATATTAAGATTGCAGTTATGGCAATCAATGCAATGATACACATCTCCAGTCAGTTGTGGGAAATCAGTCCACTGTCACTCACTAATGTTTCCAGGAAATCATTCCAGCTGCAGTTCCTCCCAGTCTGAAGAAGGATCTCGATCTGAAACGTCACCCATTCCTTCTCTCCAGAGATGATGCCCGTCCCGTTGAGTTACTCCAGCATTTTGTGTCTATCTTTGGTTTAAACCTGTACTTCCTTCCTGCACATCATCCCAGACTAAATGGGTCAGTTGGAATGGCAATTGGACCCACTAAAGAGAATACAGGAGGCAGAGAGGATTATAGAAAGTAGTTTTACAGTGGTTCCCACACCAAAGGTTCAGCTAGTTGGATTGGTCAATGCGAGGAGTTGCAGGTAGGTTGTGCAGGAGTCTCTTGTGGTTATCTCCCCCTCAGACAAGAAGACCATTGTAGATACTGTGGTCCTCAGGAGATAATAGCAGAGTTGTGGCACCAGAGTAGGGCTAAGTCTGAGCAAGCAACAGTGATCGGGGACTTTACTGTTAGGGGCACAGACAGGCATTTCTGTGGTCACAAGTGAAGTGTGTGTGTATTGCCTCTCAATTGCCAGGGTCAAGGATGTTTCTGAGAGGAAACTTTCTTAAAGGAGAGAGTGAATAGGTGGAGGTCATGGTCCATATTGTTACCAATGACCTAGGTAGGATGGGAGATGATGTTCTGAGGAGCGAATGTATTTATTAATGGAGTGGATTAAAATACAGGACCACCAGGATTGTAATGTCAGGGTTACTATCCACGCCACAAGCTAGTGAGGCAAGAAATAAAAAGATGGTGTAGATTAATATGTCATTAAATGTGGGGCAGGAGGGAGGGCTTCAAATATATGGATCATCGAGCTCTCATTGAGGGCAAGTGGGACCTGAACTAGAGAGAAAAAAATTAGTTTAGAGATACAGCGCGGAAACAGGACCTTTGGTCTACTGAGTCCGCTCCGACCAGTGATCCCCGTACATTGACACTATCCTACTACTAGGGACAATTTACAAATACACCAAGCCATTTAACTTATACACCTGTACGGCTTTGGAGTGTGTGAGGAAACCGAAGATTTCGGAGAAATTCCATGTGGTCACGGGGAGAACGTACAAACTCAGTACAGACAGCACCCGTAGTTAGGATCGAACCCAGGTCTCTGGTGCTGCAAGCACTGTAAGGCAGCAACTCTACCACTGTGCCACCGTAATTATCCTTACAGGAAGGTTTCCTACTGCTACACAGGAGGGTTTAAGTTAGAGTGGCAATGGGTTGGAACAAGATGCAGTAGGTCATCAAGTAGAGGGATTGATAGGAATGTAGAAGTTAAGACAAGTAAGTCTGAAAGGGTGGATAGGTAGGGACATGTTAATGAACGTGGTGAGGCTGATGGGATAAAGTGTGTTTATTTCAATGCAAAGAACATTGGGGGTAAAGCAGATAAATGTAGAGCATGGTCTATAGCATGAAACTATGTTGTGGCCATTACATAAACTTGGTTGCAAGAGTGAGTGGACTGGTTTCTCAGATTTCAAGGGTTTTGATGATTCAGGCATGAGAGAGAGGGAGGTAAAATAAGTTGTGGTTTCTCTACTACTCAGTCAAAGCTGCACTCAGAACAGTCATGCTGGATGGCCCATCCAGTAAGAAGTATCAGTAGAACTCAGAAAAAAGAAAGGAGCATTCACTCAGATGGGATTATGTTGTAGACCTACCAACAGCCAGCAGGAGTTGAAGGAACAGATATGCAGACAGATTATGAAAGGGTGCAAAAGCTTCAGTGTTGTCATAGAAGATGACTGGGACTTCCTTAGTGCACAAGGCTCAGAAGGGGCAGAATTGTGTCAAGAGAGCTTCTTGAAACAATTTGTGGAAAGTCCGAATAGAGTATGGACCATAGAGTATGGACTATAACTTGCATAGAGAAACATGATTGGCCAATGGATTGGATCTTCAATGGGAGATCATATCAGGAACAGTGATCATCACCCCCATTATCTTGAATATATTTATGAATAAGGATAAATTCAGACCTTCGGACACAGTATTTATTTGCGGAAAGGCAAATTAAAGTTAAAAAAAGTAAAGTATCCTTTATTGTCATTCAAATTTTTCAGTCTGAACGAAATGTCCTGCCTTGTAGTCATAACATAGAATAAAATAACAAAACACACAATAAACAAAAATTTAACATCCACCACAGTGAGTCTACCAGGCCCTCCTCACTGTGATGGAAGGCAAAAGTCTTAAAGTCCTTGTCTCTTCCCTCCTTGTTCTCCCTCTGTGTTGAGATGATCCAGGCTTCCGATGTTGTGACCCCGCCGGGTGATGGTAAGTAAGTACCGCGGCTGAATCCGAGCTCCGCAAATGGGCCGGTTCAAACTCCGCAGCCCGGGGCGGTCGAAACTACCGAACAGGTCATCAACCTGGGACCTGCGAGCTCCCAACGTTGTAATCCACTGGGCCCGCGGCCGAGGCTCCGAGGCTCCGAAGTCAGGTCGCCGCCGCCGCAATGCCACCACAGCCCTGAAGTCGGCCAGCCTCGCATTGGTAAGTCCTGGCTGGCTCTGCCTCCGGAGCCTCGAGTCGGTCCCAGTTGGAGGACGCCAGCTCCGCCATTAGGCCTTAGCGCAGACGGAGACGGAGAGGGGGGATATGACAAGAAAAGGTCGCATCCCCCGAAGGAAGAGACTAAAACAAGTTTCCCCCACCCCCCCCCCCACACATACACAACTAAAATAAACAGAAATAAACTGTAACAAAGGGACAAAAGAAAACAAAAAAAAAAGACAAACGGACTGCAGGTGCTCACTCTGGCCTTGGAGGAGGCCCAGGACAGAAAGGTCGGATTCGGAATTGGAGGGAGAGTTGAAATGCTGAGCTACCGGGAGATCAGATTGGTTATTGTGGACCGAGCGGAGGTGTTCGGCGAAACGATCGTCAAGCCTACGCTTGGTCTCACCGATGTAGATCAGCTGACATCTAGAGCAGCGGATGCAATAGATGAGGTTGGAGGATGTGCAGGTGAACCTCTGTCGCACCTGGAATGTCTACTTGGGTCCTTGAATGGAGTCGAGGGTGGAGGTAAAGCGACAAGTGTAGCATCTCTTGCGGTTGCAAGGGAAAGTGCCCGGGTAGGGAGTGGTGCGGGTTGGAAGGGAAGAATTGACCAGGGAGTTATGGAGGGAGCAGACAGTGGGGGGGAGATGGGAAGATGTGGCGAGTGGTGCGGTCATGTTGGAGGTGGCGAAAATGACGGTGGACTATTTGTTGTATGTGACGGCTAGTGTGGTGGAAGGTGAGGACTAGGGGGACTCTGCCCTTGTTACGAGTGGGGGGATGGGGAGAGAGAGCAGTGTTACGGGGTATTGAAGAGACCCTGGTGAGAGCCTCATCTATAGTAGGGGAAGGAAACCCCCGTTCCCTGAAGAATTAGGACATTTCCGATGCCCTGGTGTGGAACACCTCATCAAAAGAAAATTTAAAAAAAAGACAAACGGACTGCAGGCGTGCTGCAGCTGCAGGGCAGCGCCGCCACTTCAGGATAGGTATTACAACAAAATTACAACATTATTAGGCAGGAGAGTATATTGGGAGCAGCTATTGCTGGGTTTAATGATCAGTTGGTCTGAGTTCAGGTCCAGCAAGTTCCGGTAAGGAGATGTAATAACTCAAGGATCAAGAGAACATTTTTGCTTGGAAACAGATGATGTGGGTGAGTTACTAAGCAAGTACTTAGCATCTGTATTCACCAAGGGGAAGAAAATAGAAGACAGCAAGATCAATGTGGGTCATACTAATATGCCTAGACATTTTGAAACCAAGAAGCCGGTGCCATTGTCTTCAAGAGTATTAAGATGGAAACGTTGTGAAGGCCTGATAGGATCTTTTCCAGGTTATTGAAAGAGGCAAGACATGACATTGCAGGATACGTGAAGATATTTGCATACTCTTTGGCCACAGATGAGGCTTTGGCAAAGGACACACTACGACCAAATGTTAACACTCTGCCACCCCCACTGTGATTCCTCCTGCTCTATGAAGCTATGACCATATTTTAACCTCTCCCTCTCCGTCCTCCAACCAGGTCGCAGTCTTAACCCAACAAACATCTAACAATGGCCTGTTTCCTTTATCATTGTTACTTTTTAGCGTATCTTTCATTCATTGTTTTTTATCTCTCTACATCAATGTCTATATCTCTCGTTTCCCCTTAACCCTAACCAGTCTGAAAAAAGGCCTTGACCTGAAACTTCAGCCATTCCTTCTCTCCAGAGATGCTGTCTGTCCCGCTGAGTTACTCCGGATTTTCTGCGTCTATCTTTGGACACAGAACAATATTGTTCCTTTGTTTAAGAAGGGAAATAGTGATAATACACTAAGTTATTGGATAGTGAAGCTCACAATGATAGGGAAGCGTTTGGAAAGGTTTGCTCTCACATCTGAAAGACAATGTGCTGATTAGGAACAGTCAGCATGGCTTTGTACAGGGTAGGTTTTTTAACAAACTTGATTGAGTTTTTTGAGGAGGTGACAAAGACGATTTGATGAGGATAGGGCAGTGGATGTTGTCCAGATGGACTTTAACAAGGCATTTGACAAGGTCTCTCATGGTAAGCTGATCCAGAGATTAAGATGCATAGGATTCACAGAAACTTGGCAGTATGGGGGTGATTCTTCAGTAAGTGTCTACTTTGGTGTCCTGCTACTTTGATGCTGTATATAAGGAAAATCCGTAATTCTATCCCATTTCTTCTTTTCTATATTGTTAATAAACATTATCCTCATAAATAATGATTAAACCCTAAATGAATAAAGTGTTTTTTTTGTTTTTTTCTCGATGTTCAATGCCCCCCCACCCACCCCGGAAACCGCATGTCCCGATGGTAAGTCAGCATTTTTTTTTAATGGGGGATCTATCACAAATGAAAACACTTTTAAACAGTAGGTATTAATAATTAAAATATTTATCACCCTTAAAAATATTCCTGTATTCTTGATAAAATATTAAATCTGACCGTTTTGTCCCAACGATTGCACTCATTTACCGTCATGCAACTTTGTTGAGCAATCCCACATGGCTATAAATAGAATAGTCGCGAACTTCCGACCTCAAAAGATCGCGGACTTCAATAGTTACCTACCTTGTGAATTTCTCCTGAATCGTGGCACGAGAAGCGTGTGAAAACTCTGCTTTTTGTTGCATAGCGAGGTAAGTACCTTTAATCACCGCCATCTCTGAACGGTGTTGAAGTCGTAGAGAAAAAAATCTTTCTTTTTTGATTTGAACTTGGGGATGCGTTCCTGCCATGTGCTGTTCGTCCAAATGATATGGCCAGGCATGGCCTTCCGGCAAGGCCATGCTGAGCTAAAGGCTTGTGCCACCATTCCCGTCATGCCACCACCATAACGAAACCCCTAATCTCCATCTAGCACCATCTCCAGCTTATCTTTTCTTCCCTAACACTAATGCCAATGCTAGCCCCAACGCTAGCGCCAAAACTAGTCCGAACGCTAGCCCCATCCCCCAGCCCCCCGCCCCTAGGGCCCAGCCCCCAGCTCCCAGCCCCCAGGCCCCAACCCCCAGCCCCAATCCCCAGATCCCCAACTCCAGCCCCAGGCCCAGGCCCCAGTAGCTGCCTTATATTTTCACATGAAAATGTGGATAAAAATGAATGAAACACCAGTATTAAGAAAACACTAATCCCTGCTCATTATGTTGCTTCTTGTTCTCAACCTTTAGCAACTGTTTGAGCCTTAAGATGGTTTTAGGCATCTCCGTCACGTGACAGATATGACTCAGCGTGATGGAGATGCCTTGATTGGTCATCGCCATCACGCTGCGTCATATCCGTCACATGAGCATTTTATGCTCGTAATGTGTAAAATAATACAACAATGACCATAATTATGAATTGTAATTGATAAAAGAGAAGTATGCTTCAGCCTAACCATATTGCTTTTGAGGAAGTTGGTGAAAAGTTATGTGATGGTTACCATTCTTGCTGAAAATCACCACTTTTTCGGCAGTAAACCGTTACGAAGGTTTAAAATCAATGCGTTAGATATTTTTAGATTTTTTTTTGGTGGTTTATTTGAGGAAGATACTCTATAATTTCCAAGACTATGACAAAAATTTGATTTTATATTCTTAAATCAGTTATATTTTACAGAGTTGTTCATCATAAAAAAAATTGACGGATATGACTGAATGCAATGGGCAACCTGGAAAAAGTAGAGGAAAAAATTAATTACATTCTCTAAAAGATTGCGTCAAACATATTTTTCCCATAGTAGAGATGTTCATCTATGTGAAACAACATTCAAAGTTATAAAAATTTAAGGTTCATAATCGGGTTTCCAAAAACTTCAAAGTAGACACTTACTGAAGAATCACACCTGGATTCAGAATTTACTTACCCATCGACAACAAAGGGTAGTGGTGGAAGGATGTTTTTCTGGCTGGATCAATGGTGTTCTGCAGGAATCTGTGCTGGGACCTGGTGAATCTGTGGGATTCTTGGCCTCAGAAGGCTGTGGAGGCCGTCAGTGGATATTTTTAAGGCAGAGATAGATAGATTCTTGATTTGTGTCAGAGGTTATGGGGAGAGGGCAGGAGAATTGAGCTAGGATAGATCAGCCATCATAGAATTGCGGAGTGGTCTTGATGGGCCAAATGGCCTCATTCTACTCCTATCACTTTTGAACTTATGACAACTGTGGTTTGTGATGTTCATAAATGACGGATGAAATGTAGCTCGGTTGGTTAGAAAGCTTGAGATGACATCAAAATTGGTGGATTTGTGGGCAGTGAAGAAAACTGTCAAAAGATACCGCAGATAGTGGCAAAGAAATGGCAGATGGGGATTAATCCAAGCAAGTGTGAGCTGATGAATTTTGAGAGATCAATTGTAAAGGAAAGTATGCGTTTAATGGCAGGACCCTTAATAACATTAATGTACAGAGGGAGACACAAGTGCTGGAGAAACTCAGCGGGTGCGGCAGCATCTATGGAGCGAAGGAAATAGGCAACGTTTTGGGCCAAAACCCTTCTTCAGACTGATGTAGGATGGGGGTGGGGGGGGGGGAGAAGAAAGGAGAAAGGAAGAGGAGGAGCCAGAGGGTTGAGGGAGAGCTGAGAAGGGGAGGAGACAATAAGAGCTACCAGAAATTGGAGAAGTCAATGTTCATGCCGCTGGGGTGTAAACTGCCCAAGCGGAATATGAGGTACTGCTCTTCCAATTTCCAATGGTGCTCACTCTGGCCTTGGAGGAGGCCCAAGACAGAAAGGTCGGATTCGGAATTGGAGGGAGAGTTGAAATGCTGAGCTACCGGGAGATCAGATTGGTTATTGTGGACCGAGCGGAGGTGTTCGGCGAAACGATCGTCAAGCCTACGCTTGGTCTCACCGATGTAGATCAGCTGACATCTAGAGCAGCGGATGCAATAGATGAGGTTGGAGGAGGTGCAGGTGAACCTCTGTCGCACCTGGAATGTCTACTTGGGTCCTTGAATGGAGTCGAGGGTGGAGGTAAAGTGACAAGTGTAGCATCTCTTGCGGTTGCAAGGGAAAGTGCCCGGGTAGGGGGTGGTGCGGGTTGGAAGGGAAGAATTGACCAGGGAGTTATGGAGGGAGCGGTCTTTGCGGAAAGCAGACAGTGGGGGGGAGATGGGAAGATGTGGCGAGTGGTGCGGTCATGTTGGAGGTGGCGAAAATGACGGTGGACTATTTGTTGTATGTGACGGCTAGTGTGGTGGAAGGTGAGGACTAGGGGGACTCTGCCCTTGTTACGAGTGGGGGGATGGGGAGAGAGAGCAGTGTTACGGGGTATTGAAGAGACCCTGGTGAGAGCCTCATCTATAGTAGGGGAAGGAAACCCCCGTTCCCTGAAGAATTAGGACATTTCCGATGCCCTGGTGTGGAACACCTCATCCTGGGAGCAGATGTGGCGTAAACGGAGGAATTGGGATTAGGGGATGGAGTCCTTACAGTAAGCAGAGTGAGAAGAAGTGTAGTCTAGATAGCCATGGGAGTCAGTGGGTTTATAGTGGATGTCGGTCAGAAGTCTATCACCTGCGATGGAGATAGTGAGGTCAAGAAAAGGTAGGAAAGTGTCGGATATGGTCCAGGTGTATTTGAGTGCCAGATGGAAGTTAGTGGTGAAGTGGATGAAGTCAGTGAGTTGTATGTGGGTGCAGGAGGTAGCACCAATGCAATCATCGATGTAGCGGAGGTAGAGGTCGGGGATGCGACCCTGGTACCTCTCGAACAAGGATTGTTCGACGTACCCTACAAAGAGGCAGGCATAGCTGGGGCCCATGCTCATGCCCATAGCTACACCTTGCATTTGGTGGAAATGGGAGGTCAAAGGAAAAGTTATTACGGGTAAGGACCAGCTCCGCTAGGTGGAGGAGAGTATCTGTATATGGGGATTGGTTGGTTCTCCGGTCGAGGAGGAACCGGAGGGCTTTGAGACCATCCTGGTGGGGGATGGAGGTGTAGAGTGACTGGTGAAGATGAGGGGATGGGGGCCTAGAGAGCGGAATGCCCGGAGACGATGGAGAGTTTCTGAGGTGTCTTCAGGTAGGGAGGGATTTAACAAGGGAGGATAGGATGGAGTCGAGGTATGTGGAAATAAGTTTGGTAGGGCATGAACAGGCAGAGACAATGGGTCTACCAGGATAGTCAGATTTGTGGTTTTTGGGGAGAAGGGGATTTTGGGGATCTTGGGCTCTAAATCCAAAAAATAGAGTGGAAAAGAAGGTAGACACAAAATGCTAGAGGAACTCAGCGGGTCAGGCAGCATCTCTGGAGAAAAGGAATAGTCGATGTTTTGGGTTGGAACCCGTCTTCAGAAGAAGGTATACTTGGCTTAATTGGTTAGGGCGTTGTGTATAAGAGTCAGGAAGTCATGTTGCAGCTTTATAAAACTTTTGTTTGGCCAAATTTGTAGAATTGCGTGAAGTTTGGTTCTTCATTAGAAGAACGATGTGGAGGCTTTGGAATGGATGTTTACCAAGTTGCTGCCTGGATTAACGGGTGTAGGAAACTGCCGCTGCTGTAATCTTGACAAAAACACAAATTGCTGGAGGAATTCAGCAGGTCAGGTAGCATCTAAGACAGGAATGCACCGTTGATGTTTCAGGTCAGGACCCTTTTTTTAGACTGAAAATCAAAGAAAGTTCCCAACCCGAAATGTCATCCAGACATTCCGTGTACGGATGCTGTCTGACTCACTGAATTCCACCAGCATTTTGTTTTTTGAGCAATAAGGTGAGGTAGAATCTCTCTGCAGCATCAGAAGCTGAGGGGAGATCTAATAGAAGTATATAAAATTCTGAAAGGCATAGATAGGGTAGACACTAATAATCTTTTTCCCAGCGTAGAAATGTCTAACAATAAGGGAATAGCTTTAAGTTCAGAGGTGAAACGTTTTTAAAAATTGGGTGTGACAACTTTTTAGTCAGACAATGGTGGGTGGCTGGAACACTTGTCGGGGTGCTGATGGAAGTAGATAAGAGGCTTTTAGATAGGCACATTAATATGTAATAGTGGGATATGGATTAGTTTAATTTGGCATCATGTTCAACATAGACTTCACAGGCTGAATGCACTGCCCCTGTGCTGCCCTGCTTTGTCCATGTATTTGGTTTTACCGTCTCTTCTGGTATAATTTTCCAGATATCAACATCTTTGTGCAAAATACTTAAATTCCCTTTAATACTCCTTTCTCTCATCTTAATCCTATAGTCTCGTGTTTTTTATATCTTAGTTTAGTGTAGTTTAGTGTAGGAAAAAGGCCCTTCGGACCACCTAGTCCGCACCGACCAATGATCCCCGCACATTAACATTATCCTACACACACTAGGGACAATTTACACATACACCAAGCCAATTAACCTACAAACCTGTATGTCTTTGGAGTGTGGGAGGAAGCCGAAGATTTCTGAGAAAACCCACGGGGTCACGGGAAAAACGTACAAACTTCGTACATACAGCACCCATAGTCGGGATCGAACCGGGGTCTCTGGCACTGTAAGGCAGCAACTCTACCGCTGTGCTACCGTGCCGTCCTTAAATCTCTACCATGGGAAAGAAAATTGTTTATCGACCCTAATGTGTTTTTATTCTCCTATCAGATGACCACCAGCTTCATTTGTTTCACGGTAATCAATCCTACCCTACCCAACCTCTCACTTTAACCCCTGCAATCTAGACAACATCCTGGTGAATCTTCTCTGCACTCTCAACTGCATAATCATATCCCTCCTATAATGTGCCAACCAGAACGACACTAAATACTTCAAGTGCAGCCTGTATAGTGTTAATTTGCAGCATAATGTCAACACTCGTATATTTTATTTCCCCACCTATAAAGCCAAACATGTCTAATACCGCACATCAATCAACCTGGTTTGCCACTTTCAAGGAACAAAGGGACTAGAATCTCTCTTCATCCATATTCCTTAATGCCCTACTATTTAACTGTACACATCCATGCCTTATTCTCCTCTGTGTGATATTTTGACACTTTTATATCAAATGCACCTTGACTTATTGTTGCCATTTTATAAATGTCAACCTTATTAAAAATTATAGTATTAAAACTATGTTGACAGGAAGCAGAAAATTGGGGTAAATTGAAATCTTTCATTAGCACGATTTAATAGATGCCAGAAAGTGCAACGGAGAAAACAAAACTTAAGAAATGTTTTAATAACATAATTAGACCATAATGTAAAATATAATTTGTCTGCACAAGACAACAGAGAAGGTTCCAAAGATTCAAAATGATTGCTTAATAATTCAAATTTCAATTCAGAAGGAATTCCCTCTGACTGGTCCTTATTGAAGTAACTATTACCATTTGAAAACATTTCTTTACTGGTGTTTTGTTTGTGATATAAAGCTCTAATTCAAACTGTTCCCTTTGGAGTCCAGCTGCCAGACGCTCATGAATGACAAAAGAGAGGGATGGCGAGAGTTAAAACGATGCCCGACAGTAGACGAGCTTCATTATGAACCAGGCTGAATATAAGAAGCTGAGATAGACACAAAATGCTGGAGTGACCCAGTGGGACAGGCAGCATTTCTGGAGAGAAGGAATGGGTGGTATTTTGGGTCGAGACATATCTTCAGAATCTGTGAAGATATTCCACAATCTCTTCAGAAGAAGGGTCATAGAGTCATAGAGTGATACAGTGTGGAAACAGGCCCTTCAGCCCAACTTGCCCACACCGGCCAACAATGTCCCAGCTACACTAGTCCCACTAGCCTGTGCTTGGTCCATATCCCTCCAAACCTGTCCTATCCATGTAACTGTCTAACTGTTTCTTAAACTATGGGATAGTCCCAGCCTCAACTACCTCCTGTGGCAGCTTGTTCCATACACCCACCACCCTTTGTGTGAAAAAGATACCCCTCTGATTCCTATTAAATCTTTTCCCCTTCACCTTGAACCTATGTCCTCTGGTCCTCCATTGCCCTACTCTGGGCAAGAGACTCTGTGCATCTACCCGATCTATTTATCTCATGATTTTATACACCTTTATAAGATCACACCTCATCCTCCTGTGCTCCATGGAATAGAGACCCAGCCTACTCAACCTCTCCTTATAGCTCAGACCCTCTATTCCTGGCAACATCCTCATAAATCTGTTCTGAACCCTTTCAAGCTTGACAATATCTTTCCTATAACTTGGTGCCCAGAACACAATATTCTAGATGCGGTCTCACCAACGTCTTATACAACTGCAACATATCCTCCCAACCTCTATACTCATTCCAGCTTTTTGTGTCTCTCTTCGGTTTAATCCAATATCTGCAGTTCCTTCCTCAACATATAAGAAGCTGAAAGTTAAAGTTGAAAGGAAAAGAAGACAAGAGGAAAATGGCAATTCACATGAAAGAGAATCCACATGTGTCCTTCTGATATGTGAGTTAGAAATGGGCAGCAAAGGCAAGATGCATGTCTTCCCTGCATAACAATATTTACAACGTGCCACTAATCGAATAATTGCTGGCAGTGCAAGTCTTGACTAAGGATTTAATATGTAACTGAAGACTAAACTTCCTATTCTGTGATAAAATACCTTTACTTGAGCTTGTGAGATTTGTGTTAAAATGTGACGGGTTTAGATCTCCTTCACTTTCTCCCTACACCTCTATGCCATTGCTATGCCTCAAACCCATCAGTGAGCTCTTGAGGAACTTCTTCTGGAGACTGATCACAATTTCTGGGTCACAAACCACCACTATTATTCAGCTACATAACCCATTCATGTCATAAGTCCTTGAAATATGATTATGCCCTTGTTTTTGAGGTCTACGCCTCTATGTATACTGCAACTTCATTTTGCTTACTAAACACTCTCTTAATGTAACTTGCTATTTTCAAAGGTTTACCTCTCTGGTTCCCAGTTCTGTTTAGTTTGCTTTAGTTTGGAGATACAGCAGGAAAACAGGCCCTTCAGCCCACTGAGTCCACGCCGACCAGCGATCCCCGCACACTAACACTATCCTACACACACTAGGGACAATTTACAATATTACCAAGTCAATTAGAACAGGGATGAGGAAAAGCTTTTTTCACACAGAGAATCTGTGGAATACTCTGTCTCAGAAGGCAGTGGAGGCCAATTCTCCCTATGTTTTCAAGAGAGAGTTAGATAGCGCTCTTACAGATAACGGAGATAAGAGATATGGGGAGAAGGCAGGAACGTGGTACTGATTGTGGATAATCAGCCATGATCACAGTGAATAGCGGTGCTGGCTCAAAGGGCTGAATTGCCTAATCCTGCATCTATTAACCAGTGTCTATGGTCAAATAGAAACCTGTATGTCTTTGCAGTGCTGTTCCAGAACATTCTTTAGAAATGGCAGCTATTCCTTTTCTCCAGAGGTGCTGTCTGACCCGCTGAGTTTGTGTCTATCTTTAGAATGGTGCTAGTCTTGCTATTCCTTTTGCCAAAGTGTATCATTCCACAGTTCTCTGTTTTGAATGTGAACTGACAAGCAGCAACTCCGGTGTCTCAACTTGCAAATCGCAAACCATTTGACTGAACGGAAAAGGAGAGCTTTCATTCGCAGGTGGTCTGTTCAGTTGGGCAGAAAAGAGACAATTGGAATTCAAAGTGAATACAGTGAATAGGAGTATACTGAGCAGTGTGGAGGGCAGATAAACCATGCAGAGTATGTCTAGCGATCATTGGCTTGGCAGGTCAAGAGAGTAGAGTCAAGAGCGTTTAATTTTCATATGTAACCATAACAGAGCAATTAAATTCCTATTTGCAGCTGTAAACACAATACACAATACATAATACATAATACATTATAAACCAAAATGCAATAAATTAATAACACTAATGTAAAAACAACAATGTCCTTTGTGTAATTAAAGGCATTCCATTAAAGAAGGGTCACAATCCGAAATGTCACTGATCCATATTCTTCCACCTCACGTTTGCAAAGAATGTGAAAACTCCATACAGACTGCACCCGAGGACAGTATCAAACCCATCTAGTAAAGAAAGACACAAAATGCTGTCACAATGTAGGTTAGGCAGCATCCCCGGAGAAAATAAAGAGGTGACTTTACAGGTACACAAAAAAGCTGGAGAAACTCAGCGGGTGCAGCAGCATCTATGGAGCGAAGGAAATAGGCAACGTTTCGGGCCGAAACCCTTCTTCAGACTTTACAGGTTGGGACCCGTCAGCAGACTGGCAGCTTGTTCCATACACCCACCACCCTTTGTTTGAAAATGTGACCCCTCCGATCCCTATTAAATAATTTCCCCTTCACCTTGAACCTACGTCCTCTGGTCCTCGATTCCCCTAGGAATCGGCTAGTTACTGAAAGCAGGACAAGACGAGAACAGATGCCATCAGGCAACGTGGTTTCGATAGGCCAAACCCTGATGGCGCTGTCCACCTTTGTAACAATGTTAATGCTCTCGATCCAATTGAATTTCATTCCTTTATGATCTTAGAATCATGGAGTCAAAGAGTCATACAGTGTGAAAACAAGCCCTTCGGACCGCACTGACCATTATGTCCCATCTACACTAGTTCCGTTTGGCTCATATCCTCCTAAACCTGTCCTATCCATGTACCTGTCCAATTCCGTCCTGAACATTGTGATAGTCCCTGCATCAACTACCTCCTCCAGCAGCCAATTCCATACACCTACCAACGATTGTGTGAAAAAAATTACTCCTCAGATTCCTATAAATGTTTTCCCTCTTCATATTAAACCTATGCTCTCTTGTTCTGGATTCCCCTACACTGGGGGAGAGACTCTGTCCATCTACCTGATCTATTCCTCTCATGAATGTATACACCCTATCTACCTGTGATGCCACCCTCAAGGAACTATGTACCTGCACTCCTAGATCCCTCTGCTCTACAACACTTTGCAGAACCCTAACATTCACTGTGTAGGTCCTGCCCATATTAGAATTTCCAAAATGTAACACCTCACATTTCTCTGTAAATTCCATCAACCATTCTTCAGTCCATCTGGCCAACTAATGAAGATCCTGCTGCAATCTTTCACAACCATCTTCACTATCTTCAAAACCACACACTTTTGCATCAACAGCAAACTTGCTAACCTTGCCCTCGATATACTCATCCAAATCATTGATGTAGATGACAAACAGTAAATGGCCCAACACTCAACCCTGAAACACACCACTAGTCACAGGCATCCAGTCTGAGAAGCAATCTTTCACCATCACCCTCTGCTTCCTTCCATGGAGCCAATTACTTACCCATTCAGCTATCTCTCCTTGGATCTCTTACGATCTAACCTTCCAGAGCAGCCTACCATGACGAACCTTGTTGAATGCTTTGCTGAAATCAATATGTATAGATATACAACATTTAAAGGTCTACCCTCGTCAACCTTTTTGGTCACATTTTCAAAAAAGTCAATCAGATTTGTGAGATATGACCTCCCACGTAAGAAGCCATGATGACTATCCCTAATCAGCCCTTGTCTATCTCAATGCACACGTTGTTTCTTGTAATCTTGTTTCTCTTTGTACCCTCTCCCTGGAATATTTGTATCTTCTTCAATGGTTCTTTATTGTCACATTTGTATATCGCAGTGAAATTCTTTGGCGGTCACGCTGGCGCAGAGGTAGAGTTGCTATCTTACAGCGAATGCAGCTCCGGAGACATGGGTTCGATCCCGACTACGGGTGCGGTCTGTACAGAGTTTGTACGTTCTCCCTGTGACCTGCGTGGGTTATTTCTGAGATCTTCGGTTTTCTCCCACACTCTCCCATGTTGGCTTGGTAAATGTAAAAATTGTCCCTAGTGGGTGTAGGATAGTGTTAAAGTGTGGGGATCGCTGGTTAGGGTGGACCCGGTGGGCCGAAGGGCCTGTTTCCGTGCTGTATCTCTAAACTAAACTAATAAATTAACCCACAAATGCACAGTTGCCATATTTAAACACCATTTACTTAGATAAAAGAAACAGTCCAAAGTCCAAAGCCCAGTCTACATGTTAACTATGCTGGAGTGTCCCCAATACAGGTCAACCCAGGTAAGCTCCAGGCTGCTGCAGGCCCATGACCCGATGTCCATCTGTTCGCCCCTTCCCCAGGGGACAACTCCTGCAACCAACCTTGACACTGCTGGAGGAAATACCCTGGACCCTCTCCTACCAACCCACTCCTCCAATCCATAGTTGCCAGCGACTCCCTCCTCGACTCTCTTTGGGGATTCCGAGCTTCCCCCTGAAGGCAGCGGCCTGCCGGGCTCTTCTTTGCAGTGATGAACTACGACTGCCAGTCTTGCCTGCCTGCACTTGGGTCTTTGTTCCCGGTGGCTGCCAGGTACAGTATGTCTTGGTTCTCGGTGGTCTCGTCAGCCACCGGGTCCATCCTGGTTCTTGGTGGTCTTGTCAGCCAGCGGGTTGTCTTTACTCTTGGCTAGCCACTGGCTCTGCTCTTGCACCAGTCAACGGTTCCGCTCTTCTGCTCAGTTGTGGTGCTCACCCCACAATTAGCTTCCCTCATACTCTGATAGTTTGATGCTTTGCTAGGAACAGTCTCCCTAAAACTTTTGTCAATTCCCACTGGTGAGAACACACATGGAGTATTGTGTGCAATTTTGGGTTCCTAATTTGAGGAAGGACATTATTGCTATTGAGGGAGTGCAGAGTAGATTCACCAGGTTAATTCTCGGGGTGGCGGGTCCGACATTTGATGAAAGAATGGGTCGACTGAGCTTGTATTCACTGCAATTTAGGATGAGCGGGGATCTTACAGAAACATTAGACTAAGTGGGACCCCTTGGGTCCCATGTTCAAACGGGAGGGCTGGTCCCCCAATGCAATATTCCACCACTCCACCAATTCCAATATTGGTGGCCAGTGGGGGGGGGGGGGGGGCTTTCTGGAGCGCTAGTATGGGTATTGTGGGCTGAAGGGACTGGTTTCCAGAGGGCTAGTATGGACATTATGGGCCAAATGGATTCTTGGGGTGGCAGCTCAGTCACTCAAGCCTGATGTGCTGCCAGCTTACTCATGGCTGGTGGGCTAGCAGTTGACTCATGGCTATTCCTTGAAATTCCATTTCAAGCAGGGTGCAAGGCAACCAAATTCAAATGCAGTTTCCTACCATTACAAGCAGGGTGCAAGGCCACCAAATTCAAGTGCAGTTTCTTACCACATCAAGCAGGGTGCAGCAAGGCCACCAAATTCAAATGCAGTTTCCTACCACTTCAAGCAGGATGCAGGGCCACGAAACTCAAGTGCAGATTCCTGCCATTTCAAGCAGTGCGCAAGGCCACCAAATACAAATGCAGTTTCATGCCACTTCAAGCAGGGTGCAATTGCACCAAATTAAAGTGCAGTTTCATGCCATTTCAAGCAGGGTGCAAGGCCACCAAATTCAAGTGCTGTTTCATGCCATTTCAAGCAGGGTGCAAGGCCACCAAATTCATGTGCAGTTTCATGCCATTTGAAGCAGGGCGCAATGCCACCAAATTCAAGTGCAATTTCATACCGTTCATGCAGGGTGCCAGGCCACCACATTCAATTTCAGTGTCATGCCATTTCAAGCAGGATGAAACCACCATAAAACCACTATAAAACCAAACAAAACACCACATAAACACCACACACAGTTCAGTAGACATTCTGTGTGTTCAGTTGATTCACAGCTCAGAGTGAGTCGTGACCTCTCCCTCTTCCATTTTGCAGAGACTGAGCCACACCCACAATTCTGGGTTTTATAATCCCTCCCCCCTCCAACCGGAAGGGGCGTGGCCTTCATGGCTTGATTGACAGGAGAGAGATTTTCAACATTTTTTTAAACACAAATAACACTTTTATTTTTCATTGATGGGAAGAATCCTCTGCACCTGATGAGCGGTGGGGGACTGAGTAAGATGACCAAAAATAACAGCCGTAAGTGGTAGCATTTTATCTAAAATCAATATACAGTGCAAACAGGAAGTTGTCAATTTTACACCAACAACCATTTATGCAGTGCAGCATTTCAAAGCATATACCACCACCATCACCAACAACCATTTTGCAGTGCAGCATTTCAAAGCAGCTACCACAACCACCAACAACAACCATTTTTGTAGTGCAGCATTACAAAGCAGCTACCACCACCACCACCAACAACAACCATGTTTGCAGTGCAGCATTTCAAAGCAGCAACCACCACCACCAACATCAACAACCATTTTTGCAGTGCAGCATTTCAAAGCAGTTACCACCACCACCAACAACAACCATTTTTGCAGTGCAGCATTTCAAAGCAGTTACCACCACCAACAACATCAACCATTTTTGCAGTGCAGCATTTCAAAGTAGTTACCACCACCACCAACAACAACCATTTTTGCCATGCAGCATTTCAAAGCAACCACATTCTCATTTTCAAACCACATTAAGGGCATCGCAGTTGAGTAGTCATGTGTTCAGTGTTATTCACAGCTCAGAGAGATGTGACCCTCTCGCTTCCTCCATCTTGCAGAGAATGAGTGAGGCACAACACTTCTGGGTTTTGTAGTCCCACCCCCCTCCCACCAGCAGGGGAAGCAGAGAGAATGTCAACGTGTTTGAAACATAATAATCTTTTATTTTTCATTGATGGGAAAAATCCTCTGGTCCTGTGTAGCGGAGAGTGACTCTCAATAAGATGGCCAAAAATCACAGCCGTAAGTGGCAGCGTTTTTTCAAAAATCATGAAACAGAAAACAGGAAGTGGTCAAGATCTTACTTTTAATAATATAGATATAATATTCTTAAGGGATTGGACAGGCTAGATGCAGGAAAAATGATCCTGATGTTGGGGGAGTACAGAACCAGGGGTCACAGTTTAAGAATAAGGGCCATTTAGTGAGAGATGAGGGAAATCTTTTTCACCCATAGAGTTGTGAATCTATGGAATTCTCTGCTGTGAAAGGCAGTGGATGTTTTCAAGAGAGCGTTACTGTCGATATAGCTCTTAGGGCTGTGAATCAAGGGATCAAGTTGAAAGTAGGAATGGGGTACTGATTTTGGATGATCATCCATGATCGTATTGAATGGTGGAACTGGATCGAAGGGCCAAATGGCCTACTTCTACACGTATTTTCTATGTTTCTATGTTTCTACTAGGAGTACTTTCAGAATGGGTTGGATGCTGGAACGAGGAAAACTACTGTGGAGCTCAATCCTTTATAATGGTCTTGAATCGTTTCATGTAATTCTCTCATCCTTAAATGCGGGGACGTTAGAACTGACTGGGTCATGTCAGACGGGGAATTGCAGGTTGCAGGAATGTACCCACACTAAGACATGGCTGTCGTTATCTCCAACTTCCCTGAATACTTCAATAACAGAATATTATTGAATGAATATGACATTGCACATTATTCAAAATTTTCTAAAGTGAATTGAACAACTTTCAAAATATTCAAATGTTGATAGAATTCAAAACAAACAACACACTTACAAATACAAACATTTTCTAAAAAGCTCAGTAAACTCAATTAAATCAAATATTTTAAGAATTAAGAATTAGAAACCTTTGAAAGAAATGAAATGTATGTCCCTGTGTAGATTTCCAACTTCTGGTGTTGAAGAATTGCAGAAAGTTCAAGCAAGATGGTCCAGTAGTTCCATGCATTTCTTGGAAAACCAGGGCAGCATTTTAGCTTTTCCCAAGGCACTTCTGCAGCATTGAACAATAAATTTAGTAACTGCAGCATCATGATAAATAAAGACATTTTGTTTATATTTCTAATGTGACATCAAGTCAGGAAGACTCCAAACTAAAAATAGCCGTGAGATGGTGAAGATGCTGGAAACATCCCATTGTTCTGTGACAGAGACATATAACTGGATACATTCACAGAGTTTGTTCAACAAGTGGGCACGCAGAAAGGAGCACAGCAACTTCAACAAACCAGGGAACACACAGAAATGTGGCCTTTGTGACAGAGACTGTTACTCCCACATTGGTTTCTTCAGTCACAAGCAACGCAGCTCCAGCCGAGGTTTGGAGCAAGCAGCCAACAACTAGGATGCATCACCCATGGTCAGTCACAATGTAAAAACATATAAGGAATTTGATTTGCCACACAGTCAAACCAAAAAAGCAACAAGACACACAACTACGTAAAAATTACCATAAACATCCATCACAGCGCACTGTGATGGAAGACAATAATGTATTATCTTCTTCCCTCTTATTCTCCCGCGGGCAGGGATAGCGAAGCTCCCGCGTCGTGGTGATCGAAGCTCCCGCGATTGAGGCAGTCAAAGCTCCCGTGGTTGGAGCTCCCAAAGTCAATCACCAGCAAGAGGCCACCAGCTCCTGGATGTTAGGCTACAGTGTGGACAGAGATACGATATGGAAAAAAATTGAATCTCCGTCGAGGTACGAGATTAAATGAATTTTCACAAACCCCCACCCGCACACCCCACATAATACAAAGCTATAGATACACTAAAATAGTAAGATTAAACGAGAACTTACCAGTTTGAAGTTTGATCTGTATTTTATGAGGAGTTACGATGAGGGATTACGTGAAGAACCCGCTCAGTGCGCAGGCGCGGCATACTTCCAAGCAGCGGTGTGGAATCACAGATAGACACAGTTATTTTGAAGTAAACATAGTAAAGATAAGGGACATCAATTTATTAGTTTGATCCATATAATGAGGGTGGGAGCGGAGGGCACGTAATCCCTCATCGTAACTCCTCATAAAATACAGATCAAACTTCAAACTGGTAAGTTCTCGTTTAATCTTACTATTTTACTTCGGAGTCACGTGAGTGACTACGTGAAGGTTTCAAAGCTCTGTGATTTCAAACCGTGTAACAGTTTCATTTCACTCACTGCCGAAGTTCTTGAGGGAGGAAGTGTTATCGTAATCAACCAATGAGTCTATTTGTAGAAAAACACAATGGTATTTTTTAAACAATAACAACAAAGAATTAAGTTGCTCCCCTGGGCTTAAATTAAATATTTGCAGTTCGTAAATCTTTACTGCAAATAAACCAGGTTTTGCCAACGGCTTATTATAAAATTTCTGAACGGTCTTTCCCCCCCCCCCACCATCCTGCTGTAGCCAGGATGTGGTCTATAGGCATGTCCATTATTTAGCCGTCGACATGGATGCTGCCCTGGTGGAATAAAATTTGTACATGTTAGTGTTTATCTCAGCAGTTTCTAGCACCTGCTTGAGCCATCTCGCAATGGTTTGGCTCTTCACCCGACCATAAGGTTTTTGTGACTGACCCACAAGGCTTTTCATCTCCCTCGAATATTTTGGTTGTGTCTATGTAGGATAGTAGGTGGGTCATGGCACATAACCGTGGTTCTGGTGGGTAAGCCACGACTGGATTAGGTGTTCCTGGTCTGCTCTGTTTGATCAGTCGCTGGATAACGACAGATCTGGTCTGGAGCTGTGATCATGTTGTCCAGTCGCAATAGGTGTAGTGACTGGACCCTCTGAGCGGATACAAGTGCTATCAACATGAGCGTCTTTAGTGTAGCTTGCTCGAGGCCGGGGGATCTGGCTGGTGGCCATTCCCTGAGATATGTCAGGACCACACTGATATCCCAAATATGGGTATACCTGGGCTTAGGGCTTGATATTGTAAATGCCCTTCATCAGTTTTACCACCAGTGGATGGGATCCCATCGCCTGTTGTCCTGGCACTGGTTTGAGATAAGCAGAAAGAGCACTCTGCGCTGTGTTGATGGCACTGTAGCTGATCCCTACATCGTGGTGTAGATAGGTCAGGAACTCCAGTATGTTGGTGGCTGTAGCTGTTGCGTATGTTGTCCCTGTTTCCTGGCAGTACTTCTCCCTTTTTTGATGCTGGTTAAGTACTGCCTCTTGGTGGATGTTCGAAGGGATGCCGACATGGTGATGGTTTGTTTGGACAATCCCAGTTCCAGGTAAGGTCTGTTCAAACTTGCAACCCAGGCGTTTAATTTTCTCATGGCATGGGTGTTTAGCTTACCTGGTAGGTAAGTAGCTGATAGCCAAATATGTCTTTCGACACACCATTGCCAAATCATGTTGACCAATTTGTCGCATGATAATGATTTTATGCCACCCATATGGTTAATATAAGCCATCACCGTAGTATTTATCAATTTGTAACCGAACATGCAAGTGCTGCATATTAGATAGATATGCTTTTAAACCATAAAAGGCGCCCAACATCTCTAGATAGTTAATGCCCAGTGTAAGTAGTAATGATGACTCTAGGTTAGTCCATCTACCACCTGTGTTGGATATGGAGTTAGTCGCTCCCCAGCCTTGAGCACTGGCATCTGTTTGAGTAACTAAAGCAGGGTTAGTGATAAAGATAGGGCTGAAACTATGCCAAATGTTTTCTGCCCACCACTGTAGCTCTGATGTTGCTTCAGTGGGTAAGTTCATGACATGATCATAGTGACCTGTATGTCGTTTTATTGCCTGTACCTTTGCTCTCTGTAAATTTTTTGATAGTGCAAAGGTCCGAATTGTGTAGCCGGAAATGCTGCTACCATTTCCCCAATTACTCTTGCTACTTGTCAAATAGTTGGTCGCTCGTTGACCATTAAATTGTTGCATGATTGTGCTAATTCAACCATTTTTGCCTTTGGCAAGGTAACAGTCATATGGACTGAGTTAATTGTGAAGCCCAGGTAGTCCATGATAGTGGATGGCTTCAACTTAGATTTATCTGGATGTAGGACGAACCCCAGAGTTTCGAGGAGCTGTTTTGTAGCTGATACTGCTGCCACAGCCAATTCCATCGTTTTCCCTACTATCAGAACATCATCCAGATATGCCATGACAATATGTTTTTATTTTCTTAGTATTGCCATGGCTGGGTTCAATATTTTGGTGCATAATCTTGGGGCTGAAGTTAGGCCATAGGGCAATGCTTTGTACCATCCAGATAAATTTTAGGTACCTGCGATGATCCTTGTATATGGGGACTAGATAGTAAGCATCTTTAAGATAAATGCTTGCCATGAAGTGTCCTTTGGAATTCAGTTGTTTGGCAGTAACATATGTCTCCATTTTGAAATGTATATACTTAACAAATTTGTTTAGTGATGTTAAGTCAATGATGATGCGACAGCCACCATCTTTTTTGGTTTTAGTGAATATATTCGATACAAATTCCAAAGGTTCATGTTTGGTCTTTTCGATGACCCCCCTTTGTGATAAGTCTCACCAGTTCAGCTTGACCCTCACGTTTCTCTTTGACGGAGGGAGAAATACCCTTTGGGGCCAATGTTGAACTGGCGGCGTTTTTTCTGACATGAATTGTATTTTATATCCACTAATGCTGTTGAGTATATACTTGTCACTCGTGACCATACCCCATGCTTCTTTAAACAAATGTAATCTCCCCCCTGTTAATAAAGCACCCTTATTCTCTATATGCTGGTAGGGACCAGACCCACCTACCTCCATGGTATTGGCGATTCTGTTTCTTAATTTTCCTGAAGATTTTGTTCTGACGTGCTGGCGATGTTGGGGGGAGGCGCATTTTCCAGAGGGTCCGCTGCGGGCCCTGATCTAAAAAGATCTTTGGGGGTAATGTGCGGACCCCAAGCGTTCACCAGTCCCATATTGCGGATGTCGACTGGTGGATGCCGTGGGGTGCTGCCGCTTGGGTATCGGAGGTCTTGGTTTGCTTGTCCCGGGGCCTGCCCTCATTAGGCCGAAGGTTTTTGATGCTTCCTCCATCTCCTTCAGTTTTTTATTGAGATCTTTCCAAAATAGCAGCGCGTCCGTCTCCGCAGCTGGGGCTTTACACAAGCCAGCAAATTTGGGATTGAGGGCAGGTCTTATGTTTCCCTCCGGAGATTGTTGATCTCAAATTGTGTGGTACACATTAATGCCAGCACATCCTGCTGGCAGGTATCCATCTCCGTGGTCTTCACGGAACGAGCAAAGGCTGTGATGGTCGACGTCAGGAGCCTTAGGATCCGCTGTAGCTTGAGTTCTTGGGTCCGGATGTGTGACCCCACATGCCCCCAGATTTGGCTGTTGACACTTTTTACTTTGAGGGCCTCACAGTTTTCTGGTGCTGTGTGTTGTTTCAGCACCTCAGCGAGCACCTTTTCCAGTAATGGTTTATTGGATGGTTGGTTGATGCTGGCCGCCATTCTTGGTTCCAGCAGTGTTCCAGCCCATGGGGTTGCTACAAAGCGGTCCATCACACCCAACAGCTCTTCCTGTTCCTGCATCCCTGGCATTCTCCCGAATTCATCCGCCTGCCCCTGTTCCAGACCAGCCCAGCCCTGGTCACCAATGCTAGCCTCCAGTAATGAGGGAGCAGAGGGCAGTGCATGAAACACTGTGGAGGAGGTGCCTGACCTCCCTCCGCGAGAGCGCTCTTTCTGTGCATCTCGCAGGAGCTGCTCCAATAGCTGTTGGATGCAGCTCAGGCGGCTGTCTCTCCTCCATTTAGGTGGAGACATGTCCCCGTCCGACGAATCGGACACCACCGGCCGGATGCCTGTTCGGATGGCTAGACATCCAGCCCGCAGTTCAGGCACTAGCGGGACTGGGCTCGGCGCGGTGATGGGGATAGCGGAGCGCCCGGTAATTGTTCCTACCGCCTTCTTCTCGAGCTTTTGTGCCTTGTAGTAGTGAGAGCGCCCCTCAAGCATCGCTTCTCGCAGGCACCTGCTCCGAGAGCCGCTCCAGCGGCTCAGGCGGCTCTCTCTCCCCCCGTGTGGGTGGAGAGAAGTCCCGTCCGAAATCGGGAACACCTGCCGGATGCCTCTTCGGGTGGCTATGCATCCAGCCCGCTGCTCAGGTGCTAGCGGGCTGGGCTCGGCACGGTGTCGGGGAATTACGGAACACCGGGTATACGCTCCTACCGCCTGTTGCTGCCCCCCTCCCCAATGGGAAACGTTCCTCCTTGAACGGGGGACAGTTTTGTTCCAGAGCCTTTTTCTCTGCCTGTAAAAACACAAGCAGAAAAAAGGCTCCCCTGTAAAAGAAAACCCGACCTCAGGATACTCACCTGACGGTCCGTCTCATTCTGTAGCGGGAGCGCCTAACTCCCGTTGCAGCCGCTGTTGCACTGCTGGCGTAATGCCGCACCTGCGCACTGAGCGGGTTCTTCACGTAGTCACTCACATGACTCCGAAGTAAAACATACATTTAACAACATACTGAAAACAACAAAGAAAGAAAAGGATGAGACAGACTGTTGGCGAGGCTGCCATTGTACGGCGCTGCCCGTACAAATAAATATCAGCAGTGGAGTTGCCAGTTCAAATGTCTCTGAGTTATAAAAAAGATTAGGTGAAGACTATGACCATAGACATCTTGATGATAAGTAAAAATGTGCTATTCTCTCAAGTAGGGGGCTTCATCTGAGGAGACTGAGGAGAGGAAAACCTGAGGAGACTGAAGAAGGTCCATCTGTCTCCTCAGATCCTGGTGAACTTCTACCGCTGCACCATCGAGAGCATCCTTACCAACTGCATCACAGTATGGTATGGCAACTGCTCTGTCTCCGACCGGAAGGCATTGCAGAGGGTGGTGAAAATTGCCCAACGCATCACCGGTTCCTCGCTCCCCTCCATTGAGTCTGTCCAAAGCAAGCGTTGTCTGCGGAGGGCGCTCAGCATCGCCAAGGACTGCTCTCACCCCAACCATGGACTGTTTACCCACCTACCATCCGGGAGGCGCTACAGGTCTCTCCGTTGCCGAACCAGCAGGTCCAGGAACAGCTTCTTCCCGGCGGCTGTCACTCTACTCAACAACGTACCTCGGTGACTGCCAATCACCCCCCCACCCCCCGGACACTTATTATCACTTATTATTATTTATTCAAATCATTTGCTATGTCGCTCTTCCAGGGAGATGCTAAATGCATTTCGTTGTCTCTGTACTGTACACTGACAATGACAATTAAAATTGAATCTGAATCTGAATCTGAATCATCATGGTTGGTTCTGGGAAAAGGCCAATCTTGGTGCGTTAGTTAAGATGTACACCATTAATGTATAACAATGCATCTATATATGTATCTCTCATTAGGTTACCTCAAAAATATGCTGTAGAATGGAAATCAGAGTTTACTGACTGTAATTTAATTATTACAAAGTACTGGATTAATTCAATTTCATGCTCGATTCATGATAAAGGAATCATTAGTAAATCTGACTTTTTTCACCCATACATCCCACCAATTTCATGGTACATTAACTATGTAATGTACCACCCCTCCTAGCCTAACCCAAGGTAGGTGAGCAAAGTTAAAATTGTAAATATATTTTCCAATGTTATCCTTCATCCAAGAGCTTGACACTGGTTTAAACTTAATTTGTGATACTTTTAAAAGACAATTCCTTTACCTGAAATTTTACCATCCTTTCAGATCTCACTTTCTCAGACCTCTGAAATCTGACCTTTGAAGGGACAAGAATGTAAGCAGATCAGCAGTCTTCATAATACTGACAGTGCAGGAAAGTGGCAGTGAGCCAACCAATAATCCAATCTCCCCTTTGGCCCCTGGTTAGATAGCACACCAAATATGATCTTCTGCTCTTACAATATCTCCCTAGAGGGATACCTGGAGGTGGAGTTGGATTCATGGGAAGTGGTCTTGGAGGGGAGGATGCTCCGCAAACTGCAGAGCATCTTGGACAATACAGCTCAGTCCCTCCATGACACACTGGTCAACCTGAGGAGTACCTTCAGCAACAGACTGGTTCCACCAAGATGCAGCACAGAATGCCACAGGAGATACTACTTCCTCGTAGCTATACAACTGTACAACTCCTCCCCCTTCTGTCGTGGGGTAGACTGACTCCCCATCCCCCCTCCCCAATCTTTCCACTCGTCACTTTAAGTTCATATTTCATGTATCTTGTTGTGTTTTATCACTGTTGGCAGACTAATTTCCCTCCTGGGATAAATAAAGTTCTAATGTATTGTATTGTATTGTATCATACAGAACTGTGCTCCAATACCTCACCTGTGGTTGCATCCCTCTCACTAATCTTATCCCGTGATCATCACCTCCAACTCAAGCTCCCCGTCTCTCCTTCAGCCAGCCAAACCTTCACTCCAAATGGATGCCAAGAAGGAAATTGAGGAAAACCATTCAAATTAGGTCTTGTTTTTAATTGTCGTCATCCTGAGCTCCTAATACATCTAGCTGTCCGAGCAGTAACAAACATATCAAACTTCCACTTCCCAACCATTGTTCTTCCATATATACCATAATATACAAATAGATATGGTTACTGATAGCCTTTTTTTTAGTGTAGTTTAGAGATACAGCGCGGAAACAGGCCCCTTTCAGCCCACCAGATCCATGCCGGCCAGCAATCCCCGCACATTAACATTATCCTATACACACTAGGGACAATTTTTACATTTACCAAGTCAATTAACCTACATACCTGTACGGTTTTGGAGTGTGGGAGGAATCCGAAGATCTCGGAGAAAACCCATTCAGGTCAGGGTGGGAATGTACAAACTCCGTACAGACAGCACCCGTAGTCGGGATCGAACTCGGGTCTCCGGCACTGCATTTGCTGTGAAGCAGCAACTCTACCGCTGCGTCATCCTGCCGCCCAATGTTACCCACATAAAGGCACAGATGAAATATTAAGGCAAATTGTATTTTTGCTGCAAGGCTATTAAATCTGGAGAGCATGTCAAGAGTTTAGGCAGTTTTCTTACAGTGCGTATTGATTAAACCGTTGTTGGAGGGATTTGTGTGTTTGATCTGCAGCTTGAATCTGGTGTTCAGAAAAGGCCCAGTTGTCCTCTCAATTATACTCGGAAGGGAACAGCTCACAAAAATAAATCTTCTGGAGCAGAGAACAGTTTCTTGAACAAGTCAGTTTAATCAGGCCTTGTTATAGTTTGCTCTGAGAAGCACCGTGAGAGCTCAAAAATACTCCACTGACCCCAAAAAAAGTCCACCAATTTCACACTAATTCATGAGTAATCTAATTTTCTTTGTAGTATTTGATAGTTGCTTATTTCCGTGAGAGTAATGCCCCTGTCCCACTTAGGAAACCTGAACGGAAACCTCTGGAGACTTTGTGCCCCACCCAAGGTTTCCGTGCGGTTCCCGGAGGTTCCCGGAGGTTTTTTCAGTCTCTCTACCTGCTTCCACTACCTGCAACCTCCAGCAACCACCAGCAACCTCCGGGAACCGCACGGAAACGTTGGGTGGGGCGCAAAGTCTCCAGAGGTTTCCGTTCAGGTTTCCAAAGTGGGACAGGGGCATTACCTCGATCTGCCTGATAATGTCCCAGCTGTCATCAGGCGACTGAACGATCCCACCAACAACTAGCGAGCAGTCCTGAGCTACTATATACCTGCACCTCACTGGGGACCATCGGACTATCTTTGATCAGACTTTACTGGACATTATCTTGCACTAAACATTATTCACGTTATTCCCTTTAACATGTATCTGTGCACTGTGGATGGATAAATGGTGATCATATATTGTCTTTCTGCTGACTTGTTAGCATGCAGCAAAAGCTTTTCATTGTATGTAGGCACATGTGACAATAAACTAAACTCAAACTCAAATTCAGCTGGGACTTGCCAATTATATATTTTCCCCATTCTCTTTGTAACAGGGTGCCCTAATTTAGGCTTTTGTCTTTCTGTCATTACTTTGCTTATCTTATGATCATCCCTTCTGCTCTTAGTCTGCATTCCAACCTACACATGGTTATCTTTGCTGCAGTATATGTGTAGGAAGGAGCTGCAGATGCTGGTTTAAACCGAAGATAGACACAAAAAGCTGGAGTAACTCAGCGGGCCAGGCCCTGGAGAGAAGGAATGGGTGACGTTTCACATCGGGCTTCTGAGCTATCTTCTTTTAAAAGCAGTGTATCTCAATACAGTTTGCCTGAGTTATGTTCCATATCAGGAGGCACATTCCTGAAAGGACCTCATATATTTCATTATCACATTTGGAGATATGTATCAAAGTGGTTAACCTCGTGTAGAAAATATAGTAGCATCTGCTTATATTCTTGAACCTTGCACTCAGTCTATAGTTCTAGTTTTAGTTTTGGAGATACAGCGCAGAAACAGGCACTTTGGCCCTTTCCTGCCAGAATACTATCCCAACATTTAAGAAACAGTTAGACAGGTACATGGATAGGACAGGTTTGGAGGGATGTGGGCCAACTGCGGACAGGTCTGACTAGTGTAGCTGGGACATGTTGGCCGATGTCGGCAAGTTGGGCTGAAGGGCCTGTTTCCGCACTGTATCACTCTCTATGACTCTGATAGAACTTGCCCATGCCAATTTTCTGGTGTGGGCTCAAAAGAGTACTCACGTTTAATTGCTGAATAATAAATTGCCATACAAACTGGTGCTTTATTTCACGATGGAAGGGAATGCTATTCTTGTATAGATGTGCTTTCCGACTAAAAGAGAAATTTTTACTTTGGAGAAAAAAAAATTCAGCAGAAACTTCCCTGAAGTAATAAATCAGAGAAAATTCAAGGTTGTTTCTAACTCACTGACCTAGATTGTTCATTAACTCATCACACACTAGATTATATGTTTACACAATCATTATTGAAACCTGCAAAGGGAATTTTTTAATATTGACACTTCAAAAGAGCTTCCTTGGTTGTAAGGCACTATGATATTACCTGATATCATGAAAAACTCTACGTAAAAACAATCTTTCTTTCTTATCTGAAAGGGACATAGATTTACTGGAAAAAGATGTGCTGCTGAGCCAACATTGGTGTTGAAACGTCTGAATCATATTTAGATTTGAGCCTTAATTAAGAGTTTTGAGAAACAGCTATAGTTAATCAGTAGAAAGGAATTGCAGATGTTTGTTTATACCAGTTGTCAACTCCTGTACATCGACTAGACCAAATGCAGGCTCAGTCTGCCTAAACCTACCTGATCTCTTGGTTGCTCAGCACTTTAACTCCCCCTCCCATTCTCAATCTGACCTTTCAGTCCCGGGCCTCCTCCATTGTCAGAGTGAGGCCCAGCGCAAATTGGAGAAACAGCACCTCATATTTTGCTTGGGCAGCTTACACCCCAGCCGTATGAACATTGACTTCTCTAACTTCAAATAGCCCTTGCTTTCCCTCTCTCTCCATCACCTCCTCCTTCCCAGTTCTCCCACCAGTCTTTAAGAAGGAACTGCAGATGCTGGAAAATCGAAGGTAGACAAAAGTGCTGGAGAAACTCAGTGGGTGCAGCAGCATCTATGGAGCGAAGGAAATAGGCAACGTTTCGGGCCAAAACCCTTCTTCAAACTGATGTAGGGTGGGCGGGTGGAGCGAATAAAGGAGAAAGGAAGAGGTGGAGCCCGAGGGCTGAGGGAGGGCTGAGAAGGGGAGGAGACAGCAAGGGCTACCGGAAATTGGAGACGTCAATGTTTATGCCGCTAGGGTGCAAACTGCCCAAGCGGAATATGAGGTACTGCTCCTCCAATTTCCAGTGGTGCTCACTCTGGCCATGGAGGAGACCCAGGACAGAAAAGTTGGATTCGGAATGGGAGGGGAAGTTGAAGTGCTGAGGCACCGGGAGATCAGGTTGGTTAATGATGAGATGGAGGCACAGGCATGTCCCGAGGAAGCAAATGTGGCTGTGGTATCGAGTCTGGGTTAGGATGTGTTCGTAGAGTTGGAGGGAAGGGGGAATCACAGAGGGGAAGCAGTCAGAGAGGAGGCTGTAAACCTGTCTTCGGAGGGAGGAGGAGAACTTCGTCAAAGTAGGCATACCTTGAGGAAATTTTGCTGTGGAGTAGACAAAGTGTCTAACGGGACTTCCCATCCCCAACTATAGATGAGGCTCTCACCAGGGTCTCTTCAATACCCCATAACACTGCTCACTCTCCCCATCCCCCCACTCGTAACAAGGGCAGAGTCCCCCTAGCCCTCTCCTTTCACCCCACTAGCCGTCACATACAACAAATAGTCCTCCGTCACTTTCACCACCTCCAACATGACCCCACCACTCGCCACATCTTCCCATCTCGCCCCCCCCCCCCGGCTGCTCTCCGCAAAGACCGCTCCCTCCATTACTCCCTGGTCAATTCTTCCCTTCCCTCCCGCACCACCCCCTCCCCAGGCACTTTCCCTTGCAACCGCAATAGATGCCACACGTCGTATTACCTCCCCCCTCTACTCCATTCAAGGACCCAAGCAATCATTCCAGGTGCGACAGAGGTTCACCTGCATCTCCTCCAACCCCATCTATTGCATCCGCTGCTCAAGATGTCAGCTGATCTACATCGGTGAGACCAAGCGTAGGCTTGGCGATCGTTTCGCCAAACACCTCCGCTCGGTCCGCATCCTGATCTCCCAGTGGCTCAGCACTTCAACTCCTCCTCCCATTCTGAAAATACCTTTCTGTCCTGGGCCTCCTCCATGGCCAGAGTGAGCACCACCGAAAATTGGAGGAGCAGCACCTCATATTCCGCTTGGGCAGATTGCACCCTAGCGGCTTAAACATTGACTTCTCCAATTTCCGGTAGCCCTTGCTGTCTCCTCCCCATCTCAGCTCTCCCTCAGCCCTCGGGCTCCTCCGCTTCCATTCTCCTTTCTTCTCCCCCCCCCCCCCCCCACCCAACATCAGTCTGAAGAAGGGTTTTGGCCCGAACCGTTGCCTATTTCCTTCGCTCCATAGATGCTGCTGCACCCGCTGAGTTTCTCCAGCACTTTTGTCTCCCACCAGTCATACTGTCTCCGACTACATTTTATCTCTGTCCCGCCTATTCCCCTGACATCAGTCTGAAGAAGGGTCTCGACCCGAAAAGGCAGCCATTCTTCCTCTCCAGAGATGCCTGTCCCGTTGAGTTACTCCAGCACCTTGTGTCATCCTGTTGACTATGTTGCGTGAGTTAGCATGTGGAGTGTGGATGCATCATTGACTGTGGCAGTGATACAAAGTAGTCTGCAGAGTCATGGAGTTGCTTTGATTCCTCCTCCTTTTGCACTTCAGGAGCAGGAACTGGAGCAGATGAACAAATTAAAGTTTTTGCAGTGAAACAATGAAAAGTATCAGTCAAATGTCTGAGTTAGAAACTGAAATGTTCCAATACCCACTTATGCCTGTGTAAGATATTGCAGTAGTGGCATGTGGACAGAAACAGACATACATTTCAGTCAAGCAGCTGACAGTGTGGATCTTCTTTATTTTTACAAATTAATGACACTATAATTGAGTGGCACGGTGGCGCAGCGGTAGAGTTGCTGCCTTGCAATGCCAGAGACCCGGGTTCGATCCTGACTACGGGTGCTGTCTGTACGGAGTTTGAACGTTTTCCCCATTACCTGCGTAGGTTTTCTCTGAGATCTTTGGTTTCCTCCCTCTCTCCAAAGACGTACATGTTTGTAGGCATCTAGGGTGGTGTTAATGTATGGAGATCGCGGGTCGGCACGGACTCGGTGGGGCAAAGGGCCTGTTTCCGCAATGTATCCCTAAACTAAACTAAACTAAACTAAACTGTGAAGGCTCACACACACATTCACGAGAATGTTAAGATATGAATGTATAACAAGACTCACATCAGACCATCTGGTACTCAGTTCTTAAAGGTACAGTTACCATTATATACACACTACAGAATGATAAAAATATAAGCAATGATAAACAAACGATACTAGTTATATACCTGGAGAAATAAACAATCTGATTTAATTGTTTTCCCTTAATCAATTACATCCAAGATTATCTTGGTGGTCATCTGAGATGGAGGATGTATAATGGGCCTGTCCCACTTAGGCGATTTTTCAGCAGACTGCCAGCGACTGTCAAGTAGCCGGCAGTCGCCTGAAAAACCGGGAACTGGAACGGCGACTGTCAGAGTGGAACACACACACACACATACAAACACATCACAAAGGCGGGGGCCATGGTAAGTGGAGGGAGCGCTGTCTGAAATTCACACGGTGCAAAGCCAAGGTGATACAGATACACACCGCGATCAACAGGAAGGTTGGCGCTGTAATTAAGCCGGCTAAAGCACAGTGTACGTTAAGTCCTATAAAAGAGGGGAGAAGGGGGGAGAAGGGGGGAGAAGGAGTGGAGACAACTTTTAAGAAGCCAGACAACTTTTAATAAGCCTGATATACACAGCTGTGAAGTTCGGTGGACATTTAACATTACCGATCGGTTATCCTTGGTTCTGAAAACTCCTGCTTACGTTTTGTTTCCCCAATGAGCTAATGAAAATGACCGGTCAGCAAAGGCGATGAAGTAAAACTACCTACGACTACCTCGATTACCTACAACTACATGGTGACCCCACTACAACTGCACCTACGACTATAGGATAATCGATTATCTCCATAGCGACCATGAAGGAGACCATGAAGGAGACTCACCAGAGACACCAGTGAACATGTGGCGACCATGTGGCGAGCACAGAGTCTCCTACACTCGACTAAAAAGTCGTCTAAGTGGGACAGGCCCATTAGGGAAGCTGAGTCCATGTGGCTACAATAATGACCATCTTATGTATAAGTGCAGAATGTGCTTGTGATATAATTTTATTAATAGAATTCAATGTTCCCTTCTCCCCACAATAATTATAGGCTAATTTTATCAATGTTAATCTACAACATTTTAAACTGTATGATACTGCATCTATTAAAATGCAAATTCCCAAAATATGAATCAGCAGGATTATCTTTACAGGCTCACACATTGCGAGATCCTTTATATTTATGAAACTAAACCGTTGCTTGGGATCTCGGAGGTAACCGTATAATGTAAAAAACATTGAGGGGGAATGTACTTTAAATAAAAGAATCATGACAAAAAAGCACGTGTAGGAAGGAACTGCAGATGCTGGTTTAAACTGAAGATAGACACAAAAGCTGGAGTAACTCAGCGGGACAGGCAGCATCTCTGGAGAAAAGGAATAGGTGATGTTTTGGGGTGAGATTCCTCTTCAGACCCGAAGAGTCTCCACCCAAAACGTCACCTCTTCCTTCTCACCAGAGGTGCTGAGTTACTCCAGCTTTTTGTGTCCCTTCCATGAAAGAATAGTAAGCAGATTTGCACCAGAACCAATCAATGTGATGCAGATTGATTATGCAGTATCTATGTCTCTAGGTTTTTCTTTGATAAATTGTGAATATCACTGGAAAATGCAAAGGAATAAAAGGCTTCACAATGTGAAACTCATTCCACTGCAATAATGATTGTCACAATAATTAATGTATGGAGATACAGTTCCAAAATGAGTTTCGGACATGAAAGGGAAATTTAAATTGAATCCATTAAACTGGGTAAATGAAATAACCAGAGTGATATGACTGAGACCATATTCTGCATTGTTCATTGCAATCTGCAAAAGGCAGAAATATTTAAGCAACTGTGAAAGCAATTCTTGATTTGCACATAATAAGGCTCTAAAACTGGTTTGTTATGGCATACGATATGATACAATACGATACGATTGAACTTTATTCATCTCCGGAGGGAAATTGGTCTGCCGACAGTCACAACACACAAGGTACATGAAAACATGAAATTAAAAGTGAAAAGAAAAAGAAAAAGACAAGCAACTGTTGCCTGGCTGCCGTGTGCACAGCGCCTTCTCCGGAACAAATGAATAAAAGGAACAAACACAGGCTTATCCACTGGGCAGAGGATTCTAAACTAGAGTGGCCCCCTCACCCCTCCCCCACATTGGGTCCCCCTTTGTTCTCCCACCGTCCCTCACGCGGTCCCCCCACGCTGGGACCCTGTTGTCGACCGCTGATCGTGGGTCGATTGCGAGGTTCGACTGCCAACAGGGTTCCCACTGCCGCCGAGGCTCATGCTGCCACCGAGGCTCCTGTTGCTGCCGAGGCCCCACCACCACAAGGCCCCACTGCTGCCGATGCTCCTGCTGCTGTCGAGGCTCCCATCGCCACCACCGCTGAGGCACCTTCGGCCCAGGCAGGCCTCACCGCCCGGCTTCTCCACAGTCCCCTGGGAGGCCTGTGGAGCGAGTCGGGCCTACTGAGGAGCATTCCGGTCGGCGGCACGGTTGTTCGCCGATTGCATCAAACTACCATAAAAACAATAAAGCAGGCAGTGGATTCAAATATACAAAGCCCATTGAGCCTGAAGTTTCTCCTGACAAATTTCTGAAAGTATGTTTAAATTGGAGAGCAAAACTCAATGTTTCTGGGTCTGCGGAGCCCGCGGCTGGGGCCGGGTCGGCACCATGGAGGCGTTCGGAGAGACAATGGACAATGGGGACCCGGCGTGATTGGAGGAAGAACAATGGAGGACCTGGTGCAGATACTTTGTAACTTTGTAAATGCCTTTTATGGGCGATTATTTGCATTCCTTGGGTATGCAAACAAACAATTTCACTGTGACTTGTCACATGACAATAAAGCATTCATTCATTCATTCGTAGGTAGACAAAAATGCTGGATAAACTTAGCGGGTGAGGCAGCATCTATGGAGCAAAGGAAATAGGCAAAGTTTCGGGTCGAGACCCTTCTTCAGACTGAGATTCATTCATTCGTGTTCACTCTGACTGATTCACACCTTTGAAGGATATGGCATCAATTCAGATGCAGAACCTCCCACTATTTAATGACAGCTATTTGGGTGCAGCTGATGTACCAGCAGTCCCTCTGATCACTATCAAATTGATTTAGATTTAGTTTTAGTTTTTAGTTTTAGAGATACAGTGCGGAAACAGCGCCTGCGGCCCACCGTTTCCGCACTGACCAGCGATCCCCACTACACTTACGCTATCCTACACACACGGGACAATTTACATTTATACCAAGCCAATTACCCTACAAACCTGGACTTCTTTGGAGTGTGGGAGGAAACCGTAGAAAACCCACGCAGGTCACGGGGAGAATGAGCCAACTCCGTACAGACAAGCACCCATAGTCAGGATCGAACCCGGGTCTCCGACGCTGCAAGCGCTGTAAGGCAGCAACTCTACCGCTGTGCCACCATGTCACTCAAATAGAAGAAGAAGCACAGAAATAGCAAGGCCATAGCAAATTAACTGGATGGATGGGTTGAATATCCATCATCTAGAGTGGCTCAGAGGCATCACCACTGATCATCCACCCCTACTACGCTCATCACCCTACCGCTGGTGAAAGAAACAATACGAGAGGTGAAAACGTACTTGAGCTTTCCAACATCACTCTGCAGGTTGAAGATTACTTTGTCCCTAAACTATCTGTGCACAAGATCACCAGTCTAAGCATTTCCACGGTCATGCTGTGTGACACTACCATTGTGCCGAATAAGATAGATGTAGAATAGATCGAGCAGTCCTGGGCCATCAGCATGAAACTCTCCCCCACCACTCGATCTGTAACTCCATCATGGCCCACCATATCAACTATTCAACTGTTAGCATCAGATCAGACGAAACGTGCATTGAGAAATAACAAGTGTTAACCTGCGAAGATATAACATAGATTGTGTGCATGTTAGACTGTGGTAACAGTGTGATACTACACAACCAAAAGATCAGATCTACAGAGTACCATCCTGAATAGGATGCAGACTCACAATCAATAGTGCACAACAAAAAGTTAAAGGAAAACCTTATCCACATTGGTTACAAGAATAGATCTGATTATTGTCCCATTCCCATTATTTTCCTGCAGGGAATGGAGGGATATAGATCATGTACAGGCAGATGAGATTAGTTTATATAGGCGTATTCAGCACATCATCATGGGCCAAGCGATGTTCTATCTCCCAGCTGCCTTGAAGAAGTATTTCATATGGGTCTATGCTGCATCTGGCATAGGGCATTCAGATATTAGAGAAGCTGCACTAATGATTGTTCTAGATGAACAGATATTCTGTTCAAGATTCATGGGGCATGCCAGTGGGGAGCAGATTGTCACCACGTTGAAATAAATAAATGCTTTACTCTCATTCTCACTGTGTGAGGATGGTGGTTCTGCTCAATGCCAGAAATAATGACGGTGGTTCTCAGACACCCACTAGCCCGGGAAACCATATTCCCACTGGTCTTTACCCCTTTCACTACCCATAAAACATGAGGATGAGAGAGCTGTTTCTGAACCTGGCAATGTGACCAGGCTTTTTTGCCTTCTTCCCAACGGTAGCATTGGGAAGAGGGCATGGCCAGGCTAGTGGAGATACTGCCTTCTTGAGGCAGCATCTTGTATTGATACCTTCAGCGCAGAGAGAACTCTGACAGGCGGAACTAAGTCCGCCACTCCCTGAGACCTCTTGCATTCCTGTGCATTGGAATTGCCATACTGGATTGTGATGCAACCAGTCAGAATGCATCCAGTACCCCAACTGGTGGTCCAATTCTGTGACTGACTATCTGATGAACCATGGATGCCTGCATCATCTTATTCAGATTTTAGGGAGGTTGCATTAATGGTTGTTCTAGATGAACTGATATTCTTTTTGAGATTCATATTACTGCTTACCACTCATTTCCTTTTGTTTGCGGCTTTGATCATTGATTAATGGAATGACAATTGGAAGAATTCAACCATTAATTTGTGGCAGAACATGTTTTGTACTCCTGAGGGTGAATGGATTTCTCTCCTCAGATTTAATTACGTTGGATTGCTCTATTGACCAGCTTGCTATGATGTGTGATGATTCAATATTGGCAATACCTTCTGAAAACTGTTTAAGTATCTTCAAACAGCAAGCGAAAAATAGATAATTATAGAAATCTATATTATAAACAAAATGAAAACACTGACAGAGATTGTCAGAATCTGAGGGGGGTGGTGGATGTGTTAGAATTTTACATGTGGCCCTTCGGTGGGTGAATTATGAAGTTCGAAGGCATGCAGGAATGAAGGTGAGAGAGAAGACTGAATAATTTAGTTTAGTTTAAAGATGCAGTGCGGAAACATGCCCTTCGGCCCACCAGGTCCGCACCAACCAGAAATCACCGCACATTAACACTATCCTACACACATTAGGGATAATTTACAATTTTATTTCGGAGTCACGCGAGTGACTACGTGAAGACCCCGCCAGTACGCATGCGTGTCATATCGTCTATCGCATTGCGTGACGACTGGCAGGATGGACGTGATTCTCCTGCCAGTAACAGACCTGAGGTAAATTTTTAAAAACCGTTTTCAGGTTTTTCATCTTCTTGCAGGAACCTCCACTTAGAGGTCCTACTAAAAGTCCGGGGCAAAGTCGGGACTAGGGGGAACCCCAGTCACGAACTTCCAGGGAACCCTGGTCACGGGGATGCCTGCCCACGGACCAAGTCGCTCGGCAGACCGCAGAATGCGGGTAGCGAGCGGCGGTGGATTTGCCTTTCGAGCCGCTGGTGGTGGAGCCAGCGGCTTCATATAGGTGGAGAACCCGCTCGGGAGACCGCAGAATGTGGGTAGCGAGCGGCGGTGGATTTGCCTTTCGAGCCGCTGGTGGTGGAGCCAGCGGCTTCATATAGATGGAGAACCCGCTCGGGAGACCGCAGAATGCAGGGGGCGGGCGGCGGTGGATTCGCCTTTCGAGCCGCTGGCGGTGGAACCAGCGGCTTCATATTGGTGCCGGGGGCACCTGGAGAACCGCTCCGGAGACCGCGGAATGCGGATAGCGGGCGGCGGTGGATGCGCCTTCCGAGCCCGCTGGCAGAAAACCAGCGGCTTCATATTGGTGCTGGTGGCACCCAGAGCAGATACCCCCCCCCCCCCCCCCGACATTGCAAATCGTGGCTATCCTTTTATAGGGACCGCGGCGATATCCCAGCTGCAGTTACTGCAGGGATACCCAGCTCGGGGGGGGGGGGGGGGGGGGGGAGGCGCGACTGGAGAACATCGCGGAGAAGCCCTGCTATAGGGACCACAGAGGTAAAGCTCGGGGGAGAAATACCCGACATGGAAACCTTTCTACAAGGACCACAGAGGGAACCCCAGGTGCAACAACTAAGACCAGGAGACCAGGCTCGGGAGGAGCGTTGCCCCTGCAGCAAAAGGTTTAAAACAGGACATGCAGGTAAAATCCTAACTCAAAGGTTGTTTCGTGCTATTTTATGAGAATGTTACAGGAATGATCCGCATCCAGACTGACTGAGGAGGACCGCGGAATTGCGGGCAGTCAGCAGCGGTAGGCTGCACCTGGATCGCTATTGATCAGCAGTCTCCGACCTGGCACCTGCATAGTCGGAATCGACGCCACAGAATGGCGGGAAGGCCAAGCAGAAGTCGGACAGGCCCGAAGACTCGGACGAGTCGGGCTGTGAAGACCCACCGCCGGCGGGAGTGACTATGATCGCATATCCCGCATGGAGCGGTTGATGGAGCTGATGCTCCAATGTGACATGCTCCGGTATATGGAGTTCTAGTCACCATGGGGTCCTATGATGCTCATGGCAGCACCTTATCGAGGGCTGCATAATGCATCTCCCTCGACAGAGGGGAGCATTAGGAGTCACTTCTGGGCTGACTCTGAAGACAGGGGTTTGGCTGAAGATATCACAAGTGTGCTCGGGGTGCAGGAACAACACAACCGGCAGTAGGAGAAAGCTGTGAATAACAACTACCAAATACCCAGCACCAGGGAACTGTATTTCGCTCAGTGTCCCTGCGGTGAACAGCTATCAGGGGGATACTGCCATTTGGGCAACCTGATGAAACAAGTCAAGAAGCTCGACAAGGGCCGTTGGGCTCATGAAGGCCACATCATCACGCAAGACCTCACATCTCCAGCAGCAGCACCCCTACGCACCCACCAGCAAACCACGATACACTGAAGCTGGTGAAAGCTTGAAGGCCGTACAACCAGGACAAAGGTATTTTTAGGCCACAGCTCAGAACGGCCTTCCTGGAAGATGTGCCAACCCCGTACTCAAGCTCCTCTACCTCCCAGGAGCAGAAGTGCAAAATCATGCACACATGGTTGAGGCAGCTCCTGGGTCGGGTTGCATAAGTCCTCCCATTCGGATGTGGAAGGATGAAGCTGATTGAGGCAACTCCTGGAAGTTCCCCATCCAGCGGTGTGAAGGTAGGGAGCCACATCATGATGTCTCCTGTCACGGATACAAGTTGGTAATATTTACACTGGTTTGAATATTTACCCTGGTTTTGGATAACATAAGATTAGTTTATACTGCACAACAGGTATGGTTGGAGTAGCCTTTCAAGGCAGGCTCACAATTATTGAGATGTGGACTGATCATTGTCAACAGCCTCAAACCGCTAGTGCAGTATAGACATTTCTGAATAACTTCCATGTGATCATTTCCGCTCACAGGGTTCGGAGATAATTGAAATTTAACTGGATGAGGCAATGAGACACTCAGCAGCGTTGCAAAATGGGCTAACTTCAGTTTCCAGATTATTTACCAAATCACTACATTCAGTGCTTTGACTGCACAGAGTTAACAAATAAGTGTTATGGCCAATCTGGATGATATTGAACATACTGAATTTTACTAAATTAGCCTATCTGCCACATAGCTATATTTGATAAATTGGGGTTCTAACCCGTCCAGTTAAATTTAAATCAAGCTGATACCAACTGAAACTATTGATTATTGGAATACAATCAATCCATTTATTTGTTTGGGATTCGACTCTGAGACAAAAGATTAGACATCTGCTATTCGCAGCTGAAACTATCAAAGTCACAATGGTGGATGAACAGTATTCAGCGTTGCTCCACTAAACCTCTCATCCGTAAATCTTCAGTCATTCACAAACTGATGCTATTGCTCAAAGATGGGGAATTTACTAATACCATCTCTAGTTACGGAGGCAGATGGGATTAGCACGAGTTATCAATTGTTCAGTCATGGTATCAACTGCCAATGGACACCAGGTGCGTTCTGTGCATTAAAGGGTGTGTGAATATGCATAATCTGCATGCACAAGTCCTAGGTGATACACTTTGGTGGTGGAATATGTTAATCACTAAGGTACAATCAAATCAAAGTATCCGGTGATAGTTTTACCTAACCACATTTAGCACTGGTGTATTATCATGCAAATCAATGACAACACAGAATGAATGTGCGATCACAAGGTATTTAATGACATTGTGAATCGATGGAACACTAACGATTGAGATGCTTGCATCCAGGCTCAGTCACCAGTTGCAAAAATACGAGGCATATCAGTGGCGAAGGGTGCATTCTCGCTACAAAAGGGAGGAATGGTCTTTTATGTCTTCCTCCATTTGGCCTCATAGGGCGGGTCATGCAAAATTCCCGCTTCCGGCTTTTCATAGTGCCTGCCTGGGTGATTTACCCATGGTTCCTGCTAATGTGGGGAATGAGCATAAAACCTTACATGGTTATTTCTGGGCACAAAGATGTTGGTTCAGTTGTGATGTTGAAACCATCCTCTGCATGATATAATCAATTCATTGACTAACAGACTGAGAGACCGTTCCTGCGGCTCGGGTTGTCAAACCTAAAGCATTGGGAGTACTCACTGCTGATTGCAGGAATAGCATCAAATAGCAGCATTCCTCATAGGAGATGGGAAGTATTGTTTATGCTTCTTTACATTTAACTCGGCACGGATGACTGACATCTTGAAATTCAGTCTTATGGGATTATAACATTAAGTTAATATTCCATTTACTGCGCCTGAAGTACCTCCTCATCATTTGGCTGTGGTGAACACAAACCACTCTGTCCGGTCTCACCCTCTGACATCTAGATTATGAAGGGTATCATCAACTTAAAACCTCCCAGGTCTAGGGACGCAGAAATATGGGTTGTTAACATTGTGCTACGTCACTTCGCCGATGGGCACCAGCAACATCCCTGTCCTTGGTCAAACTCACTTATTAGTGGTTATGCCATGATGCTGAGTACAGCGCTACGGGTCCAGTCATTGCTGCACTGGATAGGATGATCATATCTGTGGGCTATAATAAACAGGTTTTGTTCATGATTAGTCAAGCAGAGTAGACAGGGACATAAGACCAAACTAGATGTCGCATATCCCATGGACCTTGGGCTGCGTGTAATCACGCATCTGCACCAGTATGTCAAGGTCCTTAACAGTCTTATAGACTCTGACTAGCTATATTGTTAGTTACATAAACCTCGTTAGAAGGAATCACTACAAACCTTCTCCAGAGGATTAAATGGGTCAGGCATATACTGGAGTGAACATTGACATTTTGAGTCTCACTCCACCAGGACTGCTATGCCTCAGCAGCAGGGTTATGGACCACATCCTAGCGACTGGAGGATGGTAAAACTATTGATCTGTCCAAATATTCAGATGAAACTCATTGCCAGATTGGGGGTATTTGCCAACTCTATGTTAGGTATGTTTCCTCCCGGTTGAGGGAGGTTACTATTGCACCATTGTTCATTAATAGCATCAACATGTCTATATCAATGTCATGTCTGAATGCAATATTAATGTTCACTCATCATTGGCCTACTGATGCAGTGTATGACGCCTTGACTCGTTTTCCACAGAGCTTTAAAATCTTCACGTGACTCCGAAGTAAAATAGTAAGATTGAACGAGAACTTACCAGTTTGAAGTTTGATCTTTATATTATGAGGAGTAACATTGAGGGATTATGTGCCCTCCGCTCCCAGCCCTCTATCATAAACGTCAACTGGTATTATGGTTCTCTTATCTTACTATGTTTAGTTCAATAACTGTTGTCTGTAATTTCATACCGCTGCTTTGAATATTGACATGCATGCGTACTGGCGGGATCTTCACGTAATCCCTCAACGTTACTCCTCATAAAATAAAGATCAAACTTCAAACTGGTAAGTTCTCGTTTAATCTTACTATTATACTAAGCCAATTCACCTACAAACCTGCACATCTTTGGAGTGTGAGAGGAAACCGAAGATCTCGTGGAAAACCCACACGATCTTGAGGAGAACATACAAACTCCATACAGACAAGCACCCATAGTCAGGATCAAACCCGGGTCTCCGGCGCTGCAAGCACTGTAAGGCAACAGCAATACTTCTGCGCCACCATGCCGCCCTTCAGACTAGAATCAGGGTTCTAGTCCAGATGCAGACTGGAGATAGTGCTAAATTGCATTTATCATTAAATAGCATTTAGCCTCAATAAATTAAAAATACTTTAGGCAGTTAAGAGCAGCCACTTTCATTGATCTTAGGGTAATCAACAATTTTGAATTCCAAGGTAATCTGTCGGTCCCTGATGTTAAAATGATAGAGATCCTAGGAGAAATCTTGGAAATTCTATGACAAACTAATCTCAGTACTCATGCTTGAGATAATTGTTCGGACGGTAGAATAGAGTTGGTGATCTGATTGATTCAATGACATATTTATGGCAGATTTCAGGTGATGGATCGTCTTTTCTGAAGTTTGACCCAAAATGCTGGACTAACACAGGCAGCATCTCTGCATAGATGGAACGGGTGACGCTTCGGGTCAAGATTTTATTTTTGATAAAGTGTGACCTTGAGGTAATTTTACATCCACATTTCTGAGTAAAAATTACAGGGTTATGGAGGCTTTGGAAAGGGTGCAGAAGAGCTTTCCCAGGATCCTGCCTGGATTTCAGGCTGGAGTGATGTAATTAATGGATGACAATGGCAATATCCCAGGGATTGGTTCTTGACCCTCAATTGTTTATTATTAGAACTAAATATAAGGTTTCCAAGCTTGCCATTGATGCAAAATTAAGCAAAAATGCATGTTGTGATGAAGGCATTGTGCATCTGGAATATAGGTAGTGACTGCACAAAAACCTGACAAATGGAGTATAATGTGGGGAAATGTGTGGTCACCCAAGAACTCACCCAAGAAACTCGGGCAAGATTAATCAAATTTTCATTATTATCTAAACGGAGAGAGACTACAAGTGAGTGAATGAAGAACAGAGGTATCTAGACGTTATCTTGCTTGAATTGCTAAAAGCTAGCAAGCAGGTCCAACAAGTTGTTAAGAAGGTACATCACATGTTGGCCTTCATTGCAGAGTGATTGGAGTTTAACAACAGGAAGGTTTTGTTTAAATTGTACATGGTATTGTTAAGGCCACATCTGGAATTCTGTGCACAGTTTTTGACCCTTTACATAAAATAAAATATGGTAGAATTGGATACAGTCCAAAGGAGATTCACCAGGCTGAAGCTTACAAAGCTGTCCCCCTCCCCCACCTTGGTCAGTCTGATCACCTCTCATTGTTCCTGCTCCCTAAGTACTCCCCACTCATCAGACGGGTTAAATCCACTGTGAGGACAGTTAAAGTCTGGTCAGAGGAAGCGGACTCCACACTTCAGCAGTGTTTTGGAAACACTGACTGGAAGGCGTTTGCAGCCCAGGCCACCCTTGACTCCCACACGGACATTGATTCCTACACATCCTCTGTTCTTGACTTTATAAACTCCACCATCAATAGTGTCACCTCCCTCAAACGGGTGACCATATTCCCGAATCAGAAGCCATGGATGAACAGCGAGGTCAGGCAACTGCTGAAAGCACGGGACACCGCTTTCAGGTCAGGCGATGCTCGAGCCTACAGTTCATCCAGGGCTAACCTGAAGAGGGGCATCAAGAAGGCCAAGCACTGCCATAAGCTCAGGATTGAGGAGCACTTCAACAACAACTCCGACCCCGACGCATGTGGCAAGGCATCCAGGCCATCACGGACTATAGACCCACCGCCCCCACATCCAGCGACGCCTCCTTCCTTGAGGAGCTTAACCACTTCTATGGCCGCTTCGACAGGGACAATCTAGAGACAGCCACCAAGGCTGTGCTCCCTGCTGATCACCAATCCCTCACACTCACCCCCTACGACGTGTACGTGGCACTGAGTAGGACTAATGCACGTAAGGCTGCTGGCCCTGACGGCATCCCCGGGCGCGTCCTCAGGGCCTGTGCTGCGCAGCTGACAGACGTCTGGACTGACATCTTCAACCTGTCACTTGCCCAAGCAGTTGTCCCCACGTGCCTTAAAACCACCTCCATCGTGCCAGTGCCAAAACACTCCACTGCGGCAAGCCTCAACGACTTCCGCCCAGTTGCACTTACCCCCATCATCACCAAGTGCTTCGAGAGGCTGGTCCTGGCACACCTCAAAGGCTGCCTACCCCCCACATTGGATCCCTATCAGTTTGCCTACCGCAAGAATAGGAGTACGGAGGATGCCATCTCAACGGCACTTCACTCCGCCCTCTCCCACCTCGACAACAGAGACACTTACGTAAGAATGCTGTTCATCGATTACAGCTCAGCATTCAACACCATTATAGCCTCTAAACTGATCACCAAACTCAGTAACCTGGGCATCGACCCCTCCCTCTGCAACTGGATACTGGACTTTCTAACCAACAGACCCCATTCTGTTAGGTTAGACAAGCACACCTCTTCAACCCTCACCCTGAACACCGGCGTTCCACAGAGCTGTGTGCTGAGCCCCCTCCTCTACTCCCTCTTCACCTATGACTGCACACCTGTACATGGTACTAACACCATCATCAAGTATGCAGATGATACAACGGTGATTGGCCTCATCATCATCAACGATGAGTCGGCCTATAGGGAGGAGGTCCAGCTCCTAGCAGCATGGTGCGCTGACAACAACCTGGCCCTTAACTCCAAGAAGACCAAGGAGCTCATTGTAGACTTCAGGAAGTCTAGGGGCAGCACGCACACCCCCATCAACATCAACGGGACGGAGGTGGAACGTGTTTCCAGCTTCAGGTTCCTGGGGGTCAACATCTCCGATGACCTCTCTTGGACCCACAATACCTCAACTCTGGTCAAGAAGGCTCACCAGCGTCTCTTCTTCCTGAAGAGACTGAAGAAAGTCCATCTGTCTCCTCAGATCCTGGTGAACTTCTACCGCTGCACCATCGAGAGCATCCTTACCAACTGTATCACAGTATGGTATGGCAACTGCTCTGTGTCTGCAGAGGGTGTGAAAGCACTGCAGAGGGTGGTGAAAATTGCCCAACGCATCACCGGTTCCTCGCTCCCCTCCATTGAGTCTGTCCAAAGCAAGCGTTGACTGCGGAGGGCGCTCAGCATCGCCAAGGACTGCTCTCACCCCAACCATGGACTGTTTACCCTCCTACCATCCGGGGGGCGCTACAGGTCTCTCCATTGCCGGACCAGCAGGTCCAGGAACAGCTTCTTCCCTGCGGCTGTCACACTACTCAACAATGTACCGCGGTGACAGCCAATCACCCCCCCCCCACCCCCCCCCCAGCCACTCCTCCCACAGGAAAATACACTATGTCTGTATACATGTAAATAGGTTTATTTATTGAAATCATATTCTATGTCGCTCTTCCAGGGAGATGCTAACTGCATTTCGTTGTCTCTGTATTGTACACTGACAATGACAATTAAAGTTGAATCTGAGTTGAATCTGAATCTGAATCAGGCTAATTCCAGGGATGAAATGGTTGTCCTATCAAGTGATGCTGGACAGTTTCTTCCAGTATTCTTCATAGTTTAGACAAATAAGAAGTGACTAAAGTTATAGTTTAGCAGTGTTCTCTATCCTGCAGGGAGCTCTGGAAATATGGTTTACTTACTGTTGGCACTCGGACAACTCTATCGGCTCAAAATCTCCAAATCCATGGGAGGATAGGTGAACCAAGGTTATCATCCTCACCCAGGTTAACCCCCTCAACAAAGAGAAACTGATCACATTAACCAAGCGATAGTTCACTTGTTTAGATACCTGACACCTGATTCCCAAGTAGCTGAGTGCTGTAAGTTTGGTTAATGCAAGTGATTACTAGAAGCACCTCCTCAAATCTTAATGAAAATTTGTAACATTCTCACCAGCTAATAGGAATCTTTGATCTCAGTGAAGGACAACTGAGGATGCCATGAGCAGAAACAGGAAGGAACACATAACAACCTGAGGCACACATCCATCTTCTCCACCAAGCACCTTCTGCGGCATCCATGCAGGTATCTGCAGATCCCACATTGGACCTATGAGCCATCTCTGAACCCATTACACTGGAATGGAAGCAAATCATCTTCAACTACAAGAAATTTCCTTAGGAAAACGATTCCATGCCTCCTTCAGCCTGACATATCCTCAAATCTCCAAATATCATGGAATTCCTTGCTTTATGTTCCATTCTAATGTGGTTTGCCATTCTCCACAATCCTTGCAGTTCCCTTCCATCTTGAAAACAAACTTTCAAAAGACTTCTAAAAATAAGGGATTTTTTTCAATTTTTTCATTTCTCGGTGGTGATTTTTTATTGTTCACTTTTCATTTCTCTGAAATACTGTATAATAGATTGCAAGATATTAATTTACATGAAGAGCTCAATTGAGATTTAAAGTGTTGTTTGGCGAGGCATTATCTATTTCATTTAGTATGTTTAACTTGTTCTTCCAATTCCATGGTAGTTATTTGAACATCCTGCTTAGGGGATGTGCCGACCAGCTGGCCCTGGTTCTGACAGACATTTTTAACACCTCCCTGAACCAGGCCATTGTTCCATCATATTTCAAGACAGCCACCATCATACCAGTTCCCAAAAAGTCCACAATAACCTGCCTGAATGATTACCGCCCCGTAGCACTCACACCAATAATAATGAAGTGCTTTGAGAGGCTTATTAAGCAGCACATGGTCTCTAAACTCCCCTCCAGTTTTGACCCGTTCCAGTTTGCTTATCGCCCGAACCGCTCCACAGAGGATGCTATCTCCTCTGCAGTCCACCTGAGCCTACAACACCTGGAGGAGAAGAACACCCACGTGCGGATGCTGTTTGTTGACTTCAGCTCAGCATTCAATACGATAATCCCCCAGCATCTGGTGAGCAAACTGGCACCCCTAGGATTCAATACCACACTATGCAACTGGATCCTGGATTTCCTTTCTGAAAGACCCCAGTCTGTGCGGGTGGGGAAGAACACCTCCTCGGTCATCACACTGAGCACCAGCTCCCCTCAGGGCTGTGTCCTGAGTCCGCTGCTCTTCACATTGATGACACATGACTGTGTCGCCAGGTCCACTACTAACCATATCATCAAATACGCGGATGACACAACAGTAGTGGGCCTCATCCGCAACAACGACGACCAGGCATACAGAGAGGAGGTGGAGCAGCTGGTGAGCTGGTGCAGCAGGAACAACCTTCTCCTAAATGTGGACAAAACCAAGGAGATTGTCGTCGACTTCAGAAAGAAAAATCAGCCCAGTCACACTCCGCTGTGCATCAACAACTTAGCAGTGGAGCAGGTGAAAAGCATCAAGTTCCTGGGAGTGCATATAACGGATACCTTAACTTGGACTACAAACATCACATCTCTGGTAAAACGGCACAGCAGCGTTTGTACTTCCTCCGCAGGATGAGAAGATCACACCTCCACCTTCCCATCCTCACCACATTCTACAGAAGCACCATTGAATCAGTCATGACCAGCTGCATCTCTATGTGGTGCGGCGGCTGTACAGCTGCGGAATGGAAGTGCCTTCAGAGAGTGGTGAGGACAGCGGAAAAAATCATTGGGACTTCTCTTCCTTCCATCATGGACATTGGTTACAAACGCTGCCTGACAAGAGCTAAGGGCATTACCAGAGCCCCCACACACCCACAATATGGACTGTTCACACTGCTGAACTCTGGGAGGAGGTACCGCAGCATGAAGAGCAGGACAACCAGGTTCTGCAACAGCTTCATCCCCCAGGCCATAAGACTATTGAACTCACAATCAAACCGAGGCTAGAACTTTCTTATACATTGCCACTTTTAATAACTTTCCTACATATCTATTTTACAGAACTACGCACATGAAGCACTTTTTATGGACACATTAAGCACTTTTACTGATCGCCTGATATAAATGTTATATTCTGCTGCTACTTTGAAGAGTCAATGCAACGAAATTTCGTTCAATGTGCACTGTGTCTATGTGTATACCTGAATGACAATTAAAGTTAATCTATAATCTATAATCTGTAAAAAAATGAAATGGTATGTTCATTTCGCATCCCTGGCTAGAATAACGTTGAACGGTTTGTGAAAGCCTAATCTACATATATATTTTAAAAAATGAAAGATGTTTATTTTAAATGAGTCTCATTCAGTGATCATTGTGTCAAATCCCTGCTGAAATTTCTGTTGTGACCTATATTTCATATTCTATTTATATGGAAGTTGCATAATCAAAGTCAGTATATTAATGCACTCTCATTTCTGCTCACATCCTTATTTAAAATATAATTTGTTAACTCACCAGAACATTCACATGGTCCATCAATAAAGTAGCATATGTGGCAGAAAATTGCAGGCAGAAAGTATTTGAAAATCAATGCAACTTATAATTTCATTGAAGTTTTAAATCCAAATACTGGAATCAATAATTTATCAATATCATTCATATGTCACACCAAGTTACAACTCATTTATGTTCAATCACGGATGAAATCTGGAAGTCTGTTAATCCTGATAGATCAAACACAAAAGTTCATGCTGTACTCCATATGTAAAGGTAACCTCAAAGTCAAACAACCTCATTGCAATGTCAGATCTTAAGTTTCTTCTGGCATGCTCAGTCACCACTACAGCTCCCCATTCACTGACCTGTAGCTCCAATATTATCCTTAAAACTTTTATCTTATTTCATTTTCTGCTATATCTATTAGTTATAATTCATAACTTGGGTTTAATGGGATTTAGAGGCACAGAGCATCATAGTTGTACAGCATGAAAGCCATTCAGTCCATCTTTTCCAAGTTCAGCAAGTAGACATTCTGGGCGAGTCCCATTTGCCTGCATTTGGAACGCATCCTTCTGCACCCTTTTTGTCCATAGATCTGTCCAAATGTCCCTCAAAAGTTGTAACTGTATCCACTTCTATAGCTTCCTTTGGCAGCTAACTCTAAAGTCAGACTACCATCTGAGTGAAAAAAAAATTGTCGCTGAGGTCCCTCTTAAATCTATACCCTCTCATCTTAAGCCTCTACCCTCTACTTTTAGAATCATCTACCCTAGGAAAAGACAGTGAAAGTACACTGTATCCATCTCCCTCCTGATCTTCTACACTTCAATGCCTCCTATGCTGCAAAGGGAAAAGTTCCAGCCTACCCAACCAAAATTACATCCTGGAGAATCTCTTCCATGCTCTTTCCAACTTCCTACAGCTGGGCGACCAGAACTGCACACAGTACTCCAAGTATGGTTTGACCAATGACTTGTACAGCTACATACATCATGTTGTCTCAACTCCAGTATGTAGTACACCTCCAAATGAAGGCAATTGTGCCCAAATTCGACTTCACCACACTTTCCACCTAACATAGTGATTAGGGAGCCATTCATCTACAGTATACCCCCAGTTCTCACTGTTCTGTAAAACTGTCCAGGGATCTATCATTTACTATGTAAGTCTTGCCCTGGTTTGACATATCAAAGTGCAACACCTCACTCTAGTCAGAGTGAAATACTGTTTGTCATTCCTTGTTAACTACATTGTCATCATATTGTTAATGTTTATACACCAACAGACCCAGCATCAATCCCTGCAGCACTCCACTGGTTACCGGCCTCCAATCAGAAAAACAACACTCCACAATTACCCTTTGGCAAATTTTGAATCTAGTTGGCCAGCTCACCTTCAATTCCATATGATCTAATCATCTAGACCAGCCTACCATGCGGGACCATGTCAGAGGCTTTGCTGCAGTCCATATAGAAAATGTCCGCTGCCCTGCCCTTATCAATTCCCTTGGTGACTTCCTCAAAAAACAGATTTGTGTTACGTGATTTCCCATGCAGAAAACAATGCTGACTACCCCTAACCAGACAATGCCCAGCCAAAGGTACACAAAATTGCTGGGGAAACTCAGCGGGTGCAGCAGCATCTATGGAGCGAAGGAAATAGGCGACGTTTCGGGCCGAAACCCTTCTTCAGACTGATGGGGGGTGGGGGGGGGGGGGGAAAGAAAGAAGGAAAAGGGGAGGAGGAGGAGGAGCCCGAGGGCGGGCGGATGGGAGGGGGGGAGGAGACAGCTAGAGGGTTAAGGAAGGGGAGGAGACAGCAAGGGCTAGCCAAATTGGGAGAATTCAATGTTAATGCCATAAGGACGCAAGGTGCCCAGACGGAATATGAGGTGCTGTTCCTCCAATTTCCGCTGTTGCTCACTCTGGCAATGGAGGAGACCCAGGACAGAGAGGTCGGATTGGGAATGGGAGGGGGAGTTGAAGTGCTGAGCCACCGGAAGGTCAGGTAGGTTATTGCGGACTGAGCGGAGGTGTTCGGCGAAACGATCGCCCAACCTACGCTTGGTCTCACCGATGTAAATCAGCTGACATCTAGAGCAGCGGATGCAGTAGATGAGGTTGGAGGAGATACAGGTGAACCTTTGTCGCACCTGGAACGAGTGCTTGGGACCTTGAATGGAGTCGAGGGGGGAGGTGAAGGGACAGGTGTTGCATTTCTTGCGGTTGCAACGGAAAGTGCCCGGGGAGGGGGTGGTGCGGGAGGGAAGGGAAGAATTGACGAGGGAGTTGCGGAGGGAGCGGTCTTTGCGGAAGGCAGACATGGGGGGAGATGGGAAGATGTGGCGAGTGGTGGGGTCACGTTGGAGGTGGCGGAAATGGCGGAGGATTATGTGTTGTATTTGCCGGCTGGTGGGGTGAAAGGTGAGGACGAGAGGGTCTCTGCCCTTGTTGCGTGTGCGGGGATGGGGAGAGAGAGCAGTGTTACGGGGTATGGATGAGACCCTGCTGTGAGCCTCATCTATGGTGGCGGAGGGGAATCCCCGTTCCCTGAAGAACGAGGACATTTCCGATGCCCTGGTATGAAATGTCTCATCCTGGGAACAGATGCGGCGTAGGCGGAGGAATTGGGAGTAGGGGATGGAGTCTTTACAGGGGGCAGGGTGGGAAGACGTGTAGTCCAGATAGCCATGTGAGTCAGTGGGTTTGTAATGTATGTCGGTCAGGAGTCTGTCCCCTGCGATGGAGATGGCGAGGTCAAGGAATGGTAGGGAAGTGTCGGAAATCGTCCAGGTGTATTGGGGTGCTAGATCCTATGCTAAAGATTCCACTGCAACATCTTCCCATCACATCACTTGGCTTCCAATTCCCTGGTTTGTTCCTGCTGGCTTCTTAAATAACTGTGCAACATTATTAACCATTATTAAACAACATTATTAAACATATTACTAACTAAACATAAATATTGCAAGATAATGCAAATATTTCTGCATGGGCCTCCACAATTTCCTCCCTAGCTTCCCACAAGCTTCGAGGATGTACTTGGCCAGAACTTTATGTGCCGTAACACCTCGTTGGTAATAAACCATCAACACCTCTTCCTTGGTAACAGGTGACAACAGAATGTTTGTGAATATTCAAATGATTTGCACTGGCATTTCTGAGTCAAAGGATTGGAATTCATCCTTAAGAAGGTGTGGCGACTGCTGATAGACAGACCACTTGCGGTTGAACCCTCGTCAGTGGTTACAAGGACTGTCAAGTGACGTCATGGGTTAAGGGGAGTGTCCTGCTACATAAGCATATCTCACCTTGAGATCACGCAAGTCAACAGGTAGCTGAGCTCGAGACAACATCCTCGCTCAGCTGCAGCAGCAAAGACATTGTTATGTTAGAGGACCAAACTGTATTTCAAACCTATTATTATCACTGAATAAAGCAACTGTTTATTCACCACGTTTGGTTCCGCTACAACGGAATATTTGATGGCATTCTCGTGCAGGACTAAGGAAGTTGAAGAGGGGTAGAATTCCCTACGTTCTTACCTTTCATCCCACCAATTTCCCATCCAGCACATCATTCTTTGACATTCCTGCCAGCAACAGTGATTCCACCTCCAGCCACCTTGCCTTTCCCACCTCATTCTGATTTCGCAAGGACCACTGATTGCTTATCCCACCCCCACCCACCCCCTCCCCCTGCCCCACTCCAGGCACTTTCCACAGCAACTATAAGGATAAACACAAACTTGAGGAACAAGACCTCATAATTCCACCTGGTATTCTACATCTCAATGGTATGAACATTTGAACCTGTAACCCTCTGCCCCTTTCTTTCACCTCCTATCTATCCTGGTCATCTCTCACACTCCTTCATCCCACTTTATCCCCCAGCCCTTGTCACCCTTTTACTTTCCCCTTATCTTCCTCACACACATCTCCAGCTGGACCCCCTCCCCCCCCCCCAACTGCTCCCTCCTCCCCTCCCCTGTTGTCCCCCTCTGCCACCATCCGATATTCAGTTCTGTTCTTCATCTTTCCCATCAGATTTTAGAATCTGCAGCCTTATGTTCTCCACATCCTCCCAATCGCTGTCACTATCTCCACCCTTCCCTCCGCCACCTTACAATTACCTGCAATCAACCCCTCCCCAACTGTAACCACCTATCACTTGCCAGTTCTAACCCCCCCCCCTTCCCACCTACTTGTATTGACTATTTCTTCAGCCTAGATGAAGTGTCCCGACCCAAGTCATTGACTGTCAGTTCTCTGTCCAGATGCCGTCTAATCTGCTGAAGTTTTCCAGCTGCTCTACTTTTATTTCAATTAAACCGGGTTACTTCAAGGCAGACATGAATGATCAAAAAAAAGGTTACACTGGATTACACTCTCCCAGTGTTCTGATCAGCATTTATTTCTACACCAACATTTAAAAAGTATTATCTGGTCTTCAAAATCAATAAAAGGAGAGTTATAGAGTTCATGATTGTTATCATTTGCAATTGTTGCGGGATTAAATAACAATATAAGAAAATAAATTGGCACTTAAAACTACATTGAGCTTTGAGCATCTTCCAGTTTTTCTATAACTAACTCTGTGTATAACGGGTCTTGAATAGAGCAAAGGTGGAGATTGGGGATTATTATTTTAATCCAGAAATAAATCATGTTTCCTTCATCATCACAGGCGCTAAATTCTGGAACTTTCTACCCAGATGTATAATGGGAGTAGTGCTGGAGAGTCTGCATTAGTTCATGAAAGTGATCATTCAGCACAAAATATACTTGTCACACAAAGTGAATAGAGGCACTCTCTGTTATAGGCGTCTTAGGTAAATTTGCATTTACGCCAGCAATTCTTTAAGCCTGACATACATGTGGTCTCTGTGTCGGAGCTCCCACATGGTCTCTCTGTTGAAAAGTAAACCCTTATGCAAATTGAGGAGTGTGTAAATTAACAAAAAAATGTTCCGCTGTCATGTAAGACCTTCTTTCAAAAAGAGTTAAAGAGTGAACACAACTTAGTTCTCGTGGATGAGGCCAAGAACCAGGCCATAACACATGTCACATCATTAAACATGTATAGAGCCACAGACAAACTTTTAATTGCCTAAACAGATAACATATCACAACAAATGCATGAAATCAGCAGAATTACAAATTAGGCAGCCTTATTTGTAAATGGTAAACTTAATCTATCCATGTTAAGCCTCAGTTACTATAGACTGAATGTTCCAGTCATTGCCACTCTGTTACAAACTTGACATATCACTTGACTTGGCTGTCCAATGAATCACAATATGTCCTATAAAGTGACCCCTCACTTCTCCCATCTCGTTTTCCAAAAATGTTAATGCATTCTCTTTAATTTCGAAGTATCATTTCTATCAGCAGTTTCAGGAATGCCAATGTGCCTGTAAATGATTACCAGCTTTGCCAGCAATGTCTTCATTATGCGAATGAATGAAATAAAATCTGCATCCTTAGTTGACAAAACAATCAAACTGAAAGTGATTTGGTAGCACACCTTCTGTACAAATTTTACATGATAATATTCACTCTATAAAACTAAAAGTCTCATCTTGACCACTTCCTATCTGCGCTGCATATTGATTTTAGAAAAAACGCTACCATATATCGCTATGATTTTTAGCCACCTTATTCACAGTCCTCCTCCGCTGAGGCTGTCCCAAGGAAATTCAGTTCTGTGGCCTGCACTCTGCCCGGAATACTATGAAATTGAGTTTGGTGGCCTGCATTCTGCCTAATATGCTATGAAATTGAGTTTGGTGGCCTGCACCCTGCCTGAAATGCTATGAAATTAAGTTTGGTGGCCTGCACTGCCTAAAATGCTATGAAATTGAGTTTGGTGGCCTGCACTCTGCCTGAAATGATATGAAATTGAGTTTAATGGCCTGTACTCTGCCTGAAATGCTATGAAATTGAGTTTGGTGGCCTGCACCCTGCCTGAAATGCTATGAAATTAAGTTTGGTGGCCTGCACTGCCTAAAATGCTATGAAATTGAGTTTGGTGGCCTGCACTCTGCCTGAAATGATATGAAATTGAGTTTAATGGCCTGCACTCTGCCTGAAATGCTAAGAAATTGAGTTTGGTGGCCTGCACTATGGTTGAAATAGAATTTCAAGTAATAGCCATGAGTGACCTGCCTGCCCACCAGCCCTGAGTGACTGAGCTGCCAGCCCACCAGGCCTGAGTGACTGAGCTGCCAGCCCACCAGGCCTGAGTGACTGAGCTGCCAGCCCACCAGGCCTGAGTGACTGAGCTGCCAGCCCAAGAATCCATTCAGCCCACAATGTCCATACTAGCACTATGGAAAACAGTCCCTTCAGCCCACAACACCCATACTAGCACTCCATTTGGCTGTATGGAATGTCATGTACCTTAATTGGTCCATGTGACAATAAACTGACCTTGAAACCTTGGCCATGAAACCTTGTCAAACTGAAGCATCAGCTGTCCTTATGAGATCCTGTTGAAAATATGTAGTGTTTGGCTAATCGGGGGCATGTATTGATTATTCCCAACAGCTTCTATTTAGAATGATTAATAAGTTAACATTGCCACCATTAATATAAAGTTGGAACTAGCAGCTATAAATTAGTTATAATTTCCTGAATCTAAACTTCCAAAAATGTGGTGAAAACAGATTAATTATTCATGCTTTATGTTGAAAATGCCGGATTAAATGTTTCAGTAATTCAAAGGTATCAAAGGTATTCTATTGGTTACATTCACATACACCTAAGTGTAGTGAAGTGAAATGCTTCTTGCCATTTTGCAGCACATAAAGAAGGAATACAGACATAACATTAATAAGAGTTTTAAACATAAAGAACATCCCCCCACAATGGTTCCCATTATGAGGGAAGGCACAATGTCCTGTCCCCAACCCCAGTTCACCCATAGTCGGGCCTATTGAGGCCTCCACAGTTGCCTCTACGGAGGCCCGATGTTCCAGGCCGTTCTCGCCGGGTGATGTTGCTCCGGCGTCGGGAGAGTCCTCTCAGCGGCTTGGGAACCCTGGAATGGCCGCTTCCGTACTGGAGGCCGCGGCTTCCGAAGCCAACAAGGCCGCGCCGGTTGGACCTCCACAACTGGCGATCTCATCTAGAGATCCCAGGTTCCCGGTGTAAAGTTCAGCGCCGCCGCCCGCAGCTGGTCGCTCCACTGTCCCGCAGCTCCGCGATGTTGTTCCCGGCGGTCTTCAGCTCACCGGAGCTCCAGCGCGGCGACCCGGGCAAGGCATCGCCCACTCCGCGATAGCGCTCCAGCGCTGTGCCGCCGCCGAAGCCGAGGTTCTGGGCGGACCCCGACAGGAAATGCAGCTCCAGGCCCGCTGGTAGGCCGCGAGGACGGGTCGAAGCTACAGCCCGGAGAAAAGTTGCCTCTCCGACCAGGTAGGGACCCTGAAAGGTAGTTTCCCCATTCCCCCCCCAAGTCAGTGAAAAAAAAAAAAAATATATATATAAGGGCTGGCTGAACATAAGGTTTTTCACCTATGTATTTGGCTGAAGGCAGTAGCAGCTCTCCCTCAGGCTCACTGAATGAGTTTAGAGCTTCCTGGCCAACTCTCTCCTGTGAATCAATGCTGAAATCCCTTTACCTCAATCAACCGGGTGGCACAGTGACGCAGCGGTAGAATTGCTGCCCTACAACGCCAGAGACCTAGGTTCAATCCTGACCGCGGGTGCTGTCTGTATGGAGTTTGTACATTCTCCCTGTGACCACGTGGGTTTTCTCCAGGTGCTCTGGTTTCCTCCCATATCTCGAAAGAGCACGGGTTTGTAAGATGAAGGCCTGTCCCACTTGCCGATATTTTTCAGCGACTGCCGGCATCATTGACTGAAGTATCAGGTCACCGAAAAAGTTGCGGCGTGATGCGGCGTGATGAAGTATTGACGGTGTTTCCTCAAGTGTACCAACATTTTTTTTGTCACCGCTGGATTTAAAAATGTTCAAAATCTTTCGGCGACCATGATACGTATTGGTTCTTGGTTTCTTGGTCCTCCAATATATTCCAAGTGGAATTTAAACTGGAGGTGGTGGAGGAAGGACAAGCCAGAAAGGTTTTGGGGAAGAAAGAGCTACCTTCAATTTAGTTACATCTCGTTGCATTAAATGGTAGGGTGAAGACTATGCCATGCTTTAATTATGCAGGGGAAGAATGAATTGCTGTACACATCTGTCTTGGTAGCTGGTATCTCAAATTGGATCGAATGCCCTCGTCTGCTCCTAATTGGTTTGGGTTTGGTGTGAATTTTGTAATCTATGTCGAGCTGGCCATTTATCATTTTGTAAAAACAGGTCAAACGGTGAGCTTCACGTCTGTCTTGGAGAGGTTTCCACCCCAGTGAATTCAGAAATTTGGTAACACTCGGCAAAAAAATCACCAAGTTGGACAGGCCCTTTAATTGGCTTCTGTGGAATCGTAAATTTTCCCTAGTGTGTAAGATAGTGCTAATGTACAGGGTGATCAGTGGTTGACGCGGACTTGGTTGGCCGAAAGGTCTGTTTCCGCATTGTATCTCTAAAGCAAAAAGATAAAGAATGACCCAGTTTTTTACGGCTCAGCAGTTCTTTCGTGTCCAGTTAAGACCCTTCCAACACTTGTTGGGAAGTACACAGACAACAGGTTAACTAGGTGTATAAATAGCTTGGCCCTTATTCTAAGCAAGTGTGATTTTCCAATTCATACTCTTGTATTCATTCCTAAAATACATTGAGACTAACCTAAGTAAGGCTTCAAAATGATTGCAATCTTACCTTTTAGCTTAAAGGCAGAATTGAAACTTCTCTGACTGAGGAATCTAGAACCAGGTGTCACAGTCTCAAATAAACGGATTGATCATTCAGGACAGAGAAGAAAATAAATTTCATGATACTGAATCTTTGGAACTCTCTGTCTATTATGATTGTGGAAGCATATTCTCTCTGTACATCCAAGACAAACGTTAATAGATTATTATGGGGTAAATCAAGTCAAATGGGGTTTGTGCAGAAAAATAGCACTGAAGTAAAAGAATTGTGGTGATTTTGTTGAATAAAGGAGCAAGCATAATGGGCCGAATGGTTTTCTCCCCATTTCATTTCTATGTTCGTATGCAACTTCTATGCAAAGCCGGGCAGTGCTTCAGCATGACGATTCGCTTCAGCATTAAAAGGATGTAGCACTGGCTGGGCGACAGAATCCGACCCAAAACATCACCTATCTATATTCTCCAGAGATGTTGCCTGAGATACTCCAGCACTTTGTTGTATCTTCTTTTTTGTATTGCAGCATCTGCAGCTCCTTGTTACTCAACAGATTTCAAATGACATTAAACAGAGATCCCATCTGCCTATTAAGATAAACTTTGGTCATTACAATTTCATGGACAATGTGTTCAAGGACATTGCAGGATAATTACCAAAGAGCAAAGCCAACATTTTCAATCAGAAGCATTAAGGCAGATTAATTGGCAATTCATCACTTTACTGTTGCATAATCTTCCTGTGGCCAAGTTTCCAGTCATTTTGCCTGTGAAACAAAAACACTGACTAGTTTTGGAAGTCATTTCTTTGCTACAATGAGTGATCTGTTATCTTCGTGAAATTGAATGTTTAACTCACACCGATATATATCTCCTTTCAGAGGCTTAAATTTTAGAAATTGACGTTTCAATTTTACGAAAAAAATGTTAACACCTTTCTCGTGTTTAAGATATATTGACATTTTCTCGATGAACGTTATGTCAACGATTTAAAAAACAGAGGTTGTAACTATTTTGTTCCATTAATAATTCACTTTATTATGTTTTAAAGATTCATTGCTTCCAATGTAGTAATATATGAACAACCAAGACAATATAAATATCATCAAGCAGTGATTTGCAAAATAAAATTTGAATGATACCAAATTCAAGTTATCGGTCCACAACCCATGCAGCCTTTTTGCACTATTTTAAAATAAGCATCTCAAGCACAATATTTTATAGTAATGGATGAAAACTGCATATTATGAGATAGCTTTCAGCCCGAAACGTTGCCTTTTTCCTTCGCTCCATAGATGCTGCTGCACCCGCTGAGTTTCTCCAGCACTTTTGTCTACCATGAGATTGTTTTACCCTCTCTGGGATTCATTTTTCATGATTGATCACCTCTCAGCATCCTATGACCAGATTGAAACTAATGCCTTTGGTAGCCTGTGGGATCCAGACTGTTGCAGTATGGTGAAATCAGAAACATGTAAGCCAGGGCAAGGCCCGTATTTCCAATGGGTGGAAGCATTCAGTAAGAAGTTCACAAATTAATCTTTTTAGAGTCTTGAAGAGAATGATTACACTTCCAAACCTGACACAAAAACAATTAATTACCTTTCTATTTTGTTTATAGGATAAAGAGGTCCTTCTGCAGTTATACAGGGCCCCAGTGAGACCACACCTGGATTATTGTGTGCAGTTTTGGTCCCCAAATTTGAGGAAGGACATTCTTTCTATTGAGGAAGTGCAGCGTAGGTTCATGAGGTTAATTCCCAGGATGGCGGGACTGTTATATGTGGATAGAATGAAGCGCCTTGGCTTGTATACTCTGGAATTGTGAAGGACGAGAGGCAGTCTTATTGAAACATAAGATTTTTAAGGGAATGGACATGCTAGAGGCAGAAAACATATTCCCAATGTTGGGGGAGTCCAGAACCAGGGGCCACAGTTCAAGAATAAGGGGGAGGTCATTTAGAACAGAGATGAGGGAAAACGTTTTCACCCAGAGAGTTGTGAATCTGTGGAATTCGCTGCCTCAGAAGGCAGTGGAGGCCAATTCTCTGGCTGCTTTCAAGAGAGAGTTAGATAGAGCTCTTAAAGATAGCGCAGTCAGGGGATATGGTGAGAAAGCAGGAACGGGGTACTGAATGTGGATGATCAACAATGATCACAGTGAATGGCGGTGCTGGTTCAAAGGGCCGAATGGCCTACTCCTGCACCTGTTGTCTATTGTTTGAAACTTGTTGAAACTAGACAAAACTGCCTGTCCCGCTGAGTTCTCCAGCATTTTGTGTCTATCTTCAAATGGGTGAGAGCTCAATTTAATATCTAAAATTATTGTGTACCATCTTTGTGTTGTTGCCTTAGTTGTTTATTCTGACAAAATACTTGTGTAGGAAGGAACTGCAGATGTTAGTTTACACTGAAGATTAACACAAAATGCTGGAGTAACTTAGTGGTCAGGCAGCATCTCCAGTGAATATGCAACCTGACCAGCTGAGCTACTCCAGCATTTTGTGTCTATCTTCTGGCAAAATACTGATACCCATAGCTTATCCCCTCCACTGTTGATGTGCCATGGAAACAAATTGTACCATCATTAAAATGTATTCTAGTTGCTCACTTAGGTTATTCTGAAAGTGCCTCTTAACCCCATGATCTTGACTACCAAAAAGGTCTCGCGAACCATATCATTAGCAGCTCCTCCTCCAAGTTATACACATCAGAGTTGGACATATATCGTCATTCCTTCCTCATTACTGAGTCTAAATCCTGGAACTCTCTTAGTAAGAGCAGTAGCATTGCAAGGACGTTTGTGTTGACTTACAACGACCACACAAGGGCAGTTAGCGATTAGCAATAAATGCTGACCTTGCCAACACAGAACATATTCCAAAATAAGAATAAATAAATAAAGGAATTAATAATATTATGTGAAGGAAGGAACTGTGGATGCTGGTTTAAACTGAAGATAGACATAAGAAGCTGGAGTAACTCAGCGGGACAGGCAGCATTTCTGGAGAGAAGGAATGGGTGATGTTTCAGGCGGGACCTTTCTTCAGACTAGTCAGGGGAAGGGAAACAAGGGATATAGATGATGATGTAGAGAGATGAAGAACAAATGAATGAAAAAGATGCAAAAAAATAACAATGATAAAGGAAACAGGTCATTGTTAGCTGTAGCTACGTGAAAACAATATTATTTTCTTTCCTTTGATTTGGAGCCATAATCATTCTCATTCTTATCCCAAGCTGTAGCGCTCTGTTTCTCCGCTAATGTAACTAGTTTGAGTCTGAAGTTCAGTTTAATCAAAATTTTCCATCTTGACAACGCTTCCATTTTGTTCTCAAAAGTCGTGTCTTATTTTCACAGAAAACTTTTGGCAATAGTCTGAGCTCAAACCTTGTATGTCACATCAACCACTGCCAATTTCAGGCATGGGTAGATTTTTCCTCATGTGGCAATTAGAGCTGGCACCTTGGGCAGCAGATGCTTCTTGATAAGTTGACACAATACGATACAATGCGATACGATATGATAGAACTTTATTTATCCCAAGAGGGAAATTGATCACCAACAATCATAAAAAACACAACATACATGAAACATGAAATTAAAGTGACGGGTGGAAAGGCTTGGGGATATGCAAAGATTGAGAAGGAGTGGGGGGGGGGGGGGGGGGGGGGGAGGATGGGAGCCAGTCTCAGTCTCAGCCTAGCCCACAACAGAAGGGGGAGTTGTACAATTTAGTAGCCACAGGGAAGAAGGATCTCCTGTGGCTATTTATCCTGCATCTTGGTGGAATCAGTCTGTTGCTGAAGGTACTCCTCAGGTTGACCAGTGTGTGATGGAGGGGGTGCACTGTATTGTCTAGGATGCTCCGTAGTTTGAGGAGCATCCTTCCCTCCAAGCCCACCTTCTATAAATCCAACTCCACCCTAAGGACGGAGTCAGCCTTCCTAATGAATTTGTTGATCCGATTGGTATCCGCGCCCTTCGTCCTGCTTCCCCAGCACACGGCAGCAAAGAAGTTGGCACTGGCTACCACATCTACAGCATCTTACTGCAGACCCACCTTCACTTCACAACTTTCACCAAGAATTGAAATAAACCTGGACTCCCTCATGTTTTTCATAGTTTCCTACATATTCTTAACCAGCTCAACCAATGCATCATACATTTTAAGTTCAATGTCAGTTATCTGTGGAATCCATCTATCTATCTATCTATCTATCTATCTATCTATCTATCTATCTATCTATCTATCTATCTATCTATCTATCTATCTATCTATCTATCTATCTATCTATCTATCTATCTATCTATCTATCTATCTATCTATCTATCTATCCTTAACTAAAGCTCTTATCATGTCCTCATTCAGTTTGCTTTTTTTTTTAAATTTGCTCAAAAATGGTACCTGATAGCACTACAATTTTTCACCACCTTACTCATAATTATCCTGTGCTACAATCGCACCAAGTTTTGTTCCGATCGGTGGTATATTACAAAAGTTATGAAGGTTTTTGTTCTTCATTCCTGTTAGTCACTGGGACGGCGATGCCCTTTCCGGCACCCGCTATAAATCACCGGTGGCGAGGAGAATAAAGCTGAAGGAGTGGAGTGAGCAGAGTGTGGAGAGTGAGTGGGGTGACCACCACAACGACGAGCCGCTGAGCCCTGGAACCGCTGAACCCTGGAACCGCTGAACCCTGGAACCGCTGAGCCCTGGAGCCGCTGAGCCCTGGAACCACTGAGCCCTGGAACCGCTTTGCCCGGCCAGAGCCGAGGCGGGAACCGTATAGTGAGACCGGAGTCGGAAGACGACAGGTAGCAGGGGTAGGCAATGAAAGTGCTCGCCCCCCACCCCCTGACAGGCCCCAACTGAAGCTGTCCCCGCCCCCTGGCTACAGGATGCTCCTGTCAGCCCCCACCTGAAGCCATTCCCGTCCTCAGCTACAGTCCATTCGGCCCCCAACACCTGAACTAACCCAAGAAAAGTCTATCGCCCATATGTCCATACTACCCCTCCAGACCTTGGACAGAACAAGAGTGCATGGAGAACGCAGAAGAATGGGCTCCCGCAAGGGTCAGTTGTAGCCCCAACCTTGTTCAACCTTTACACAAATGACCTACCCACCACCAAATCCCGCAAATTCATCCATGCAGATGACATCTGTTTGGCCTTCCAAGCACCAGATTTTGGTACATTGGAACAGGTGCTCAATGAAGATTTGCTAAACTGGATGAGTACTGCAAAATCTGGCGCCTAAAACCAAGCCCAGCAAAAACGGTCTCCAGTGTGTTCCACCTCCATAATGCAGAAGCCACAAGAGAACCAAACATCTATCTGAGCAGGACCAAACTGTAGTATGCCCCCACTCCAACCTATCTCGGAGTGACCCTTGACAGGACCCTATCCTTCAAGGAACATCTCAAAAGAACAGCAGCTAAGGTGAAGTCCAGAAACAATCTCCTCAGTAAGCTTGCTGGCTCAAAGTGGGGGGCAGCAGCCCCCACACTGCGCATTTCAGCACTAGCCCTTGCATTTTCTTCAGCCGAATATTGTGCTCCTGTTTGGTCCAGGTCATTCCACACACACCATGTGGACACCCAATTGAACTCAACAATGAGGATCATCACAGGAACAATCCGCTCAACACCACTCCCCTGGCTCCCTGTCCTATCCGATATAGCCCCTCCACACATCCGGTGAGTAGTCCTCACTCAAAGGATGCTCCAAAAGACCAAAAACTCCCCCCACCTGCCAATTCACATGGACATCTTCAACCCACCCACTGCTCGACTTCCATCTAGACGACCAATTTGGAAGAACCCACCACCAGCTGATTTCACCATCCAATCAGCTTGGAAAAAGGAATGGGAGTCCAAGGACGTCCCAAATAAACATCTGGTGTCAGACCCCACCCTACCGGTCCTGGCACCAATCTCCCAAGGAAGCAGTGGACGACGCTGAATAGATTCAGGACTGGACATGGCCCCTGCTTGGCCAGCCTTCACAAATGGGGCAGCAGCCCAACCCCACGGTGTGCTTGTGAAGAGCAGCAAACAATGCAACACATCATTGAAGCATGCCCTCAACAAAGACTCAAAGGAGGACTTGTCACCCTTCATACAGCAGATCAAGAGGCAACTGCTTGGCTAAAGGACTTTGCATTCGCTAAATAAAATAAACCCCTCCAGAAACCAGTCCCTCTGGCCCACAACACCTGTATTAGCCCAAGAAATGTCCCTCTGGCCCACAATATCCATACTAGCCTCCTGGAAACCGGTCCCTTCAGCCCAAAACACCCGTACTAGCACTCCAGAAAGCCCCCCTTCCACCGCCCACATCCTGAAACCCCCCCTCCCACGGCTGCAGGACACTTCATCCCCCCACCCGACAGACCCCATCTGTAGTCATCCCACTCCCCCGGCTGCAGGACGCTCCCCCCCCCCACCGGGCCCTCACAGCCTCTGCCTGAAGTGATTCCCCTCCCCTGGCCGCAGGATGCTTCCCCCTCCGGAAGCCATTCCCCTCTGCTAGCTGCAGGACACTCCTCCCCACCCCACTGGCCCCCGACAACCCCCACCAAAGCCATCCCCCTCCCCCACTGCAGAACGCACCTCACGCCCCCACTCCCATCGGCCCCGGACATCCCCCGCCTGAAGCCGTCTCCCTCCCACTGCTTCAGGACGCTCGCCCCGGCCACGACAACCCCCGCCGGAAGCCGTTCCCCTACCCTAGCTGCACGAATGTCTCTGCGTCTGCACCTGCACCGGCCCCCTTCAGCCCCCGCCTGATGCCGTCCCCTTCCCTGGATGCAGGATGGGGGGCAGTAAGGGGAAGGGAGGGATCAGGGGCATCACTACGGAAACCCGTCAGTCGCGCCTGCGCAGTTGGGTGCTATGGTTGAGTGGTGGAATACTGCGTTGGAGCACCAGGACACACTTAGTCACGGGGTCGCACTTCGTCTAGTACTCATCTTGTCCTCCAGTTTGCGTTGTTTTTACAAATGCGCAAAATTGGTACCCATAGTGCTACTATTTTCGCCACCTTACTCACCGTTCTCCTGTGCTCCAAGCACACCAAGTTCTGTTCCAATTGGTGGAACATTACAAAAGGTATGAAGGTTTAAAAATCGTAAGATCAGCAGATTGGTCTTTCCTCCTGTCAGTTGCCGGGACGGCAACGCCCCTTCTGGCACCTACTGTCAATCAGCGGGGTGAGGAAAATAAAGTCCCGGAGGCCGGGCTGCGTCCGTGAATCCAGCAACCGTCCAGAGCCTTCCAGCAGCTAACCAGCAGCCAGCAGCCTTCCAGCAGCCTTCCAGCAGCCTTCCAGCAGCCTTACAGCAGCCTTCCAGCAGATGTCCAGCAGACATCCAGCAGTCCCCACAGTCGCCCCGGAGCAGTCCGTCCCGAAGCCGCCCATCCCGAGGCCGCCCCTAGTCCGTGAGCACCGAGGCGGCGCGAAGGCGGGGAGCCCGGAGGCGGAACGGAGTCAGGGACCCTGGAGTGTGGAGCGGGCCGGAGTGTGGAGTGGTGGAGTGGCCCCGAGCCTGGCCGACTGCGAAGCTAATTGCTGCAACTTTGAGATCCTGCGGAAGTGAGTGTGGGTATTGAGGGAGCCGGGCTCTCTGGCGGGGCCGGGTGCTGGCTGGGCACACCTCCTCCGACCACACACCCGCTCCCACCCACATCCCCCAGCCCCTCCCCTCGCACCCCCCCCCAGTGGAAGATCACAGAAGCGGCAGTGGTAACCCACAGCAACGATAGGGCACATCAGCGCTCCCCGCCCCCCCACTGACCCCTGCCTGTAGCCAACCCCCTTCCCGTCCCGAGCTGCTGGACTAGCCCAAGAAAAGTCTATTCGGCCCTCAATGTCCATACTAACCCTCTGGAAACCAGACACTTTGGCCCACAATACCATTGCTAGCCCTCCAGAAAGCCCCCCATTCTGGCCCACGCCTGAAGCCATTCCCCTCCCCCGGCTATGGGGGAGGACGCTATGTCTCCACCGCAACAGAAGACCATGGCAGCGGAAGTTAATGACAGCAGCAGGCCATAGCAGAAGTAGCGGTAGGCCACGGCAGCAGTAGGCCATGCCAGCGGTAGGCAACGGCAGCATTAGCGGTTGGCCACGGCATTGGTAGGCAACGGCAGCATTAGCGGTTGGCCACGGCATTCGCACCCCTCCCACCGCCACTGCCCCCGACAGCCCCACATGAAGCCGTCCTTCTCCCCCTGGCTGCAAGTCACTCGCCCCACCCCCTCAACCCCCCACCCCCTCAACCCCCCACCCCCCCACACCCTCAACCCCCCCCTCACCGGACCCCGACAGCCCCTGCCTGAAGCCATCCCCCTCACCAGCTGCATGTCGCTCGACCCCCCCCCCCCATCCCCACCAGCCTCGACAGCCTCCGCTTGAAACCGTCCCCCTCCTCGGCAGTAGGATGTTCCCCTGGCCCCCGTCAGCTCTCAACTGAAGCCATCCCCTCCCCCTGTTGCAAGACTCTTCTCCCCCACCGACCCTGACATCCCCCGCCTGAAGCCACGCTCCTCCCCCGGCTGCAGGACATTGCCCACCGACCCTCGACTGCCCCCACCTGAAGCCGTCCCCATCCCCCCCGCTGCAGGATGCCCCACCCCCAGCTGCAGGTCGCTCGCTCCCCCCCCACCAGCCACTGACAACCTCCCGCCTAATGCTGCCCCCTCACCGGCTGCAGGACAGTCCCCCCACCAGCCCCTGACTGCTCCTGGCTGAAGCCATTCCACTCCCCCACCTGGAGGACATTCGCCCCCCTCCCTCTGACAGCCTCTGCCTGAAGCCATCCCCCTCCCCCGGCTGCAGGTCGCTCCCTCCCCCCCCCCCCCCCGACATCTGAATCCTTCCCCGGTTACAGGATGCTCCCGCTGTCCCCACGCCTGAAGTCGTCCCCTCCCCTGGCTACAGGATGCTTGAGCCGGCCCCCACCTGCAGCCGCCCCGTCCCCAGTTGCAGGACATTCTTCCTCACTGACCCCCGCCTGAAGTCGTCCCGTCCCCATTTGCAGGACGCCCCCACCAGCCCCTGTCTGAAGCCGTTCCCATCTCAAGCTGCAAGATGCTCCCAACCAGTCCCCGCCTGAAGCCGGTGGGGAACGACAGCGGCAGGGCATGGCAGCGTTAGGCCATGTCAGCAGCAGGCCACGACAGCGGCAGGTCACGGCAGCGGTAGGCCATGGCAGCGGTAGGCCATGGCAGCGCTCCCCCCCACCAGCCCCCAACAGGTCCCATCTGAAGCCGTCCCCTCCCCGGCTACAGAACGCTCCCGCAGGCCACCACCTGAAGCCGTTCCACTCCCTCGGCTACAGGACACTCCCTCCCCTCCAGACCTTGCCAGCCCCTTCCTGAATCTTCCCCCATCCCCTGCTGCAGGACTCTCCCACCCACCAGCCCCCGCCTGAAGCTGTCCGATCTTCAGCTGCAGGACGCTCCCCCACCCCCACCGGCCCCCGCCTGAAACCAACCCCATCTCCAGCTTCAGTCCCCCCCTGAAGCTGGTGGAGAGCAGCTACGGCAGTGGTAGGCAGCGGCAGCGGTAGGCCACGACAGCGTGCGGCAGCGGCAGGTCATGGCAGTGGCAGGGGTAGACCAACGGGTCCCACTTATTCTAGTACCAATTAAAATCCTTATGTGGGAGCTCTGGGACAAAACAGGTGTGACATCTCCAAAGAACTAATAGCTAGGCCATCCCTTGCTTTCTGAACTAGCCACAGGTTACTCGGAGCATGCCTTATCTAAACCATCTTTTACATTGTGCTTAAACTGTAGCAAAGCAAATCAGACTAAAATATGGTTTAATGAGGCAGAAGGGTGTGAGATTGGATGTGGCATCGTGAGCCCAAGGATTGCAAGAGTGTTGTTTACCTAACACCATCATTCAACATCCATCAAACATTAACTATATCAGCCACAGATATCTCAGACATCTAACAGGACCCCCTAGTCTCATAGTCTGATGAAGGGTCTCGACCCAAAAGTCACCTATTCCTTCTCTCCAGAGATGCTGCCTGCCCTGCTGAGCTACTCCAGCATTTTGTGTCTACCGCAAGTCTCACACTTACATTTACAGATTTCTTCCGTTTTTTTAGAGATACAGTGTGGAAACAGGCTCTTTGGCCCATCGAGATTAAGAATAAGGAGTAAGCCATTTATAACAGAGAAGATGAAACACTTTTTCTCTCAGAGAGTGGTGAGCCTGTGGAATTCTCTGCCTCAGAGGGCGGTGGAGGAATTTTCTCTGGATGCTTTCAAGAGAGAGCTTGATGGGGCTCTTAAAAATAGCGGAGTCAGAGGACATGGGGAGAAGGCAGGAACGTGTACTGATTGGGGATGATTAGTCATGATCACCTCAAAGGGCCAAATGGCCTACTGCTGCACCTATTGTCTATTGAGTCCCGCACCGACCAGCGATCCCCACATATTAACACTATCCTACACACCAGAGACAATTTACACTTTTTCCAAGCCAATTATGCTACAAACCTGTACGTCCTTGGAGTGTAGGAGGAAACCGAAGATCTTGGAGAAAACCCACGCAGTCACAGGGAGAACATACAAATTCAGTATAGACAGCACCCGTGGTTGGGATCGAACCCGGGTCTCTGGCACTGCAAGCGCTTTAAGACAGTAACTCTCCCGCTGCGCCACCGTGCCGCCTGTTGGTGCTAGTCACTCACAAAATCACATATTAAATATGTAGTGAGTCAAAACATCAAATTATTGCTACTTGGTAGCTTCAAAGGTCATGTGAACTTGGTGGAAGTTCAAATTTACAAGCATCATTCTAATGCTAATCATAATAACAATTCCAGTGAATATTTCCCAGTGCCATACAAATTTAGGCCCCAGAATCTCCCTCAATGTGGTTTGTATTATTTGTTTTAACCAAATGCTAACTCAATGGGTAAATACAAAATGCCAAAGGAACTAAGCAGTTCAAACAGCATCTGGAAAGGGGATGAACAGGCAATATTTGGTGTAGGAAGGAACTGCAGATGCTGGTTTAAAGTGAACATAGATACAAAATGCTGGAGTAATTTGGCGCAACAGGCATCATCTCTGGAGAGAAGGAATAGGTGACGTTTTGGGTCGAGACCCTTCTTCACAATATTTTGTGTTGAACCCATTCTTCAGATGAATGGCGCAAATCCAAAACATTTCTTGTCCATTCCCTCTCCAGATGGACTTGCTCAGTTTCCCAAGCACTTTGTGTTTTGCTCAAGATTCCAGTATCTGCAGTCTCTTGTATCGGCCAACTCAACAGATTATGTTCCCAAATCAACAAATACGCCAAGTTTTTCCCCTTGGAAATAACCTTTCAGTTAAGAAGAATTTACACTGCAAATAAATTATATTTACATTGTCTTTATTTGAATTTATTTACATAATAATTTTGAACATTTACTCTTTTATAGCTATTTCTGCCCACTCACTTTTATTTGCCAGCATCTACAGTCTCTTGTGTCGCCACTTTTATTTGCCACCTGATTTATTTGACTATTTCACCTTAATGAAGATGCACTCATGGATTACTGAGAAGCTGGGGGCAAGGTGTACACATATATAATTTATACTACTGTACAATATGTTGCTCCAACAACGTTTTATTAACATGTTTAGTTACTTATTGTAAATTCCTGATCCTGTTAAGTCGCAAGGCATTGGCATATTATAGATTCCATGATGAAAAAGCTCTTCAATCAAAGTATGTAACAATGGGCATTAAATGGTATGAATTGGTCAAAGAAGAGAATACTAAATATTTTTTAATTAGATTAAATCATTTTATATTTCATGAAATGAGAGCAATCGATAATTACAGAAATTTTGATTAACATTGATATCATGAAGATTTCTTCAGCAATCATTTTAATCTTCCAATTAATTATTTTGACTCTTCCTCCAAATCTGTATGACCATTGTCTCCCAAGTTCACCGTTTATTGAAGTAATCGATTTTTACGTTGATGAAGCCATGAGATATTGATTTGATTCATGTACTCGGCATACTAAGTAATTTGTTCTTAAAGCTGTAAGCAAAGTTGTAATTAGTGCCGTAAAAATAAAAGTTCTTTGCTACATTGGCAATGCCTCTTAATTAAGCATCGACATTTTCTACTTTCCAAATCACATTTAACTTGAGCATCCAATAAAGTTAAAAAGTCATCATTAATGCAATGAAATCCCATCATTTACATGGTCCAAGGTCAACCAAACTAAAAAAACATGTGTGGAGTCTTAGATTGGGCTTCAGTTCCAAATGTGCCAGGATATAGCCAGCCCTTATAACCATATAACCATATAACAATTACAGCACGGAAACAGGCCATCTCGACCCTTCTAGTCCGTGCCGAACACGTATTCTCCCCTAGTCCCATATACCTGCGCTCAGACCATAACCCTCCATTCCTTTCCCGTCCATTCCCTTCTGCTTGTTAAAGCTACTCAGCAGCTATTCCCCCTATTTTGGAAGAATGCCCATTGGATTAAAATTACACAGTGCTTGTAGGTGAAAAAGACATTATGATAAAATGGCTTGATAAGACAATAAGAAGGGTATTTTATATCCTTCTGTAATTCCTAACATGAGACCAATGTACTTGCATCTAGTACAATGTGTGAACCATTGGCAAATAGCAGGTCTGAACATAGAAAAACCTGAGAACACAGCACAGCACAGAAGGAGCCCTTCAGCCCACAATGTTTGTACCGAACACGATGCCAAGCTGAACTGATCTCATCTGTCTGCAGGTGATCCACATCCTTCCATTCCCTGCAAATCCATGTGTTTATCCATGGAGACCGACTTTGAGAGCTCCACCGTGGGTGCCTGCGGGACTTTAACATCGCGGAGCTTGAGATCCCTTTGCCAGGGGTCGACCTCGGAGCTCCAACCATGGGTGCCTCCGGACTTAACATCACCGAGCCCGCGGTCTCTGGTTAGAGACGGACTTTGGGAACTCCAATCCGTGGGAGGTTCGACGGCCCTGACCGTGGGAGAATAAAGAGGAAGTAGATTGGACTTTTTTGCCTTCCATCACAGTGAGGAATGTGGGGAATCCGCTTTGGTGGATGTTCATGTTAACTTTTATGTAGTTGTGTGTCTTGCTGCTTTTTTTTCATATGGCATTATGGTAATTCGCATATCACTGTACCTTAATTGGTACATGTGACAATTAGAGACCTTTGAAAGCTTTGATTATCCAAAGGCTTCTTAAATGTCGCTCTCGGATCTGCTTCCACCATCACCCATTGCAATGCATTCCAGACCCCACCACACTCTGTGTTAAAAAACCTGCCCCGCACATCTCCATTTTATTTCCCCCTCTCAACATAACTATTCACTCTCTTGATGGACATTTTTACCCAAAGAAAAATGTTCCGACTGTCTATCCTATCTATGCCTCACACAATTTTATATACTTCTTTCAAGTCTCCCCTCAACCTCCCTCATTCCACAGAAAACAATCCAAGTATTCAACCTATCTGTATAGTTGATGCACTCTAATCCAGGCAGCATTCTGGTAAACCTCCTCTGCACCCTCTTCTGTATCTTTCTTGCAATGCTGTCAAGGTTCTTGCCATTAACTCTCTACTTACATTCAACCTCCCAAAGAGGAACATTTCACACTTGCTTAGGTTAAATGCCATCAGCCATTTTCCCGCCCATTTCCGCAGCTGATCTCTATCCCGTTGTATACTTTGACTGTATTCCTCACGGTCGGCAACTCCTCCAATTTTGTGTCGTCAGCAAACTTACTCACTAAACCATCTACATTTACATCTCGGTTATTTACTTCACAATCAGTAGAGGTCCCAGCACAGATCCCTGCAGAACTCCACTGGTCACAGGCCTCCAGCCAGAGTATCTCCCTTCCACCACAATTCTCTTTCTCCTATGCATTTGTCAGTTCCAAATCCATACAACCAAGTCATCATGAATCCTGTACATCTTAACCTTCTGGATCAGCCTACCTTGAAGGATCATATCAAAAGCCTTACTGAAATCCATGTATACTACATCTATTGCCATACCTTTATTGATCTCCTTTGTCATCACTTTAAAAAACTCAATCAAATTAGTGAGACACAGCGTGCCACGTACCAAGCTGTGCTGCCTATCTCTAGTTAGCCCATTCTCTTCCAAATGGGACTAAATCCTATCTTGAAGAATTATCTCCAATAGTTTCCCTACCACATGGGACTAACTGGCCCATGATTCCCTAGATTCTCTCTACTTCCTTTCTTAAACAAAGGAACAGCATCTACTGTATCCATTGTTCAAGATGTGGACTGTTATACATCGGCGAGACCAAACGTAGACTGGGCGATCGTTTTGCTGAACATCTTCACTCAGTCCGCCTGGACCTACCTGATCTCCTGGTTGCCAAACACTTTAATTCCCCTTCCCATTCCCACACTGACCTTTCTCTCCTAGGCCTCCTCCATTGTCAGAGTGAGGCCAAATTGGTGGAACAGCATCTCATATTTTGCTTGGGCAGCTTACAACCCAGTGGTATGAATTTTGATTTCTCTAACTTCAAGTAACCCCTGCATCCTCCTTGTCTCCATCACTCCCCCACTCAAGTAACACCAGGTTCAAAGTCGTCTTGCTGAGTCTCATTGGCTGCAACTCGTTCTCACCTAAAACAGCTAACAATGACCTGTTTTCTTTATCATCGTTACTTTTTTTGCATATCTTTCATTGATTTGTTCTATATCTCTCTACATCAGCATCTTTATCTCTTGTTTCCATTTCCCATGGCTCTCCAGTCTGTAGAAGGGACTCGACCCCGAAACGACACTTGTTCCTTTTCTCCAGAGAAGCTGTCTGTTCCGCTGAGATACTCCAGCTTTTGGTGTCTATCTACAGTTTAAACCAACAGTTCCTTTCCTGCACTCTCCAGTGTCCAATCTCAGAAGCAATCCTCCACCAACCCTCCTGTAACCAAAACAAATTTGTATCCAATTTGCTAAATAGCATTTATTTCAAGAGCGCTTGTATCCAAAAACAGGGATGTAATGCTCAGGCTCTATAAAGGCGCCGGCAAGGCCACATTTTGAATATTATAAGCAATTTTGGCTGCCATATCTGAGGAAGGATATGCCAGCTCAGGAAAGGATCCAGAGGAGGTTTGCAAGAATGATCCCAGGAACGAGTGGGTTAACTTATGATGAGCATTTGTCGGCACTAGGGAACGACATCGAGGGGCTCCAACCATGGGAGCCTACAGGACTTTAACATCGTGGAGCTCGCGGTCCCTGGTTAGAGACCAACTTTGGGAGTTCCAAGCGGCAGGAGCTTCGACTGCCGTGACGTGGGAGTTTTGATCGCCCCGATGCGGGAGCGTCTATCGCAACAATGTAGAGGCTTCAATCGCCCCGACTGTGGATGGTTCGACTGCCCCGATTGCAGGAGAATAAAGAGGAAGAAGTTAGACTTTATTGCCTTCCATCACAGTGAAGAATGTGGGGAATCAGCTGAATTTTGTCATTTTATGGTAACTTTTATGTAGTTTTGTGTCTTGGTGCTTGTTTTAGTATGGCTGCATGGTAATTCAAGCTTCACTGTACCTTTAATACCCACGTGACAATAAACTGACCTTGAATCTTGAACCTTGAAATTTGTGTAGTCAGAGGGTGGTGAATCTGTGCGTGTTCTTTGCCACAGAAGGCTGTGCAGGCCAAGTTAGTGGACATATTTAAGGCAGAGATAGATGGATTCATGATTAGTACAGGTGTCAGAGGTTATGGGGAGAAGGCAGGAGAATGGGGTTAGGAGGGAGAGAAAGATCAGCCATGATTGAACGGCGGAGTCGACTTGATGGGCCGAATGGCCTAATACTACTCCTATGTTTTATGACCTATCTCAAACTGGACCCTCTGTATTTCAACCTTCTTGATTAGCCTATGATCCAGGATCTTGTCATAGGCCTTGCCATGTCCATGTAGACTATGTCCAACACACCCCTCACGTAAATCCACTTGGACCCCTCAAAGAACTCAGTCAACATTTTTTTGTTAGTTTTTCAGTTTTCTTCTAGTCTGATTTACTCTATTTGATACCAAAAGAAAGTGAATCTTCAGAAAACATCAACGTTTATGAATCCTGGCAATACGCAAGCTAGAGGGCTGTCATCATGTGCTGCAGAACAAGCAATCCATTAAGACATCTATTGCAAAACAGCCAGCAGAGACAGCAACTAACACATTCCAGAACAAAAAGTCAAACATGGACATATAACAAAGCGATACTGCAATAGAAATCGACAAATGTAGTATAAAAACATCAGGTCATAAAAATCATGAAAGAGTGTAAAGTTTCGTGAAATGAAGGCTGTGAAACAAGCAAATAGAGGTATTTTCAAATCATGAATAGTCATCCTCAGGGACTGCATAAGAAGAGGATGATTTTGATAGGGTTGTTGGAGACCCAGCATTTGAAGCAGATCCAAAATGAAAAGTTGAGGTCTGCTTCTGTGTTAATTTAAGGCCCAATGCTGCCTTGATGTCTGTTCCAGACGCATCTTCTCAATGTTTTCATTGTCAGTGGTCACTTATCCCCACTTACTACCTGACCTTACCCTTCCCTGATTATCTTCATACCTTCACTAACAGGAGGAAAATCTGGGAGCCTGTTCAATAATTTCACCATCCTCTCTTCAAATTCAAGTACAAGTTTACATTTATTGTCACTGTTTCAATTGGTACAGCGAGATTTGGGTTGCCACACAGCCATACAAATAAAAAGAACACAACACACGATAGAATTTAACATGAACGTTCCCACACAGCGGAATCAACGTTTCCCAGTGTGAGGGAAGGCAATAAAAGTTCAGTCAGCTTCCTCTAAGTTCACCCGTTTTGGGGCCTATTGAGGCCTCTGCAGTTGCCGCAACGGCGGCCCGATGTTCAGGCCTTCTCGCCGGATGATGGAACTCCGGCGTCGGAAGAACACTCTCAGCGGCTTGAAGTTCCGAATCGGCCGCATCCTACCGGAGACCGCGGCTCCCGAAGTCCACAGGCTGAGCTGGGTGGAGCTCCACATGGCAATCCCTGGCGAAAGATCCCAGGGCCCCGCGTTGTAAAGTCTGCGCCACCCGCGGCTGGAAGCTCCGCAGACCACAGTTCCACGGTGTTCATGTTGGCAGTCCCAGCACTCTGGAGCTCCAACACGGCGACCCCGGTGTTGTGTCTTCGTGTTTGATATCCTGATAATAAACGACACAATTCAGGTTGTTTCAGTTGCCTTATTGTACTCCTTTATTCAGCTCCTTTGTCTGTGTGGCGTAGTAATACTGAAAGTGCTTACATACCTAATCACAGTGTGTGTGTGTGTGGTGAGTGTGCCTGATACAAAGTAGTGCAGGAGGTTGGGACTGCTACAATGAATATGTAGCATATGTAACATCCCCCCTTCTCAAAAGAAAGGAACAAAAATTAGTGACACTAGAGGATTGCCAGAGCGAGGGTGGCAATCCTGTAGCAGATACCGTGGGATTATTCTGCCCACATTCATGGCATTCTGCTTTCTACTATACTACACAACAAAATATATAATGGCAGCTTGTTTTCTTTCAGGTAGTGCGTAGCCAGTCAAGAGTCATGTCTTGGCGTGACTTGTCCCTTCCAGTGCTAGCGATAACGCGCTGGGGGTAAGATGTTGCTCCTGGATCTAGTAGATCTGGTTGTTGCCTGCAGTGTTGCACTCGATGTATTGGTAACTTGTTGAGTTGTTTCCTGGCCATTGGTTGGTGCTGGTTGACTATATGACTCACTGGTAGCAGTTTGTGAGAATGTGTTGTCATCAATGGCAGGTGTTGCTGCTGCTGTGGGTGGTGTCCTAGGAGTTGCTGGTGTTGTCTTTGGAGTTGCAGGTGTTGACATTTCAGGTGTCGGGCGGATGTGAATTCTGTTTCGTCTCAACTGCCTGCCCGGTTCTGTCTCTATGATATATGATTTTGGGGTTCCAGTCCTGCTGGTGATTTGTGCTGGGGTCCATTTCTTTGTTGTTGGATCCTGAGCATGTACGTTTTGGCCTTGAAATAGTTCAGGCAAGTACTGTGCATTTTTGTTGTATTGTTTCAGCCCCTCCTCCTGGGCAGCTGCCAATTTTGCCCTTGTTTCTTCTTGGTCGATAGGGGGTTGGATTTTGCTTGGCAGGGTGGTTTTGTATTTCCTGCCATTTAGCATTTCTGCAGGAGACTTCATGTCAGCCTTTAGTGGAGTTGCCCGTAAGGATAAAAGTGCCAGGTTTGGATCCTCCTTTGCCTCTCGGCATTTTATTAGTGTTTTCTTGGCTGTCTGTACTTGCCTTTCAATAAACCCATGGCCCTTTGGGTAATGTGGTGAAGATGTTGTGATTTTGAACCCGTATTCGGTGGCTAGCTCTCTGAATTCCCGAGATGTGAATTGGGTTCCATTGTCACATACGATCTGCTCAGGTATTCCTTGCTCTGCAAACAACCCTCTAACAATTGACACAATTGTTTTAGCTTTCAAGTCCTTTACGTTTCTCACAAATGGGAATTTGGAGTAGTAGCAGGCCATAATCAAATACCATTGCTGGTTCTCTGTGAACAGGTCTGCTCCGATGGTTTGCCATGGCCGGCTTGGGATATCACTGGGTGTCATTTCCTCCTTCTGTTGTGAATTCCTGTATTTTTGGCATATGTGGCATGTAGATACCAGCTTTTCTATGTCCTTGTACATGCCTATCCAGTACACAGCGGATTTAGCACGGAGTCTGCACTTTTCCATTCCTAAGTGTCCCTGGTGGATCTTTTCGAGGATTTCTTTTTTCATGGACTTGGGTATGATGATTCGTGATCCGGCCATCAGGACTCCATTCTCTACCGAAATATCATCACGGATGGTCCAGTATTCGCGGAGGAGAGGCTGAACTTGTTGTCTCTTTTCTGGCCACCCCTGTATTACCATTTGGGTGAGGAGCTGGAGTTCTTCATCTCTGGCTGTTTCCTCTTTGATCTGTTCCAGCTTCACGCTTGTCACACTCACAATGTGGTGGATCTTTATGCTCAGCCCTTCCATCTCTTGTTTGTCATGTGTTGATAGTCTGGATAGGGCGTCAGCTAGCAGCAGGTCTTTTCCTGGCTTGTATCTGATGTTGTAGTCGTAGTGCTGTAGCCTCAGTAATAGTCTCTGTAGTCTGGCTGGTGCTTTGGTGAGGTTTTTTTTTTCGATTTGTTCTAGAGGGCGGTGGTCTGTTTCAATGTCGAAATACCTTCCATATAGGTAAGTGTGAAATTTCTCGCAGCCATAGACTACTGCTAAGAGTTCTCTCTCTATGTTTGCGTACCTTGATTCTGTAGGAGTGAGTGCTTTGGATGCATACGCAATAGGTCGGCCATTTTGTATCAGTACTGCTCCAACTCCTCTCATGGAGGCATCAACTTGGAGTGTTACAGGTTTCTGTCTGTCATAGTACTGCAGGATCGTTTCTTTGCTGATGAGTTGTTTTAATTTCCCAAAATCTTGGCTATGTGAAGCACACCAATCAAATTCAGCGTCGTCTTTCATCAATTCACGGAGATTTGCTGTGTGATTAGCAAGCTTAGGTATGAAGACTCCCATGTATTGTATGAGCCCTAGGAAACTTCTTAGCTGTTTCTTGTCTTTGGGTTCCTCCATGTGGTTGATAGCATCCACTTTTGTAGGGTCCGGTTTCACTCCTTCTGCAGAGTAAATCAGTCCAAAGAATTTGCACTCCCTTTCTTTGATTATGCATTTGTCTGCATTGAGCTTTATGCCGGCTCTTCGAGTTTTTTCCATAGCCTCATGGAGGTTGTAATCATGCGTGTTTTCATCTCTGCCGTATACTTGGATATCATCTGCTATCCCGATTGCCCCTTTACAGCCTTTGTATGTTTCATCTATTTTCCGCTGGAAGACATCTTGACTCACCTTCAGTCCGAATGGGAGCCTGTTGAATCTGAATCTGCCAAATGGCGTGTTGAAAGTGGTGAGCATTGATGACTTTCGGTCTATTTTGATGTTCCAATATCCATTGCTAGCATCCAGCTTGCTGAACACCTTGGAACCGGCCAGTGCTGGTGTGATCTCTTCAAGGGTTGGAGTTGGATAATGGTTGCGCTTCAATGCATTGTTCAGATCCCTGGGATCAAGGCATATCCTTAGTTTTCCGTTTGGCTTTTCTTTGATAACAATTGAATTTACCCAATCAGTTGGTTTAGTTATTGCTGTGATGATGCCCTTTTTTTCCATTTCGTTTAGTTGTTCCCTTAGCCTCTCTTTCAGTTCAAGGGGAACACGGCGGGGTGGGTGGATCACTGGTTTCACACTGGGGTCTACTGTGATATGGTATTCGTATTCCTCAAAACAACCAACGGTATCGTCAAAACACTCTGGGTACATGTCAATCAATTCTTCTTTGTTCCTGATGGGCGGCCGGTTTTTGATGGGTATGTTTCTGTCAATTCTGCTGGAGTTTGTCTTGATTTCATGGTTGATTGACACAATCTTCAGTCTTTGGCACGTGTTCAGGCCGAGAATAGCAGGTCCTTTCGATTTAGTGATGTAGAAGGGGCATTTCACTTCTTTCCCTTTGTATGTTCCTGCTATGATTGTTTTGCCTAGCTGTGGGATTATGGAACCTCCGTATGCAGCTAGGACTACATCGCTACTTCCAAGGATTCCTTTCCTGACGCTGCCATCTTTTGTCATGTGTTCAGGGAATATCTTTCCGTAAAGATTGACTGGTAAGATATTGCTCTGGGCTCCAGTATCAATTTTGAGCCTTAGATTAATCGTTGTTCTTTTCTTTCCCACTTTTTTCTGTAGTTGTATTATAGTATATGCTTCATCTCTGTTGCAATGTGGTTTGTTGTTTCCCATTTCGTGGACGTCAATGGTCCCAACGGAAAGGAATTCTTCCTCAGAGGTATCTGATGTTATCTCCTCTTCCTGTTGGACGTGTGCGTGTATTTGTTTCCTTCTCGTATTTCTATCGTTCTTTGACCATTGCTGCTTTGGCTTGGTGCTGTATGATTTTGTTGACCTACACATTTTCTTCCAGTGGTTAGGCCTCCCACAGGAGTTGCAGGTAGTCCCGTATGCTGGGCACTCCCTGCGATCATCAAATGCATGCTCTGTACCGCAGTTCCAGCAGCTTCTTTGGCTTGCTTGTTTGTTTGCATGCCTAGAAAATGTCTGCTTTGGAGCCTTTAAGGTGGAGCCAGGGTCACGTTTTGAGAGAGCGTCTATATTCACTCTGGTGCTGCTCTGAGATGAGCCAACTTGAAGGCAGAGGGAGGACATTTGTTTCCTTGTGGCTTCGAAAGCTCTGGCAGCATCTACGGCGTCTTTTAGGTTGAGGGTGTCTTTCCCTATTAGGGACTTTTGGACCTCTTGGTGGGCGCACCCCCATATTAGCTGGTCGACAATTCTGTCATCTTCATCACCAAATCTGCATTTCTTGGCCACGTTCCTTAGTCTCGACAGGAAAGTGTCGGTTGTTTCTTGTGGGTCTTGTCTTAGCCCTTGGAACTCATACCGATGGATTCTGTGGTTTGATTTGGGCTCCATATGGTTCGCAAACCTTTCAAGGACTATTCCCGGATTATTGCAGTCGGGCTCTGTTAAGCTCCAACTGTTAAAAATGTCTAGACCCTTCTCCCCGAGCCATAGTAAAATATAACTGACCTTCTCTTCATCTGCAGTTCCTTTCAGGAAGCTTTTGAATGCCAGCTGGCTCTTTTGTTTGAATTTCTTGAACGCCTCCACCACATCATCGGCGTCCCAGTTCATCGTAGGGTGGAGGCTCATTGCTGCTGTGGAGGCCGCCATCTTGTGTTGTTAGGCGGGTGCACAAAAAAAATCAATTTCTCTGCAGCCGCTGTTCCTAATTCCCAATAGCGATTCACAATAGCGCGGTTTTTTACTCGAAAGTCACCGCTGCCACCATGTTGTGTCTTCGTGTTTGATATCCTGATAATAAACGACACAATTCAGGTTGTTTCAGTTGCCTTATTGTACTCCTTTATTCAGCTCCTTTGTCTGTGTGGCGTAGTAATACTGAAAGTGCTTACATACCTAATCACAGTGTGTGTGTGTGTGGTGAGTGTGCCTGATACAAAGTAGTGCAGGAGGTTGGGACTGCTACAATGAATATGTAGCATATGTAACACCCGGTATGGCATCGGCGGCTCCGCGATGGTACGTTAGTGCTGCGCCGCTGCTGAAGCTGAAGCTCTGGCTGGTTTCCGGCAGGAAAGGCCATGCCAATCCAGATGGTAGGCCATGAGGAGGGGGCTAAGATGCGGCTCAGAGGACAGATGCATCCTCGACCAGGTAGTGACTGAGAAAAAGACTTCCCCCCCCCCCCCCCATCCCCCACATAAAGAGACTAAAAGACCTCCAAAACAAAACTTTATGATGGACTAAAAATTAAAAAAAATGATGATAGGACGAACAGCTGCAGGCAGGGCAGCCATACTCAACGGCACCACCCTCGGCTGTGGAACTGTCTAGATTGACTGTTCAAATATTCTTAGTCATATTTGATTACTGATCAAGCCTGATTCCTCAATGGTTGCTTTGTTTCATTATTACATGGCTAGGAATGCAAGATAGATGCAAAATGCCGGAGTAACTCAACGGGACAGGCAGCATCTCAGGATAGATGGAATGGGGATGTTTCGGGTCGAGACTCTTCTTCAGACTGAAATTCACGGGGAAGAGAAACAAGAGACATAGACAATGATGTAGAGATTTAGAACAATGAATGAAAGATATGCAAAAAAGTAATGATGATAAAGGAAACTGGCCATTGTTAGCTGTTTCTTGGGTGAAAATGAGAAGCTGGTACAAATACGTTGGGGGAGGGGTAAAGAGAGTCCCTAATAATGCAAACTTCCTAGTAGGCTGGATGTTTGCCAACTCCATTGTGGCTCCAAACTGTAATGTCAATTGGAATGAGGAGGTGTTGATATTAAATCTTTAGATTCTACAACTCCGATTATCATTGTCTGAATCAGGGCCGGATTTAGATGAAGAGAGGCCCTAAGCTATTTCACTTGTGAGCCCCCTCCTCCCAATCCCCCACCTCCAAGACTAGAGGACCCTGACTATCCGACAGTGACAGTGTGACACTTTTAGATCCTACTGTATGTTGTCATTAAACAGTTGGTTTTAAAATACATATTGGATTCACCACTATGTACGGGTGATGCCTTACCTGGATCGCCGTTTGAAGCTCTGGAGTGTTGGGCCTGCTGCTTCAACATCAGAGCTGTGGTTTGCGGAGCTCCCAGCCTCGGGCCGCGTTGATTTCAACATCGCGGAGCCTGGGATCCCTTTGCCGAGGGCCGCCAGCGTGAATCTCCGCCCAGCTCAGCCTGTGGACTTCGGAAGCCCCGGTCTCTGGTAGGAAGTGGCCGATTTGGAAGTCCAAGCCGCTGAGAATGTTCTCCCGTTCCGACGGTGGATGGTGACCCCAAATTTAATTGTACTAATTAGTGCATGTGACAATAAGTGTCTCTTGCATTGAATGTGGAATATTAAGAAATAAAGAAACTAGAAATACACTAAGAGCAAAAATAATTTTTTCTCGACTTCTTCATATCAAAATCATACAGAAGTTCACGAAGATCTGTTTGTCTAAGTTTGTCACTCTCAATGCGCAGAATGCTCATTGCAGACAACCTCTCTTGAGACATTGTGGACCTTAATTCATTTTTACTTCTTTTGAGTCTTGAAAAAGACCTCTATCCCGAGCAGTTGGTGACCATTAAGCTAAGAAACAGCCGCAAGATTGCTTCCACATTAGGGAAGGCCATCTGAATTGTTTCCTTGTATATTATTTGATAACGGTCTGTATGAGACAGAGCGTGCTCTTCTGTATGCCTATGGCTTTGTTTCACGTATGAGTGAAAGTGCAAAAATTCATCAGTAAGTTTCAGATCAAAATCTTCTGGGTATCCTTCCATCAACAGTTCAACACCTTGCTGAATTTCTTGCTTAGATGCGGTCAGTTTGGATTTCTGAATGGCTTTGTTGACCTTGTGGAAATGACCTAGCAGATGGGTCCAAAAATGCAGCATAAACACAAATTCCAGTTCTTCCATTTTCTGCAAAAGATTGTTAGCTTGAAGCCTGTTAACACCCTTCACATTAACATCAGAGTACAAATGACTGTGGGCATCAGTGATAGCACTGTAACTTTCCAAAATAGCTTCTGTGGCTTTTGCATGTGCCTCCCACCTAGTGTCTGACAAATATTTAGGCACTTTTGACTGAGGTTGCAAAAATAATTTTAGAACTGCCCATCTCTTTGTGGGGGTTGAAAAGAAGCTATAAATGTCATTGATAATTCCAAAACAGTCCACTGCAACAAGGCAGCAATCAACAGCCGAACGGCGCACCAAATTTAATGAGTGAGCAGCGCATGGAATAAATCTTGCAAATTTGCTTTTTTCAAGGGTTTTTGCAGCATTGTCATAAGACTGCCCTCGGAAGAAGAGCTCCAAATCATGGCGGGCACGGAACTCATTGAGGTGGGGACGGAGGGGGACCATATAACCATATAACAATTACAGCACGGAAAACAGGCCATCTCGGCCTTTCAAGTCCGTGTCGAACACTTATTTTCTCCTCGTCTCATCTACCTGCACTCAGACCATTACCCTCCATTCCTTTCTCATCCATATACCTATCCAATTTATTTTTAAATGATAAAATTGAACCTGCCTCCACCACTTCCACTGGAAGCTCATTTCACACAGCTACCACTCTCTGAGTAAAGAAGTTCCTCCTCATGTTACCCCTAAACTTCTGTCCCTTAATTCCCAAGTCATGTCCTCTTGTTTGAATCGTCCCTACTCTCAATGGGAAAAGCTTATCCACGTCAACTCTGTCTATCCCTCTCATCATTTTAAAGGCCTCTATCAAGTCCACCCTTAACCTTCTGCGCTCCAAAGAATAAAGACCTAACTTGTTCAAACTTTCTCTGTAACTTAGTTGCTGAAACCCAGGCAACATTCTAGTAAATCTCCTCTGTACTCTCTCTATTTTGTTGACATCCTTCCTATAGTTAGGCAACCAAAATTGTACACCATACTCCAGAATTGGCCTCACCAATGCCTTGTACAATTTTAACATTACATCCCAACTTCTATACTCAATGCTCTGATTTATAAAGGCCAGCACACCAAAAGCTTTCTTTACCACCCTATCTACATGAGATTCCACCTTCAGGGAACAATGCACAGTTATTCCTAGATCCCTCTGTTCAACTGCATTCCTCAATTCGCTACCATTTACCAAGTACGTTCTATTTTGATTTGTCCTGCCAAGATGTAGCACCTCACACTTGAAACAAGTTTATTCATGGATAACCCCTTGAGATGGACAGTCATCTCGTTTTCGAGGGGGTCCAACATAGAACATACAGCACAAGACATAACATACATAGAGGCTCTCATTGACCCACCTACCCACACACCAATCCCAAAACCCCTCCATCCCCACTTGTTATAGTTTATAACAATTGTTAATTGGCTTTACATATCCAATAATAATAATAGTTATGCGTTACAGCATAATGTTGATGCATAATACCATATACCACCTATCATACATCGTACGTTAATACATACTATCAACATTATTACATGATATATTATTTCATGATATTGTGACATAATACAATATAAGACCTTGTTACACTATGCAATACAATAATACATAAGTGTAATGGCCATGCATATACAATAGTTATGCCAAATGATCACACAGAGAGCAAGCTAGATAAAGGAGCTCGAAGACTCTAATACTAGAAACAGGTACATGGTTTTATAAGGAAGGGTAAAAGTGTATTTTTAAATAGACGAAATGAGCTAATAGTTCTTATGGTACTAGGCAGAGTGTTCCAGTCAGAAGGAGCTTTGAATTTAAATGCACGTCTCCCAATCTCTTTGTTAGTTCTTGGAATAAAAAGAAGGGTTGCTGAATATGTCTTAGTGAATATGAGGGTGTGTATGGTAATAGGTCTTGTTTTAAATAAGAAGGGTAATTGAGATGGATGCATTTAAAGATGAACTGGAACCAGTGGTAGCATCTTCGAGCGTGGGGGGATAACCAGTTTAGAGTTTCGTACATAGAACAGTGGTGAGTTATATATGGACACCTTAAAATAAATCTGCAAAGACTATTATAAACGACATTGAGGGGTTGAAGATGTGTATCAAATGTATTCTGATAGACAATATCAGCATAATCCAGTGTTGGTAGTAGTAGTTGAGAGACAATTCTTTTTCTCATCTGAAAGGTGAAACAATTTATATGGCGGTAAAGAATAGCTAGATTACAGCTGAGTTTTTTAGTAATCGTCTCACAATGCTGCGTAAATGAAAGCGTTGGGTCGAGCTAAACACCAAGATATTTGAAGTTCAATACTTGTTCTAATGGTGATCCTTCATTAAATGATATAGTCAGATCTACAGAATTACCAAGGTCTTGTCTGGTACCAAATAACATACTGCATGATTTATTTTTATTTAAAATTAATTTGTTAAATAATAGCCATTTCTGAACAGAAGTAAGATATAACCATATAACCATATAACAATTACAGCACGGAAACAGGCCATCTCGACCCCTCTAGTCCGTGCCGAACACATAATCTCCCCTAGTCCCATATACCTGCGCTCAGACCATAACCCTCCATTCCTTTCCCATCCATATAACTATCCAATTTATTTTTAAATGATAAAAACGAACCTGCCTCCACCACCTTCACTGGAAGCTCATTCCACACAGCTACCACTCTCTGAGTAAAGAAGTTCCCCCTCATGTTACACCTAAACTTCAGTCCCTTAATTCTCAAGTCATGTCCCCTTGTTTGAATCTTCCCTACTCTCAGTGGGAAAAGCTTTTCCACGTCAACTCTGTCTATCCCTCTCATCATTTTAAAAACCTCTATCAAGTCCCCCCTTAACCTTCTGCGCTCCAAAGAATAAAGCCCTAACTTGTTCAACCTTTCTCTGTAACTTAGTTGCTGAAACCCAGGCAACATTCTTGTAAATCTCCTCTGTACTCTCTCTATTTTGTTGACATCCTTCCTATAATTAGGCGACCAAAATTGTACACCATACTCCAGAATTGGCCTCACCAATGCCTTGTACAATTTTAACATTACATCCCAACTTCTATACTCAATGCTCTGATTTATAAAGGCCAGCACACCAAAAGCTTTCTTTACCACCCTATCTACATGAGATTCCACTTTCAGGGAACTGTGCACAGTTATTCCCAGATCCCTCTGTTCACCTACATTCTTCAATTCCCTACCATTTACCATGTACGTCCTATTTTGATTTGTCCTGCCAAGATGTAGCACCTCACACTTATCAGCATTAAACTCCATCTGCCATCTCTCAGCCCACTCTTCCAACTGGCATAGATCTCATAAATCATAAAGATCTGATTGAAGGGATCTTTCAATTTCAGACTTGTTAGTACTAGATGTATATAGCACTGCATCATAGGAATATAGTTGTGTTTGACAGTCAGAACAGATATTAGGGAGGTCGTTTATGAAAATAGAGAAAAGGAGTGGTCCCAAAGACGAACCTTGCGGGACCCCCTTCTCAACGATTAAGGAATTGGATTGACTTCCATTAAAGGTGACACATTGGCATCTGTTATGAAGGTATGAGTTAAACCACAGTAGATTGTTTTGAGAAAGACCAATAGAGTAAAGTCTATCAAGCAGTAGGTAGTGGTCAACAACATCAAAGGCCTTGGTTAAATCAAGAAAGATAGCACCGGTGAGTTTACCATCCTCAGAAGCTGTGAACACATCGCTGGTGAGTTTTAACAGAGCTGTAGTTGTGGAGTGATTAGGTCTGAACCCAGACTGGCATGGAGATAGAATGTTGAAAGTTGAGACATAATGTGATAGCTGGTTGAACACTAGTTTCTCGAGGATTTTAGCCACCGAGTTGATAATTGAGATGGGGCGGTAATTGTTAATATCGTGTGGGTCGCCTCCCTTATGCAGTGGAGTAACATTGGCACACTTCCATGCGGAAGGGAGGGTACAAGTTGAGAAGGATAAATTAAACAGGTCGCATAGTGGGTACATTAGAATATTAGCTCCTAACTTAATGAATTTAGTCTCAATACCAGCTGGTCCAGATCCTCAATCATCCTTTAATTCATTAATAGCATGTTGAACGTCAACAGGTTTTATTTTTTGAAAAGAAAAAGAGCTTCTACATGTAGAGGTAGCTGGAAAGTCACATATAATAGATGAGTCAAATACAGTAGAGCTACATACAGTGGAAAAGTGCTGGTTGAAAGCATTGGATATAACAGCAGGGTCCTGAATGATGTCATTGTTGACCCGAATCTGAGTGCTGATATTTTGATTTGATTTATTAAGAACATTATTTAGTCTTTTCCAGAACTTTTTTGGATTATGCATGTCTTCAGAAAGATGTTTTTTAAAATGACTTGATTTAGCATTATGTGTTTTTGTCGTACACTGATTCCTTAAGGACCTATATTTTTCCCAATCAGCAGGGTCCTTTGTTTCCCTGAAAGTCTTCCAGACTTTATCCCGCTCATTAAAAAGGTTGATCAAATCAGCACTAATCCATGGTAAATGTTTTCCCTTGACTTTTATTTCTCTCCAGGGGGCATGCTTATCGATAACTCTTGTGACTTCAGTGTATAAATAATTCCAGGCATCCTCGACAGTTGGTATAAGTTGAAACCTGTCCAAGTTTATTGCAATCAGGTCATGCATATAATTATCATAATTAAATTTTCTACATTGTCTAACACGAATATGTTTAGGAGGGAGACGGGAAGGTTTAATCTTCCACACACAGAAAATAGCAGAATGATCGCTAAAGCAATCTGACAAAACACCAGATGTTAAGATTCGGTCAGGATGGGTAACAAGCATCCAATCTAATAGTGATGTAGAATTGCCATGAACTCTGGTAGGTTCGTTGATTAACTGGGTCAGGTTTATACTTTTAAGCAAGTTTTTGTCCTTAGAAGAGGAGCATTAAACTCCATCTGCCATCTTTCAACCCACTCTTCCAACTGGCATAAATCTCTCTGTAGACTTTGAAAATCTATTTCATTATCCACAACACCACCTCTCTTAGTATCATCGGCATACTTAATAATCCAATTTACCACACCATCATCCAGATCATTGATGTACATGACAAACAAAAGTGGACCCAACACAGATCCCTGAGGCACCCCACTAGTCATCAGCCTCCAATCTGACACACAGCCATCCACCATTACTCTCTGGCATCTCCCATTCAGCCACTGTTGAATCCATCTTGCTACTCCACCATTAATACCCAACAATTGAATCTTATTAACCAACCTTCCATGAGGGACCTTGTCAAAGGCCTTACTGAAGTCCATATAGACAACATCCACTGCTTTACCCTCATTAATTTCCCTAGTAACCTCTTCAGATAATTCAAGAAGATTAGTCAAACATGACCTTCCATGTTGACTGTTCCTAATCAGAACCTGTTTATCTAGATGCTTATATACATTATCTCTAAGTATCCTTTCCATTAATTTGCCCACCACTGAAGTCAAACTAACAGGTCTATAATTGCTAGGTTTACTATTAGAAACCTTTTTAAACAATGGAACAACATGTGCAGTACACCAATCCTCCGGCACTATTCCCATTTCTAATGATATTTGAAATATTTCTGTCATAACCCCTGCGATTTCTACACTAACTTCCCTCAATGTCCTAGGGAATATCCTGTCAGGACCTGGAGACTTATCCACTTTTATATTTTACAAAAGTGTCAGTACATCCTTTTCGTTGAATCTCATTGTTTCCATAGCTACTCTACTTGTTTCCCTTACCACACATATAATTCAATATCTTTCTCCTTGGTGAATACCGAAGAAAAGAAATTGTTCAATATCTCCCCCATTTCTTTTGGCTCTGCAGATAGCTGTCCACTCTGACTCTCTAATGGACCAATTTTATCCCTCGTTATCCTTTTGCTATTAATATAGCTGTAGAAAGCCTTTGGATTTACTTTCACCTTTGCCAAAGCAACCTCATATCTTCCTTTAGCTTTTCTAATTTATTTATTTAAATTCTTTTTACATTCTTTATACTCCTCAAGCATCTCATTTACTCAATGTTGTCTATAATTATTGTAGATCTCTCTCTTTTTCCGAACCAAGTGTCCAATTTCCCTTGAAAACCATGGCTCTTTCCAATTTTTACTATTTCCTTTCAACCGAACAGACATAAAGATTCTGTACTCTTAAAATTTCACCTTTAAATGTTCTCCATTTCTCTTCTACATCCTTCCCATAAAACAAAATGTCCCAATTCACTCTTTTTAAATCCTTTCGCATCTCCTCAAAGTTAGCCTTTCTCCAATCAAAAATCTCACCCCTAGGTCCAGTTCTGACCCTCTCCATAATTATATTGAAACTAATGATATTGTGATCACTGGACCCGAAGTGCTCCCCAACGCACACCTCTGCCACCCGACCTATCTCATTTCCTAACAGGAGGTCCAGCACTGCTCCTTCTCTGGTAGGTAACTCTATAAATTGCTGCAAAAACCTATCCTGCACACATTTTACAAACTCCAAACCATCCAGCCCATTTACAGAATATGTTTCCCAGTCTATGTGTGAAAAATTGAAATCTCCCACAATCACTACCTTGTGCTTACTACTAATATCTGCTATCTCCTTACATATTTGCTCTTCCAATTCTCGCTCCCCATTAGGCGGTCTATAATACACCCCTATAAGTGTTGCTACACCTTTCCCATTTCTCAGTTCCACCCAAATAGCCTCCCTAGACGAGCCCTCTAATCTATCCTGCCAAAGCACTGCTGTAATATCTTCCCTGACAAGCAATGCAACACCTCCACCTCTTGCCCCTCCAATTCTATCACACCTGAAGCAACAAAATCCTGGAATATTTAGTTTCCAATCACAGCCCTCCTTCAACCATGTTTCACTGATCGCCACAACATCATACTTCCAGGTGTCAATCCAGGCTCTAAGCGCATCCACCTTTCTAACAATGCTCCTAGCATTAAAATATACACATTTAAGAAAACCACCACCTCTTATTCTCTGTTTATTATCTTTTTCTTCTTTTTCCTCTACATTTTGGGTCCGAGTGCTTCCCTTCTCTGCCTCCTGCCTCACACACTGTCTACTAGCTTTCTCTATTTGAGTCCCTCTCCCCAACCGTTCTAGTTTAAAGTCTCCTCAGTAACCTTTGCAAATCTCCCCGCCAGGATATTGGTTCCCCTTGGGTTCAAGTGCAACCCGTCCTTTCTGTACATGCCACACCTTCCCCAAAAGAGGTCCCAATGATCCAGAAACTTGAATCCCTGTCCACTGCACCAGTCCCTCAGCCACGCATTTATCCTCCACCTCATTCCATTCCTACTCTCACTGTCGCGTGGCACAGACAGTAATCCTGAGATTGTTACTCTTTTGGTCCTTCTCCTTAACTCTCCTCCCAACTCCCTAAATTCTCCTTTCCGGACCTCTTCTCTTTTCCTACCTCTGTCATTGGTACCTATATGTACCACGACCTCAGGCTCCTCTCCCTCCGATTTCAGGATATCTTGGACGCGTTCTGACACATCCCAGATCCTGGCACCAGGGAGGCAAACTACCATCCGGGTCTCCTGACTGCGTCCACAGAATCGCCTGTCTGACCCCCTAACTATAGAGTCCCCTATTACTCTTCTTTTCCCTACCCTTCTGAGCAACAGGGCCGGTCTCTGTACCGGAGGCCCGGCCACTGTTGCTACCCCCAGGTAGGCTGTCCCCCCCCAACCGTGCTCAAACATGAGTACTTATTTTCAACGTGTACAGCCACGGGGTACTCACTAATCCCTGCCTCTGCCCCTTGCCCTTTCTAACAGTGACCAACTTGTCCGCCTCCCGTGGTCTTGTGGTGACCACCTCCCTATCACTCCTCTCTATGACCTCCTCACTCTCCCTGACCAGACAGAGGTCATCGAGCTGCTGCTCCAGGTTCCTAACACGGTCCCTTAGGAGCCCCATCTCAACGCACCTGGCACAGATGTGGACGTCTGGAAAGCTATCAGCCTCGATGACCTCCCACATCTGACATCCAGAACAATAAACTAACCTGGCCCTCATTCTCCCCCCTTACCCAGGAAGAAATCAGCAGGGATCTGACTCCCAATCAACTGCTGCCTCTAGTCCGCTTCCACCAATCAGCGGTTTCCTCACTTATGTGAAATGTGAATGGAACGTTGCAGAGTTTGGGCGCTCCTCCCCCTGCAACAGTTCCTGGGCCTCTGGAAAGCAAAACCCCGTGCACTGTTTTACTACTCACCGCCCGGACGCCGCTCCTCCCCCTGCAACGGTTCCTGGGCCTCTGGAAAGCAAAGTCCCGCGCTCTGTTTTAATACTCACCGCCCGAACGCCGCTCCTCCCCCTGCAACGGTTCCTGGGCCTCTGGAAAGCAAAACCCCATGCTCTGTTTTACTACTCACTGCTCGGACGCCGCTCCTCCCCCTGCAACGGGACAAAGTTGAGGCCTCTGCCATGGACAGGCCATTCGATATCTAAGAGGGGGAGGTCAGGGGAGATGGTGAACACACCTCAGGGATGGGGGTTGGGGCCAGAGGAAGGTAGGTGAGTGGACTGAGGCCGAGGCAATGTCTGGTGGGGGGCTGGTGGGTGGTCAGGGGGTAGGGGGGTATGAGGACAGTAGTGTGGGTGGGGAAGAGCTGGTGTCACATGGTTTGAGGGGAATGGGGAAGACCCAGTGGAACAGCCACTGAGGTTACCAGGGTTGGGGGGACTAGCACTAGGACCCAGCGCAGTCAAAATCAGGGGAGTTGGAGTCTGCAGCATGGAAACTTCAGGCCCGGTGCTGAGTCCAGGATGCAGGTAAGGCGACGGCTGTGGGCTGCTGGAGGGTGGTGGAGTGGCGAGGGTCAGTGGGCAAAGCATGGGAGGTTCCGGTGGGTGGGAAACCCGCCCCATCAGAGACTGTGAGCAGGGTTAACTATTGAAAGGACCATTCCACCTATCATAGCGGGTGGTTGCTCGTACCCACCCACCCTTTACATGGCCGTCCGAAGGGAGGGGTGCGTTGGGTGCCACCGCACCTCCCTTTTTTTCCCCTCTAAGAAAAAATCACAAAAAATGAAATTAAAAATCGGAAAATAAAAAAAAATCGGGGAAAAAAATCAGCTTTTCCACTTTGGAAACAGCCTGGCAAGAGTGGCTGAATCTGAACCCAATGGCTGTAACCCCAACACCAGATGCCGCTGCGGCCCTCGCCTCCCCACGCCGCCGGGGCCCAAGCCATCTTCCCCCCACACCACCCCCGCTGGGCTCATGCCACCCCGGCTGAGCTCATGCCACCCCGCTGAGCCCACGCCACCCCCGCCACCCTCGCTGACCCCCGCTGGGTCCACGCCACCCCCGCTGGGTCCACGCCACCCTCGCTGACCCCCGCTGGGCCCACGCCACGCCCGTTAGGTCCCGCAACCCCCGCTGACCCCCACTGGGTCCACGCCACCTCCACTGGGCCCACGCCACCCCTGCTGGGCCCACGCCACCCCTGCTGGGCACATGCCACCCCCCGCTGGGCCCACGCCACCCTCGCTGACCCCCGCTGGGCCCCCGCCACACTCCCGCTGGGCCCGCGCCACCTTCATCCCCCCCCCCCCCGCAAGAAAGAGGGGGGATGTGAGAGGGGGGAGGGGGAGAGAGAGAGGGGAAGGGAGGGGAGAGAGAGATGGGGAGGGGAGAGGGAAAGGGGGATTATCTTTAGTGAGATTGCAAAATTAAGGTAGGTTTTAGAGCTATTATACTTTCTCCTCCATATGAATAATATTAAACAATATCAAATAATATCAAACAATTGGAACTGCTTTCTTTTCCTTGATAACAATACTGAAAAATATGAAGTCCATAGTTTGTGACATAAATACACATTTTAATGGGATCATTATATACAGATGTTACATTTCAATTTCGAGATCAGGGGGAGGGGGGGTTGTTGGGGACAAATATGCATCAAGCCAATAGCCTAATCGTTAAAGAGTTAAAAGATAGCCTAGTCGATAAAGAGCTGAGAAGAGGAATCAGAGCTGCCAAGGAAAGGGACTCTGAGAAGTTGAGGAGCAAGTTCTCAGCTAATGACTCTTCTTCAGTTTGGAAGAGCATGCAAGAAATCACCAGCTATAAGAGGAAAGACCCCCGCTCTTTGGACAATCGTCAGCTGACGAACGACCTGAATGAGTTTTACTGCAGGTTTGAAAATCAGAAACGTAACCCTGGTACCCCTCCACCAACAAACACAGCCAGACCCCAGTCTGCAAAGAATGGACCGTGCACCCTCTCCTTCCCATTCAGCACTTCACACCTACTTAAGGCAAGACTCCAGTATGAATAGAGTGGACCCTTTCCCATCCCACCCAACACTTCACACCTACTCACTGCCTGACCTCAGTCTGCAAAGACTGGGCCCTCCTACATCCATCCCACTCCAATCACCACTTCACACCCAATTACTCATTTTTAACCAGTCCCTGCCAGCTTCAAAGTCTCCTTATTGTCCTTGTACCCAAAAAGGTAAGGATTACTGGTCTTAAAGACTACAGGCCTGTCGCACTGACCTCTGTAGTCATGAAGACCGTTGAAAGGCTTGTGCTGGCCAAGCTGAAAAATATCACAATCCCTCTGCTGGACCCTCTGCATTTTGCATATTGGGCCAATAGATCTGTGGATGATGCAGTCAATCTGAGCCTGCACTTCATCCTCCAGCACCTAGACCGCCATGGAACCTATGCGAGGATTTTGTTTCATTGATTTTAGCTCTGCATTCAACACCATTGTGCCAGAGCTACTACGCTCCAAACTTTCTGAGTTGACTGTGCCTGAACCCCTCTGTCGGTGGATCACCAGCTTTCTCATGGACAGGAAGCAGCATGTGAGGCGGGAATGCGTATCTCGGACCCACAAACGCTCAGCATAGCAGCACCGCAAAATGCGTACTCTCTCCTCTCCTCTACTCACGCCACACCAACGACTGCACCTCCACAGACACCTCTGTCAAGCTTCTCATGTTTGCGGATGACACAACCCTGATTGGACTGATCCAGGATGGGATCTCTGAACTCTTTTCAGTTTGACATCTTTCCGATAACATGGTGCCCAGAACTGAACACAATATTCTAAATGCGGTCTCACCAAAGTCTTATACAACTGCAACATGACCTCCCAACTTCTATACTCAATACTCTGACTGATGAAGGCCAAAGTGCCAAAATGCTTTTTGTCCACCTGATATACCTGCGACACGACCTTCAAGGAACCATGCAACCATCAACCATTCCTCTGCCCATCTGGCTAATTGATCCAGATCCTGCTGCAATCTTTCACAACCATCTTCACTATCTGTAAAACCACTCACTTCTGTATCATCAGCAAACTTGTTAATCTTGCCCTGTTCTGTGACATTTCACAGAGTGCTGGAGTAATTCAGCGGGTCAGGCTGAGTATAGAAGTTGGGAGGTCATGTTGCAGTTGCATAAGAAATTGGTGAGGCCGCATTCAGAGTATTGTGTTCAGTTCTGGGCACCATGTTATAGGAAATATGTCATCAAACTGGAAAGGGTACAGTGAAGATTTATGAGGATGTTGCCAGGACTAGAGAGCCAGAGCTATAGGGAGAGGTTGAGTAGGCTGGGACTATTTCATGGAGCACAGGAGGATGAGGGATGATCTAATAGAGGTGTATAAAATCATGATTTGAATAGATATGGTTGTCTTTTGCCCAGAGTAAGTGAATCGAGGAGCAGAGGACATAAGTTTAAGGTGAAGGGCAAAAGATTTAATAGGAATCTGTGGGGTTTTTCACACAAAGGGTGGTAGGTGTATGGAACAAGCTGCCAGAGGAGGTTGTTGAGGCAGGGACTATCGCAACATTTAAGAAACAGTTAGACAGGTACATGGATAGGACAGGTTCGGAGGAATATGGATCAAACGTGGGCAGGTGGGACTAGTGCAGATGGGACATGCTGGGCCGAAGGGCCTGTTTCCACATTATATCACTCTATGACTCTATCTTTCCCTCTCAAACCCATTCTCCTGCCTTCTCCCCATTACCTCTGACACCCGTATCAATCCAGAATCTATCAATCTCCTCCTGAAAAATGTCCATTGACTTAACCTCCACAGCTGTCTGTGGCAATGAATTCCACAGTTCACCACCCTCTGACTTAAGAAATTCCTGCTCATCTCCTTCCTAAAAGAATGTCTTTTAATTCTGAGGCTGTGGCCACTGGTCCTAGACTCTCCCACTAGTGGAAACATCCTCTCCAAATCCACTCCATCCAGGTTTTTACCATTCTGGGATGACGGCAACAGCTTTCACCGTGTCCCAAAGCTTGTGTCCTGTCCTGCATCACCCAAGGCAGCAGAGATGTTATAGGAGAGGGCAAGCACCGTAACAAAGTAGCTCACGATGATTTGGGTAACATTCAGGAATGTCATTGCATGTCACATCGTGAATATTACTGAAGAACGGTCTTGACCCGAAATATAATCTATACCTTTTCTCCAGAGATGCTGCCTGACCCACTGAGTTACTCCAGCACTCTGTGACATGTCACCTATCCATGTTCTCCACAGATGCAGCCTGACTTGCTGAGTTACTCCAGCACTCTGTGAAACGTCACCTATTCATATTCTCCGCCAATGCTGCCTGACCCACTGAGTTACTCCAGCACTTTGTGACTATTTTCCTTTCACCCATCTGCCCAAGCCCACTCTTCCCCCTCCTTTCCTATGTTCCTTTCCACCCATAAACCTCTCTCTGCCTTTACATTTCACTCCTCTTTCAAATCTGCTCTACTTATCTACATGCATTTTTCTTCTTCACTTTTTAGTCATAGAATGATGCAGTTTGGAAACAGGCCCTTCAGCCCAACTTGCCCACACCGACCGACATGTCCCATCTAAACTAGTCCCACTCACACGCGTCTGGCCCATATCGATCTAAATCTGTCCTATCCATGTACGTGTCCAAATGTCTCTTAAACAGTAGGATAGTCCCAGCCTTAACTACCTCCTCTGGCAGCTCGTTACATACACCCAGCACCCTTTGTGTGAAAATGCTACCTCTCAGGTTCCTGTTAATTTCTGAAATATTGGTCATAAATTTGGAGCAAAAATGCTCCAAAATAAGGCTCAGAATGCAGCAGAGAGCATCTAAAAATCCTGGCATCGAGGGACTTCACACTTCGCGCACGTGATGTGCGCAGCACGCACATTATTTCACATTAAGTTTTTGTAATCCTGTCATGCCACCCCCATTTTTGAAAAGCTTTGTACGGGCCTGCTTTACCCAGCCTGGAGCCTTATTTCTTCTCCCCTGAAGCAGCCAGGTCGGGCACAGTCGGAGCTGGTTCTGACATTGTTAAACTTGCAGCCGTGCACTGTCTCGAACACTCCTGACTGTTGAAAGGACAAGGCTCAGAAAATACGAACATGTCATAAGTTTTATACACCTTGGTGGAGCGGGCTGAGGCCCCCCTAGATCTCGAGGCCCTAAGCTTAAGCTTGTCTAGCTTATACGTAAATCCGGCCCTGGTCTGAATCACCCCACTGAGTTCTAATATCAGACTTGCCTTTGTGGAAAAATCAGATGGGAATAGCATGATTCCTATTAGGAATTAAAATCATTTGTTGCCATTGCAACTCTACATTCAATTACACAAAGGTTCTCACAGCAACATTAAATAAGTGCTGCAATTATCCCTGAGTGAAATTCAGCTTAATATGTGGAGGATTGTAAATCACTATACTGTTTGTTTGAGCTGAATGTTCTGTTTACCAGGTTAATTCCTGCGAAAGAAGATTTATTGTATGAGGGTAGATTAAGCAGACTTTGCTTGTACTCTCCTGTGGTTAGAAGCACAAGAGGTGATCACGAGAGTGGCAGGAAACTGCAGGTGCTGCAATTTTGAGCAAAATACAAAGTGCTGGAGTAACTCAGCCCGTCAGGAGAGAAGGAATGGGTAACGTTTCGGGTCGAGACTCTTCATCGGAGAGAAAGTCACAGGAAAGGGAAATTAAGGTTTGGACACGCTAGAGGCAGGAAACATGTTCTCGATGTTAGGGGAGTCCAGAACCAAGGGCCACAGTTTAAGAATAAGGGCTAAGCCATTTAGAACAGAGAGGAGGAAATACTTTTTCACACAGAGTTGTGAGTCTGGAATTCTCTGCCTCAGGGGGCGGTGGAGGCCGGTTCCCTGGATGCTTTCAAGAGTGAGTTAGATAAAGCTCTTAAAGATAGTGGAATCAAGGGATATGGGGAGAAGGCAGGAACAGGGTCCTGCTGTGGATGATCAGCCATGATCACATTGAATGGCGGTGCTGGCTCGAAGGGGCGAATAGCCTACTCCTGCACCTATTGTCTATTGTCTATTGTCTATTGAGATAGAAATGATGATGTAGTGAGATATAGAACAATGAATGAAAGATATGCAAAAAAGTAACGACGATAAAGGAAATAGCCCATTGTGTCTATCTTTGGTTTAAACCAGTACCTGAAGTTCCTTCCTACATCGTTCTTCAACCTTTTGACAGGGTAAATGTGTGATGGATGTTAGCCCTGGCTGGGATGTCTGGAATGAGAGGCACATAGTCTGAGATAAATCTTTACGATTCTCTATCTGAATAGGCTGTAGAGGCTCATTCATTGAGGATGTTCAAGATAGTGTTTAAAGGGATTTTGCTGGAGGACAAAGTGAAGTCCTGCTGTTATCTTACTGAATGACATGTAGAGTCCCAGAACCTTCTTTTTGCTTCTTTCTCCTCTGCTCATACATCGTCATATTTCATCCATAGAGTCATAGAGTGAAACAGTGTGGAAATAGGCCCATCGGCTCAACTTCCCCACACCGGCCAACATGTCCCAACTGCACTAGTCCCACCTGCCCATGTTTGATCCATATCCCTCCAAACCTGTCCTATCCATGTACCTGTCCAACTGTTTCTTAAATGTTGGGATAGTCCTTGCCTTAACTACCTCCTCTGGCAGCTTGTTCCATACACCCACCACCCTTTGTGTGAAAAGGTTACCCCTCAGATTCCTATTAAATCCTTTTCCTTTCACTGTAAACCTATGTCCGCTGGACCTTGATTCATCTACTCTGGGTAAGAGACTCTGTGCATCTACCCGATCTATTCCTCTCATGATTTTGTACACCTCAATAAGAACACCCTTCAATCTCCTGCACTTCAGGAATAGAGTCCCAACCTATTCAACCTATAGCTCAGGCCATCTAGCCCTGGCAACATCATTCAACAACATTTCCCTGGCCTTATGTTATTCTTCAATCTTTGTGTGATAAAATGATATTTCAAAGACTTCAATCTTTCTATGATAAAATAGTTTGAAAACAAAGTTTAATAGTTTGAGAACAAAGAGATAAGTTGTCATGTATTTCTCCAATAAACTACTTTATCTCCACTGGGTGGCGCTAGCAATGGCTGCCTTTCCAACAGTCTGTCTATCCCTTCCTTCTTTGTTGCTTTTTTAGTATGTGTTAAATGTATGTTTTAGTGTTCTTTAGCTTGTTTTATGCGGGGGTTGTTTATGTTATCTTTTATGTAGTTGTGTGTCTTGTTGCTTTTTTAAGTATGGCTATATGGCAATACGATTATCATTGTGCCTTAATTGGTACACATCACAATAAAAGACCTTTGAAACTGTTATTGTGCTCTGTGGTAAAATTCATTACTGGAGTCTGCAAAGGGTCAATAAAGACCCCAGACATATTGCTAATCAAATAAATGTCAAAGTTATAGTGGTGGTGAGAGGTTTTCACCAAAATTCAAGTTCCATGTCAGATGTCCACCTGAAGTTTTAAGGAACGTTAAGACTTAAGTCAGAACTCATCTGTCTCTGGAGGTATGAACAGCTTTTTGTTCACCAGCCTACATATATCTCAGTTTACATCCTCACTGCTCATGTTATTTGTTCTAAATGATAGACCTGGACCTACTGGCAAATTTGTAGCAGTAGCAGATCATTCTACTGAAGGATTCCACAGAGAGTCCAGTATTAAGGTTTGGTCTTCTGGAGATTTCCCCCATCATTTACACCTCACAATCTCCTCCAACCACATCTATTGCATCTGCTGCTCTAGATCTACATCGGTGAGACCAAGCGTAGGTTTGGCGATCGTTTCGCCGAACACCTCGGCTGGGTCCGCATTAACCAACCTGATCTCCCTGTGGCTCAGCACTTCAACTCCCCCTCCCATTCCAAATCCGACCTTTCTGTCCTGGGCCTCCTCCATGGCCAGAGTGAGCACCACCGGAAATTGGAGGAGCAGCACCTCATATGGGCAGTCTGCACACCAGCGGCATAAACATTGACTTCTCCAATTTCCTGTAGCCCTTGCTGTCTCCTCCCCTTCTCAGCTCTCCCTCAGCCCTCGGGCTCCTCCTCTTCCTTTATCCTTTCTTCTCCCCGCCCTCCCCACCCTACATCAGTCTAAAGAATGGTTTCAGGGCCGATACGTTTCCTATTTCCTTCGCTCCATAGATGCTGCTGCACCCGCTGAGTTTCTCCAGCACTTTTGTCTACCTCAGTGGGAGTTTCTTGGTTCCATGTTTCTAGGTTCTAAATTAAGTCTTTTCAGGTTCTTTTTTTTTATGACTGTTTATTTAAAATTTAATCAGATATATTTAAAGAGCTAACATGGTATGGCACTTTATTTGTCATAATGTTCCGAAGTACAGTGAGATTCATTTTGTATACAGTTCAGTACAATTATCACTGTACATAAGCACTTAGATACATCTTAGATAAGTATCTCAGATACAGTGCAAGAGTATAGTAGTAGTACACCGAGACAGTGTACAGAGTCGCCAGTTTGTCGCCATCTTCACAGTTATTGTAGTTGCAGGGATCTTGATCTGACCGTGAAGGCTGTCCTAATGTTAATGGGGTAATCGCTGGATGTCAATGCTTTTGAGTCATTTTAGTGGCAAAGCCTCCACAGTGAGCTATTACAGATCTTGCTGTTCTTAGACAATGACCCTCAAGTACTGGGGTCAAAAATACTTCATGTCAGTATGATAGTCTTTCTATATCTGGATGCAGGTGGGAGGCTTTGGTGATAATTCTAGATTGATGGTTTGAAAGAGCAAGATCTGACTTTTTCCTCCATCATGATTTCTGTTCTTGAAATAAAAGACCCTTTGCCAAATTTTAGTTTTCCATTTGCTTTCCTTCAATAACATTTGAACATTTACAAGTGTTTAGTCTCAACATAGTTAGATATAAATAGGTTGTACTACAAAATTAGAGCTGGGAAATAGTCTTAGGTAAGGTCAGATGTTATCCTTTATCTGCCAGCTACCTGATCTTCATGCTTGTTTGAATCACAGTAATCTCTTGTTTGAGACAAGGCTTATCCGGTGACAAGATCAATCCAAAGAAGGGTCCCAGCCTGAAACATCTTTAAGTAGAATGATCCTTCAGTTGAATGATCTGCTAATGCTACAAATTTGCCAGTAGGTCCAGGTCTATCATTTAGAACAAATAACATGAACAGTGTTATTGAAAACTGAGATATATGTAGGCTGATGAACAAAAAACTGTTCATGCCTCCAGAGACAGATGAGTTCTGATTTAAGTCTTAACATTCCTTAAAACTTCAGGTGGACAGCTGACATGGAACCTATCCATGTCCTCCAGAGATGATGCCTGACCCACTGTGTTACCCCAGCACTGAGTTTTACACAAGATTCCAGCATCTGCAGTTCCTTGTGTCTCCATTGTCATATGTTGTGTTATATTTTATCAGCCCTGTTTGGATTTTTCACTTATTCTTGTGCAATTCATGGTTCCACTCCTTGAACATCAGGACCACATTTCCTCCACCTCAGCAACTGGTTACCACTTTGCTTTCATTGAACCCATGCAGACAAGATTAATCAGTATCAGAGAGCTCCAAACAGATTTCAAACAGATATCAGAGTTTAAACGGAACAAATGTATAATTTTCCAATATGACTTGGTGCAGGCATTGTGGTGCAGCAGTAGAGCTGCTGCCTTACAGGGCCAGAGACCTGTGTTCAATCCTGTGTGTTGTCTGTGTGGAGTTTGTATGAGTCTGGCCTACTCCTGCACCTATTGTCTGTTGTCTATTGATCTCCCATGTAAGATTCCTCTGGGTGTCACGGCTTCCTCACCAATTCCATGAGATGTGCAGGTTTGAGAGTTAATTGGCTTCTGTAAATTGCCACTAATATATGGAATAATATAGAACTAGTGTGAATGGGTGCTTGATAGTCAATGTGGGCTGAAGGGCCTGTTTCTACGCGGTATCTCTAAATTAAACATAATGCTTTAAACATTATGGAACAGGTTAACTGTTTGCCCCCACTAATGTGAACACAGACTGTCTACAATCTTGAGTGAGTAACACCTTGTCAAACTTGCAGGTAAAATAGTTTAGTTTACCTTGAAACAGGCTCTTTGGCCCATTCAGTCCATGCCAACTGGCATTTGCCCGTACTCTAGTTCTATCCTACACACAAGGGACACTATACAAAAGCCAATTAACCTTTAAACCTGAACATCTTTGTAATGTGGGAGGAAACCGAAGCACCCAGAGAAAACCCAAGTGGTCACAGAGAGAACGAGAAACTCCGTACAGACACCACCTGTATTTGGGATCGAACCCAGATTCTGGTGCTGTGAGGCAGCAACTCTACCGCTGCACTACTGTTTTCACCGCTTTTACACAATTGAACATCCTTCACTAGAGCTTACAATGGCCTGTTTCCTTGATAATTGTTACTTTTCACATATCTTTCATACATTGTTCTTTATCTCTCCACATCACCATCTATATCTCTCGTTTCCCTTATCTCTAACCAGTCTGAAGAAGGGTCTCGACCCAAAATATCACCCATTCCTTCACTCCAAAGATGCTGCCTGTCCCGCTGAGTTACTCCAGCATTTTGTGTCAATCCTTCACTCGGAAACTGGCATTCATTATTTTGGACACACTAATTGATTGCTACAATTAGCACTAATATCTGTACGGGGGCTGGCATTAGGAACAAGTGCAAGTTTTACAAGTTCTTGCTTGCTTTCACTTTCACTTGCTTGCTGATTTTCAATGTGAAATTCATGATTCCCACTGGCAGCTGACTACAGAGATGCAGCTGCTGCACTTTTGCCACCATGAATCTACAAGAATAGTAAGATTAAACGAGAACTTACCAGTTTGAAGTTTGATCTGTATTTTATGGGGAGTTACGATGAGGGATTACGTGAAGAGCCCGCTCAGCACACATGCGCGGCATACTTCAAAGCAGCATTGTGGAATCACAGATAGACACAGTTATTGAAATAAACATAGTAAAGAAAAGGAGACATCAGTTATCAGTTTGACCCATTTTATTGAGGGTGGGAGCGGAGGGCACGTAATCCCTCATCGTAACTCCTCATAAAATACAGATCAAACTTCAAACTGGTAAGTTCTCGTTTAATCTTACTATTTTACTTCGGAGTCACGTGAGTGACTACGTGAAGATTTTAAAGCTCTGTGATTTCAAACCGTGTAACAGTTATTACTTCACTCACTGCCGAAGTCCTTGAGGTAGGAAGTATGTTATCGTAATCAACCAATGAATCTGTTTGTAGAAAAAACACAAAGGTATTTGTTAACAATAACAACAAGAATTAAACTGCTCCCCTGGGCTTAAATTAAATATTTGCAGTCTGTAAAATATTTTCTGCAAATAAAACAGGTTTTGCCAACGGCTTGTTATAAAAAGTTCTGAACGTTGTTTCCCTCGACCATCCTGCTGTAGCCAGGATGTGGTCTATCGGCACGTCCATTCTTTCGGCCGTTGATGTGGATGCTGCCCTGGTGGAGTGAGATTTGTACATGTTAGTGTCAATCCCGGCAGCCTTTTTAGTACCCGCTTGAGCCATCTCGAAATGGTTTGGCTCGTCACCCGACCATAAGGTTTTTTATGACTGACCCATAAGGCTTTTTCACTCCCTCGAATATTTTTGGTTGTGTCTATGTAGGACAATAGGTGGGTCATGGCACATAACCGTGGTTCTGGCGGGTAAGCCCGGAATTCCACGACTGGATTAGGTGTTCCTGGTCTGCTCTGTTTGATCAGTCCCTGAATAATGAAAGAGATCTGGTCTGGAGCTGTGATCATGTTGTCCAGTCGCAATAGGTGTAGTGACTGGACCCTCTGTACAGATACAAGTGCCATCAACATGAGTGTTTTGAGCGTAGATTGTTCCAGGTTGAGGGATCTGGCTGGTGGCCATCCCCTGAGGTATGTCAGGACCACACTGACATCCCATATATGGGTGTACCTTGGTCTAGGGGGGTTAAAGTTGTAAATACCCTTCATTAGTTTGACCACCAGCGGATAGGACCCCATGGCCTGTTGGCCTGGAGCTTGTTTTAAATAGACAGACAGGGCACTTCTAGCTGTGTTGATGGCACTGTAGCTGAGTCCTTCATCGTGGTGAAGGTTCACCAGGAATTCCAGTATGTTGGTAACTGTAGCGGTTGTGTAGGTGGTCCTTGTATCCAAGCGGTACTTCTCCCACTTTTTGATACTGGACAAGTACTGTTTTCTTGTGGATGTTCAGAGGGATGTCGTGGAGTAATGGGAACCATGGCTGTGTAGGCCAGTCGGGTACTATCAAAATACCTGAAGCAGAGTCCATTTGTATGTTGCATAGTACACGGCTGATGAGGCAGAAGGGAGGAAATGCATAGAAGAAGAAATTTCCCCAATCCTGCGCGAACGCATCTACTGCTGCTGCCTCAGGGTCTGGTTCCCAAGCGACATACATAGGTACCTGGTGATTTAGCCTTGATGCAAATAAGTCAATATCTGGCGTGCCATATTGCTTAATAATCTTTGCAAACACTTTGGGGTTTAACATCCATTCGGTGTTGTCATTAAATTTGCGTGACCTGGTGTCTGTCACTATATTTAGCTTACCTGGCAGGTAAGTTGCTGATAGCCAAATATGTCTTTCGACACACCATTGCCAAATTGTGTTGACCAATTTGTTGCATGATATCGATTTTATGCCCCCATATGGTTAATGTAGGCCACCACCGTAGTATTGTCTATTTGTAACCGTACATGCAAGTGATGCATATTGGGTGCATATGCTTTTAAACCATAAAAGGCGCCCAACATCTCTAGATAGTTAATGCCTAGTGTAAGTAGTAATGATGACTCTAGGTTAGTCTATCTACCACCTGTGCTGGATATGGAGTTAGTCGCTCCCCAGCCTTGAGCACTGGCATCTGTTTGGATAACTAAAGTAGGGTTAATGATGATGATAGGGCTGAAACTATGCCAAACGTTTTCTGCCCACCACTGTAGTTCTGATATTGCTTCAGTGGGTAATTTCATGATATGATCATAATGACCTGCATGTCGTTTTAGTGCCTGTACCTTTGCTCTTTGTAAGTTTTGATAGTGCAAAGGTCCAAATTATGTAGCCGGAAATGCTGCTACCATTTCCCCAATTACTCTTGCTACTTGTCGAATAGTTGGTCGCTCGTTGACCATTAAATTGTTGCATGATTGTGCCAATTCAGTTGTTTTGTCTTTTGGCAAAGTTACAGACATGTGGGCTGAGTTAATTGTGAACCCCAAGTAGTCCATGGTTGTGGATGGCTTCAACTTAGATTTATCTGGATGTAAGACAAATCCCAAGGTTTCGAACAACTGTTTGGTAGCTGACACAGCTGATATGCCAATTCCATGGTCTTGCTTACTATTAAGATATCATCAAGATATGCCGTGACAATATGTTTTTGTCTTCTTAAAATTGCCAGAGCTGGTTTTAGTATCTTGGTGAATAATTTTGGGCTGATGTTAAGCCATTGGGTAACGCTTTAAACTGCCATATTTGCCCCATCCAGGTAAATTTCAGGTACCTGCGATGATCCTTGTGAATGGGTACTGAATACTAATCATCTTTGAGGTCAATGCTTGCCATGAAGTATCCTTTGCAAATTAGTTGTTTGGCAGTAACAAGCATTTCCATTTTGAAATGTACATACTTAACAAACATATTTAGTGAAGTTAAGTCAATGATGATGCGACATCCACCATTTCTTTTGGTTTTTGTGAATATATTTGATACAAATTCCAAGGGTTCATGTTTTATTTTTTCGATGATACCCTTTGTGATTAGTGTCACCAGTTCAACTTGTCCCTCTCGTTTTTATTTAACTGAGAGGGAAAAGACCCTCTGGGGTGAATGTTGAACTGGTGGCAATTTTTCTAGTATAAATTGTATTTTGTATACACTAATGCTATTGAATATATACTTGTCACTCGTGATAGACTCCCATGCTCCCTTAAACAGGTGTAATCTCCCCCCTGTTAGTATTGAGCCCGTACTTTCTATATGCTGGTAGGAACCAGACCCACCTACCTACATGACTCCGAAGTAAAATTGTATGTGTCTCTCTCCATGGTATCCACAGTATCGGAACATGAAAATCTACTACACAACTAACGGAAAATTCAGGGGAGAAGGGAATGAGTTGAGTCAAACAGCTTCCTTGTGATTCCTTGTGATTCCTTGGGTTGTTATCTCCGGTTTGCTTCCAGTTCCTCGTGCTGGCGAGAGCAGGAACAGGGAGATACGGGTCCTGAATGTGTGGCTGAGGAACTGGTGCACGGGGCAGGGATTTAGATTCTTAGATCACTAGGATCTGTTTTGCAGTAAGGGGGAACTGTACAAAAGGGATGGATTGCATCTTAACAGGCGGGGGACCAGCATTCTGGCAGGCAGGTTTGCCACTGCTATACAGGTGGTTTTAAACTAAATAAGGGGGGTGGGGTGTCAAATGGGATAGTCGAGGATGGAGTTAAAGGGAAAGGGTTTCTTAAATGTGTGAGCGTAGAGGCAGAGGGGTGTAAAATGAGGGTAGAAGCAATAGGTAGCAAGGTGAAAAGTAAAAGTGGCAGGCAGACAAATCCAGGGCAAAAATCAAAAAGGGCCACTTTTCACCATAATTGTATAAGGGGTAAGAGTGTTGTAAAAACAAGCCTGAAGGCTTTGTGTCTCAATGCAAGGAGCATTCGTAATAAGGTGGATGAGTTGAATGTGCAGATAGCTATTAATGACTATGATATAGTTGGGATCACGGAGACATGGCTCCAGGGTGACCAAGGCTGGGAGCTGAACATCCAGGGATATTCAATATTCAGGAGGGATAGGCAGAAAGGAAAAGGATGTGGGGTAGAGTTGCTGGTTAGAGAGGAGCTAAACGCAATAGAAAGGAAAGACATTAGCTTGGAGGGTGTGGAATCGATATGGGTAGAGCTGTGAAACACTAAGGGGCAGAAAAAGCTAGTGGAAGTTGTGTACAGGCCACCTAACAGTAGTAGTGGAGTTGGGGATGGCATCAAACAGGAAATTAGAAATGCGTGCAACAAAGGTAAAACATTTATAATGGGTGACTTCAATCTACATATAGATTGGGTGAATCAAATTGGCAAGGGTGCTGAGGAAGAGGATTTCTTGGAATGTATGCAGGATAGTTTTCTAAACCAACATGTAGATGAACCAACGAGAGAGCAGGCTATTCTAGACTGGGTATTGAGTAATGAGGAAGGGTTAGTTAGCAGTGTTGTTGTGCGTGGCCCCTTGGGCAAGAGTGACCATAATATGGTTGAGTTCTTCATTAGGATGGACAGTGACATTGTTAATTCCGAAACAAGGGTCCTGAACTTAAAGAAAGGTGACTTTGAGGGTATGAAATGTGAATTGGCCAAGATAGACTGGGAATTGATTCTTAAAGGGTTGACGATGGATATGCAATGGAAGGCATTTAAAGACTGCATGGATGAGCTGCAACAATTGTTCATCCCAGTTTGGCAAAATAATATATCAGGGAAGGTAGTGCATCCGTGGATAACAATGGAAATCAGGGATAGTATCAAAACAAAAGATGAAGCATACAAATTAGCCAGAAAAAGCAGCCTGCCAGAGGACTGGGAGAAATTCAGAGTCCGGCAGAGGAGGACAAAGAGCTTAATTGAGAAAGGGAAACTAGATTATGAAAAAAAAAAACTGGCAGGGAACATAAAAACTGACTGCAAAAGTTTTTATAGATATGTGAAGAGAAAAAGATTAGTTAAAACAAATGTAGGTCCCTTGCAGTCAGAAACAGGTGATTTGATCATGGGGAACAAGGATATGGCAGACCAATTGTATAATTACTTTGGTTCTGTCTTCACTAAGGAAGACATAAATAATCTGCCGGAAATAGCAGGGGACCGGGGGTCAAATGATATGGAGGAACTGAGTGAAATCCAGGTTAGCCGGGAAGTGGTGTTAGGTAAATTGAATGGATTAAAGGCCGATAAACCCCCAGGGCCAGATAGGCTGCATCCCAGAGTATTTAAGGAAGTAGCCCCAGAAATAGTGGATGCATTAGTGATAACTTTTCAAAACTCTTTAGATTCTGGAGTAGTTCCTGAGGATTGGAGAGTAGCTAATGTAACCCCACTTTTTAAAAAGGGAGGGAGAGAGAAAACAGGGAATTACAGACCAGTTAGTCCAACATCGGCAGTGGGGAAACTGCTAGAATCAGTTATTAAAGATTGGATAGCAGCACATTTGGAAAGTGGTGAAATCACTGGACAAAATCAGCATGGATTTATGAAAGGTAAATCATGTCTGACGAATCTTATAGAATTTTTCGAGGATGTAACTAGTAGAGTGGATAAGGGAGAACCAGTGAATGTGTTATATCTGGACTTTCAGAAGGCTTTCGACAAGGTCCCACATAAGAGATTAGTATACAAATTTAAAGCACACGGTATTGGAGGTTCAGTATTGATGTGGATAGAGAATGGCTGGCAGACAGGAAGCTAAGAGTAGGAGTAAACGGGTCCTTTTCACAATGGCAGGGAGTAACTAGTGGGGTACCGCAAGGCTCAGTGCTGGGACCCCAGCTATTTACAATATATATTAATGATTTGGACGAGGGAATTGAATGCAACATCTCCAAGTTTGCGGATGACACGAAGCTGGGGGGCAGTGTTAGCTGTGAGGAGGATGCTACGAGGTTGCAAGCTGACTTGGATAGGCTGGTTGAGTGGGCAAATGCATGGCAGATGCAGTATAATGTGGATAAATGTGAGGTTATCCACTTTGGTGGCAAAAACAGGAAAGTAGACTATTATCTGAATGGTGGCCGATTAGGAAAGGGGGAGATCTAACGAGACCTGGGTGTCATGGTACACCACTCATTGAAAGTAGGCATGCAGGTGCAGCAGGCAGTGAAGAAAGCGAATGGTATGTTAGCATTCATAGCAAAAGGATTTGAGTATTGGGGCAGGGAGGTTCTACTGCAGTTGTACAGGGTCTTGGCGAAACCACACCTGGAGTATTACGTACAGTTTTGGTCTCCTAATCTGAGGAAAGACATTCTTGCCATAGAGGGAGTACAGAGAAGGTTCACCAGACTGATTCCTGGGATGTCAGGACTTTCATATGAAGAAAGACTGGATAGACTCGGCTTGTACTCGCTTGAATTTAGAAGATTGAGGGGGATCTTATAGAAACTTACAAAATTCTTAAGGGGTTGGACAGGCTAGATGCAGGAAGATTGTTCCCGATGTTGGGGAAGTCCAGAACAAGGGGTCACAGTTTAAGGATAAGGGGGAAATCTTTTAGGACCGAGATGAGGAAAACATTTTTCACACAGAGAGTGGTGAATCTCTGGAATTCTCTGCCACAGAAGGTAGTTGAGGCCAGTTCATTGGCTATATTTAGGAGGGAGTTAGATGTGGCCCTTGTGGCTAAAGGGATCAGGGGGTATGGAGAGAAGGCAGGTACAGGATACTGAGTTGGATGATCAGCCATGATCATATCGAATAGCTGTGCAGGCTCGAAGGGCCGAATGGCCTATTCCTGCACCTATTTTCTATGTTTCTATGACTCAGATTATAGGGCCTATCCCACTTGGGCGTCATCCGAAAAAGAGGTTGTCGCGTCGTGACGCGGACATGACGCGTGGTGAGGCGTGGTGATGCATGCAGTGACGCGCGATAACGCGTGGTGACGCATGCAGTGATGCACGATAACTCGTGGTGCTTCCCTGTTGCCCCATCATTTTGGAATGTTCAAAATCCTGGGCCGACATTTGGGTGTCTCATCATGTCATGCGCCCAGTCACACGCTGACGTATGCTATCCTGTGGGTGATGTCCGGTTAAGGTTAGCGTTGGGGTTAGGGACCACAGATGAGGTGTAAACTATTCTTCCTTCAATGCATGGATTTTAAACATTAATATATTAAAATTAATACAATAAAATCAATTGTGCAAATGAAAAGATGTCTGAGTCGTTCAATTTTATTTATTGATGTATTGGTCCGCTTCCAAATCCGATCACCGTCTCTTTTGACAGGGATGGATTCAGTGAGTGTAGACTGAATTCCCTTCTGCCCTCTTCCCCCCACCCACCCCCATCCCTCCTTCTCCAATCCCCTCTCCTCCCACTTCTTCCCTGCCCCCTTTCCCTCCCTTCTCCCATCCTCCACCTCCCGCCCCCCACTTTCCCCGACTCCCCCCATTTGTTGACCCAGCCTGTGAACAGCGATCCCCCGCACACTATCCCACACACGCTTGGGACAATTTATACAAACCTGTGCGCCAATGGAGTGCGGGAGCCATAACCCTAACCCTAGCCCTAGCCCTAGCCCTAGCCCTAGCCCTAGCCCTAGCCCTAGCCCTAGCCCTAGCCCTAGCCCTAGCCCTAGCTCTAGCCCTAGCCCTAGCCCTAGCCCTAGCCCTAGCCCTAGCCCTAACCCTAACCCTAGCCATAACCCTAGCTTCTGCGTGCTCCTCATGGGAACAAAACTGTTGGCCACGAGTTGTTAGTGGGATCTAGCTGTCAAAGGCTTGGTCCACAAATAGGGGGCGTCCCCCTCTCCTCCTGCCCGCTCCACTCTTCTCCCCTTATCCACTACCCCCTCCCCTCACATCCCCTTCTCCCCCTCTCCCTCCCTTCCCATTATCCCATTCTCCAACCCCCCCCCCCCCCTCCCACCACTTTCCCCGACAACTCATGGCCAACAGTTTAGTTCCCATGAGGAGCAGGCAGAACATTGGGGGTTCGTGTCCAACCCCCGGGGCCCCTGTGTTACATTTAGTTCAGAGATACAGTGCCATTCGGCCCACTGTGTCCACACCGACCAGCCTACCCCGCACACTATCCCACACATGCTAGGGACAATTTATTCTTATACCAAGCATATCAACCCAGAGTTATGGTTAGGGTTAGGGTTAGGGTTAGGGTTAAGGTTAGGGTTAGGGTTGGGGTTAGGGTTAGGGCTAAGGCTAGGGCTTGTGTAAATCAATATTGAATGGCTGTGACTCGGGCTAATGCCAGGGATTTGATAATTGACAGGTTCGTTCAGGGATTCAAGGCTGGTACTGTATTGAGTCAATAATTTAAATATATACAGTTGTGGATTTGCGCAGCCTGCAGTACGCTGTGGCCTACTGCTTACATATTTGACAAATACATTTATTTATAAATCTTTGAAATTAGGACGCAGGTCCGTACACACACAATAGCTCAACTGGTGAGAATGTTTATCCTGAATGACCCTTGAACTGGGCATGCGCATTTGTAATACCAAACTAACTTATTGCATTGAAATATCCATTAAGTGATTTGTATGTGCAAGTAATACATAAAACAGTGCAAATGGATCCAACTTTTAATTTCAATACTTTTAATATCCCATTTGCCACTAGCAAGATTTAAACATTTTTAAATTTTCATTTCCTGATACAACTGTAGTTAATTTTAATATTTTCACATCTGCTCTGTTGGTTTCCCTCATCTCAAATGTGGTTATCATTAAACATATGCAATCTGCATTTTTCCATTTTACCCTGTTAAAACATTTCAAATTGCTGTCCTCATAAAGACCCCATTTAACTTTTAATAAGCATGGGGATTTATACCAATCCACATCTATTGAAGAAGCATTTCAATATTTATTCCAGTTGTCTAAAATTCCGTGTTCCAATGAACAATTTCAAGGAGCAAGGTAACTATTTGACCTCAGATCAACATCCATTATATTTGAAATCAACATTTCATATTCCTTAATGTTATTAGGATTTCTGATATGGAGCATAATTGATTTTATTTGTAGGCAGTAAACAATTTGGAATGATTTTTTCTCATATTTTGAATATTTTAATGTTAATTGGAAATAGCTTAACTTCTATTATCTCACCCTAGTGAATTTGATTATCTGTTGAAAATATATTACCTTAATTATCTTTTTAGTCCATATGTCAATTCTTCCAACTGTAATCATGCAGTCTTTTTTATATCTCACTTGATCGCTAACCTCTGACCTCCCTTGGGTTGTTTCAATCATTAAAGTGCAAGTTTATCAACTTCACAAAATTCTTTAATTCCTCCTGACTGGGTGTTTGAAATGTGGGTTTTAAGAAGATTTTACTATTTCCTTGGGAGGTCAGGGACCAATTATTTTAAGAATTGACTATTTCCTTTTACTGTTGCTGAGATTGTAACCTTAGCAAATGGAATTAATGCTGCCGCATACTTTGGGATGAATTTGAAATTTGTTCTTTCATTACATAAGAAATAATTCTCCTATTTTCATGACAATCACATAAGCTATGGAGATAAATATTTTAACTTATTTTTATTTTCTTTATTTGGTTGTCCCTGGAGTAAGGTAATGGCCAATTGATCATAATAATGTCTCCTGTGTTTTTTTTATTTACATGAGAGAGATTGTACATTCAATGTAGCAACATTAAAAAAATGTAATGTTTGCAATGCAACTGGACATTGTGCATTCCACTATGAAAAACCAAGAGTTGATTCCCGTCAATGTTATAGTGATGAACAGTCTATCTGTGGTTGTATCAAATTCTACAGCCTGGAAATTATAGGTCACATGCTGATCGAGAAAATGGCTAGTTAGAATAGATCATACAATCACACAGCTTGGAAACAGGACCTTCGTCCTACAAGAATGTATTTCTGTTCACATATTTTAATTCATTCTTCAGGTAAGGCCAACAGCTAATCCTTAATCCTAGCTGCATTTATTAAAGATAGTTCGCCTTCTTGAAATGTGGCAGTCTGAATGATTTAGACATTTGTGGACGTACCCCAGATCATCATACAAACCAGTGTTCCTTCCATTGACTTCATCACCACTTCTCACTGGGTTATGCTGGCAAGGCTGCCAGCAAAACCCAGTGTAACCCGGCCACTCCCTCTTCTCCCCTCTCCCATCAGGCAAAAGGTACAGAAGTTTGAAAACATGTACCTCAGTTTCAGGAACAATTTCTTCCCAGCGGTTAGCAGGAAACTGTATGGTCCTCTCATCAGCTGGAATGCAGTCCTGACCTACCTACCGCATTGGAGACCTTTGAACTATCTTTAATCAGATTTTATTAGACTTCAATGTTATATCTTGCACTAAATGTATTACCCTTTATCCTTTATCTGTGCACTGTGGGCGGCTTGGTTGTATTCATGCATACAATCATAAATTAGATCCTGCCTGTCCTGCTGAGTTACTCCAGTATTTTGTGTCTACCTTCATGCATATTATTTTCTTTGACTGCATAGCACGCAAACTAAAGCTTATAATTGTACCTCAGTACATATGACAAGAACAAACTAAACTAAAATTAATTTTAACTCAATGACAGTGAAGCAATGGCAACAATTTCCAAATCAGGTTTATAACATAGAATGACCTTTGGAAGTGATAATGTTCCTTGTATTTTCCTCTCATCAGCTAGAATGCAGTCCTGACTTCCTACCTACCTAATTGGAGACTTAATTCCTTGTATCTTTTACATTTCAAAGCAATGAAAGTATTAGATTTAGGTGCGTTTGAAGCCTAGCATTTCCCCAAACATTGCAAAGTCTATGGCATAAAATAAACAAAAATCTCCAATGCCAGAAGCCACACCAAGAGAAGGGAATAGCATTGAATCCCCCAATCAAGTTGTGAAACATAATCTGTAACCATAAATCATCAGAAGCTGTCAGAAAAAGCTAAAAGTGGTTACATCATGCTGGACACTTTACCACCATCTGAGGAAATCTAATGGATTAATGGATCAAACCTTTCTGAAAGGTGTTCTCGAAGAAAAATTGGCTGTTGTTCACTCCAAACATCTTCACTGCATCGGGCAGTGATGCCTGTAGAAACAAGGAACTTCTGAAACTGATTAATACACAAAAGGACATTAAGCGCTTGAGTAACTCAGCAGGCCAGGCTGCATCTCTGGAGAACATGGATACGTGACGTTACTGATGTGAGACCTATCTTCAGTCTGTTCTCCAGGGATGCTTCCTGTTCTGCTGAGGTTATTCCAGAGCTTTCTGTCCTCGCTAGGCAGTGATGCCTGATGCTTTCCGTTGCAGTCACAGATTATTCGAAGATGCTCCAGGCCACATCAAATCCAACTCAATCAGTGCTGAGGATGAAGAACTCAATCCTCTGTCATTGAAATCCAAAAGATACTCAACCTACTTAACCCTTCCATGAGGATAAGTGGGCAAGGTTAAAGGGTGTGCACCAGAGATACAGGTATTTGTTTGAATGATGCATTTGAATTACAAATCATCACTATAATGTCATGAACTCTTTAGAGGACCTTCCTTCAATTTACCAATCTGTTGTTTACTGTAAGGAATGGGACAGCATTCCCAGCCCATTGAAATTTGTCCATTGTGCATCATGGTTTTGGATTTACAAAATGTTGGTTAACAAAATGTTCTTGGGAGATATTTTGTAATTCGAATAAGGGCTATACAGGTCAAGAAACAAAGCGAGGAATGCATTGATGCCATCAATACAGGGCAGTTTTGTGTTAACCTTTATCCTTTCCTTCTGGTGGGAATATACCTGTAATTGTGTGTATGCTCATTCCATGGCCCTCGCAAGTCACAATTGATCAATCATGTATAATGCTGAAATATTGTCAACGAACACAATGGGCAAGATCCATTGTTGGCCAAGGGTAATGTGATTAATTAAAGATCTAGTTTACGCATTCAGCAGAATGCATCCCATAGACAAAAAGCTGCTTCAACCATCTTACGAGTTTATTTCACATCTATGCATTTCCCATATTAGGCTAATTTATATGCAAAGGTGCAGTCTATTGGGTATAATGTGTACTGTAAATTCGTCAATCATCTGTGGTGATGCTTAAGACTTGCTATGGGTTACTGATGGCATAGTTTTAGTGATATCTAGACTAAGTGGGACCCTTTGGGTCCCATGTTCACATGGTATGGCTGGTCCCCCAACGCAATATTCCACCTCTCCATCAATTCCAATATCGGTGGCCAGTGGGGGGTGGGGGCTTTCTGGAGTCCTACTATGGGTGTTGTAGGCCAAAGGGAATGGTTTACAGAGGGCTAGTATGGACATTGTGGGCCAAATGGATTATTGGGCTGGAAACTCAATCATTCAGGCCTGTTGGGCTGGCAGCTCAGTCACTCAGGCCTGGTGAGCTGGCAGCTCAGTCACTCAGGCCTGGTGGGCTGGCAGCTCAGTCACTCAGGCCTGGTGGGTTGGCAGATCAGTCACTCATGCCTGGTGGGCTGGCAGCTCAGTCACTCAGGCCTGGTGGGCTGGCAGCTCAGTCATTCAGGCCTGGTGGGCTGGCAGCTCAGTCACTCAGGCCTGGTGGGCTGGCAGCTCAGTCACTCATGCCTGGTGGGCTGGCAGCTCAGTCACTCATTCACCTCACCACAGTATTTTTCTCCATTCATTGGCTCCCTCCCTGTGAAACCCAGATAGACTTTCCCCCTTCATTGCTGTGACCTGCAGCAAAAAAAAAGAAAATTGTCCAACATTGATTATCCTCCCCCCACCTTCTCTCTCACAGCCCCCCCCCCCCCCCCCCGTTTGGGGCACACACATATTCACACCCACACACACACACCCTCCATCACACACACCCTCACAACCACACACACACACACACCCTCCATCTCTCACAAGCGCATTCACATGTGCACCCTTCATTTCACTCTCACGCACACGTACACACACCCTCCATCACACACTCACACACCCTCCATCGCACACACACACACTCACACTCACACACACTCACACACACCAACACACACTCACTCACACAATCACACCCTCCATCACTCACAACCTCCATCACTCACACCATCCATTACTCACACACACACACACACACACACACACACACACACACACACATACACACACACACACACACACACACACACACACACACACACACACACACGCACGCACGCACGCACGCACGCACGCACGCACGCACACACACACACACACACACACACACACACACACACACACACACACACACACACACAAAACATATATATGACAGTAAAACTCTCTTGAATCGACTCACGTGGCTGAGCGCGGCATCTGGACTGGGCGGGACTTCCGTAATGAGCACGACCTCTCCACTGAGCGGGACGTCCGGAGTGAGCAGGACCTCTCCATCGAGCAGGACTATTCAGTTCAATCAAGCATGGTGCAGACCGACTATTCAGTTTGATCAAGCACAGTGCAGACCAAAAATTCAGTTCAATCAAGCACAGTGCGGACCAACAATTCAGTTTAATCAAGCACAGAGCAGACCAACAATTCAGTTCAATCAAGCACAGTGCAGACCAACAATTCAGTTGAATCAAGCACAGTGCAGACCAACAATTCAGTGCAATCAAGCACAGTGCAGACCAACAATTCAGTTCAATCAAGCACAGTGCAGACCAACAATTCAGTCCAAGCACGGTGCAGACCAACAATTCAGTTCAAGCATTGTGCAGATCAACAATAGACAATAGGTGCTGGTGTAGGCCATTCGGCCCTTTGAGCCCGCACCGCCATTCAAAGTGATCATGGCTGATCATCCGCAATCAGTACCCCATTCCTGCCTTCTCCCCATATCACTTGACTCTGCTATCTTTAAGAGCCCTATCTAGCTCTCTTGAAAGTATCCAGAGAACCAGCCTTCACCACCCTCTGAGGCAGTGAATTCCACAGACTCACAACCCTCTGTGAGAAAAAGTTTATTTTCAAGTTCACAGCAATTCAGTTCAAGCACGGTGCAGACCACAATTCATTTCAAGCATAGTGCAGGCTAACAATTCATTTCTAGCACAGTGCAGGCTAACATTTCATTTCAAGCACAGTGCAGACTCACAGTTCAGTTCACTCGCGGTGTACACTCTCACAGTTCTGGACTCAACTCTCACTCACGGTCTTCCGGGGTGACTGACTCACATCCGGCTTCCGGGGCTTTATTCTCCTGGCCCCCCGGAAGGGGTGTTACCTTCATCATGGTGACTGACAGGTGAGAAGTCAATTTGCTGATAACATGATTTTTTAAACATTCATAACCTATTTTATTATATGACCGATCTGAAAAAATGGGGCAGTTGGAGGAAAGGGAGCATGGTGAATAAGATGGCAAAAAATCATAGCGATATCGGTTAGCGCTTTTTCTAAAATTTAGTTACAACGTAGGAAGGAAGTGGTCAAGATTAGACTTTTAGTAATAGTATAGACAATCCATATTTCTGGGTTTCCAAATATCTTTCTTTGGCTCTGTTTATGTGTGGTCCAAAAGGTAGAGTGAATATTAAAGGGGTTTATTTGGTCACTGAGGAATCATTTAGTTTAATTTAGTTTAGTTTAGTTTAGTTTAGTTTAGTTTAGTTCAGTTTAGAGATACAGTGTGAAAACAGGCCCTTCGCCCCACCAATTCTATGCCAGTCACAGTCACCAATACACTAGTTCTATTCTACACATTAGGGACAATTTACATTAACTAATTAACCTGCAAACCTGCACATCCTTGGGATGTGGCATGAAAACATAGCACCCAGAGAAAATCCATGCAATTACAGGGAGAATGCACAAACTCCATACAGAGAGCACCTGTGGTCAGCATTGATCCTGGGTTTCTGGAGCTGAAAGGCAGCAATTCTACCCTGCATTACTGTGCCCTCCTAAGCATTTCGAGCAAGAAAGGTCCCTCGGCTGCTAAGGATATTAGAGATGATTGTCTCAAGATTTTTGAATCTCAAAATTAGGAAAATCCTCTCCTAGAAAAATGCTTTAGTAAAGCAATTCATAATTGTCACTTCATCCACAGTAACAATGGTGGATCATTTATTTTGGAAGTCATTTCTTAGTTTCAATTAGTGTGAAATTATGAATGGTATGAACGCTCCTGAGATCAGGAGAAAAAAAACAGCAGCTTTGCTCTACGTTGCATTGATAACGCATCTGTAAAATCAAAAAGTGAGTTCATAATCTGCGTGGGAGGGAGTGTATGAATAGCGTCCATCTTAAATAGATTTAAGAATAACTACATTTACGAGGATGTTGCCAGGGCTAGAGGGCCTGAGCTATAAGGAAAGGTTGAGTAGGCTGGGGCTCTATTCCTTGGACCGCAGGAGGATGAGGGGTGATCTTATTGAGGTGTATAAAATCAGGAGAGGAATTGATCGGATAGATGCACAGAGTCTCTTGCCCAGGGTAGTTGAATCGAGGACCAGAGGACATAGGTTTAAGGTGAAGGGGAAAAGATGTATAGGAATCTGAGGGGTAACTTTTTCACACAAAGGGTGATGGGTGTATGGAACAAGCTGCCAGAGGAGGTAGTTGAGGCAGGAACTAATCCAACATTAAAGAAACAGTTAGACAGGTACATGGATATAACAGATTGAAGAGATATGGACCAAACGCGGGCAGGTGGGACGAGTGTAGTTGGGACATGATAACCGGTGTGGACAATTTGGGCCAAAGGACCTATTTCCACACTGTATCACTCTATGATTGTAACTGTACAAAATAATGCAGTTAGGCAAAGAGGCACCTGTTAAACAGGGCTGCAGTGTGGCTTGAGTGAGGGTAAAGAAAACCAAACAAGAAGGCATAACCATACTGGCTGTCACATTGGTAAAGTGTACAAAATAATATGATGCAGCTCTGATATAATATTTCCAATCATGTATTCTGATGGACAAAGTGTCATTATTGTTGTTTATAATAAAACTATGACTGACAGAAGTTTGATAAATTGCACTGACTGCAGAACTCCTGCACCTGTTATGGGTTTTTAACTTGGTTTTCCAGACAATTTTCTCACTTTCCTTTCTCTCTATTCTTTGCATGAGTGGAAACATGAGCTGAGTTTCAACTCCAGTTGCTCTTGCAATATGGAAAATCTGTCACTGTGCATTGTATTGTTAATTAAAGGATGCCAAAAATAAATGTCCATTTCCCAACAATTTTCATGCCAGGTCAGAATCAATTTCATAAATGTCAAAGTCAGCAACTTTCGTCTTGCACACAGGATGAATCTTTCCTGGATCCACCAGTTGCTTTAGCTGAGTTCCACCTGCCTTTCATACCATATCACACAGTTATTACATTTGAATGCGAATCAATTTCAACTGTGGTTTTTTTGTTAACTTAGGAAAAATGAAACTCAAGGAGCTTTAGAGATACAAAGTCCAAACAGGCCCTTCAGCCCACCAAGTCCGCGCCAACCATCGATCACCCTGCACACTAACACTATTCTACAATACATGCTAGGGAACATTTACAAATTTTCCAAAGCTATTTAACCTACAGACATTTTGTCTTTGGAATGTGGGGAAAATCGGAGCACCCAGTGAAAACCCACGCGGTCACAGGGAGAATGTAAAAACTCCATACAGACAGTACCCGTAGTCGGGATCGAACTGTAGTCTCTTGTGCTGTAAGGCAGCAGCTGTGCTGCTGTGCCACTATTCTGGCCCTGGCTGAACAACTGGGACAAACCTCAGTAGCCTGACACACCAAACTGAAATGGAATTAAGTAGATTCATGCAATTGGCCATCCAAGCGATGTGTTTGCACTTTCCCGAACTTTTAAGGATTTAACACGATCGAAGTCGCCACCTCAAAAAGGCAGCGAACATCATCAAAGACCCACACCATCCAGCCACACACTCATTTTACCATTGACATCGGGAAGAAGCCTGAAAACCGAAACATCCAGGTACAGGAACAGCTTCTTCCCTACAGCTATTAAACACGACAACAAATAAGCTCTGAACTACAACAGACTATTATTATTGCACAATATTTGTTTATTTATTGAGTATGTATGCATGTGTATATCCACACTGAACTTTTTTTTTCTCCCGTTATGTACTATGTTTGCATATTCTGTTGTGCTGCAGCAAGTAATTGGCCTGTCCCACTTAGGCGACTTTTCAGGCGACTGTCAAGTTGAAGGCCAACGCCTGAAAAACTGGCAACTAGAACGGCGACCGTCAAAGTGGAACACACACACACACACATCACTTCCTTCAACAGCCCGTTATGCAGGCGGGAAACAGGGCAAGCGGGGGGAGCGCAGTCTGAGTGAAATTCACACGGTGCAAAGCCAAGGTGATACATACATACACTGCAATGAACAAGAAGGTTGGCACTGTAATTTAGATGGCTAAAGCACAGTGTACAATGACCTTTAAAAAAGTGGCAGAGAGGGGGGAGATGGGGGTAGAAGAAGGGAAAAGGAGTGGAGATGACTTTTAAGAAGCCAGAGATACACGGCTGTGAAGGTCGGCGGACATTTAACATTATCTGCCGGTTATACTTGGTTCTGAAAACTACTGCTTACATTTTTTTTCTCCCAATGAGCCAATGAAATTCACCGGTCACCACCGGCTACAACCTACGAGAACGTTCGACCTCCTGGCAACCCACTAGGACCTCCTGGTGACCCACCTATGGCAAGAGAATTCTCGCTACTCTCCATGGCGGCTTCATTCTGGTCGCCGCTAATTTTTCAACATGTTGAAAAATTTGCGGCGAACATAAGGAGGCCGCGACTAGTTTCCAGAATGCTGGAACTACTCACAACCATGAAGGCGACTTCCTGGCAACCACCCACGAACATGTGGCGACTGCATAGTTTCCTGCAGTCGCCTAAAAAGTCGCCAAAGTGGGACAGGCCATTTATGCCCCTGTCCCACTTAGGAAACCTGAACGGAAATCTCTGGAGACTTTGCGGCCCACCCAAGGTTTCCGTGCGGTTGCCGGAGGTTGCAGGTGGTTGCCGGAAGTTGCAGGTAGTGGAAGCAGGTATGGAGACTAACAAAAACCTCCGGGAACCTCTGGGAACCGCACTGAAACCTTGGGTGGGGTGCAAAGTCACCAGAGATTTCCGTTCAGGTTTCCTAAGTGGGACAGGGGCATAAGATTTTAATTGACATATTGTGGACATATGACAATAAATCACTCTTGAATCTTGGCACTTGAATCATTATCCTGAATCTATCTATCTCTACTTAACTAAAACTCTCATCTTGTCCTCTTCCGGTGTGAGTTATTTTTACATTTGCGCAAAAACGGTACCCGATAGCACTGCTGTTTTTTTGCCAGCTGAAGTGGAATGGGGTCACTATGTAGTTATAGGCAGTCGAGGGCAGCCATAGGCAATCTCCTTCGCTGACCGTGCATTTTGATTGGCTCATTGGAGTTTTCAGGACCAAGGAAACTGACTGGTAGGTTAAATGCCCGCTAAACTTTATTATACTTCTTAAAAGTGTCTCCACTGTTTATCCCCCCTTCGCTCCCCTTCTCACCCATACTCTCTCCCTCTCTCCCCTTCTCTCCCCTTCTCTTCCCCCCTGCCCGCCACTCCCGACCCAAGCCCGCCTGCTCCCGACCCAAGCCCGCCTGCTCCCGACCCAAGCCCGCCACTCCCGACCCAAGCACGCCCCTCCCGACCCAAGCCTGTCTGCTCCCGACCCAAGCCCGCCGCTCCCGACCCAAGCGCGCCACTCCCGACCCAAGCCCGCCTGCTCCCGACCCAAGCCCGTCTGCTCCCGACCCAAGCCCGCCACTCCCGACCCAAGCCCGTCTGCTCCCGACTCAAGCCCATCTGCTCCCGACCCAAGCCCGCCTGCTCCCGACCCAAGCCCGCCTGCTCCCGACCCAAGCCCGCCTCTCCCGACCCAAGCCCGCCACTCCCGACCCAAGCCCGTCTGCTCCCGACCCAAGCCCGCCACTCCCGACCCAAGCACGCCCCTCCCGACCCAAGCCTGTCTGCTCCCGACCCAAGCCCGCCGCTCCCGACCCAAGCCCGCCACTCCCGACCCAAGCCCGCCTGCTCCCGACACAAGCCCGTCTGCTCCCGACCCAAGCCCGCCACTCCCGACCCAAGCCCGTGTGCTCCCGACCCAAGCCCGCCACTCCCGACCCAAGCCCGTCTGCTCCCGACCCAAGCCCATCTGCTCCCAACCCAAGCCCGCCACTCCCGACCCAAGCCCGCCACTCCCGACCCAAGCCCGCCTGATCCCAACCCAAGCCCGCCACTCCCGACCCAAGCCCGTCTGCTCCCAACCCAAGCCCGCCGCTCCCGACCCAAACCCGCCACTCCCGACCCAAGCCCGCCTGATCCCAACCCAAGCCAGCCACTCCCGACCCAAGCCCGTCTGCTCCCGACCCAAGCCTGCCACTCCCGACCCAAGCAAAGATCCTGTAGCGGAGCAAGATAGCTTAAAATGTTAAGCATGTTAATGGATCTCTATTATGAAATATTTTAAATTGAGCGTGTAGGCGCAATATCGGTGTCAGCCGTCAGTGACTGCACTGCCAGTCCTCCAGCTGTCAGTGACTGAAATGCCAACCCATGAGCCACAAATGTGTTGTTATGAGACATTCACATTTTAAAAATCCATGTCTCAAAAAAAGCAAGAAGGTGCCCATGTTATTTGACAAACTTATCGGATGAATTTAAATATGTAGGTATATATGCATTAGTTTTGCTCCTAATTCCCTTTTCCAAATCATTAATATATATGGTAAACAGTTGCGGCCCCAGCACCAAGCCTAGCGGCAAAAAAATCCAGAAGATTAGTCAAACATGATTTCCCTTTCATAAATCCATGTTGACTTGAACTAATCCTTTTACTGCTATCCAAATGCCCCATTATTACATCTTTAATAATTGACTCCAGCATCTTTCACACCACCAAAGTCGGGCTATGGTCTGTAATTCCCCGTTTTCTCTCTCGCTCCTTTCTTGATCTGTTCAAGGAACTGATCGTAAATCTATAGATCGTTGGAAAATGATCATATGTATATATATATATATATATATAAAAATATCAAGATGGCGCCTGCCTGCGGCGACTTTTGCGAAGCTCCGGAAAATAAAAGGCTCAACTACAACTTCCAACAACTTACCTGGATCAAAAAAACGGCAGAAATCGGTGCCGTTTCGGAAAAGCTGCTGGAGCACCTCAAGGCTCTCGCAATTTCGCGATCTCCCGCAGCTGCGGGAAATCCGGACTTTAAACTTTCCCACGCTGGCTGCGGAACTCCCGACCCGACTGTGGATCCCAGGTACTGTACCTTGAAACCCCAGGATGACCCCCAGAGCCGACGGGCTGGATCTTCCAGGAACAACGGAGCTGGAGCTGTCGACTTTGAGGGAACCCCTGTTCGTTACGGAGCTGGAGCTGCCGTCTGTGAAGGAATCCCCGTTCCAGCGCAGGTTAGCATAAACAGCAGGTACAGCAAGTACAGCACCTGGAAACAAAGGGGAAGCGTCCATTGTGTCCGGAAACGTGGCCGTCGGGCAGGACTTCAGGTCAGAATGAAGCGCAGGGGACTTCGGCCCCCTCTCTAAGTGGACGACTTAAGGGCAAGGCTGCTTTATCAAAGGGAGCTGTGGGAATGCTCTGTGTTCTGTTTCACAGAGACATGGCTCACCCCCAGCTCCCCAGACTCAGCGGTCCAGCCTGAAGGGTTCTCCATCCACCGCATGGACCGTACCCTGGCATCTGGGAAAGGGAGAGGAGGGGGCGTCTGCCTCATGGTCAACTCTGCGTGGTGTTCAGACGTGACAGTCCTGTCCAACTCCTGCTCTCCACACCTCGAACATCTGTCGGTGAAGTGCCGTCCCTTCTACCTCCCAAGAGAATTCACCTCCGTTATCCTGACCGCGGTCTACATCCCATCCCAGGCAGACGTCCGTCTGGCACTGGAGGAGCTGCACGCCGTGGTCAACAAACACCAGATGTCTTACCCCGAGGCATTTACCACCATTGCTGGGGACTTCAATAAGACGAACCTCAAGAAATCACTCCCCAACTTCCACCAACATGTCTCCTGCTGCACCAGAGGACCTAACACCCTCGACCACTGCTACACCACCATCAAGAATGCCTATCGTTCTATCCCTCGCCCTCACTTCAGTAAATCCGACCATACCGCGGTGCTGCTTCTTCCTGCCTAAAGGCAGCAATTAAAGAGCACTCCCCCAGAAGTGAGGACAGCACAGAGCTGGTCGGGGTGGGGGGGGGGGGGGGGGGGGCAGAAGAACAACTACAGGACTGCTTGGAGTCTGTAGACTGGGCAATGTTCAAGGACTCGGCAACGGACTTGAACGAATATGCCACAGTCGTTACAGACTTCATAAAGAAATGTGTGGAGGACTGCATCCCTACAAAAACCTTCCGAGTGTTTCCCAATCAGAAACCTTGGATGAACTTTGAGATCCGCACTCTCCTGAAGTCCAGACACAGGGCATTCACCTCCAATGATACAGTGGCCTACATGAAGACCAGATACGACCTTGGTAAGGCCATCAAAAAGGCCAAAAGGGACTTCTGCTCCAAGCTGGAGGATGAGACAGATGTTCGGCAGCTGTGGCAGGGCCTGAATGCAATCACCTCCTACAAGGCGAAACCAGGAGGCAGCTCGAATGTCGGTGAAACATCACTCCCTGACGAGCTCAATGCGTTTTACGCACGCTTTGATAGGGAGAATACTGATGTGCCTTCCCGATCCCCCATTTGCTGTGATGGCATTTCAGTCTCAGTTACAGAGGCTGATGTCAGGAAATCCTTCAGAGGGGTGAACCCCCGAAAAGCACCTGGTCCTGATGGTATACCCGGTCGTGTTCTAAAAACCTGTGCGGACCAACTGGCGGGAGTTTTTACGGACATTTTCATCCTCTCACTTCTGAGGTTTGAGATCCCCACCTGCTTTAAAAGGGCATCAATTATACCGGTGCCCAAGAAGAGTAAGGTGATGTGCCTTAATGACTATCGACCAGTGGCACTAACGCCGGTGGGGATGAAGGGCTTTGAGAGGTTGATCATGGAGCAAATCAACTCCTACCTCGACAAAAACCTGGACCCACTGCAGTTCGCTTACCGCCACAACAGATCAACGGTGGATGCGATCTTGCTGGCCCTCCACTCCGCACTGGACCACTTGGACAACAAAAACTCATATGTCAGGCTGTTATTCATTGATTACAGCTCGGCATTTAACACAATCATCCCCTTCAAACTGGTTACCAAACTCGCAGAACTGGGTCTCTGCGCATCCCTCTGCAACTGGATCCTCGACTTCCTCATCCACAGACCACAGTCTGTTCATATTGGTGGAAATGTGTCAGCCTCAATAACAATCAGCACGGGAGCACCTCAAGGCTGCGTGCTCAGCCCCCTGCTGTACTCACTCTATACCCATGACTGCGTAGCGAACCACAGTGCGAACTCCATCATCAAGTTCGCTGACGACACCACTATCGTGGGGCGTATCACTGATGGGGATGAGTCAGAATATAGAAGAGAGATCGAGCAACTGTCCATATGGTGCCAGCACAATAACCTGGCCCTCAACACCAGCAAAACCAAGGAACTGATTGTGGACTTTGGAAGGAGTAGGAGGGGGACCCACAGCCCCATTTATATCAACGGGTCGATGGTTGAAAGGGTCAAGAACTTGAAATTCCTGGGCGTGCACATTTCTGAAGATCTTTCCTGGTCCGAGAACACTGATGCAATTATCAAAAAAGCACATCAGCGCCTCTACTTCCTGAGAAGATTACGGAGAGTCGGATTGTCAAGGAAGACTCTCTCTAACTTCTACAGGTGCACAGTCGAGAGCATGCTGACCGGTTGCATCGTGGCTTGGTTCGGCAATTTGAGCGCCCTGGAGAGGAAAAGATTGCAAAAAGTAGTAAACACTGCCCAGTCCATCATCGGCTCTGACCTTCCTTCCATCGAGGGGATTTATCGCAGTCGCTGCCTCAAAAAGGCTGGCAGTATCATCAAAGACCCACACCACCCTGGCCACACACTCATCTCCCTGCTACCTTCAGGTAGAAGGTACAGGAGCCTGAAGACTGCAACAACCAGGTTCAGGAATAGCTACTTCCCCTCAGCCATCAGGGGAACCTGGCTCGGACAAAACTCTGATTATTAACAACCACTTTTTGTTATTTGCACTTTACCAGTTTATTCATTCATGTGTGTATATATTTATATCATGGTATATGGACACATTTATCTGTATTGTAGCAAATGCCTACTATTTTTCTGTGTGCTTAAGCAAAGCAAGAATTTCATTGTCCTATACAGGGACACATGACAATAAACTCACTTGAACTTGAACTATATGTGTTTATATGCATGTATGTGTACATATGTATGTATATGTATATGTGTGTATATATGTATGTATATATATATATGTTTATATAAGTGTGTATATATGTATGCATATAAATGTATCCATATGTATGTGTGCATTTGTATGTGTGCATATGTATATGTATGTATGTGTGTATGTATGTATTCAATTCAATTCAATTCAATTCAAAGCACTTTATTCATCCCCAAGGGGCAATTTAAAAGGGCGCATTACAGTAGCTTTTAAAAAAAAGAAAGGGACACAAACAACGTAACGAAGAGACAAACATTCAAAGCTACTCTCTGCACCGACCGGTCGACCGCACAAGCAGTGACCCGGCAAGGATTGGGTTGTGTGTATATATGTATGTGTGTATATATGTATGTGTGTATAAGTGTATATGTGTATATATGTATGTGTGTATATATGTATGCGTGTGTGTATGTGTATATATATGTATGTGTGTATATGTATGTGTGTGTGTATGTGTGTATATATATATATATGTATATGTGTATAAATATATATATGCATATATTTATTATTATTATATAATTATATATATCATTGCCTTTATGGTTTATGTACATCATCTTACATAAGACAAATAAATTAATAGTGATGATGTAAATCAAAGTTGCTTCTGATCCATGAGAATAAACTTTATTATCTCTAACTTGCCTCTCACACACAGACACACATTCATATGAATATATAAAATATATATATACATTAAATTTAATTTTGTGCAGTGTGTGTTAAAGCAATACAAGGGAAACTGCACAATACAATGCAAGGGAAACTACGTAAAGGAGGGGGCTGTTCCAGCTACAAGATACTCGAGGATCTTTGCTTTGGATCAAAGATTATAGAGGAGCTCTATAATCTTTGCTTTGGATTTCAGCGGGAAGATTACAGTCACGTTTCGCATAAACAAATGGCGGCCGTGATGTTCCATCACGTACTACATGTTGGTCCATTGGATTTCGGAGGAGTGGTCTATCTTGCTCCTCTATAATCGTTGGCCTACAGTATGTCGGTTTTTCTATATATTTTTTTATTTTTCGTTTGTTAAAAAGTATGTTCTGGAGGACTTTTTTAGTATTTCTATGTGGGGGAGAGGGGTAGGGTAAGGGGGAACCAGTTTCCCAGTCACTTCCTGGTGAGGACGCGACTATTCTCCGAGTCGCGTCCTCGCCCCCCTCTTGCGGCCTACCAACTGGATTGGCGCGGCCTTTCCTGCCGGAGACCGGACCAGAGCTACAGCGGCGGCGCAGCACTGGATTCATCGCGGAGCTGGCGATACCTTACCTGGATCGCTGTTTGAGGCTCCAGAGTGTTGAATGAATGAATGAATACGTTTATTGTCATTGCACAATACTGTGCAACGAAATTCCATTGCATCTCCTCCGGTTAAAAAATACAAACACGACAACCATTCACACATATGTACACTTATTAGTAAAATAATAAATAAGTATTTAAAAAGAATTTTAAAAGAATGTTGCATTTCTTGGAATTACATTTTGCTTCCCCAGTGTTTTCTGTTGGAATTAAGCTCTTTTATCGCACATGGGTAGAAACTATTTTTCAGTCTACCGGTGCGATCCTTCAGAGACCTGAATCGCCTCCCAGAGGGTAGCAGAGTGAAAAGGTGGTTGGCAGGGTGGGATGTGTCCTGCTTGATGTTTGTGGCCCGGCGCAAGCATCGGGCCCTATATATATCATCCAAAGGAGGGCAGTTGAGCGTTTGTAATGCTCTGTGCAGTTTTTATAACTCTCTGCAGCGCCCTCCTCTCAGCCACAGTGCAGCTAGCAAACCACACCAGGAAGCCATAGGAGAGGATACTTTCCACGGCGCATCGGTAGAAGGACAGCAGCAGCGGCTGTGAGACGTTTGCTCTCCGCAGAGACCTCAGGAAATACAGCCGCTGCTGTGACTTCTTCACGAGAGTGACGGTGTTCATTTGCTATTTGAGGTCCTGGGAGATGTTTATTCCCAGGAACTTAAAGCCAGTGACTCTCTCCACCATGTCTCCTTTGATGTATAAAGGAGCAGGTTCCTCTCTCCTCTTCCTCCTGAAGTCAACGACCAGTTCTTTTGTCTTTGATTGGTTGAGTACCAGGTTGTTTTTGGTACACCAGACAGTCAGTTTTTAGACCATCTCTGTAGGCAGACTCGTCGTTGTTGTTTATCAGTCCTACCACAGCGGTGTCGTCCGCAAACTTGATGATCCTGTTTGTACTGTGTGTTGGTGTACAGTCATAAGTGTATATTGTATACAAGATGGGACTCAGCACACAACCTTATGGTGCTCCTGTGCTGAGCGTCAGGACTAGGGAGTAATTGGACCCCATCCTGACAGTCTGTGGGCGGTCTGTTAAAAAGTCCTTAATCCATCCGCATGTGTTTGCATTAACACCCAGATCAGACAGTTTGTCCACCATTCTGCTGGGGATGATTGAATTAAATGCAGAACTAAAATCTACAAATAACATCCTCACATATGAGCCAGGGCGCTCCAGATGTGTTAGTGCAGAATGTAGAGCTATGTTGATGGCATCCTCCGTTGACCTATTAGCTCTATATGCAAACTGATGCTGATCCAGGGTGGATGGGAGTGAGGACTTAATGTGGGCCAGGACCAGCCGGTCAAAGCACTTCATCACCGTTGAAGTGAGAGCAACAGGTCTATAGTCATTCAAGCTGGTAATGGATGTTTTTTTGGGTACAGGCCCTGCTGCTCCAACATCGCGGAGCTGTTGTTGCAGAGTTTCCAGCACGGGCGGCGCTGACCAACATCGCGGTGTCCTGCGATCCTTTCCCGGAGGTTGCTAGCATTGAATCTCCGCCCAGCTCGGCCTGTGGACTTCAGGAGCCACGGACTCTGGTAAGAAGTGGCCGATTGGGAGGTCCAAGCCGCTGAGGATGTTCTCCCATTCCGACGTCGGAGTTCCCTCATTCCGGCGAGCGATACTGAGCATTGGGCCGCCTGTAGCGGCGACTACGGAGGGCTCGGGAGAACCCGACCATGGGTGAACAACAGTGGACAACAGAGGAGGATGACTGAACTTTGGTGCCTTCCCTCACAGTGGGAAACTTTGATACCGCTGTGTGGGGATGTTTATGTTAAAGACTATCGTGTTCTGTGTTCTTTTTTATTCGTATGACTGTATGGTGACCACAAATTTCACTGTACCAATTGGTGCATATGACAATAGATGTCTCTTGTCTCTCTTGTCTTTTGGGGCCAACATTTTAAACTGGAGAACACCATCAGCTGTACGGAGTTTGTACCTTCTATCTCTGACCTGGGTGGGTTTTCTCTAGGATATCCGGTTTCCCCCAACAACTCCAAAGATGTACAGGCTTATAGGTTAATTGGTTTGGTAAAATCGTAAATTGTACACAGCATGTGTAGAATATTGCTAGCGTATGGCGATCGCTGGTCATTGTGGACTCGGTGAGCCGAAGGGCTTGTTTCAGTGCTGTATCTCTAAAATAAAATAAATTAAACTAAGCTCACAAAATAGACAGTGTAAGGCAGAACTAAGAACGTTGATAGGAAAGTGGAGCCAAAAATATATATATATTTAATATAGATTAGTATTAGATGTTAGCATGGACCAGTTCAGTTGTCGGAGCTGTTTCCATGTTGTATAACTTTATGAGTCCAAAAAGGGTCATCCACACAAAAGTGAACCTGCAAAACAGACTGAACCTCTCAGGCAAAACTGACACTCTGGCTGGCCCTTGCCTAGAGTCTCGTGCAACAGAATAAAGAAAGAATGGCAAAATTATTGATGTGCAGCCTTGAGAAAGCCTCATGAAATTCTGACCACAGCACAACCAATGTTGTAGTGTTCACTTTGTCCACCTTATTTTGACCAGTGCTATCAGGTAACTGAAGCATCCTACCACAACGAGAGAGCAGTCCTGATCTTCTATTTACATCATTGGTGATCCTTGGACTGCAGAAAGAACTGCAGATGCTGGAAAAATCAAAGGTAGACAAAAATGCTGAATTCTGAATTCAGTCTGAAGAAGGGTCTCGACCTGAAACGTCACCTATTTCTTCTCTCCATAGATGTTGCCTCACCCGCTGAGTTCCTCCAGCATTTTTGTCTACCTTGGACTATCTTTCATTGGATTTTACTGGCATTAAACGTTATTCCCTTATTGTAGATGATATGTGCATGTACCTTTAATATAATTATCTCACCACTACTAACCACTCCCCATATCACAAGTATAATTACAACCCCCCGCCCACTGTTCTCTCTCTAGTTCCCGTGACAGACCACGTACAGCTAGTGCTCATTGTAATGTTACTTTCGAGATTGTCGATCGTAAGGGCAAAGACATGTTCGTGCCCGACACGCTACTCCGCGCACCGCTGACGTCCACCGATCGCCACCCCTATGAGATGTCTGACCTGATGGTGCTCAATGTTAATATTGTCCCTTCACAGCAGATGCAGTCCCTGGTCCAGCACACTGCCAGTGATCCTGCCCTGCAACAGCTTGCTGCCGTCATCCAGCAGGGCTGGCCCGACCGTCGTTCCGCTTTGCCGGCTGGCACCGTGCCCTACTTCCTGGTCCGTGATGAGCTCGTACTGCATGACGGCGTGGTTGTGAAGGGACACAAGGTTGTTGTGCCTGCTGCGCTGCACGACCACTATTTTCAGGCCGCCCACCGCGGTCACCCTGGGGTCGAGGCCACTTTGTCTCAAGCCCAGAGCCAGTTCTACTGGCCTGGTATGGCTCAATATATCCGGAAGAGGGTCTCCTCGTGTTCCACCTGCAACAGCCTCGCCCCCCACCAGCAACATCAGCCGCTTCTACAGCAGCCTGCTCCCGAACTGTCCTGGATGGTGGTTGCCACTGACATTTTCGAATGGCGTGGCAAGCACTTCCTGGTGCTTATTCACTCTTACTCCAACTGGTTCGAGGTTGACCAGCTGCGCTCCCTCACCTCTTCGGCCGTTATCGATAAGCTGCGCTGCCACTTCGCTACCTTCGGCTCCCCGGCCAGCCTGCAGTCGGACAATGGCAGCCAGTTCGCGAGCGCCGAGTTCCGAGCTTTCGCATCCAGCTGGAACTTCTGCCACTACACCAGCAGCCCTGAGTACCCGCAGAGCAACAGTCTTGCCGAGCGCGCCGTCCGCAGTGCAAAGGACTTGCTGGAACATTGTCGCTTGTCTCGTTCCGATTTTTACCTTGCCCTCCTTAACCTTCGACAATAAAGGCTATCTAATCTATCTAATCTAATCTCCCGCGACCCTGCCATGGGCTCCCCAGCTCAGCGGCTCATGTCTCGCACCACCAGGCCCCCGATCCCGGTGGCCCAGCGCTCCCTCATGCCCTCCGTCCTCAAACCCGCTGTTGTCCAGGAACGCATTTCCCTTAAGCACGAAGTCCAGAAGCGCTCCCATGATAGGTCCTGCCGCCCCCTTCCGCGCCTCTTCCCCGGTCAAGTCGTCCGCATGCAGTACCCCTCCAGTCACTCCAGGCTCGCCACCGTCGTTGGCTCCGCGGGCTCGCCTAGGTCCTATCTGGTTGACCATGCGGGTACAGTCTACCGCCGGTCCCGCCAACACATGCGGCTCATCAACGAGCCTCCACCACCGCCCGCGGACCCATTTGCTCCTCCGCTGCAGTCTCCTGCTCCACCCGCCGCTCCTCGCATGCCTCGGTCTCTGCCTTCTCAGCTCTATCAGTCCTCTCCTCCTCCGGCTCAGCCCCCCTCGCCTGCCTGCACACTGCCCGCCGCTGCGCCCGCGTCCCCTCCTTCTTCTCCGTCTCAGTTACAGTGTGTTGATGACACTTCTTTACACTTATCATTATCTATACATTGTAAAATTGACTTTCTGCTGACTGGATAGCGTGCAACAAAAGCTTTTCACTGTAGCTTGGTACACATGATAATCGACTAAATCAAACTAAACTAAACTAATTTCCATATGCATATTGTCTATTGCTGCAACAAAACTATCACAACAGTAGTGAGACAAATCCTGAAGACATAGTGCTTCGATCGTACATTTACATGATATACTTGCCTTACACTAAAGAAAAGTATGCCATTATGTTTATCATTTAATATATCATTTAGTTTATGCCATTCTATCAGTCTTGGTTTGTGGGTGAGATTCCTGCTCTTGACTCTCCAGCAGATGATTGAGGCTAATACAGTACTGCGTGTATACTTTCTGGCTGACATCCTCTGGATGAAACATTAAACTGAATTTTCTTTTCCCCTTTGTGGATCCAAAAGATCCCCACTTGGAGATTTATCCTCAGTCAAAGCAGCTGCACTGTATTCTACTTTAGTTTAGAGATACAGCGCAGAAACAGGCCCTTCGACCGCGCCGACCAGCGATCCCTGCACATTACACTATCCAATACACACTAGGGATAATTTACACATACACCAAGACAATTAACCTACAAACCTGTACGTCTTTGCAGTGTGGGAGAAAACCGAAGATCTCAGAGAAAACCCAGGCAGGTCACGGGGAGAACGTACAAACTCTGTACCTGTAGTCGGGATCAAACCCGGGTCTCCGGCGCCCCAAGCGCTGTAAGGCAGCAACTCTACCGCTGTGCCACAGTGCCGCACTTGCTCATCTGCTGCTTCTAAACAGAAAAGAATCAGAAACTTTGACCTGTATCTTAGCCAAGATTTCCTCTCCAGTGGACTTGTTTAAAAAAGGTTTATTGGATTGATGTGTTGTTGATATTTGTTAGATTTGTTTCTTTATAAAATGGCTGCTCTGTTTTTCCACTTTCCCAACAATGAATACATCTCCAAAGTACCAAGTTGAAATGTCCAGAGGATGTTTAAGTTCCTTCTTTTTATGTTCAGTATGACAGTCCTAATGAATTACAGTTTTACATTGTTCATCATTCACACAAGAGGCCACAGGAAATCTTTCTCCTTAATAAATCCAGCGGTACTTTAGGTAGCGGCAGACACATTAGAAATAATGATGCAAGCCTCAACTCTGTCATAAACACGAGGATACAGAATGCCCTTATGACACAAAACTGTCAACACTAATAAGCTGCAGAATCCACACAACCAGACGAATCTTCATTTATATTTGTGTCCACTGCTGCAGCTTAGCATATCATATTTCACACCTTCAAACTTGAAATATTGCTTTTGCATCCATGGGGTCATAGTAAGCTGCTTTGTGATGACATTTAATTCATTCCCATAGGTTAGCTGTTTATTAGACTCGCCTTGGTGTACCTGGAATTAACTTGGCGGACATGTGAGCAGATGTTGATGGAGTGAGATAAACCATCAAGGATGTGTGAGAACATCAAACTAAATGAAGAGAAATAAAAGGTAAAGGTTAAAAAAAAACTTTGTTAAAAGCTCCAACAACATTTTTAATAAAGACACATTTTTTAGCAGTTAAATCTTTTTTTTTTGCCAGCGAGGCTGATTGGCAGTAATTAGCACTCATCACATTGTTAAAATGATACTTAGATGTAATAACTTGGCTTATCTTTCAGAGGCAAGTGTTTACATTCAAGAAGCAATTACAGCATTGTCAGGCCTTTCAATGGATTTCAACAGCGAGACAGATGGCAAGATGATAATTTTATGAAAATAATGACAGAACATCTTTGAATTTTGCTGTTCCTTGTACTTACCCCCCTGCCTTGAGTTGTAGTGTCATTTGTTCATTGGCCTAGTCTTTATCTTGATAGGCAAATAAATTCTGTAAACTTCAACAACAATTACATTAATGGTAATTGGGGTAAGTCAAGACTCAATAAGAAAGTGAGTAGCACTATAGAGATAATTGATGAAGATGTCTGTGATCACAAATTTAGTTATTTTTTCTCACCACCATTGAATGGCAATGTTGCATCCAGTGGAGTACATACAACTCATTAAGATCAAGTCTAAAATTCTTTTACCAATAAAAATATTAATTCTTGGTTGTTTTTTTTTCTTTTTTCATGTCATATATTTAGGAATCTTATGAATGATCAAAGATTAAATCAGCCTGGTATAGTGAATAGATCAAATGTTCTACAAATAAATTTTATTCAAAATTAGGGCACATGGTATTGGGGGTAGAGTGCTGACATGGATAGCAAATTGGTTGGCAGACAAGAAGAGTAGGGATTAACGGGTTCCTTTCAGAATGGCAGGCAGTGACTAGTGGGGTGCCGCAAGGCTCGGTGCTGGGACCGCAGCTATTTACAATATATATCAATGATTTTAATGAAGGAATTGAAAGGAACAGTAGCAAATTTGCAGATGACATAAAGCTGGGTGGCAGTGTGAACTGTGAGGAGGATGCTATGAGAATACAAGGTGACTTGGACAGGTTAGGTGAGTGGGCAGATGCATGGCAGATGCAGTTTAATGTAGATAAATGTGAGGTTAGCCACTTTGGTAGCAAAAACAGGAAGGCAGATTACTATCTAAATGGTGTCATTAGGAAAAAGGGGAAGTACAATGGGATCTGGGGGTCCTTGTTCATCAGTCAATGAAAGTAAGCATGCAGGTACAACAGGCGGTGAAGAAAGTGAATGGCATGTTGGCCTTTATAACAAGAGGAGTTGAATATAGGAGCAAAGAGGTCCTTTATGTATACAAAACCCTTAACGGGCTTGACCCCACCTACATAAAAAATCAGCTAACCCACCATATCACCTCCAGGTCCCTCAGGTCGGCCAACTTGGGGTTACTGACCATCCCGCGGTCTAGACATAAGCTTTTTGCGGTTGTGGCACCTAGACTATGGAACAGCAACCCTCTTCCCATCAGAACTGCCCCCTCCATCAACTCTTAAATCTAGACTTAAAACTTATTTCTACACACAAGCGTTTCTTGAGGTCCACTGAGTGAGCGCTGTATGTTTGTATTTATGTATGTATTGTTGATCTATGTACCACTGTTTGTAGCACGTTAGTACACTGATGTAAAGCACTATGGTCAACGAGAGTTGTTTTTAAAGGTGCTATAGAAATAAAATTGACTTGACTTGACTTCTGCAATTGTATAGGGCCCTAGTGAACAATAATAATAATAATACATTTTATTTTCGGGCGCCTTTCAAATCTCAAGGACACCTTACAAAGAAGAGAAAAAAAACATAGTCGGAGAAAAATAAATAATAAGGACATCATCAATATACAAATTAAAGATAGAAATCGCTCCAAAGACACAAAATCAAAAAAATCAAAAAACACAATGTGAAGAGAGAGCAGCGGCAGCTAAATCGCGCCAGCGTCCACTCTCCCTTCCGACAGCCATCTTGGACACAGACTAACATAGTAACTACACACAGAAAAATCATCCCCCCACAGTGGTTACCACTGTGGGGGAGGGCACAAAGTCCAGTCACCAACCCCAGTTCTCCCAAAAGTCAGGCCTATTGAGGCCACCGGTATTGCCTCTACGGAGGCCCGATGTTCCAGGCCGTTCTGGCCGGGTGGTGTTGCCCCGGCGTCGGGAGAGTCCTCTCAGCAGCTGGGCCACCTGGAACGGCCGCTTCCTAGCTGGGGATTGTCGGCTTCCGAAGCCGACAGGGACGCACCGGGTTGGAGCTCCCGGGCTCCTGATGTTAAAGTCAGCACTGCCCGCTCCGCTCCGCAGACCCGCAGCCCGGAGGTGTTGATCACGGCGGTCAGAGCTCACCGGAGCTCCAGCGTGTCGATCCAGCGCGGCGACCCAGGAAAGGCATCGCCTGCTCCGCTCCACGATAACGCTCCAGCGCTGTGCCGCCAACGAAGCCGAGGTGCTGGGCGGTCCCCGCCAGGAAACGGCGCTCCAAGCCCGCTGGTAGGCCACAAGGACGGGTCGACGGGCAGCCCGGAGAAAAAGCTGCCTCACCGACCAGGTAGGGACCTAGAAGTAAGATGACCTCCTTCCCCCCACATTAAGAAGTCCATTTCTCCTACAAACGAAAAACAAGACTTACTAAAAACTGGAAAAAAAAGGATTAAATGGACGGCTGCTGGTTAGCAGCCGTTCCCCAAGATGGCTTCTCCTCCTCTGAGGCCACACCTGGAGTATTGTGTGCAGTCTTGGTCCCCTAATTTGAGGAAGGACATTCTTGCTATTGAGAGAGCGCAGCCTAGGCTTACAAGGTTAATTCCTGGGATGGCGGCACTGTCATATGCTGAGAGAATGGAGCGGCTGGGCTTGTATACTCTGGAGTTCAGAAGGATGAGAGGTTATCTTATTGAAACATTGGACACGCTAGAGGCAGGAAACATGTTCCCGATGTTGGGGGGGGTCCAGAATCAAGGGCCACTGGTTAAGAATAAGGGGTAAGCCATTTAGAACGGTGACGAGGAAACACTTTTTCTCACAGAGAGTTGTGAGTTTGTAGAATTCTCTGCCTCCGAGGGCGATAGAGGCCAGTTCTCTGGATACTTTCAAGAGAGAGCTAAATAGGGCTCTAAAAGATAGCGGTCAGGGGATATGGGGAGAAGGCAGGAACGGGGCACTGAGTGGGGATGATCCGCCATGGTCACATTAAATGGCAGTGCTGGCTCGAAGGGCTGAATGGCCTATTCCTTCACCTATGTCTATGGTTTTTTGTCAAACAATGTCAATAAATGGGAATTAGGTAAAGGCACTGGTGAAAATGAGTGGAGAAAGCAATACTAATAGAATCATAAGATCATAAGTTAATAAATGATAGGAGAAGAATTAGGCCATTCTCCACCATTCAATCATGGCTAATCTATCTCTCCTATCCTCATTCTCCTGCCTTCTCCCCATAACCTCTGACACCCATATAAATCTATGATCTATCGCTGCCTTAAAGGGCACAGGATCAAGGGCATTAAGATAGAAAAGTCATTGGTGCATCACAATTTATTTAGAAAATTGACCTGTTGACTTTACCTACAAATAACAAAGTTTGTTAGTGCTCTTGCTGGGATGTCAGTGGGGACATGTGCAAGAGGAAATGATTGGAAGAAGGAAAGACGAAGGAGTCTTAACCTCCATGCGTCATTTGGAATACTGCACATCTACCTCACATCAATCCAATATATCCAGAAGTTCACATCCTCCCTGGTCCAACATCTGTCATGTGGAAGCTGGTTCCCAGACACAAAGATGTGGTTGGACTTTCTGATTGTGGTGGTAATGGTCACAGAGTTCCTATATCCTTGACTTGTTTTATTTGCATCGATCAGCCACTACAGCTTGCAATTATACAGGAGGCAGAGGTATCTTCTTTTTGTGGGTATGTAGAGAAATCACCTTCTCTATGGATAAGGGTTTGGAATGAGAGTGTCACAAGGAAACACCCACATATTACACATTAGGAAAGTATTTTATTCATTGAATGCAAATACTCTGAAGCCACTGGTAGAGAATAATATTTACAAATATCACACACCTAGGGAGTTTATATGACACATTTTTTTCTTGGCAATCCGTTGTGCTTGTCCCAACAACTCTCACCAACTTCTACAAGTGTGCCGTAGAAAGTATTTTATCGGGATGCATCACAGCTTGCTTTGGGAACAGCACCATCCAAAATTGCAGGAAATTGCAGCAAATTGTGGACACAGCCCAGACCATCACAAACCAATCCCCCTTCCATTGACTTCATTTATACCTCACACTGCTTCAGCAAGGCCAGCAGCATGATCAAGGACAAGTCACCCCAAGGCCACTCCCGCTTCTCCCCTCTCCCATCGGGCAGAAGGTATAGAAGTGTGAAAATGCACACCTCCAGATTTGGGGACAGTTTCTTCACAGCTATTATCAGGCAACTGAACTGTCCTGCTGCAACCAGAGAGCAGACCTGAACTACTATCTACCTCATCAGAGACCCTCGGACTATCTTTGATTGGACTTTATTGGCTTTACCTTGCAATAAACATTATTCCCTTATCATGTATCTGCACACTGTGTGCTCGTGCTTTGTCTTTTCACTGGCTGGTAAGCATGCAACAAAAGTTTTTCACTGAATCTCTGACATGATGATAAACTAAACTGAAATTAAAACTGCTTGCCCAGTCTTCAACACCACTTCAGCCTTGGTGATGACGTTTGGCAACAGTTCCCCCACTGAGTGCCAAGGAATAAACTGAGATACTGCAGAGAAAATGGCCATTGTCCTTAACCAAATGTCCTTAAACAAATTTTCCAATATCTGAAGCAGATGAGGGTGCTCAGCAATACGCTCCAGAGAGTCTCTTGCTTTATGTGGCCAGAGTTCTTGACTTCAACACCACACACAGGTAGGAACAGGAAGAAGATGTATTTGAACAGGAGGAAGATGTCTAACCTAGAAGGGAATTTGGATATGACAATGGTCACATGAAGATATTGACCAGGCCCTTCCAAGTGGCAGCATTCCTAGGTTGTGAGTTGCCATCGAAGAGGCAGTGGTGAGTTATTCCAGTGAATGTTTGAGATAATGCATATTGCAGACATTTTGTACTGACTGTGGAGTAAGATAATGCAAAAGATGGTCAATGTGATGATGGAGGAGGCTAGCCTATTCCCAATGGTGTTTGAGCTTCCCTTCCACTGCGTACTTCTGGGTAATGCAGTCCATAGCTTAGAAATGCATCACCAAAAACAATGTAAACAATTGTTGCAGCGCATCATGTCTAACAGAAAGCTACAGTATAAGTGTGAGGGACAGTGTCGCTGATTAGGTAAGTGTATGATTTGATACTCAAGGGCATTGTTCCTTCCTATATGATGTCAGCATGTTAGTGTTGTTGCAACTGTTCAAGTTCCAAGTGGAGAAAGCTTCACGAGAGGAAAAGCAAAAAAATACTGTAGCTGCTTGAAATCTGAAACCAAAATGAAAAGAAAATTCTGGATCAGTAGATCAGACAACACGTGGAAAGTGAAGTAGGGTTAACCTTCCAGGTCAATAACTGACCAGGGAGTACAAATACCTTGGAGTGTACCTGGACAGTAAACTGGACTGGTCCAGGAACGCTGAGGCCCTGAGCAAGAAGGGACAGAGCCGGCTGTACTTTTTGAGAAGGCTCCGCTCCTTCAACGTCTGCAGCAAGATGCTGCAGATATTCTACCAATCGGTAGCAGCCAGTGCCATCTTCTTCACTGCCGTGTGCTGGGCAGCAGGGCGAAGGCTGCAGACAGCAATAAGATTAACAAACTCATCAGGAAAGCTGACCGTCCTGGGGGCGGAGTTGGATTCATGAGAAATGGTCTTGGAGGGGAGGATGCTCCTCAAACTGCGGAACATCCTGGACAATACAGCTTACCCCCTGCATGACCTACTGGTCAACCTGAGAAGTACCTTAGGTTCCACCAAGATGCAGGACAAAACACCATAGGAGATTCTTCTTCCCTGTGGCTATCAAACTGTACAACTCTTCCCCCTTCTGTCGTAGGGAAGACTGAGACTGACTCCCCACTCCACCCCCCCACTTCCCAATCTTTGCACATCCCCAATCCTTTCCACTCGTCTCTTTAATTTCATGTTTCATGTATTTGGAGTTTTCTTTGGGAACAGTCTTGGATGGAGCTGTTCCCAAAGCAATCAAAGAATGTGGATACATCAGTGGCAGTCATTCTAGAGAGGATGACAGAAGAGATTTACCAGCATTGAGGATAGTAGCTATGAGGAAAGTTTGGACGCAGTTGGATTATTTTCATTGGAATGTTAGTGGTTGAGGGGGACCTGATAGAAGTATATGAAGCTATGAGAGGCATGATAGTAGACAGTCGGAAGCTTTGTCCCAGAGTGGAAATGTCAATAATTAGAGGGCATAGCATTAACATGAGAGGGGCAAATTTTAAAGGACATGTGCAAGGCAAGATTTTTTGCGCAAAGTGCTTGTAATGTGCTGCCATGGGTGGTGGTAGATGCAGATACGATAGTGGCATTTCAAGCTTTTGGATCGGAATATGGATATGCAGGGAATGGAGGGATTATGGATAACGTGCAGGCAAAGGAAATTAACTTGACATCATGCACAGCATTGTGGGCCAAAGGAGTTGGTTCCCGTGCTGCACTGTCCTATGTTTCACCTTTCAAATTCATTTATTGTGTCCTTGATCAGACCAGAGCTGGAGGTTTGGAACTGGGAGTACTTTTGGTGGAAAATTCAATTGTGTTATGGTCTCCTTGCTGAGTTCCTACTTTAAGTGGAGATTTGAGGACATACTCCTACTGTATGAGGACTTGTGGAAAGGACACTACTGCCTGGTTGGCAGATCTTAGTAAAGGTTATTAGCAATATATTGGAGAACAATACAATGGAGCACTTCATCAAGTGCCAACTGGGTCACAAACCAGGGAGCAATTAAGGGACTTTTTTTTTTGGAACTCCATTGGGTAATTGAACATTATGCACAAAGAAAATGTAATTATGGTAATTTTTTGGAACAAAAGAAACGATAGCAAGTTTTGTATTTGATGTCCATTCATAATTATTGTTGAGAAATTTGTGGTCAACAGCCTTCTTGAACTGCTGCAGTCCGTCCAGTGAAGGTACCTGCACAGTACTGTTGGGTAGGAAGTTCCAGCATTAAAATGAAGGTGAGATCAGGAAGATGTGTGATTTGGAGGATAGCCTACAGGTGACAGGTGGTGGGGTTCTGTTGCAACTATTAGCAAGGATTATGGGTTAATGGGTGTGTAGAAAGGAACTGCAGATGTTAGTTTATATCAAAGATAGACACAAAGTGCTAGAGTAACTCAGCGAATCAGGCAGCATCTCTGGGGAAAAAGAATGGGTGACATTTTGGGTCGGCACCCTTCTTCAGTCTGAGTTACTCCAGCACTTTGTGTCTATCTATGGGATAATGGGTTATAGGTTTATTACCATTATTGGAATAATGATACATGGGTTTAAGAGATTATATGTTTGAGAAGTGTGCAGTACTAGTTTAGGATAATTTCAGAAGTGCATTTGTACATGGCATGAAACACAGTCGCTGTCCAAGAATATTTAGGCTAGTTGTTTGGATGTTTTGTCATGGACAGTATTGAGCTTCTCAATTCTTCAAGGAGCTGCATTCATCCATGCAAGTGGAGAACACTCCTTCACATTTCTGACAAGCCTTGTACATGCTGGAAAGTTTGCGGCTCTTAGAAGATTAATTGCCGGCAGATAAGGTAAGAGAAAGCATATTTAAATTAATTAACCAATCTCTCTGAAAACTCCATAATGTGAGCGATGGATGCAGAAAAATAATATAATGATGATGTAACCAAGGTAAAAGGCATATGTTACAATGGTCATTGCATACTGGACCTTTCAGGCATCGAGCAAGTCAGTTTGATGAAAAATCATTTTATTTCAAAGGTTGATTTACAGATTCATATTTGTTGATAGTACGAGAGTCAAGAGCGCCTCAAGACTCTTGGTTCATCCTAGTTGTTGTTAATTTATACAGATATATCTCACATTTTTTGATAGATTTGATGATTAAAGGTGATGAAGATAATGCAACCCTAACCCTAACCCTAAACCTAACCTTGGAGATGGCGCTGAGGCCTGGTGTGCAATGGCTATCAACATATTGAATGGTGAAGCAGGCTTAAGGGCAGACTCAAGTGGCCTACTTCTGATTTTACGTTCTTGCATTCTTGTGGTAAACACCGTTTGCTGTCCGAGGAATTTGCTGCCTTTCCTTTGGCTTAACAAAATTAAAGTCATATTGATTCATGTTTTAGTTAAATTTAGTTTAGAGATACAATGCGGAAACAGGCCCTTTCGGCCACCGGGTTCGCGCCGACCAGTGATCCCCGCAAATTAACACTATCCCTATATCCACGAGGGACATTTGTTACATTTACCAAGCCAATTTACCTACATACCTGTACGTCTTTGGAATGTGAGAGGAAACCGAAGATCTCAGAGAAAACCCACGCAGGTCACAGGAGAATGTACAAACAACGTACAGATGGCATCTGTAGTCAGGATCGAACCCGGGCCTCTGGCGCTGTAAGGCAACAACTCTACCGCTGCGCCACCGTGCCGCCCAGAGATGGTCTCACATTTGCAATCTATTCACAGTTTATGCTCTTACAAACATACTGCTTTATATCTTTTACTTGAATGGTAGACTTTAAAACCTAAAGTGAATTCTTTATTAAGAACAAAATGAGATAAGAAGGAATAGGCTACTCAGCCCCTCAAACCTGCATTGCCATTCAATATGATCATGGTAAATCATGGTATATCTGCCCCAGACTTCATTTCCTCTTCTGTGCAGTTCCTCATAGCCCTCAATTCCCTGATCTTTCTAAAATTCATCTTACCGTTTTAACATCTCAGATGATCTATCCTTCACAATTATCTGAGGTCGAGAATAACAGAGATTCATCAATCTTTTTGACCACTCCCTATTCTCACAACTATGTCTCATCAGTCATAATACTCCTACTCATGAAAATAGCTTGACATGTACCATGTAATGATCCCAATGATCTGAATGTTTCGAAAAGATCACCTCTCATGCATCTCGATGCCAAATAATCTCTCACAATGCAGGAATTTGCCTAGTAAAGTGTTTTGGACTGTTTCAATGCCAATATGTAAGGGGACCACAACAGTGCACAGTACTCAATACATTGTGCACAGTCTCGTCCCGAAACAAAACCCATTCCTTCTATCCAGAGATGCCACCTGTCCCGCTGAGTTACTCCAGCATTTTGTGTCTAACTTTGGTGTAAATCAGCATCTGCAGTTCCTTCCTACACAGTACTTTAGGTGCCATCTCAATAGTACCTCGTACAATTACGACAATACTTTCCTTCTTCAAGGCCAATATCCTATTTGTCATTCTAACCTCCTGCTGGGTCAAGAAAGGGTGTTCACGTCACGGCCCTGTTTTCACGAATCTTTCCACCACCACGCACAAGAAGCACAAGAAGCAACAAGACAGACACCATTGTATGCAAATGCAGAGAAGTGTGTTCAGCTCTGGCTGAACAACTTCTAATCTTGTGGATGGACTCGATAGGTGGAAGACCTCTTGCGGCACCTGCCTGCTATTTTTGCTTTGCATTTTGTGAACACTTAGAAAACCTAGAACACTTAGATCTCTATATACCTCATTCATCGGCAATCATATTTATTAACTCTCTCTTTTATCCAATTCATTCCGTCGTTCCTTTTTCAGATTCTTCCTCCCTCATGTTAATTTTCTTCTCCTTTTTCCCAAATCATCTGCTTCTCATTATTATTTTAATTTCACTTATTTCACTTATTATTTTACACTCTGGACCCTGCAAGCCCGCTTTCCGTTTCTTCCAAACCTTTTTCACCCCACTCTCTTTCATTTCCTATTTTTCTATTTTCTAATTTCTATCATTTCCTTTATCTTACATCAATTTTATTCATTATTTTTCTTACTCTTCCTGACTTCCATTCCCTCTCATTACTTATTCCCCGATTCCTTTCATTTCCTTTCATTTTTGCTCCATTACATTCCTGGTGTCTCTTTTTCTCATTTCCACTTTCCCTTCTTTTACTGCTTCTCATACTTGTAAACCTTCTCATATTCTGCACCACACCTGCACACAACCTTCATCGCCCATGGATATAACGGCAAGGAAGATTGATCAGGTCAGGTCGGGGGGAGTTCCCTCTGCCACGGGTACCATGTAATCCCGTGCTACCTGCTCCATGGTCGGATAGTTGACGATTAAAACATCTCCCCCACCTGGTTTTCCAGATGAGGAGGGGGCTGTGGAGCCCCACCAAAAACAAGACCTGTCAAAGGGCTGATGAGCTCCTAACGAGCCAACGGCCATCCACACTTCGGTAGAAGTTGCGATTACTGTCGTACATAACATTGTAAGGAGTGAAGAAAAATATGAAATGTAATTCTTCCCTCTCCTTGCTTCTCAAAAGAGAAGTGCCTCTTAATTAATTAATTACGATTGCTGGTCATTGAAGAATCTGCTGCATTTATCATCCTGTTCATCCCAGATGTTTCTAAATTGCTGCCCACACATGAGACTGTCCAAATCAATTGTCATCTCAACCTCCAGCTTCCATCAATATACAAGGAATGCAGCATACGTTTAAACTGTTAAACAGTAAAGAACGCTGGAAAAAAACCCTCAGATGTGGCAAAACGTTGTTTTCAACTTTTCCACATTATTTTATGCCCATATTTTATTTTCACTCTGACCTCTAGCTGATATTCCTTTCGGTATTCATGCATAACATGTCACAGGTAAAACTCACCTTGGAAATTGGTGCAAAATAAGCATTGTAATGTCGATTGTTGCATTACATGCACAATTTGATATTGGAAAGCAATGGAACAAAATATTGAGTGATAGCATCCATTTCAAGGTTCAAGGTTCAAGGTTTCAAGGTCAGTTTATTGTCACATGTACCAGTTAAGGTACAGTGAAATTTGAGTGACCATGCAGCCATACTAAGTGAAAAGCAACAAGACACACAACCACATAAATTAAAAGTTTACATCAACATCCACCACAGTGGATTCCACATTCCTCACTGTGATGGAAGGCAATAGAGATCAATCTTCTTCCTCTTTGTTCTCCTGTGGTCAGGGCAGTCAAACCATCCGCAGTTGGGGCGATCAAAGCTCCCGCAGCTGATGGTCGAAGCACCCGTCGGGGTGATTGAAAGTCCGCGTCAGGGCGGTTGAAACTCTCTCCGCGGCATGGAGCTCCCAAGTCGGCCTCTTCTTACCTGAGACCGCGGGCTTCACGATGTTAAAGTCCACAGGCCCCGCGGTTGGAGCTTCAATCCCCGGCAATGGGATCGCAAGCTCCGCGATGTTAAAGTCCCACAGACTACCACGGCTAGGAGCGCCCGTTTGTCTCCAGGAAAGGCCACCAACTCCATGATGTTAGGCTGCAGTGGGGACGGAGATACGACATGGAAAAATATTGCATCTCCGTCCAGGTAAAAGATTGAAATAAAATTTCCCCCAACCCCACATAAAACAAACCAAAGAATACTAAAACACATTTTAACACATACTTAAAATAACAAAACCTGAAGAAACGACAGACAGACTGTTGGCGAGGCCATTTGCGTCATTACCCAAAAATAAGAACATTGCATGTGGAAGAACACAGTCCAGATCATGATGCTCTGTTAAATAAATGGCCAAAAATTAAGCCAGTCATACATAAAGTAGGAATTACTTATTTTCCCAATTGCTCCACCCACATGACGTTTCATACCAAAAGAACTAAATGGGAATCGATGGGCATGTTTAGTTTAGTTTAGTTTAGTTTGGAGATACAGCGTAGAAACAGGCCCTTCGGCCCACCGAGTCCTCGCCGACCAGCGATCCCTGTACATTAACACTATCCTCTACACATTACAATCAATTTACACATACACCAAGACAATTAACCCACATACCTGTATGTTTTTGGAGTGTGGGGGGAAAATGAAGATCGCGGAGAAAATCCATGCAGGTCACAGGGAGAACGTACAAACTCCGTAGAGACAGTACCCATAGTCGGGATCGAACCCTAGTCTCCGGTGCTGCAAGCGCTATAAGGCAGCAAATCTACCACTGCGCCACCGTGACCACCCTGTGAGAGAGAAAAATGCGCACAGTTACTGGGGAGATGAGACAGGGAACGAGACAGATACGGTTGCTCTCCTGTCATGGCCACCATTCCATACTGTAGTAATTGAGTAAGAATGTCGAGGCCAGAATATTTACTCTTATGTTTAGTGATTAAGACTACGACCAACACCACCTAGTTATATAATGTTTGCATCTATCAGTCTAATATCACAGATAGTTAAAACACAACAATAAATATGAATGAGATCCAGCCTACCCCCTGAAGACATCAATTCTTAATTGAGAAGAGAAAGGGTTATTCTTAATGCAATGGTGCCATTAATTCTTTACGGCATCATAAGTGGAAGATTTCACAAAGTGCTATGTTCATTCCAACTCAGAACTGTAATTTCCATTCCACCTTTTTCAAAAGGAAGACCTGCCCAGAAGCTGGAGTAAAATAATAGGATCTTCTAGTGCATCCTTTCCAAAATCAGGCAGCAATTATTTGAGATTTTGCCTGAATTCAAAAAGGATCAGTTGCTGTAGATAAAATGTGATAAGTAGAAATAATCAGAACTACCAGCTGATAATTTATTAAGTAGAGAAGGATATGTACAATATGTATAATCATAATCATAATCATAATCATATTTTATTGGCCAAGTATGTTTTGCAACATACGCAGAATTTGATTTGCCATACAGTCATACCAATAAAAAGCAACAGAACACACAAAATACATTGTAACATGAACATCCACCACAGTGACTCCTCCACATTCCCCACTATGATGGAAGGTGAAAAAAAGTTAAATCTCTTCCTTTCTTTGTTCTTCCGCAGTCGGGGGCCTCGAGCCTTCCGTTGATGGGATGATCTTGGCTCCCGTAGTCAGCGGTCGAGCCCTCGGCGTTGGGACAATCAAGCTCCCGCATGGGGGGGAAATCTCAGCCTCCAGGGCCGGGCGATCTACCCCAGGTCGGGGCAGGTCAAAACCTTCTGCATTGTTTGGAGCTTCCCAACATCGGTCTGTACCCGCGAGAACAAGCTCCTCGATGGTGAAATCCACAGGCTGTGGTTGGAGCGTCGATCACAGGCAAGGTATTGGCACCGATGGTAAGTCCACGGCTCCGCAGTGGGGCTAAAAGTCAGTCTCAAGCAAGGCCTCCAGCTCCATGATGTTAGGCCGCAGAGCTACTGGAGATACAATTTCGAAAACAATAGCATCTCCAGCACGGTAAGAGATTGACAAAAGCTTCCCCCAACCCCCCAATCCCCCATACCCCACCCTCCACATTAAACAAACCAGAGAATATTAACACAAACTTTTAAAATACACTAAAAGTAACAAAAAAAAAGACAAAAAGACAGATAGGCTGTTTGCGAATCTGCCATCATGTGGCGCACCCTGGTGGTAAGATGCAATGATCACAAATTCAGGTCACTCTACCAAACTAACAAAGGTCTGACCTTTCTGTGAACCTCCCACAGATTGTCCCTTATTGAATATAGAACATAGAACAGGGCAACACAGGAACAGGTCCTTTGTGCCACACCATCTGTGCTGAATATGATGCCAAGACCATTTCGTCAGCTGCCTGCATATTATTCATATATTTTCATGCCCGGCATATCCATGTGCCTATCTGAAAGTCTCTTAAATGCCATCATTGTATCTGCCTCCAACACCACCCCCACCAACGTGTTCATTCACTCAACACCTTCTGTGAAAAAAAAACCTGCACATCTCCTTTAACCTTGGCCCCTTTCAACTTAAAATTATGCCCGCTAGTATTTTATTTTTCCATCCTGGGAAAAATCTTCAGACTGTCTACCTTATCTATGCCTCTCATAATTTTATATAATTCCATCAGGTCTCCCGTCCACCTCTAGTGTTCCAGGGAAATACATCCAAGTCTGTCCAATATCTTCCTGCAGCCAATACCCCCTAATCCAGGCATCATTCTAGTAAACCTCATCTGTACCCTCTATAAAGCTCCTGAACCTTCTTCCTGATGGCAGGATTGAAATGAGTGTGCGGCCAGGGTGGTGTGGGTCTCTGATGATGCTGGCTGCCTTTTTGAGGCAGCGACTTCGGTAAATCCCTTCGATGGTGGGGAGGTCGGAACCCGTGATGGACTTGGAAGAGTCCAAAATTTTTTGCAGTCTTCTTTGCTCCTGGGCATTCAAGTTGCCAAACCAGGCCGTGATGCAACCAATCAATATGCTCTCTACTGTACACCTGTAGAAGTTCAAGAGAAACCTCTTTGACATATTGAATCTCTGTAATCTTCTCAGGAAGTAGAGACGTTGATGTGCTTTCTTTATAATTGCATCAATGTGCTGGGTCCATGAAAGATCTTCAGATATATGCACGCCCAGGAATCAGAAGCTTTTGACTCGCTCCACCATCGTCCCATCGATATAGAAAGGTTTGTGCATCTTCATCTTCCTCTTCCATAGTTCACAATCAGTTCCTTGCATCAGCATCTACAGGTCCTTGTGTGTCCAGAAATTACAGAGAATTGTGGATGTAGCCCAGTCCATCACACATATGAGACTCACCACCGTTGACTCCATCTACACTTTATACTGCCTTGGGAAAGTGGCCAATATAATCAAGGACCTTTCACACTCTGCTGGAGTAACTCAGCGGGACAGGCAGCATCTCTGGAGAGAAGTAGCGATGTTACAAAACCTACCTTCGGCGGCGCTGCAGTTCTGCCACTGGCCGTGTGTGCGACTTTGGCGTCTTTGAGGGTGGGGGGGGGGCTGAATTAAAATCCAGTTTTCTGCCGCCTGTCCGAGGCGGATTTCCTCAGGCTGCTAGCTGATGCAGAAAATTTGTTTCGACTTCCATTCACGATTTTTTTAATTGCGAGACAATTTCATAATTATATTAAAATAAAAAGCGACTTCTAACGCCGTCAATGCCTACAAAGTGACGGATCTCAAGTACGGTACAAAACACAGTGTAAGTCGTTTATTTTACATATAAACTTGCTTCTTGGGATGACTTCAATCAATCCTCTATAAGCGAAAATGTGATTTGGGTCCCATATGAACCGGCAGTGTTTTTCCTGCCGATATGGGGTTCATATTCACCGCAAATGCAACGTTCCAATCGATCACGTTCCAGAAGCAAGATGATTAAAATGCCCATTTATTTTGGAGATAAGCCGTCTAAATTGTCTATATTTTGTCTTATTCTCTCTCTCCATAATCATTATTTTTAAACTAAATATTCACAACATTTTGAGTCACATGTATTGTGCAAAAAACAAGAATTTGATTATATTTTGGGCGAATGTTTCTAAATTAATTTATGGGAATTAAACATTTATTCCTTCCATCTGGGATATAAATTCATGACAGTGAGATTTAAAAATAGTGTTATATTGTGAATTCTTGTGTGAATGGGATTAGTTTGTTATTTGGATACTTAGGCTATTTTTAAAAAATCATCCTTTTCTTAAGAAATTGTATCTACAGGACATTGTTAATAGGAAAGTAGTGGGCAGAAAGGCATGTCACATGTGGTTTTAAGAGCAAGAACTTGTAATTTACAATGCCAAAATTGAAAAGTTGAGGAAAAACAAGGTGTACAGAGTTGCTTATTGGTTACAATCAGAGGAGTATGATGATGCTGTTGATTATGATATGCCAATGTACCAGCTAGCAACTGATCTTCTCCATAAAGACTTGGTCTATTGCTAGAAATTGTAATTTGTTTACCTATCTGTTATGGATTTACAGCATGTAACACAATAATATTAAAGTTCTGTTCGTGAGAATATCACATTTTTGAATTTTCAAGGCAGTCTGGGTGTTTATTACGATTTCCATCACAACGGTCAATTTTGTAATTAACTACAATTAGGTCATTAACTAATTATATGCTTTAATTTCAGGTCTCCAAGTAAAATGTTTTATATTTGTCTCAGAATGCTTCTATCTATAATAACTGAACATTTCTTTCAGTTCTCTTGATTTTTAAGAAGGTTATGGGCTTTTGACTGTCCTCGATCACAGCTTTTGTGTTAAGTCAATGGAAAAGCAATTCGCTAATTCCGAGTATGAAAATAGCCATAACTTTTTTAATACTGAAGATATGAAAGTGAATTAGGTGTCAAATTAAACTTCTTCTTATGCTTTATCTGATGGGATAAATTGCAGACTTGATTTTTTAAATCCCAACATTTTGTAGCATTGCTAAGAGAAGAAGAGAAAACTGAAGAAGGGTCTCGACCCAAATCATCATCCATTTCGTCTCTTCAGAGATGCTGCCTGTCCCGCTGAGTTACTCCAGCATTTTCTGCCTACCTTCGATTTAAACCAGCATCTGCAGTTCTTTCCTATGCCTTTCACACTCTGGTCATTCCTGCTTGACCCTACTCCCATCGAGAAAAAGATACAGAACTTTGAATGTGTGTAATGTTTAAAACTTCTTCCTCCCTGTTATCAGAGTTCTGAATGGTCCTTCTATTAGGTACAATACAATTCAATTCTCCTCTACCTCATTGCGGAAATTGGACTTTTTCTCTGAAACTATCACGCTATAATGCTGGGAATTATATTCTGTACCCAATATCTTTCTCTCTGCTCTACCTTTTGTACTTCAGTTTGGTTTGATTGCGTTCATGTCTCATATTATTTGATTTGATTGGATAGTTTAAAAACATAGGCTTTTCATGTACCTCGGTCCACATCTCATTAATAAACCTCAACCTAAACCTGTATAGTGCACAATGGCTGAAGTGTGTAACATTTGCAAGATACATAAAACCTTTTGGGATATAACATTAGGACTTCCCAAACATTTAAATCACCAAGGAAGATACAGGCAGCAGTTATTAGCTGGTAGTCTTCCAAAGCTTTACATTCTTCATTATTTAATAAATAATTCTCGAAGGTGTCTCGTGTTTTATGTAAGAAATTAATTAAACTAATTTATTTTAGTATAGTTGTATGTATTAATCTTAATTAGTTCATTGTTACCACTTGCATGACTGCATGTGACAAATCAAATTCATCTGAATTAACTGTTTCAGAAAGCAAATTGAAATTCCAAACCATAACCAGTTTTGCACCAAAAGTAAATCACTGTCAGTATTGTAAATTAAAAGTTAAAATAGAAAATCCTTGAGTATTCAGAAGAACAGACAACATCTGTAGAGAGAGTTACTGTTTCAGGCCATCACACTTTCATCACATTCAATTTTAGGACTTTTAATTTTTGATCACAGCCAGCAAACCAGTCTGAAGAAGGGTCTTGACCCGTAACGTCACCCATTCCTTCGCTCCAGAGATGCTGTCAGTCCCGCTGAGATACTCCAGCATTTTCTGTCCATCTTCACCATAAGAACACTCACTTCAGGTTTATTTATTGATTTGGGAACCAGAAAGATTTGGGTCTTTGCCTTTTTCTTATTTTTATTTGCAAATTTATTTTAATATGTTTAGAAATATTTAGTTGTCATTTGTTTCCAAAATGAAAGTAAGATTTGACAGAATTAATTACAATTTTGGAAGTCTATTTGTTGGTATATGACTGATATGAATTTCAACGGGGCTACTTCCTACTCTAATCAGTTAAAGTGGGTCTTCTCAATATGTCAATGTTTTTTCCAAGATATTTCAGAGCCTAGAGATCATTAAAAAAAAAATACAAGATGGACAAACAACTGCAGGAAAAGCAGCAACAAGCTCAACTATTGGAACTGTCTTGCCCGTAATAGTACAGAATGGGAGGATGCTGATCATGGAATACCTCACCCAAGTCCACAGAGATTATAGGCAAACAGTTGCTTTCCTTCAGCAACTGTGTGACAGAGGGTGATACTGCACCCGACAGCCTAATGCATCCATGCCTCTTTCAGCAGAAGAACGAGCTGTCTGATTAGTTAATGGCTGTGGGCTATGACTGTCACTAATTCTCTCAAAACTTTTATCTCAAATTCTTAGCAGGCTGTTCAAAGAAACATCACTGGCATCTCACTGCATGCATCCACATGAAGCAGGTCAACAATGCAAGCGGTTAGTGGAATCTGCCACTTTATTAGACTTTGCTGCAACTCAAAGCCAAGCCTACCATGTCTCATGCAGTTGGTTGAGTGAGTCTAACAACTTCTCTCCCATTGCAGGGTTCCTAAGGCCCTTGATTTGGATTTTCTTCTTAGTTACTTTGGCATTTCCAACACAACTTACTGAAAGCTAGCAAATCTGACTAACTTATTTACTTACCAACTTTTTATTACAGGCTCAAGGTCCAGATAAAAGACAAGACATTACATAGAATAAATTGCATACAAAGGCACAATAAATAGTAAGATTAAACGAGAACTTACCAGTTTGAAGTTTGATCTGTTACGATGAGGGATTACGTGAAGAACCCCGCCACGACGCATGCGTGTCATTCTTCAAAGCAGCGGTGTGATATCACAGATAACTGTAATGACTAAACATAGTAAGATTAGAGAAGAGATACCAGTTAAGTATATGATCAAGTGTGGGAGCGGAGGGCACGTAATCCCTCATCGTAACTCCTCATAAAATACAGATCAAACTTCAAACTGATAAGTTCTCGTTTAATCTTACTATTTTGCTTCGGAGTCACGTGAGTGACTACGTGAAGATTTTAAAGCTCTGTGATTTCATGCCGTGGAAATGAGTCCATGCATCACGTCTGCCTTGATGACTGTAGGAGGAATTGTGTTAACATAATTTGGACATGAATTCGACATTGAAATCATAAAATTTATTAACACAAATTTATAACCCCTTTTTATGGGTTTAAATTAATTTACAGAACTTAAAATTGTTTCTGCAAACATTCCAGGTTTCATTACTGGTTTATTGTAAAATAATTGGAATGTTTTTTCCCCCAGACCATCCTGCCGCCTTGAGGATTTGGTCCATTGGTACATCCAACTGTATCGCTGCCGATGTAGCTGCAGCCCTGGTGGAATGAGATTTAAAAATATTAGTATCCACCCCAGCCTGTGTTAGCACTTGTTTCAGCCATCTTGAGATGGTCTGGACCGTCACTCTTTGTGTGGTTGCTAGTGGCTGAACAAAAGTGCCTTCTCATTGCCTCTTAGGATTTTCGTTTTCTCCATGTATAACGACAGATGTCTTACTATACACAGACGGTCATCTGTTGGATATGACCTAAATTGAATATTGAGGCCTGCTGATCCCTGTCTGTTCTGCTCACTAACTCATAGATATGAAACGTAATATTTTCTGTTGAGGAAGTCGTGTTGTCCAGTCTTAGTTTATGCAGTGACTGTACCCTCTGTGCCGTGACCAATGCCATTATCATGACTGTTTTTAATGTCAGTCTGTGTAGGGACAGAGCTGTTGCTCGAGACCAATTCCTGAGCATCTTCAGGATAATACTTACATCCCATATTTGGGAGTACCTGGTTCTTGGGGGATTAGTATTAAAAATTCCCCTCATAAGTTTTGTTACCAGTGGGTGAGTCCCAATAGAGTAACGCTCTGTCCCCTGCCATAGGTAAGTCGATAGGGCACTTCTGGCACAGTTGATGGCACTGTAACTGAGCCCCTCATCATAGTGGAGACCTGCCAGATATTCTAGAACAGACGGGATGTTCATGTCTCTGTAGGTGATGTTGTTATTATAGCAGTTCATCGCCCACTTCCTGATATAGACCAGATACCTTTTTTTGGTTGACTGTCTTTGGGCTGCCGAGATCATGTTCACTGTTCGGTCCGTCAGTCTCAGTTGTAGTAGAGGTGTTTTTAAACTCTACAAATTAATGTTCAAATGTTTATGGCATGGGTGGCTATCCCTTGTTACGGGATGTAGCAATAAATCTGGTCTATGTGGGATGGTGATACATGGTTCTAATACCATGTTTAATACCACTGGGAACCATGGTTGAGTAGGCCAATCGGGTACTACCAATACCAGACGCTGAGTCTTGTTGTATTTTCCTTAATACCCGACTGATGAGGCAGGAAGGAGGGAATGCGTAAATAAACTATTTCCCCCCCAATGCAGCAAAAATGCATCTGTCGCCGCTGCCCCAGGGTCTGGTTCCCATGAAACATAATTTGACAACTGGTGGTTAAGTCTGGATGCGAATAGATCGATATCTGGTGTTACATATTTTGCTGTATTATCAGCAAATACTTTTTTATTCAACATCCATTCGGTGTTTTCATTAAATTTGCGTGACCTGGTGTCTGCCACTAAATTTAGTCTTCCTGGTAGGTAAGTGGCTGATATCCAAATATCTCTCTGGAATACACCATTGCCAAATTGTATTAGCCAGATTGTCACATAATGTCGATTTGTTTCCACCCATGTAGTTATGTATGCTACCACGGTGGTATTGTCTATCTGTAGTCTAACATGCTGGTGATATGATCCAGTACAATATGACTTTAGGCCATGGAATGCACCCAACATTTCCAGGTAATTTATGCCCAGTGTGAGTAATAATGCTGCCTCCGGAGCAGTCCATCTACCTCCACAGTTGGTGATGGTATTGGTGGCTCCCCACCCAAGTGCACTGGCATCAGTTTGTAGTACCATGGAAGGGTTACTGACAATGATTGGATTGGAACAAAGCCAGATGTTATCTATCCACCATTTTATTTCATTTTAGCTTGATTGGTAGTTTCATAGGTCTGTCAAAGTGACCTGCATTAATTTAGAGTGCTAGTATTTTTGCTCTCTGTAAGTTTTGGTAATGTAGAGGTCTAAATTGTGTGGCTGGAAAGGCAGCCACCATTTGCCAATTACTTTTGCTACCAATCTGATGGATGGTTTGCTGATGTCAATGAGGTTATGCAAGCCTCTATTAAATCTCTAGCCTTTCCCTTAGGCAGAGTCACCGACATGTGAACTGAGTCAATGGTGAAACCCCCAAATAGTCCATAGTAGTGGAAGGCATTAGTTTAGATTTAACTGGATGGGTAATAAATTCCAGTTTTTCAAATAACTGTTTTGTGGCTGTTACAGTTTGTTTGGCCAATTCCAAAGTTTTGCCCACAGTGAGTATGTCATCTAAATATACCATGACCATGTGTTTACGTTTCCGTAGAAACGTTAGGGCTGGTTTCAAAATGTTTGTGAACAGCCTGGGGCTGATGACCCATTTGGTAGTGCTTTATACTGCCAGAGTTGCCCATCCAGTTGAATTTTAAGTAACATCTGTGGTCACCTCGTATAGGCACTGAATAGTAAGCATCTTTTAAATCGATGCTCGCCATGAAGTAACCTTTGGAATTAATTGTTTAGCAGTAACAAAGGTATCCATTTTGTCAAATCTATGGTGATGCGACAACCACCATCTTTTTTGTTTTTGGTAAATATATTGGACACGAATTCTAATGGTTCGTGTTGAGTTTTCTCAATTACACCTTTTATGTAAAGCCGCTCCAGTTCAGCTTGCGCTTTTGATTTTCCTTTATCAGAAGGCATGAACATTTGGTTCGGTATATGTTGAACTGGAGGGCTGTACTTGTGCATAAACTCTATTGTATATCCCTGGATACTGCTTAAGATGTAAGTATCAGTTGTTAACATGCTCCATGCATTCAGAAGAGAGTGTAATCTCCCCCCCCCCCCAACCTCCATGCTCCCTGTATTTTGTAGGGAATCAGACCCACCTACCTCCATAGTTACCAGTGGCAGGTTTACTTCTTTTTGTAGGTTCTTCGCTGCTGTTGTTGCGTTGGTGTCTGGATTTTCGGTTTGGTTGGCGTTGGAGGTCCCCGCATCTTCCAAGAAGGCCGGCCTGGGCCATGGCCTAAAAGACTCATGTTTTGAATACCGGGCCTTCGAGCTTTCACCAGTTCTGCTGGTGGGTGCGTAGGGTGTTGTCTTTGGCTGTAGTGTTTGTTGGAGTCCATTTTATTAGTCCAGTAGGTTATCTTGTTCCTGCACCCCTTGCACACTTGTCTTTTCTTCTGCGGACCCCTCTTCCAGGTCAGCCCAGAACTGACCCGCAGTGCTCCCCTCTGATGAGGTAGAAGCACTGTGCAGCCCTTCAAGAGGTACTGCTGTGGGTTTATCATAGGGCCCACAGTGACCCGACTCCATCTCCCGGAGTCTGTCACATGGAGCAAATGCTCCACACACCGCTTCATCCGGCTCCAGCGCTCTCGGTCGCTGGCTGCCCGCTGTTGTTCAAAGTCGGACTCCTCTGAGTCCACGACCTTGTTTGTTTTTGTGTCTAGCCTTTCCGCCTGGCTGCGTGGATCTGGCCGGTGCGGAGGCGACATCGGGCACAGCTGATCCCACTATCGGTGATCCGAGTGCCGCTGGCTGCTGCTGGCTGCCCGCTGCTCCGCGGTCCTCCCTCACCAGCTTTGTCCTTACTGCCCTGCCGTGGAGTGGATCTGGCCGGTGCGGAGGCGACATCGGGCACAGCTGATCCCATCTAGCCCACCAGCTTTGTCGCAGCCCGTTGGTTTCTCCACCAGTAATTAGCATGGAAAACACAAAAAAAGACCGCAGCTCTTACCTGCAGGTCCAGGTTAAAATTGTCGCTACGGGGGAACGTCGTTCCACCCCGTCTCCTGCCGTTTTCGACTTGTCCAGAAAGTCGACGGCCCCATTTGAATAGTCTCCCACCCGGCCGTGGTGTTCTGGCCGGCGCGGGACCAAAAGTCGGCACAGATGATCCCTTACGGGGCTTGTGCCTTCAGCTGCTTCTGGCTCCCGCAACTTCACGGTCCTCCCCAGCCAGCTTCACTCGCAGCACTTGTGGACACTATTTTAACCAGCTTCCCCCCCTGTGTAAAAACAGCGCGGGGACAAAAACTACCGCAGAGTAAATTTCTTACCTGCAGGTCGCGGTTTCAAACTTACCGCTGCGGGGTAACGCTCCCCCCACCTGATGTTTCGCAAGCGTGAAAGCGATATGACACGCATGCATCATGGCGGGGTTCTTCACGTAGTCACTCACGTGACTCCGAAGTAAAATTACATACAAAAGCACAGTAAATTACATATAAAATCACAATACATGGTTTAAGATCAAGAATTAAAAAAATCAGTGTCCTGCAACGAGACAACTATACCAATGTCTCCACAGCTGGGATTGGCAAGGTGTAACCAAGATGATTTCATTTTCAGAGTCATTAATCCGGCAAATAAATTTATACATAAGTTTTTTTAAGACAGTTTGTAAAGTATTTACTCAAACAGGACAAACATTTCACTTGCACTACACCATCTGGGTCTCTTAAGTAATATTCTCATGGCATCATTATAAGCTACTTTAAGTCTCCGTAAGGTAGACAAAAATGCTGGAGAAACTCAGCGGGTGAGGCAGCATCTCTGGAGACAAGGAATAGGCGACATTTCGGGTCGAGACCCTTCAGATCAGTCTGAAGAAAGGTCGAGACCCGAAACGGCACCTATTCCTTGTCTTAAGTCTCTGTAAGCTTGCTTTTCTGTAGTTTGACCATTGGTGTGCAGTATAGAGTGGTGTACAAAATGCTCTGATCAGAGAAAACTTCACTCCACCAGTACACGCACTAAAGTTGCGTAAGAGAATGTTTGCTTGTGCATTCATCATTCGGCGTTGTCTATAAATATCCTCATCATCTGTCATTTGTTCTGAAATAAAATGTCCAAGACATTTTAACCATAACCATATAACAATTACAGCACGGAAACAGGCCATCTCGGCCCTACAAGTCCGCGCCGAACAATTTTTTTCCCTTAGTCCCACCTGCCTGCACTCATACCATAACCCTCCATTCCCTTCTCATCCATATGCCTATCCAATTTATTCTTAAATGATACCAACGAACCTGCCGCCACCACTTCCACTGGAAGCTCATTCCACACCGCTACCACTCTCTGAGTAAAGAAGTTCCCCCTCATGTTACCCCTAAACTTCTGTCCCTTAATTCTGAAGTCATGTCCTCTTGTTTGAATCTTCCCTATTCTCAAAGGGAAAAGCTTGATCACATCAACTCTGTCTATCCCTCTCATCATTTTAAATACCTCTATCATGTCCCCCCTTAACCTTCTGCGCTCCAGAGAATAAAGACCTAACTTATTCAACCTATCTCTGTAACTTAGTTGTTGAAACCCAGGCAACATTCTAGTAAATCTCCTCTGTACTCTCTCTATTTTGTTGACATCCTTCCTATAATTGGGCGACCAAAATTGTACACCATACTCCAGATTTGGTCTCACCAATGCCTTGTACAATTTTAACATTACATCCCAGCTTCTATACTCAATGCTCTGATTTATAAAGGCTAGCATACCAAAAGCTTTCTTTACCACCCTATCTATATGAGATTCCACCTTCAAGGAACTATGCACGGTTATTCCCAGATCCCTCTGTTCAACTGTATTCTTCAATTCCCTACCATTTATCATGTACGTCCTATTTTGATTTGTCCTGCCAAGGTGTAACACCTCACATTTATCAGCATTAAACTCCATCTGCCATCTTTCAGCCCATTTTTCCAAATGGCCTAAATTACTCTGTAGACTTTGGAAATTCTCTTCATTATCCACAACACCCCCTATCTTGGTATCATCTGCATACTTACTAATCCAATTTACCACCCCTTCATCCAGATCATTGATGTACATGACAAACAACAAAGGACCCAACACAGATCCCTGAGGCACCCCACTAGTCACCTGCCTCCAACCCGACAAACAGCCATCCACCATTACCCTCTGGCTTCTCCCATTCAGCCACTGCTGAATCCATCTTGCTATTCCTGCATTTATACCCAACAGTTTAACCTTCTTAACCAACCTTCCATGAGGAACCTTGTCAAAGGCCTTACTAAAGTCCATATAGACAACATCCACTGCTTTACCCTCGTCAATTTCCCTAGTAACCTCTTCAAAGAATTCAAGAAGATTAGTCAAACATGACCTTCCAGGCACAAATCCATGTTGACTGTTCCTAATCAGACCCTGTTTATCCAGATGCTTATATATATTATCTCTAAGTATCTTTTCCATTAATTTGCCCACCACTGAAGTCAAACTAACAGGTCTATAATTGCTAGGTTTACTCTTAGAACCCTTTTTAAACAATAGAACAACATGCGCAGTACGCCAATCCTCGGGGACTATTCCCATTTCTAATGACATTTGAAATATTTCTGTCATAGCCCCGGCTATTTCTACACTAACTTCCCTCAATGTCCTAGGGAATATCCTGTCAGGACCTGGAGACTTATTCACTTTTATATTTTTCAAAAGTGTCAGTACTTCTTTTACTTTGAAACTCATAGTATCCATAACTACTCTACTCGTTTCCCTTACCTCACATAATTCAATATCCTTCTCCTTGGTGAATACCGAAGAAAAGAAATTGTTCAATATCTCCCCCATCTCTTTTGGCTCTGCAGATAGCTGCCCACTCTGTTTCTCCAATGGACCAATTTTATCCCTCGTTATCCTTTTGCTATTAATAATAATAATAATACATTTTATTTATGGGCGCCTTTCAAGAGTCTCAAGGACACCTTACAAAAATTGAGCAAGTATAGGAAAAACATGTAAGGGGAATGAAATAAATAGTAGAGACATGACTAGTACACAAAGTAAAGACAGAATTCAATACAAAACACAGCATGAGGCAATTAATGCACAGATGAAAAGGGACGGGGACGTGGGGCTAAGGATAGGCAGAGGTGAAGAGATGGGTCTTGAGGCGGGACTGGAAGATGGGGAGGGACACGGAATTGCGGATCAGTTGGGGGAGGGAGTTCCAGAGCCTGGGAGCTGCCCTGGAGAAGGCTCTGTCCCCAAAACTGCGGAGGTTGGACTTGTGGATGGAGAGGAGACCGGCTGATGTGGATCTGAGGGACCGTGAGGGTTGGTAGGGGGAGAGGAGGTCAATGAGATATGTTGGGGCCAGATGGTGGAGGGCTTTGTAGGTGAGGACCAGGATTTTGTAGGTGATCCGGTGGGAGATGGGAAGCCAGTGAAGTTTTTTGAGGACTGGAGTGATGTGATGCCAGGATTTGGTGTGGGTGATGAGTCGGGCGGCTGCGTTCTGGACCAGTTGGAGTCGGTTGATGTAGGTGGAGCTGATGCCAAGGAGAAGTGAGTTGCAATATTAATATAGCTGTAGAAACCCTTTGGATTTACTTTCACCTTACTTGCCAAAGCAACCTCATATCTTCTTTTAGCTTTTCTAATTTCTTTCTTAAGATTCTTTTTACATTCCTTATACTCCACAAGCACCTCATTTACTTCATGCTGCCTATAATTATTGTAGATCTCCCTCTTTTTCCGAACAAGATGTCCAATTCCCCTTGAAAACCAGGGCTCTTTCCTATTTTTACTGTTTCCTTTCAACCGAACAGGAACATAAAGATTCTGTACTCTTAAAATTTCCCCTTTAAATGTCCACCATTTCTCTTCTACATCTTTCCCATAAAACAAAATGTCCCAGTCCACTCCTTTTAAATCATCTCGCATCTCATCAAAGTTAGCCTTTCTCCAATCAAAAATCTCAACCCTAGGTCCAGTTCTGACCTTCTCCATAATTATATTGAAACTAATGGTATTGTGATCACTGGACCCGATTTTACCTTATTACAGACACTAAGATTATTATCAGACAATTTAAAATCAGGACATTTTAGACATTTATCCTCTTTGGGTCTACAGATCATAACAGCACTCTTACTAGCATTATATTTAATGTCATGTTCCACACTTTACACAGAACATATAGTAAGGAGCTGCTGGAAACCAGCGCTAGATGGACTAAAGACCACAAGATCACCTGCATGCATAATATGGTTCACTAAAATATTACCAATCATGCACCCAGTATTACAGGCTTTCAATTACTTGGACAGATCATCAATATAAAGATTAAAAAGAACTGGGGACAAAATTCCCCTTTGTCTGACATCATTGCTAACCCCAAATGGGGCTGAAACCCTATTGCCCCATTTTACCTGCATAACCTGGTGGGCATACCAGAGAGCCCGAATTCTCACCATGTTTTTAGGCACCCCTCTTTGACTCAATTTAACAAACAACTTTCTATGATTAACACGATCAAAGGCTTTGGAAGCATCAATAAAGCACATACTAACTTGATGAGTTATTGCCTCTATATTGAAGATCTATTAACTGTGCACAACAAAGTTTCCATGAGCATTTGTTTTTTCGACAGAAAAATTGAGCTATAGACTGGTCCAGCCACAAAATGACATACTTCAGGTTAAATCACTCATCATACCAGTTCCCTTGAATTCCACTCATATGCAACACTTAAAGGAGGTTCTTCATTTTTTTAAATCATTGCCAGCATGCTTTAAAAGCTTTTAAATATTATTGTTTTAACCTTCCTTCACTAACTAACTGCTGTACAATCATGAAACTAGCTAATGGTACTGCATGAAAATTTAAAGTCATTTTCAATTATTTAAAATTGAGCTACCCATAGAATATACCAGATATCATAGTGTAAATATCTTACTTTTTAAGAAAAAAAAGCCTTTTGACTAATTTAAAAAAAAAAATCATAATACTTAACTTAATACTATCATGGACCATATTTATTTCATGTACATTTTGTTTAGAAATTATGTTCTAAAATTCACAACAGATTTCCAAGATTATACCAATAAATGTGATTGGAAATATGAGCAAAAATTTCAATTATAACTGCTGCAAGTTCACAACTAATTTATAAGCACATCTTCACTTGTTTTCACAATGGAAACTTTGGTCCTTACCTCGTTCTTAACTAGATCTGGGAGAGCTTTAACCGTCATCAAATGCATCTCACTCTCGAAAGCTGTCATAGGCAAATCTTTGTTTCCTCCCCTTTGAAGGGGAGCATACCATAAATATGACTTTTTGGGTCGAGACAAGTCTGAAGAAAGGTCTCAACCTGAAACGTTACCTATTCCTTCTCTCCAGAGATGTTGCCTGACCCGCTGAGTTACTCCAGTATTTTGTGTCTATCTACAGTTCCTTCCTACACACGGGAGCATGGCATACCTCCCTAGAAGGACTTTCTGCTACGGAGTATCAACCTCAGATGGTAGTGAGTATCAACCTCAGATACTTGGTTAATCTGCCATTTATGTATCTATTAATTTTAAAAGGATACCAGCAATTCAGAACATGTGTTTAAATGACTGATGAATCTAGTTATAGCAAATCTATGATTTTTTCTAGAATGCCATATGTTTGAAACACATTTTCTTGGAAGTGATACTATTTCATTCAATAGACCCCCGTCTGAGCTGTCAGAAGTCAAATGAAGAGTCACGAGTGTTTAATTGGCTTATGTACCAGCATTCTGTTAAAGAAGGTGGGAAACTCAGACGTCAGTAATGAGAGGTTGAAGATGTCCACAAAAACTTGTCCATGTTGATCCATGTATGTTGGTCCATGTACGTTTTAAGAACGTGGTCAGGTGCGCCATTGGGTAAGGATACTTTCCAAGAGTTCACCATCCTGAAGGATCTTCTGATTTTGACCAGGGTAACTGAGATGACAGTGCCACCGGGTGCTTTGTGTGTCCAAGAAAGTATTTTCAAATTCTGCCTTTGAAGTGAGCTTAGAAAGCACTGAGCATATTGGGGAATGATATCCTGCTGTCACTTCAGCTACTACTTAGTATGCCTTCTAGAAGGTCATGGCACGCAAGCCCTGCCATAACAGTTCTTCTTCTTTCGTGTGGCATGCACAGCTTAAAGTTGTAGGACAACTTGTTCTATTTGATCTTCTGTTTGTGCACGTCTAGTTGATTGCATTAGCCGAAACAGGGCGGACCACGTGAAGATTGCAATCTTCCACCCCGCCATAACTGTTGAATGTCCATGTCACCCTTCTGTTTAGACCAAAAGTATCTCTTCACTTTTCTAATGGTTTTATCCAGGTTAAACCTGGACAATCCAATATGCCCTGTATCACCAGCCTCGAATGCCTGATTACGGACCTCCTAATTCATATAATGCTTCTACAGTAGATACTCGGATGGCCTTGGTGGGAAGACACACCTCCCCATATTACCTTTTGAAGTCGCCAATGTCCATGGCCTATAGGTTTAGGCTCATTGCCAAGTCCATGAACATCACCCAGTCTATCAACACCAAACAGTCACAGAGTCATTCCTCTGCCTCCTCTGTCTATCTCTGTGCAATCCTTCTCATTAAAGCTATGGTCACATGGTCATAAGTGATAGGATCAGAATTAGGCACATCATGTCTGCTCCACCGTTCAATCGTGGCTGATCTATCTCTCCCTCCTAACCCCATTCTCCTGCCTTCTTCTCATAACCCCTGACACCCGTACTAATCAAGAATCTATCTATCTCTGCTGAAAAAATATCCAATGACATGGCCTCCACAGCCATCTGTGGCAAAGAATTCCACAGATTCACCACCCTCTGACCAAAGAAATTCCTTCTCATCTCCTTCCTAAAGGAATGCCCTAAAGGAATTCTGAGGCTATAACCTCTAGTCCTAGACTCCCCCACGAGTGGAAACATCCTTTCCACATCCACTCTATCCAAGCCTTTCATTATTTGGTACGTTTCAATGAGGGGTCCCCTCATCCTTTTAAACTCCAGCGAGTACAGGCCCAGCGCTGTCAAATGCTCATCATAAGTTAACCCACTCATTCCTAGGATTATTCTTGTAAACCACCTCTGGACCCTCTCCAGAGCCAGCACATCCTTCCTCAGACATTGTGCCCAAAATTGCTCACATTGCTCTGCAGCCACTGTCCATACAAAAGAAGAAAGTGTGCAGGCAAGTGGTCTGATTTTCCGAGTGAGGACGAGAAATGGAGTGATGGACTTTGATTGTGGAATATCAATGGTCAGGAATACTCGATCATCTGGTGCTGCACGAAATGTGTTGGTAGCAGTGAGGAAGTGATTTATTCTTGGTGCAGAACTAGCCTTGGTGCAGAACTAGCCTTGGTGCAGAACTAGCCTATGCTGGGGAAGATGGTGGGGAATTCAGCTAATGGAAGGAAACTGCTTTAGTTACCCAATTTATGATATAACTTACCATTATATTCCATTTTTGGTGTTAAAGTGCCCTGAAATATAAAATTGGGTCCAATTCCCCAACTGGGTGGAAAATAGGAAAAATTAGAACCAATGTACTCTGACCCAGTATAGTGAGAAACATATATGTTTGTTACTGTGATATATTTGTGGTCCAGATAACACTGGTAGCACAGCCTTTCAGATATGACCTAAAGCTTGGGTGGGTACCATTTAAGAACTTGGTCTGCTTTCAACAGTCATAGCCGTAGTCAGGTCAATCGACAGAGTAATAAAATGGATGGGGTAAACTAACATCATCTTTATAGACGTGGGGGAGTACAATTCATTTGTTAATTAAAAAGCAGTTGCTGGAAATAAATGAGTCCAGAAAGAATAGGGGAAATGGACCTCTGTGCTGTTGTGTAATACTTACAATGAAAGTAAATCAATCAGTGCCTTTGTTACAAAGATTGCACAGAGGAATTCAGTAAAACCATTAAGAGCTTGAATGAGAACTGTGTTTGGTGATTTACTTTCCCTGTGTAACTAAATGGCGCAGCATGAAACGTGTGGCTGGAATAAGACCAAGTGAATTCCACACCTGCAGTTATGCTTCACACAATATAATGGCTCATCCACTCCTGAAACTTGGGCTTGGATTTGGAAAGCAGCAGGCGGAGCTAATTAGTTTTGGAATTTGGCATGACTGCCAAGAAGCACTTATGTGGAACTTTCTCTCAAGAAACTAACCTGAAAAGATTTTTCATCTAAAATAATGTGATGGAATAAGATAATAAGACACTGATCTGGAACTTGCTGCCTGGTAGGGTGCTGCCAACACAATCTCTCAGGGCTTTCAAAATCGAATTGGGGAAAAAAATCCTGAGGGAAATTACTTGTGGCAGTATCGAGGAAGAGTTAGACAAAGGGCTGAACTAATTGCTGTATAAAATCATGAGGGGAATAGATCGGGTAGATGCACAGAATCTATTTCCCAGAGTAGGGGAATTGAGGTGAAGGGGAAAAGATTTCATAGGAATCTGAGGGGTAACATTTTCACACAAAGGGTGGTGGGTGTATGGAACAAGCTGTCGGAGGAGGTAGTTGAGTCTGGGACTATCCCAACATTTAAGAAACAGTTAGACAGGTACATGGATAGGACAGGTTTGGAGGGATATGGACCAGGTGCAGGCAGGTGGGACTAGTGTAGCTGGGACATGTAGGCCAGTGTGGGCAAGTTGGCTGAAGGGCCTGTTTCCACGCTGTATCAGTCTATGACTCTAATTCTACTACACAGAACATATGGGCTGATTTATGGTTTTGATTAGCTTCCTGTGCCTTTATGCTTCTCTGAATTTATGATGTGGCAGAATCCACAAAGAATCAGAATGCAGTACAAGAAGTAAACACTTTGGAACAAGTGTATTTTCCTCATCGTCAGTTCCCAGGTTTTATTTTAAATTTGCTTGCCCAAGGATCATTGGATATTAAAATACTAATGAATTACTTGCTGTGTCATTCCAAATGAGTGTTTATAGTGAGCCAACCTCCATTTTAAACACACACTTTTATGCAATGGCCGGAGGTTTGTGTGGTGGAATCAGGACCCCACGGCTGAAATACGAAGGTATATCAAAGACTGCTATTATAAACAGTCTTGGGTAAGAATGAAGATAGACACAAAATGCTGGAGTAACAGCAGGACATTTAGCATCTCTAGAGAAAAGGAATGGGTGATGTTTCGGGTTGAGACTTTTCTTCAGACTGGAGGGAGGCAGTGAGAGTCGTCAGCAGCAGTGGTGGGCCCAGGGAGGCAGTGAGAGTCGGTGGTGGCCCCGGCAAGGCACTGAGTGCTCAGTGGTGGCCCCGCGGAGGTGGTGAAAGTCATTGGTGGTCTCGGGGAGGCAGTGAGAGTCGGTGGCAGCAGTGGTTTCAGTGGTCAGGGCTGGGATCGACCAGGAAGGCGATGATGGTCAGAGAGGTGATGGATATCGGTGCTGTGCCTCATGGCAGCGATGGTGTCCCAGTTCTCAACCCCGTGGTGGTCAGGCAGGTGGTGCGGTACAAGATTAGTAAATTTGCAGATGACTAGTGACGAGTTGGTGGTATTGTAGATAGCAAAGATGGGATTCAAAAATGACAGCAGGATCTTGATCAGCTAAGAAATAGTTAATGGATTTAATGCAGATAAGTGTGAGGTGTTGCTTTAAGTGAAGTCAAACAAAGGCTGTACAGGGATTGGTAGGGCCCTGGGGAGTGTTGCAGAGCAGAGGGATCTAGGAGTACAGGTACATAGTTGCCCAAAGATGGCATTACAGGTAGATAGGGTGGCAAAGAAGGCTTTTGGGTAATTGGCCTTCATCAATTAGGGTATTGAGGATAGAAGTTGGGATGTTATGTTGCATTTAAACAAGACATTGGTGAACCACACTTGGAATCTGATTTCTCAGCAAAGGGATAAAGACAGTTATGTAAAGAAGAACATGACAGATGGAGAATCCGATATGAAAAAAAGTCATGCCTTTCAGTTGAAACACTGAAATGTAGAATATTTTTGATGTGATGCAAAACTGTCCAATATCGAGAATATATCAAGGTGCCTTGATATGGTGGAATAAGAAATGCAGAAAACTAATGTACAGGTACAGCAGACAATGTGGAAGGTAAGTGGTTTGTTGACTTTAATTTGGGACTAGTGTCACTGGGAAATGTTGGCCGGCGTGGGCAAGTTGGGCCAAAGGGCCTGTTTCCACACAGTATCACTCTATGACTCTAACCAATTTCATGCTCATGCAAAAGGGGATGTGTGGTGTTTCTTTGTTGAGTTGGGAATAGGGTTGTGTATGTTGGCTCAAGAATCTGATGGTTGTTGGAAAGTAGCTGTCCCGAGTCATGTGGGACGACGGTAACAGTGAGGAGAAAGCATGGCCTTGATAGTGGGAATTTTAATAATAGATGCCACTATTAGGAAGCAGCACCATATGTACAGTAGTTGCTTATGACGGTGGGGGGTGTGTGCTCTTCCCGTGATAGACCAAGCTACGTCCACCACTCTACAACATTTTTTATTTCATACTAATAAAATTTCCTTCAGGAATCAACATCTTATGTTTTCACTGTAATCCACTTGCTGGTTTCAACCTCAAAAAGCTCTTTTCCTTTTGTCAAAAATAATTACCCTTCTGTAAATTCATGTTGACCTTTTCTAATCATGTTATGATTTTCTAAGTGCCCTCTCACCATATCTCGGTAATGGAATCCATCAATTATTTATATATATTTTTTTTAATGAGTGCTTTTATTGCTGCTTATATATGGATGGCATATTTCAAGGAAGGCATGCACTGGGCTCAGATAATCAGCATGAACTGAAGCTGGTTCCACAGGGGAATGCTGGAGATGAGATACTGCTGGGGAAACATACTAAGTACACAAGCTGAGAATGGATTTCCTGACTCTAATCTATGGAACAGTGCATCAGATATACGTGCTTGCCTGAGAGACTACAGGCAGATGTAGCCCCTTACTGCTGCTTCTCTGCAATTTCTACAAAACTCACTTCAAGTTTAGCCAGTGGCTGTCAAAGTCTTCACTGTCCTTAAGTTCCTTTCCACTGGCAGTGTGCAGTCTACAGCGTGCAACCTGTACCATTGGTAAATTTTTCACCCAGAGAATTGTGCATTTGTGTAATTCCCTGCCACAGAGGGCAGTGGAGGCCAAATCACTGGATGGATTTAAGAGAGAGTTAGATAGAGCTCTAGGGGCTGGTGGAATCAAGGGATATGGGGAGAAGGCAGGCACGGGTTATTGATTGGGGACAATCAGCCATGATCACAATGAATGGTGCTGGCTCAAAGGGCTCCTCCTGCACCTATTTTCTATGTTTCTATGTTTCTATACACACATTAGACAGTGGGACAAAATGCTGTCTTTTAGAGTGGAACAATTCTTCAACTTTGACTCCGCCCATCAACATGAGAGTGCCCAGGGATCTGCAGAAGTGACCGACTCCTCTTTTTGTAAGGACAACACTTTGTATGTGAAAGAATGCTATGGTATTATCATCCAGCTGGCAATACAACAGCAGAATATGTCCAGGTCATGTCTGACAATGCATGATGTGTAGAGTCCCAAGTGACTGTCATTACCCATTAATCTTGGATATCAGCTTCTTCAAGATATAGCAAGACAGCTACTTAATGAAAAGGATTGGTCAGATAGAGATCATGAGAGCTCTCCATAACAGATCACAAGCATAATCAAAGCCAAGGGTCAGGGGCGCAGAGTGGTGCAGTTTGTACAGCTCCAGCATCCCAGGTTCAATCATAATCACCAGTGCTGTCAAGAGTCAAGTGTTTTATTGTCATATGTCCCAAAACAGAATAGTTACATTCTTACATACAGCAGCACCACAGATATGTAAACATAGTACTTTGTTTAAACCCATAATAAACAACAACCAAATAGTTCCATAAATTAACTGCTTGTAATAATAATAATATATTTTATTGTCATTGCACATAATTGCAACGAGATTTGGTATGCAGCTTCCATCCGATGTCATAACTTAAATAACTAATACAATTTAGATTTAGATACCCCGAGAACATGGTTTGCAAAAATAACATTAAAACAGTAAAACAGTCAAAACAGTCAAAACAGACTAAAGTGCAGATGTGACCATCCAAGGGATACAGTCCATGGGGGTGGGGGGCACTCAGCAGGGCCGGTACAGAGCCGCTATAGCTCTGGGAATGAAGCTGTTCCTGAGTCTGGAGGTGCCGGCGTAGAAGGCCTTGTAACGTCTGCCGGAGGGAAGTAGTTCGAACAGTCCATTACAAGGATGTGAGGAGTCTTTATGGATGCTGACGGCCTTCCTGAGGCACCGTGTGTGGTAGATGCCCTCCAAGACTGGTAGCGGTGTCCCAATAATCTTCTGTGCTCTGTGGACGACGCGCTGAAGAGCTCTCCTCTCCGCCTCCGTGCAGCTGAGATACCACACAGAGATGCCATACGTTAATATGCTCTCTGTGGTGCAGCGGTAGAAGGTTGTCAGCAGCTGTTGGGGGCAGACCAGTCTTTTTTAATATTATCAGGAAGAACAGTCGTTGCTGTGCCTTCTTGACCAGCACAGGTGTTGGTGGACCATGTGAGATCCTCTGAGATTTGAGTGCCCAGAAACTTAAAGCTGGACACTCTCTCCACACTGTCCCCGTAGATGGAGATTGGGGTGTATTCTCCATCATGTTACCTCCTGAAGTCGATAATCAACTCCTTGGTCTTGGAGGTGTTTAGTGACAAGTTGTTACGTGAGCACCAGTCCGCCAGGTACTGCACCTCCGCTCAATATTTTGTTTCATCACCGTTGGTGATCAGCCCGATCACCATTGTGTCGTCTGCAAACTTGACGATGATGTTGGTGTCGAATGCAGGAACACAGTCATGTGTGAAGAGGGAGTAGAGCATGGGGCTCAGTACACAGCCCTATGGTGTGCCGGTGCTCAGGGTGATAGTGGTGGACAGATGCGGGCCCAGTCTCACTGCCTGCGGTCGCTCCGTCAGAAAATTCAGGATCCAATCGCATATCGGCGAGCTGAGGCCTAGCTGGTGGAGTTTTGTGGTGAGCTTGGTGGGGATGACTGTATTGAAGGCAGAGCTATAGTCTATGAAGAGCATCCTTACGTACATGCCCTGTCTTTCCAGGTGAGTCAGGACAGTGTGAAGAGCCAGAGGGATGGCATCACCTGTGGATCAATTTGCCCTGTATGCAAATTGTGTTGAAGTTCTAAGTTCTGTGAGTGAATGTATGTAATTTTTTTTCAATTTGCTCTAATTTCCTTTTTCATCCTAAAATTTGTGGGTCCGTAGGTTAATTGGCTGCAGTATAGTTCTCCTAATGTGTAGGAGAGTGATAGAATTGGGGGAGAGTTGATGGGAATGCGGGGAAAATAAAATGGGATTAGTGTAGGATGTGTGTAAATTAGTGCTTGATAGGTGATGTGACCTCTTTGAGCCAAAAAGGTTGTATCCGTGCTCTACGATTCTGATTGATAAGAGTCAAAGGAGTCAAGAATGTTTTAATGTCATATGTCCTGAAATGGAACAATGAAATTCTTTCTTGCAGCAGCAAGTTCAATAAATACAAAAAAAAAACAAAATGGTCCAAAGACAAAAACAAAGCCCCAAGTCCCTAATGCAAATAAGGCAGGTCAGGATTTAGTTGGAGTTCGTAACGTTCAATAGCCTGATGGTTGTTGGGAAGAAACTGTGCCTGAACCTGGATGTTACAGTTTTCAGGCTCCTACGCCTTCTTACCGATGGCACGTGTGAAATGACAGCATGACCAGCGTGGTGTGGGTTCATGATGTTATTGGCTGTCATCTTGGGGCTGCATGTCCTGTAGTTCCCTTCTATGGTGGAGACATCTATACCTGTAATGTTAGGGACAATGTTCACCACTTTTTATAATATCCTTTGTCCCTACACTAGTCATTGAGTAAATATGTTCAGCCAGAATTGTTGAATGTATGATATTCACATACTCCTCTTAAGATCCACAGAATAAGAAAAGTTAGTCTACAGCCAATTCATTTCATATCTCATAGAACATAGACCATAGAACAGTGCAGCATAGGAATGGGGCCTTTGGCCCACAATGTTTGTGCTGAACATGATGCCAAGTTAAACAGATCTCATCTGCCTGTACATGATCCATATCCCTCTATTCCCTGCACTTCCATGTGCCTATCTAAAAGCCTCTTAAACATCACTATCAATTCTGCCTCAACCACCACATGTAACAATGCGTTCCAGGACAAAAACTTGCCCAGCACATCTCCATCAAACATTCCCCGTCTCACCTTATAGTTATGCCCACATTACCACCCGGGGAAAAACGTTCTGATTGTCTACCCTATCTATGTCTCTCATCTTGGTTCTTGGTTCTTGGTTCTTGGTTTCTTGGTCCTCCAAAATATTCCAAATGGAATTTAAACTGGAGGTGGAGGTATATCATCATTTTATATATTTCTATCATCTCCCCTCAACCTCCGATTTTCCATAGAAAACAACCCAACTCTATCCAATCTCCTCTTGTTGCTGAAATCCTCGACTCCGGGCGGGATTCTGGTAAACCTCCTCTGCACCCTTTTCAATGCCTCAACATATTCTTCTTATCAACTGACCAGAACAGTACACAATACTCCAAATGCAGTTTAAAGAAATATTATAGAGCTGCATGTTATGATCATGTGTTAGGAAGAAATGTCTTAGGGTGGCACAGTGGCACAGCTGGTAGAGTTGTGGCCTCACAGCACCAGAAAACCAAATTCGAACCTGACCTACGATTGATTAGGTGTTTGTGCATTCTCCCTGTGACTGCATGTGTTTCCTGTGCATGCTACAGTTTCCTCCCACATCCCAAAGATGTGAGGGTTTGTAGATTAATAAGCCTCTGTAAATTGTCCCGAGGTGTATGTAGTGGACGGGAAAGTGGGTTAACATAGAACTTTGTAACAACATTTAAAAAAAAAGACATTTAAAAGACATTTTGACAGGTCCATGGATCGGAAAGGTTTAGAGGGATATTGCCAAACATGGGCAGATGGGACTAGCATAGATGGGGATCTTGCTCAGCATGGACAAATTGGGCTGAAGGGCCCGTTTCAGTAATGCATGACAATAACTCTCTAACTGGATATACAACAATGATGAATTCTGAATGGTGGATTATTCAGGAGTTGTAGAATTAGAAGGCATTAATACAAATGAGAATGAATCTTCAAAAGACAAAACCTGTTCTAATTGTATACACTAATCAGTTTGAGATTTATAGACTGCTTTGTATACAAATGGTGCTGTCTGGTGTACTGGCTTCTGGCCCACAGCAGGAGGCTTCTGCTCAAGAGATTTGGGTTGTAAACTAACAGGTCCAAGAGAGGCTCTTATGGGCAACCGCCAAATGCAAGATAATGAGGCCAAGTTAATTGCCCGACATCAAACCAGGCATCAGAAAACTTATGTTTGCATCATTGGGAACTCCGTAGTTCGAGGAAGCTTCCAGACCATACTTATTTTGTCATTTGTAAAGTCAAACATGGTTGCAGCCATACTTACTCCATCTATCAACAATTAGAATACCTTCTCGTTGTGACTACACTCTCTTTTTCGTTTTACTGTCTTGCAGAAATTTACACTCGATCCATGTATAATTTCAGATTTTGAGTGTCTGTCTTCCTTTGAGCCTGTGATGCTGCTAAAAGCAAGATTATCATCATACCTGTACATCAGACAACTGTATGAATGTTGAATTCTCCAATTTTAGTTAACCTCCTTCCCCCCACCCCCACCCCCATCTCTCCCCTCCCAGTGCCTCACCAGGACCTGTGGGGTACCGCAAGGCTCGGTGCTGGGACCGCACCTATCTACAATATACATTAATGATTTAGATGAAGGGATTCAAAGTAACATTAGCAAATTTGCAGATGACACAAAGCTGGGTGGCAGTGTGAACTGTGAGGAGGATGCTATGAGGATGCAGGATGACATGGACAAGTTGGGTGAGTGGGCAGATACATGGCAGATGCAGTTTACTGTAGATAAATGTGAGGTTATCCACTTTGTTGGCAAGAACAGGAAGGCAGATTATTATCTGAATGGTTTCAAGTTAGGAAAAGGGGAAGTACAACGTGATCTGGATGTCCTTGTTCATCAGTCACTGAAGGGAAGCATGCAGGTACAGCAGGCAGTGAAGAAAGCTAATGGCATTTTGGACCTTAATAAGAGAAGTTAAGTATAGGAGCAAAGAGGTCCTTCTACAGTTGTACAGGGCCCTGATGAGAACATACCTGGAGTATTGTGTGCAGTTTTTCTCTCCAAATTTGAGGAAGGACATTCTTGCTACTGAGGGAGTGCAGCATAGGTTCACGAGATTAATTCCCGGGATGGCGGGACTGTCATATGATGAAAGAATGGAGTGACTGGGCTTGTGTACACTGGAATTTAGAAGGATGAGAGGGCAAACATAAGATTATTAAGGGATTGGGCATGCTAGAGGCAGGAAATATGTTCCCGATGTTGGAGGAGTCCAGAACCAAGGGCCACAGTTTAAGAATAAGGTGTAGTCTATTTAGAATGGAGATGAGGGAAAACTTTTTCACCCAGAGAGTAGTGAATCTGTGTAATTCTCTGCCTCAGAAGGCAGTGGAGGCCAATTCTCTGGATGTTTTCAAGAAAGAGTTATATCGAGCTGTTAAAGATAGTGGACTCAAAGGATATGGGGAGAAGGCAGGAACGGGTTACTGATTGTGGATGATCAGCTGTGATCATATTGAATGGCGGTGCTGGCCCGATGGGCTGAATGGCCTACTCCTGCACCTATTGTCTATTGTCTATACTCTATTGTCTATTGTCTGTTGTCTTGAATCACCGACTAATTCTCTTTGTTCTTAAGAGAATAAAAATGTGATGCACTTTTAGAGTTAGAAAAGATTCCACTGAAAGGTTCTTGAGGAAAATGCCTGGGTGTCGTGATGAATAAAGTCTTTACTGTCAACTAGCTTCAGTTCTCCAAGAGACTCAGTTCACTCGACATAACACTGACATCCTGAGCACCTCATATTTCACTTGGGCAGCTTCCAATGTATGAACATTGATTTCTCTAATTTCAAGTAACTTTTCCATTCTTTTCACCTCCCTCTCCCTGGCCTCCTCCCCCACCCTAGTTGTCCCACAAGTTCTACTGTTTGCATCCTTGTACCCCTATCATTAGCACATCTTCCCCAGCCAACAATGGGCCATTATGGATTCTACTCTTCCAGAGGCCTTCTCTATCTTTCCGTCTCTAGAAGGGTTCCGACCCGAAACGTCGCCCATCCCTTTTCTCCAGAGATGCTGCCTGACCTGCTGAGCCACTCATGCATTTTGTGTCTATCATTGGCGTCCTGACTGTTGGACTCAAGACCAGGGACAAATTATCACTAATTGATTTCAGTACAATTACAATACTGGTACTTACCTGACAATGTGGAAAATTGAGTTGGTATATCCTTTTGTGGATTGTTAATTCACACAGATCTATTTACTTTCTCATCAGCAAAGTACGCAAAATGCTGTAGGAACTCCTTCAGTGGTCTTTTCATACCAGGACTATTGTCTCAATTGAGGTGGAAATTCACTAGGTATGAAATGTCGAACTTGAACTACTTGATAATACATGAATAAAGACCTTAATATCCATTAGCTTCACTCTCTGAGACGTCTTCTTCTTGCGTATGGCGTGCACAGCCTAATGTTGTATATCAAGGGTAGACAACCAATGCCAGGACACTCTCTGAGACTGATGCTAATGGATATTAACATCTTTAATAATACATGAAGTGAATTGAATTGGCTGCAGATTGACTTTTCCGATGCTGGGAACTCAGGAGGAAGATGAGATAACGCATCCCTTCAGTCTGACATGCTGAACATAGTCATTAAATAATGTCCTTGGGATTGACCATACCTATAATATGTAACTGAGGGATGTTATGAGCTTTATCTGTAATAGGCGTAGCTCCATCATTTCCCCAATCAAGGCGGAATGGTGGTAAGCGGTACAGCGCATGCAGCACTGGCTACCCGGGTTCGATCCCGACTATGGGTGCTGTCTGTACAGAGTTTGTACGTTCTCCCCATGACCGCGTGAGTTTTCTCCGAGATCTTTGGTTTCCTCCCACACTCGAAGGACGTACAGGTTTCCAGGTAAATTGGCTTGGTTTATGTGTAAATTGTCCCCAGTGTGTGGAGGATAGTGTTAATGTGTGGGGATCGTTGGACTCGGTGGGCCAATGGACCTGATTCTGCACTGTATCTTTAAAGCTAAAATCTAAAAAATAGATCAGTAGCCATCCTGCCACATCTTGTTAGGATTAGAACATTGGAAAAACTGGTCAATAGAATTAATTAGTTCTGGCAACTGCCCAGAACTGTACACAATGTGCACTGTCAGAAATTACCTGGACATTTATTTGCTGATCCATCCAGATATTAATGAAAACTATTCTTTTGTGTATAAATTCAAAGGATGACTATATTTGCTAATTAGCAGCTTCCCTCTGCAGCAGTGACATCACTTGGGTACTGCTTTATGAGAGATTTCATCTACATTATTTTTGGTGAGGAGCAAGTAGCATTTGGGTCCTGGTATATCATAAGGTCATAAGGTCATAAGTGATAATAGCAGAATTAGGCCATTCGGCCCATCGTCTCCTCCGCCATTCAATCATGGCTGATCTATCTCTCTCTCCTAACTGCATTCTCCTGCCTTCTCCCCATAACACCTGACACCGGTCGCAACTGCAGACAGCCATTGACTGCACAGGGTTCCCACTTTTTAACCCAGAGCTTTTCCCCAACAGGATATGTCCCAGGTCTGGCATTACCAAAGCATGCCGCATACTGTTGAAATGTCTAGCTTGAAAGTATCTTCTTAAGACATTCAAGACAAAAAAAAATAAATTTAAGATCCTGTTTTCTTTCTGGTGTTAGCTTATAACGTAATTTCTAACAATATAAGTGAAGCTAAAATCATACAATGATATTGTATGGGCGGCATAGCAGTAGAGTTCCTGCCGTAAAGCACCAGAGACCCGGGTTCGATCCCGACTATGGGAGCTGTCTGTGCGAAGTTTATACATTCTCCCCGTTACGCATTTATACATTCCCCGTTACGAAGTTTATACATTCTCTCCATTAAACGGTACAACACATGCAGCACTGGCTACCCGGGTTCGATCCCGACTACAGAGTTTGTACGCTCTCCCCATAACCGCGTGGGTTCTCTCCGAGATCTTCGGTTTCCTCCCACTCTCCAAAGACGTGCAGGTTTGTAGTTTAATTGACTTGGTGTAAAAGTAAAATGTACCTAGTGGGTGTAGGATAGTGTTAATGTGCAGGAATCGCTGGTCAGTGTGGCCTCGGTGGGCCGAATGGCCTGCTTCTGCTCTGTATCTCTAAACTAAAAAACTTAGTTCCACATCCCAAGCAGGCGCAAAGAGTTCATCATCGTGCGGCGCATACTTCGGAATAGTAAGATTAAACGAGAACTTACCAGTTTGAAGTTTGATCTGTATTTTATGAGGAGTTACGATGAGGGATTACGTGAAGAACCCGTCCAGCACGCATGCGCGACATACATCAAAGCAGCGGCGTGGAATCACAGAAACAACACAATAATTGAAATAAACATAGTAAAGACAAGGAGAACTAAGTTATCAGTTGATCTCTATAATTGACGGTGGGAGCGGAGGGCACGTAATCCCTCATCGTAACTTCTCATAAAATACAGATCAAACTTCAAACTGGTAAGTTCTCGTTTAATCTTTCTATTTTACTTCGGAGTCACGTGAGTGACTACGTGCAGATTTTAAAGCTCTGTGATTTCAAATCGTGTAACAGCTCATACTTCACTCGCTGCCGAAGTCATTCGAGGGAGGAAGTATGTTATCGTAATCAACCATGAATCTGTTTGTAAAACAATAATGGTGTTATTAACAATAACAAGACCAAAATGCTCCCCCGGGCTTAAATTATATATTTTTGCAGATTCTAATACTTTTTCAGCAAACGATACAGGTTCTTCCAGCGGCTTGTTATAAAAGTTTTGGAGTGTATACTCCCTAGACCACCCCACTGTAACCAGGATGTGGTCCATAGGCACGTCCATTCTCTTAGTCACCGATGTGGATGCTGCCCTGGTGGAGTAAGATTTATACACGTTAGTATTTACTCCAGCAACTCCCAGTACCTGCTTGAGCCACTTGAGATAGTTTGGCTCGTCACCCGACCATGAGGTTTCTTGTGGCTGACCCCTAAGGCTTTTTCTCTCCCTCGGGGATTTCTTATTGTGTCGATGTAGTTCAATAAGTGGGTCATGACACATAACCATGGCTCAGGTGGGTATGCTCGTAATTCCATGACTGGACCTGATGTTCCTGGTCTGCTCTGTTTGATCAGCCCCTGAATGGTAAATGTGACACGGTCTGGTGTTACAACCATATTGTCCAATCGTAGTAGATGGAGGAACTGGACTCTTTGTGCTGAGACAAGGCCTCAGCATGACCGTCTTCAGGGAAGGCTGTTCCAGGGTGAGGGACCTGGCTGGTGACCATCCCCTAAGGTACGTCAGGACCACACTGACATCCCAGATTTGGGTGTATCTAGGTCTGGGGGATTAGAGTTGAATATGCCTCTCCTGAATTTGATCACCAGTGGATGGTACCCTATGGCCTGTTGTCCTGGTGCCTGAGTTAAGTAGGCTGACAGAGCATTTCTGGCTGTATTGATGGCGCAGTAGCTGAGTCCTTCATTGTGGTGAAGACCTGCCAGGAACTCCAGTACAGGTTTTGTTGTAGTTGAATATGTAGTTCCTGTATTTGAAAGTATCTTCCCACTTCTTGATGTTCGCCAAGTATGTTCCCTTGTGGATATGCGATGGGATGCTGTCATCGTGTCGATAGTGCTGTTTGACAATCCAGGCCCAGGAGTGGTCTTCCCAATTCTGCAACCCAGGCCCAGCAGTAGTCTTTTCAAATCTGCAACCCAGTAGTTTAATTTATCGTGGCATGGGTGGCTTATGCCTGAAACTGGGTGAGTTGATAAGTCTGGGCTACTGGGAAAAGCATTAGGGTTTTGATGACTATGTCGAGGACCACTGGGAACAATGACTGTGGGTTTAGTTGGGTACTATCAAAATACCTAAAGCAGATTCCATCTGTATTTTGCGCAGTACCCGACTGATGAGGCCGTAGTGCCTGACTGATGAGGTAGAAAAGGGGAGAACATAGAGATTAGATTCCCCGCTCCCAGTTCAGCGGGGATGTATTCATTGCCGCTGCCTCAAAGTTTGGTTTCATGCGACATACATCGGTACGTGGTGATTCAATTGAAACACAAGGAAATCGATATCTGGTGTTCCATATTGCTTTGTAATTTCAGCAAATACTTTGGTTTAATATGTCTGTTTACAATATTTAGCTCACCTGGTAGGTAAGTTGCTGATGGTCAAATATTTTTGACGACATACGGTTACCAATTGTTAAATAAATTGTCACATGATATCGATTTTGTTCCGCCCAAGTGGTTTGGTATATGCCACCACTGTCATGTTGTTAATTTATAAACGAACATGCAAAATGGTGCACTACTGAACAATATGCTTTTATCAATAAAACGTACTCAATATTTCCAACTAGGTTTTATGCCCAGTGTCTATAGTGATGACGACTCCAGATTAGTCCATTTGCCACCATGTTCTGGGTATGGGTTATTTTGTTTAAACACTAGCACCTTAACTCTAATGGAAAGGTTCAAGTTAAGTAGCTGGTAATACTGCTACTAATTCCCAATTACTCTTGCCACTTTGTTGAATGGTTGGTTGATTGTGACCATTAATAGTTACAGGTTGTGCCATACGCTGACTCTCCTTATGGCAATGTTATAGATGAGTGGGTAGAGTTAATTGAATACCAGATAGTCAAAAGTTGTGGATGGTGTCAACGTAGATTTATCTGGATTGCATGACAGAGCCCAGGCTAAATAAGTTTTAGTAGCTAATGCTGCTGATTTAGCTATTTCCATGGATTTGTCTGTCGTTAATATCATAGAGACATGCCATGACGATATGTTCTTTAATAGTGTCAGGGCTGGTTTGAATATCTGGAAACAGTTTGGGCTCATATTAGCCATAGTCAATAATTTATACTGCCATAGTTACCCCATCCAGGTAAATTGTCTTATCTCCGAAAATCTTTTATGAATGGGTACTGAATAGTATGCATCTTTTAAGTCGATGTCTACCATAAAGTATCCTAGGAAATCCATGGTTAGCAGTTACAAGTTTCCATAAGTTTGTATACCTGGTGAAAGTACTCAAGTGGTTAAGTCAGTGATGGTGCGACATTCACCATCTTTGGGTTTTTTGGTACCAAAGATTCATATTAGGCTTCTTTATGACCCCTTTGTATATCTTCTCCAGTTAGCTAGTCCCTCATGTTCTTTTTAAGTGGGAGGGTACCATGCTGAACTGGTGGTAAGTTTCTTAATTCAATTTTTATCCTTGAATACTTTTGGTATATAACTACCAAGTGTGATAGTTCTTCATGTTTCCAACCCAGGTGTGATTTCCCCCCTGTTAGTACAAACCCTTCACCTTTTATGTGATGGTAGGAACCATACTTATCTGTCTTCACTGTTGTTTAGTGGTGTGTTCATTTCTTCGGTTTCTGGTTCCTTTTCTGTAGGGATGGTGTTGTTGGGGGTGGCACATTTTCCATGGGGCCCGCTCTGGACCCTGACCTAAAAAGGCTTATGGGGGCTGGCATGTGGGCCCCGAGCTTTCACCAGTACCATTAAGTAGACGCCTACTGGTGGACGCGTGGAGGTACTGCTGTCTGGTTTTGTGTGGTGCTCATTCCAGGCCCTGTCCTCTTGATGCCGAATATCTTGGACACTTCGTCCAGTTTTTTAGGCTTGGTTTGGTAACTTTGACAGATAGCAGGATCTGTGGTTGCGAGGTCGGCGTTCTCACAGTCCTGTGAACTTCCTTCGAGAAGTTGCGGAGCATACTGTGAACAGTAGGGTCAGGCATTTTGCCATACTACCCTGCCCCTCTGGAATGAGCATACAACAATGATAGCCGACGTCAGGGGTATCAAATGCAATTTAAGATATTTGGGTTTTTTAATGCCCTGCTCAATGTACCCCCCAATAATGGTGGGCACTTTGAGTAAATGCAATTTTGGGGAGGCGTGATGAAATCCAACGCCTCATGATGACCTGTCTTGGAGAGGTTTTTTGGAAAGAACAGGTAGTAAGCTGGCCGTCAGTTTAGACTGAAAAGGCCATCTCGCTCGTGGTGTAGCCACGCAGCGGCCACACCCAGCAGCTCTTCCTGATCCTGTACCTCAAGCATACTCCCGATGTTGTTCAGCCAGTGACCCCTCTTCTTGACCAGCCCAGCCCTGGTCACCATCGATCCCTCGATAAGGGAGATGGCCAGTGCTGTTAGTGCACTGGAGCGGGAGTGTTATGCTCCCTTGGCGAGCTTCCCCAGCTCCCGAGGCAAGTCTTGCTGAAGTTTTTTACTCCATGACCTTACTCTAGGCTTGGAGAACAGACACTTCCTTGCTCTCGGGCGGTAGTTTGAAGTGCCGGTTCCATCTTCCGTGTCTGTCTCCAGCCCGAGGTTTGGTGCTGACTTTGCTCTGAGGCTGCCTGCCATTTTCGGGCGGCATTTCTACAGTTCTCAGGCGGCGAGTCTCCTTGTCGGGAGAATGCAGGGGTTACCGGCCGGTTTTTGAATTTCCCTCCAGTCCGCTGCTGTTGATCAGACAGCTGTTAGCGGACTGGGCATCGGCTCAGTACCCTGACTGTGGACCGCAGCGTGTGCGGTCCAGGTGCCGCCTCTGCCCCCTCCACTGACGGAACGTTCCTTCCCTGGAGTCGAACGGGGGCCGCTTCCCTCTGTGCTGCTTTGCTCTCTCCAGTTTCCCCTGGAGCAACAAAGAGGAGCAAAGTAGTAAACTCGAACCTGTGGGTAAGTACTTACCTAAACGGTCCGTTCTTTCTGGCTTGTAGCGGGAGCGCCCATACTCCCGTTCATCGCTGTTGCATCTGCGTGAACGCTCATGTCGCGCATGCATGCTGGACAGGTTCTTCACGTAGTCACTCACGTGACTCCGAAGTAAAATCCAGGTAAACAGAAGAGAGCACCTGGAGCCAGAAGAGTAGCAGCCAAGAGACTTCCAACCTGAGGGAATGTGAAACAGGTGTTGAAGAACAACAGGAGCAAGAGGAGCAGGAGGGTGATGAAGTCCCACACATATCAGCAGCATTATCTCCCAACGGAACCAAGGGAATACGCTCTGATTGCATGGAATATGGGGATTCGTTCATAGGAAGTTTCTGTTCACAACAAATTTGTTAGATCATTACCTTTAATCTAGCCAAAGTTGCCCCTTTCCACGCTTTAGCCCTTATCATCAATTATTGGTAAATAGAGCCTAAATGACACGTAATAATGCCTTACAACAGTAAGTAAGCATGCAGGTACAGCAGGCAGTGAAGAAAGCTAATGACATGTTGGCCTTCATTACGAGAGGATTTGAGTCTAGGAGGAAGGAGGTCCTACTGCAATGGACCTCGCCTGGACTATTGTGTGCAATTTTGGTCTCCTAATTTGAGGAAGGACATTGTTGCTATTGAGGGAGTGCAGCGTAGGTTCACCAGGTTAATTCCCGGGATGGCGGGACTGACAAATGAGGAAAGAATGTGTTGACTGGGCTTGTATTCACTGGAATTTAGATGGATGAGTGGTGATCTTATAGAGACACATAAAATTCTTAAAGGATTGGACAGGCTTGAAGCAGGAAACATGTTCCCGATGTTGGGGGACTCCAGAACGTCACAGGGTTCACAGTAAAAGAATGGCCAACACCTGCACCTATTCTTCTATGTTTCTATGTATCTAAGTTTCCATGAAATGAACGGTCACACAATCTGACAAAAAATACCCAAATCTGCAATCAGGTTATTCAAACCAAAGTAAAGTTTTAAAAACTTTTACCCCAATGTAGCAATGGAAGTGACTCAGCTGGATGAGTTACTTTGTACCTGGAGGCTGGGGCTTGATTGGATCAGGCACCACTCAAAAGAATTAGAGCGTGGACTGGACTTTGAAAATGGCGCACATACATGGCACATCTTGCATACGGGCTCAGTACACTTGCTAATTGAGGAAGTGCTTGGGTATTGGAATACAATACTGGATTGTATGTAAGACAAGAATGTCACTGTACATTTGCACATGTGACAATAAAATCACCATTGAACCATTGAGGTTCTGCTGGTTTAGTTTTGTTTGGTTTAGAGATACAACATGGAAACAGGCTCTTCGACCCACCGGTTCCACGCTGACCAGTGATCCCCGCACATTAACACTATCCTACACCCATCAGAGACAATTTTTACATTTACCAAGCCAATTAACCTACAAACCTCTACATCTTTGGTGTGTGGGAGGAAACCGAAGATCTAGGGGAAAACTCACGCAGGTCACGGGAAGAACGTACAAACTCGGTACTCACAGCACCCGTAGTCGGAATCAAACCCGGGTCTCCGGCGCTGCATTCGCTGTAAGGCAGCAAATCTACCGCTGCGCCACCATGAGTGCCCTAATTCCATAATGTCTGTGGACAGCAGGCTGCAAACCTATGAGTTGATGGATTGTTAGGATACAAACTGATCTTCTGTTTGGATGTATATTATTTTCTGGAAAGTGTTCATTTCCATGTTGTTCTGCAGTCTACACCACTAATATAGTTCAGTCATTCTCAAGTTATCTAAAACTTTTTATGGACAAATTTAGACACCAAACATCAACAGTCTTAAATCAATTTTCAAACACTAATGGGCCTGTCCTACTTACACAACTTTTTCGGCGACTATCGGCACCCATCATAGGTCATCGCAGGTCGGCGAAAATTTTCAACATGTTGAAAATTCGACGGCGACCAGAAAGACGCTACGACTCTTTGGGCAACTGAAGAGATTATTCACAACCATACAGGCGACACCCTGGCGACATGTCGCGGGATGAAGCCTGTATGGTCGTGAGTAGTCACCCAAACAGTCGTACCCTTGTTCTGGTTGCCGCTGGATTTTCAACGACCCTTATGACGACCTATGACGGGTGCCGGCAGTCGCAGAAAAAGTTGTGTACGTGAGACAGGCCCATAACACATTTTGTAATGGTGACATATTAATATAAGATCAAACAAATAACAACCTTGTTTGATTTTTAAATATGTAGACTAAACTTTTAAAAACGTAATGTTTTCATGAATTTCAGAACACTGTCGTAGATTTTTACCTTGTTACAATTTACAATGGGTGACGATTAATCTTGTTTTGTATTTTTACAATGTATTTGTATTCACTTCAAATGTCATGTAAAATAGACAAGGAACACATTTTCATTCATTTTCCAATACCAAGATCATCCTCACTAACGTTTTCATGTAGTATCTTGCATGTACTTAAAATTAATTGACCACTTTCATCAAAAATATTGCATCCAGCACATTTTTGTTCTGAGAATTTATGTTTGAAGTCCTGAGAGGGTTAATTAACTAGGGTTCAAACTTTCTAGAGAAACTGATAACATTTTTCTATTGGAATCGTCGAGTTTTCAAAGGCTTAGGTTCAAATTGATGGCTAATTGCCAGAACATCAACAAATCAGCTTGATTTGTTATTTGGCATATATTTTGCTTTGTGGGATCAAACTCAGTCGCTACATCTGCAGGAAATTGCATGATCACTAACTCTCCGACTCCTTACAAGGTCAGAGCAGCTTTGATCAGACTAAAACATTTTATCCCTTGTGCATTTATTAGCAACCCTTGATGATTTCAACAAGGAGATTGGTGAAATTATGTTACATTTTAATGGTGTTTCTTTTGCTTGTTTTAGTTTAGTTTAGAGATACAGCGCAGAAACAGGCTCTTCAGTCCACCGAGTCCGCACCAACCAGCGATCCCCGCACAGTAACACTGCCCTACACACACTAGGGACAATTTACAATTCATACCAAGCCAATTAGCCTACAAATCTGCACGGCTTTGGAGTGTGGGAGGAAACCGAAGATCTCGGAGAAAGCCCACGCAGGTCACAGGGAGAACGTACAAACTCTCTACAGACGTGATGAGGAGAAATTGAATCTTTCAAGATCTAAGCTTGCAAAAGAGTGTAGGTAGCTTAATAATGTGAATGCTTTGTGTGTTCTTCTAAAATATCTCCAGAGACTTTCGGACAATGCAGGAAATGAAGGTGATTATTAAATTGTTTTAGTGGTGATTCATGAGCAAGTGCGATTGTTTGGAGATTATAACAAATTGCCTTTGGGAATCAGGAATAAAGGTCTTATGTTAACTTAGCACCATCATGACCTACTGCAGGGTGTCCCAGAATGCTTTATTGTCAAACATTTACTTAAAATGTGTCATCAGGATTGTAACAAAGGAACTAAGATGGTTAATTATACAGTGAAATGTCGCACAGAAGATGATATGATAATATATTAATGTGCAGAGTTTCTTACCCAGAGTATGGGAATGAAGAACCAGAAGACATAGGTTTCAGGTGAGAGGTTTAATAGGAACCTGAACAATTTTTTCACACAAGGGGTGGTGGGTGTCAGAGGAACACCCCCAGAGGAAATTGTTGAGGCAGGTACTATCACAACACTTCAAAGACATCTGGACAGGCACTTGGATGGAAAAGGTTTAGAAGGGTCAAATGTGCCAGGTGGGACTAGTGTAGATGGAGCATCTTGGTTAGCATAGGCAAGTTGGGAAGAAGGGCCTGTTTTCAGGCTGTATGACTATACGACTCTAATAGCTAAATTATCTGTTTCTAAAATTGAATTGGCTAGGATAACTTGGTAAATTGAAGGTAGACAAAAATGCTGGAGAAACTCAGTGGGTGAGGCAGCATCTATGGAGCAAAGGAAATAGGAAATGTATTCTTCTTCGACCAACGACCACAAGTTGACCCGCGAGGCTTCGCCATCACCGCGAGGCTTCGCCATTGCAGAGGCCCATATGTCACGAGGCATCGCCGCTGCCACTGCTTCACCGCTGAATTACCACCATCGAGTCCCCACTAAATTCGACCCCCAACTTCACTCCTCCGTGGGTGCCGACCGGGGGCCCCAGTCATGGACTCCGTCGGCCGCTCCGCTGACCCACGAGGCCAAGCTCCTCCGCCGACCCGTGAGACCCCGGCCAGGCTTCTACATGGTGATCCAGAAGGTATTGAGACCCCGGCACCTCGATAAAGGCATCCCGCTGCGTTCCCAGTTCGCAGCTGCAGCTCGTCGAGAAGCCTTGTATAGGCTACTATAGCTACTGTTTCACAACTCCAGTGACCTGGGTTCAATCCTGACCTGGGGTGCCGTCTTTGTGGAATTTGCACGTTCTCCCAGTCACCATGTGGGTTTTATCCAAATGCTCCAGGTTCTTCCCATATAATAGGGATAGCGGAGAGGTATGTAGTTGTGAACGACATCGCGCGGGGCTCCGAAATTTTTGTAGCGAATGAAATCTTCGCACGCCAAACGGCCTGTAAACGTAATTGACGGTCAAAGTGGGACAGGCCCAAGACCCTGGCGCGACGCAACATCTCACCTTCAACAGCAGCAGAAGCAGGCAAACGATCAGCAAACTCGGCCTGGGGCTCATGGCCGTTGCGGTCCGGATCCGCCCCCACTTCTACTCCCAGAGCGGTGCCAAGAAAATTGAAGATAGACACAAAATGCTGGAGTAACTCAGCGGGACGGGCAGCATCTCTGGAGAGAAGCAATGGGTGATGTTTCGGGTCAAGACCCTTCTTTCAGACTGAAGAAGAGTCTTGACCGGAAACATCACCCATTGCTTCTCTCCAGAGATGCTGCCGGTCCCATTGAGTTACTCCTGCATTTTGCGTCCATCTTCAATTGACGTCACGCGCTCCAGATGGCTGTGCGGTCGAATGAAGTCGCGCGCGACCTTCGCGGGACCGTCGTGGCTCAACGCAACCAGTGGGTCGCGTAATTAGCGTGCCAAGGACACATAAGTGGGACAGGCCCTTTACAGCTTACAGTGGCAGAGACCCGGGTTCGACTACGGGTGCTGTCTGTACGGAGCTGTACGTTCTCCCTATGACTTGCGTGGGTTTTCTCCGAGATCTTTGGTTCATCCCACACTCCAAAGACCTACAGGTTTTTAGGTTAATTGACTTGGTAAAATTGTAAATTGTAAATTGTCCCTTGTGTGTGTAGAGTAGTGTTAATGTGCGAGGATCGCTGGTCGGTGCAGACTCGGGGGGCCGAAGGGCCTGTTTCCGCATTGTATCTCTAAACTAAACAAAACTAAATAGCAGTAACTTGTCTGGATAAAGATTGGATTGAAGGTTTCATTTTTGTAAAGTCCCACCAATCCTTTGTTCAAGTTCTGAGATCAGAGAATAAACAGTAATTAATATAATAATGAGAAACAAGATAATAAAAATTAAAAAAATAAGTAAATACGGAATGTATTTAACATAAACAATTAGTGCCCTCTAAATTCACCTTTTGAAGATTTTTGGACAAACACCTTTCTCAAGAATAGTATTGGTTTCAAAAATTTAATGAATAGATTGCCTCTATTCTTGGGATATGCATCTTCTCTCAACATAGCAACAGATACAAGTTTGAATTGTCAGCAAAATTGATAACTTAAGAGTTTAATTTAATTTCATTTTGATCAGTAAGACATGTTTGAGAAGCTCCATTGAATTTTTTTCATGATGGATTTTTTTCCAGATGTAATAAACACATGATATCATCCAAACACTTACATAAGTCACAATAAATCAGATATTCAACAATTCCAAAGAAGCCGATGCCAGTATGTGAACATAGATGATAGGCAAATAATCCCAGTGAAAGTACATTTAATATAATGTCTCCAGGTAAATGGTTTAGTTCTTTCCTAGAAACAATAGGTTGAATATAACTGGCTGTTGCCTGTAGTTCCAACCAACATTACATTTGTTCAGTCATAAGGGTCTGGCTGTAATTCAGGACCTAGTGATAAATTCAAGTGGCAGGATGATGTAGGTCTGGTTTTATGTATGTGTGCGTGTGTGTCTGTGTGCATGTTCGTATGTTTCAATTCAATGTAGGCATTAAGGGCAATGCCAGAATTTGTTGCCAAACTCCAAATGGCCTAATCCCGAAAAGGAGGTAGTGGACCACCTTTATGAATTGCTGCAATCTTTCCGGTGAAGTTACCTTCATAAATCTGTGGCTCTCTGAACCTACCCTATTCATGTACCTGTCTCAATGTTTCTTACATTTTGCCTCAACTACCTCTTCCAGCAGCATGATCCACATACATAGAAACATAGAAACATAGAAATTAGGTGCAGGAGTAGGCCATTCGGCCCTTCGAGCCTGCACCGCCATTCAATATGATCATGGCTGATCATCCAACTCAGTATCCCGTACCTGCCTTCTCTCCATACCCTCTGATCCCCGTAGCCACAAGGGCCACATCTAACTCCCTCTTAAATATAGCCAATGAACTGGCCTCGACTACCCTCTGTGGCAGGGAGTTCCAGAGATTCACCACTCTCTGTGTGAAAAAAGTTCTTCTCATCTCGGTTTTAAAGGATTTCCCCCTTATCCTTATACCTACCAACCTTTGTGTAAAAAGGTTGCTCCTCAGATTCCGATCAATCTTTTCGCCCTCACCTTAAACTCATGTTGTCTGGATCTCAATTCCCCTACTCTGGATAAACATATGGTAATGTTAAGGTCTATTGTGCATTTACTTGATCTACTCCTCTCATGATTTTGTATACCTCTATCAGATCTCCCCTCATCCTCCTGCGCTCCAAGAAAAGTCCCAGTCTGCTTAACCTCTCCCTATCGCTCAGCTCCTCGACTCCTGGCAACATCCTCGTAACTTTTCTCTGTACTCTTTCCACATTGACAATATCTTTCCTGTAGCATGGTGAACAAAACTGAACAGAATACTCTAAATGTGGCCTCACCAATGTCTTGCACAACTGTAACATGACCACCCAACTTCTATACCCATTACTCTGGCTGATGAAATTAAGTGATGGATATTGAATTCCTCCAGAAAAAATATTTTCTCTACACTTCTAATTTCAATATATTGTTCGATTGTTGTTCAAATTGATTCTTCAGCTTCAGACAGAAGGTTTGAAGAAGGGTCTCTACCCGATACATCACATATTCCTTGCCTCCTGAGATGCTGCCTGACCCACTGAATTACTCCAGCTTTTAGTGTCTATCTTTGATTTAAACCAGCATCTGCAGTCCCTCCTACACAATAAATGATTGCCTACAGTTTCAATGGCTATAGTTATCTATTTAGCTTTAACATGTTGAGTGTAAACACGTGACTTTGCAGACAGCACCCGTAGTCAGGGTCAAACTCAGTTCTCCTGCACTGTAAGCGTTGTAAGGCAGTAACTCTACCACTGCGCCACCATGCCGCTTAAGTAGTGGCCCAATTCCACCACAATCTGACCCAGTACTGGTGCACAGAAAAGCTTCCACTGCAATTACAGCATTGTTCTTTAATTTTTAATCCATTGCAATGTGAGAAATATTCAGTATTATTTGATTACAATCCTCAATGTGCACCACAAATTGGTCACAATAGAAAAAAAGTTGCATTTATATAGAACCTTTCATGATTTAAAAAAAATCTAAATATTTTACATTGAATTAATTGCATTATTGAAATCATGTCATGTTGTAACGTAAGAAATGCAGCAGATGGTTTTCACAAAGCAAGGTTTCACAAATACCACTTGGGAAATGATCAGATAAATTGTTTGTTATTAATGTTGATTAACCGGGTCAATATTTATTCTCAGTTCCCAGGCAGAGTCTCATTGAACCAATTGCAGTCCCACGATCACACAATTAGAATCTCCGTTTAATGTCTCTTCTAAAAGACACATGTGTAGAAATGTATCCTCTGCTTTATATCCCCAAACTGAAAAAGAATTAAACCAGCTGAACCACCAGCTAAACAACCTAGACATCATTTGGGAACTGCTCCAGAACAGGTGAAACCGAAATAAGTACTTTGGTGAAGATAAAGTCAAATAGTTTATTCTTTTGTGATGGTTCACTCATCACTTAACTCATGACCATCCTAAGAGCTGGGACCAACATGACGTAATCACATTAATTGTTTATAGTACTCCTGGAACACTTTTGGTGATGGACATTAAATACACATTGCAAAATACAATATCACGGCAGATGTTAGACTTGGTGGTTTCGGCAGGTGTCGTTATTGTGCTTCACCAAATTCTTTTTTCTGGGAATACAGTGCAGAAACAGATGCATCAGCCCTCCGAGTCCGCGCTGACCATCAATCCCCGCACATTAACATTATCTTACACATTTTACATTTTGACCAAGCCTATTAACCTGCGAACCTGTACATCTTTGGAGTGTGGGAGGAATACGAAGATCTCGGAGAAAACCCACGCAGTCATGGGGAGAACATACAAACTCCATACAAACACCCATAATCAGGATCGAACCCAGGTCTCTGGCGCTGTAAGCAGTGTAAAGGCAGCAACTCTATCACTACGCCACCATGCCGCTCGAATTCTGTTAGACTTTTTTGAATCCAAAATCAATGCTGATTAATTTTTGGACACCCTTTCCTCATTGATCCTATCATGATTATTACACCTATGATGCGTCTGTGTAGCCAGTAGTTAGGTCGTATCCTGGATACTGGTGGACGATTTATGAACATTCAGTATTTTCATATTTTGGTATGGCACCCGATGCAGCTGAGCAAGATATTGCAAAGGTAAGATGCCGGAGGTTTATCTTTGTTTTGCCTTTATCAGCACTAGGAAAGATGGCCAGAGATTTTAAAACTAATTATCTCATCCCCTGTGGTTGCATTATCAATGCTCGTTGGTTATCATAAATTAGCATACCTCATGTCCTTGTGGGTTTCCTCCGGGTGCTCTGGTTTCCTAGCACATTCCAAAGGTGTACAGGTTTATAGATCAATTAGCTTTGGTAAAATTGTAAAAAATGTCCGTAATGTGTAGGATATTGTTAGTCTACGGGTTGATCATTGGTCGGCGTGGACTCAGTGCACAGAAGAGCCTGTTTCCGCGCTGTTTCTCTAAAGTCATAAAGTTAAAAAGATGGGGTATCCTTCAACACCTTTCTACAGAATGTTCAAAATAGTAAGCACTAATGGGATCACAGCCATTGTACGAAGAAATCGAACAGCAATCACACTGAAAGTTGTTGATGGAACAATTAAATAATCTTGGTGGTGAGTTCTCCTGCTGCTTATCAGATGTTCATTATATTTAAGGGAAGACGTCACTGTTGCATTAAACCTCAAACTGTCAGTGTGCCATGCAACTCAAAGTCAGGCCATGCCTCTTCTGTGCATTACTATCAGCGGACACCTGCCAATATATTATCGCTGTGACATCCTGCAGACTAGTGGGGTGCCACAGGGATCTGTGTTGGGTCCACTGTTGTTTGTCATGTACATCAATGATCTGGATGATGGTGTGGTAAATTGGATTAGTAAGTATGCAGATGATACTAAGATAGGTGGGGTTGTGGATAATGTAGATTTTCAAATTCTACAGAGAGATTTATGCCAGTTGGAAGAGTGGACTGAAAGATGGCAAATGGAGTTTAATGCTGATAAGTGTGAGGTACTACATCTTGGTAGGACAAATCAAAATAGGACGTACATGGTAAATGGTAGGGAATTGAAGAATGCAGGTGAACAGAGGGATCTGGGAATAACTGTGCACAGTTCCCTGAAAGTGGAATCTCATGTAGATAGGGTGGTAAAGAAAGCTTTTGGTGTGCTGGCCTTTATAAATCAGAGCATTGAGTATAGAAGTTGGGATGTAATGTTAAAATTGTACAAGGCATTGGTGAGGCCAATTCTGGAGTATGGGGTACAATTTTGGTCGCCTAATTATAGGAAGGATGTCAACAAAATAGAGAGAGTACAGAGGAGATTTACTAGAATGTTGCCTGGGTTTCAGCAACTAAGTTACAGAGAGAGGTTGAACAAGTTAGGGCTTTATTCTTTGGAGCGCAGAAGGTTAAGGGGGGACTTGATAGAGGTCTTTAAAATGATGAGAGGGATAGACAGAGTTGACGTGGATAAGCTTTTCCCACTGAGAGTAGGGAAGATTCAAACAAGGGGACATGACTTGAGAATTAAGGGACAGAAGTTTAGGGGTAACATGAGGGGGAACTTCTTTACTCAGAGCGTGGTGGCTGTGTGGAATGAGCTTCCAGTGAAGGTGGTGGAGGCAGGTTCGTTTTTATCATTTAAAAATAAATTGGATAGTTATATGGACGGGAAAGGAATGGAGGGTTATGGTCTGAGCACAGGTATATGGGACTAGGGGAGAATACGTGTTCTGCACGGACTAGAAGGGTCGAGATGGCCTGTTTCCGTGCTGTAATTGTTATATGGTTATATGGTTATAACTGTGGGTGAAACCCACAAAGAGTGTGTCTAGCACTGAGAAAATGAATATTGCGGAGCCCAATCTTGCAGCTGGACTTTCCAAAGTTTGTCCAGAATCATGCAATTTTATTTTGAAGTCTCGTGAGTGACCACGTGAAGAGCCCGCCAGCCGCATGCGCCGGCCACAATATGAAATCCTAGCTCCTTACGGAGCCCCACGGCGGCCTAAAAATCTGGCCGCCTGCTCCCGTTCCAATACGTCGACGCATGGCGAGCGAGTCGGAGCAGTTCGAAACTGCTCTGGCAGGTAAGTTCATTTAATTTTCAGCAGGGTGCTGTGGTACGGCGTGCCTGGAGTAGCTGACGGAGGCAGGTGGTTTTGGGCCGTCAATATTGCGGCTGCTGCCGTTGGAGCTCCGAACGGGAGCAGGCGGACGAATTTGGAGGCCGCTGTGGAGGCTCCATAAGGAGCTAGGATGAGATATTGCGGCTGCCGGTATTAGAGCTCCGAACGGGAGCAGGCGGCCAGATTTGGAAGCCGCCGTGGGGCTGCGTAAGGAGCTAAGATTTCATATTGTGGCAGCCGGCGCAGCCAGGTCAACGATCGCTGCAAAAGATTAGCAGCAGCCGGTGAGTTAAAAATAGCCACCGCCAGGAGCTACCACCAGGTAAGCTCAGCTGCCGAAGCACTGAGCAATTTTAAACAAAGATGCTGCCGACAGAGGACGGCTCAGCTACGCTGCAGCAGCATATAGTGGATGCTTTATTTTTAGGGCCGCTATAAATAGAGTTGGCAGGTTTTTAATAGCAGTTGGAACTCGGTCACGTTTGTGACTATCGTAGCAGATAGCATTCAAAGGTCATGTTTAATTCTTTGGCAATATAACGATGTATCTAATCATGCTAATAAAGTTTAAATTGAAAATGAAATAAGTTAATTACAAAGGACATTTATTATCGCATACACCAAATGGTGTAGTAAAATTGGACTTGCCATTGTAGTCCAGAGCTTTTGGCTTAGGAAGCATTTTTTGAGCTATGTCTATCAGATACCTGTGGGAGCTACACATGGTTCAGGGTGGCATCATGATAATTTCCACTCACTAGTGGGGACTGTTGGAGATTCTTTTATAAGAGACTCCAACTATGTGGATATCGATAAAACAGTCGAATCTCTGATCTAATGGGGATATGCTTCTTTTAATCATATAGAAACATAGAAACATAGAAAATAGGTGCAGGAGTAGGCCCTTTGGCCTTCGAGCCTGCACCGCCATTCAATGTGATCATGGCTGATCATCCAACTCAGTATCCTGTACCTGCATTCTCTCCATACCCCCTGATCCCTTAAGCCACAAGGGCCACATCTAACTCCCTCTTAAATATAGCCAAAGAACTGGCCTCAACTACATTCTGTGGCAGAGGATTCCAGAGATTCACCACTCTCTGTGTGAAAAATGTTTTTCTCATCTCGGTCCTAAAAGATTTCCCCCTTATCCTTAAACTGTGACCCCTTGTTCTGGACTTCCCCAACATCGGGAACAATCTTCCTGCATCTAGCGTGTCCAACCCCTTAAGAATTTTGTAAGTTTCTATGAGATCCCCCCACAATCTTCTAAATTCTAGCTAGTACAAGCCGAGTCTACCCAGTCTTTCTTCATATGAAAGTCCTGACATCCCAGGAATCAGCCTGGTGAACCTTCTCTGTACTCCCTCTATGGCAAGAATGTCTTTCCTCAGATTAGGAGGCCAAAACTGAATGCAATACTCCAGGTGTGGTCTCACCAAGACCCTGTACAACAGCAGTAGAACTTCCTTGCTCCTATACTCAAATTCTTTTGCTATGAATGCTAACATACCATTCGCTTTCTTCACTGCCTGCTACACTGGCATGCCTACTTTCAATGACTGGTGTACCATGACACCCTGGTCTCGTTGCATCTCCCCTTTTCCTAATCGGCCACCATTCAGATAAAAGTCTACTTTCCTGTTTTTGCCACCAAAGTGGATAACCTCACATGTATCCACATTATACTGCATCTGCCATGCATTTGCCCACTCACCCAGCCTATCCGTCACCTCCTAGCATCCTCCTCACAGCTAACACTGCCCCGCAGCTTTGTGTCATCTGCAAACTTGGAGATGTTGCATTCAATGCCCTCATCCAAATCATTAATATATATTGTAAATAGCTGGGGTCCCAGCACTGAGCCTTGCGGTACCCCATTAGTCACTGCCTGCATTTCTGAAAAGGACCCGTTTACTCCTACACTTTGCTCCCTGTCTGCCAGCCAGTTCTCTATCCACATCAATACTGAACCCCCAATACCGTGTACTTTAAGTTTGTATACTAATCTCTTATGTGGGACCTTGTCAAAAGTCTTCTGAAAGTCCAGATATAACACATCCACTGGTTCTCCCTTATCCACTCTACTAGTTTCATCATCGAAAGATTCTATATATTTCGTCAGACATGATTTTCCATGCTGACTTTGTCCAATGATTTCACCACTTTCCAAATGTGCTGCTATCCCATCTTTAATAACTGACTAGCAGTTTCCCCACAACCGATGTTAGACTAACTGGTCTGTTATTCCCCATTTTCTCTCTCCCACCCTATTTAAAAAGTGGGGTTACATTAGCTACCCTCCAATCCTCAGGAACTACTCCAGAATCTAAAGAGTTTTGAAAAATTATCACTAATGCAACCACTATTTCTGCGGCTACTTCCTTAAGTACTCTGGGATGCAGCCTATCTGGCCCTGGGGATTTATCGGCCTTTAATCCATGCAATTTACCTAACACCACTTCCCGGCTAACCTGGATTCCACTCAGTTCCTCCATCTCATTTGACCCCCGGTCCCCTGCTATTTCCGGCAGATTATTTATGTCTTCCTTAGTGAAGACAGAACCAAAGTAGTTATTCAATTGGTCTGCCATGTCTTTGTTCCCCATGATCAATTCACCTGTTTCTGACTGCAAGGGTAAGTCTGCAAGACTGCAACACTATGCTCCGTGTACCAGAAGCATTAACAGGCGGCTCCAGCCATATGCCTGTGCTAACACCTGGCAGGGTTGCAGTATTTCTCCCACTCTGTCGTGGGGAGAATCGGAAAAAGGTGACTCCGGTTATGATGCCGGCTCATCCAGGTCATCTGGGGGCCAGAAGCCTGAGGTACCAACACCTTGTGCAGGGTGCGCTCTATTTTCTCCCCTGATATACTCTGTTGAGGCTCAAGAAGGGAGCAAGGACTCTGAGTCATTAACAAGTGCAACAAGTCTGGTGAGTACAATAAATAATGATGATTTATACCAAGAGCAGAGGACCGTGGCAGTGCGGAAACCCGATGGCCACTTCAGAGTTGCTGGCAGCGCCAATCTGCACAGCTAGTTCTGATTCGGCTCCTAGATGGAGCAGCTTGGCAACCCCGAGTCGGGGCAAAGCTAAAGCCAAGTCTGTGAGACAAGTCCTGTAGGAAGGTTTGGGACAAAGAGGATTCTGTCCCCACATCTATGGCAGATGTGATTGGCCATTCGTCTCAATTTAAAAATCTGATGGATCAGATGGTGGCACAAAATAAGCTCCGTGTTACGGAGGCATGCACAGGCAGTTCGGCTTATACGCCTGTAGTGACACCTGATTCAGAGTTGCAATATTCCTCCCACTCAGATAAAGAGAGTGTCAGAGATGGCGGCATTAAATATGTTCCGTGTTACGGAGGCATACACAGGCAGTTTGATTCATACGCCTGTGGCAATGCCTGATTCAGGGTTGCAGTATTTCCCCCACCATGTCGAGGGGAGTGTTGGAGATCAGTATGGAGATGACTCCGAACATGAGTATGTGCCAGAATCCCATGCTTTAATGCATGATGTACGAGAGTCAAATAAGGGAGAGCTGGCTGCTCTTGCCTCTAAATTTGCTGTTCCCTCGGGGACAGGCAAGCCACCACAAGAGGAGTTGGCCAGCGACATCAGCTACCTAACATCACACCAGCTGAAGGAGCTGTGGCCAGATAGGGTCTGCAAATGGAACTTCGCTGAAGCTCCAACAAGCAGATCGACCCGGGGTCAGAGACGCTGGCAGGTAACGTCTCTTTATTAACCTCTGTAAAACTCTGAAATGGAGCAGTCTGTCGGCCAAGGTTTGGGTTTACTGGCAGCATGGGCTGTCTAGTATATTTTCACTGTCTCTGGTAAAGATCAGGTTGATGCAGAAACATTGGCAGGGTGCCTTGCATAGTAAACTTTGTAAGTTCCAAGTAGGAACAGCTTGGTTACCCTGGTTCAGGGTACACCATCATGGAACTGGCTGGCCATATGGGGCATATTGACCAGGGAAGCACTGCCTCAACATCTGTGATTGAGGTTATCAGGCTGCTCAGTAGAGTTAAGTAGTTGAAGTCACCCTCAACACATGTATAAATTTCTGCTCAGTTAGTGGAGTTGCCAGTTCATTGGAAATACCATTGCCATCCTCTCTGGGAAAGGTAGCTACCAGCAGGAAGCTGGTCTGGCATATAATATTTTTATCTGACCTGCAGGTTCATGTTGTGAATAAAAAAATGTATTTATAATAATCCGTAGGCTCTCAATACCAGTATTCCTGATTGAGTGGCGGGTCGAAGAGATTGTGTTGCAAACTCTGCCGACGCAGACAAGTGGTTTCAGTCAGAGGACTGCAAAGCATTTCCTGAATCAGGCTTGCATTATGCTAAATTCCAATCTGAGTAAGAACGCTGAGGATTCGTGGTGACTCTTATAGTCAAAAGTTGACAGGGAACTCGTATTCCCGCATCAAGGGGAGACTGTGTTTTCAGCTCTAGTTATAAGGTTCTGATTATATGTTATCAGCGAAATGTATGAATAACTAGATAATGTATCTTCCTCGGCAAAAAAAGCCAAAACATTTTCTGTCTGTATGGTCAATAGAGGAACGGTGGTTCCAAGTGGAATCAGTGACATCTCACGGAGGATGAGTAGTCTGCCCAAGAACAAGAGAGGTATATTTCTGATACTTCTCAAGATTGCAAAAACAAGGAGCATGCCGAATCAGGTTAGGATTTGATTAGTTTAAAATGGATGATTTGCTTTCAGCAATTTAACTGAATCAGAGAATCGATCTTCAAGATATATACTTTGCCATATCTATACACATGAGGCACCGATTATCCGGTGTTTTGATAACAAAGCCAGTGGTGGAAGCTCATGCTGCCCTACTCAAATCAAAGTGCATTGTGTCATTGAGTTTTAGATAATATACAAAATCTGCAGCTGATTCCTGATTGCAGCTGATCAGTTGGATACCTCTTGCGATATTAAGAATGAGATAACCATGAAATTTAATAGTGCCAATTTTGACTATTCATTCAGGCCATGGTAAAGCAGCTGAAGCAATTCCTATTTACTCAGTCACGAGTGATGGCTGGGGCAGCCTGTCTTCTCGGGCAGCTAGCTCTGCACGATTGTATGGGAAGTTTGTGAACAAAATATGTGAGTTACTTTTAAATGGAAGTAATAGAGGTTTGTGTGGCTATCAATTTGAGCCTAGAGAAGCGTTTATGTGATGGCATAATTGACACTGCTTGTGCTGCTCTGTCATGCTCTATAGTACCATAAGGGGACGATAAATGATTGGTAATTCACCTGCTGTTCAATAACGTTATGCAGGGTGTCATTTATATGACCACCCTAAAAGCCTACACTCATTGTAGTGTGCGATGTATATTAGCAAATTATTATGCAAATATTCTTCTACTGTATTCCTAATGGGAGCAGCATTTTTAAGATGATTATGCTTTCAGCAACTGATCTCAGCACAAATAACACAGTCTTTACTCAATCTCTGGCTCGGTCTGTGGGTCATAACTGACATTAGGGTAGCTTGTTATGGGACTGATCTCATAAGCAAAATGGGCATGATTGCGTACATCTGAAGTTGACAGCATACCCACCAGAGCAGAGATTGGGAGTGTCATTAGGTATACAAGTGCACTGAGCTTGCTAGTACCTATGAGATGAAAGATAGTTTCTTTATCATTATTCAATAGTCTCTAGATATTGCTGATGGCTCATTAGCAGCAATAGAATGGATAGTTCCCTTTCATCATACAGCAAGAGGCTTACATAGTGCGTGTTTAGAATTACTAAAATTTGGTTGAATATGTCTGGATATTTGCAGATAGAATTCTGAACAGTGTTGCATGAGTTATTGTCTAACTCAAAGTCAATTGGGACTATGGTCTGGTTAAGAGCAATGGCCATGTATGCAAGTTAGCATCATGGTATTAATAACCCATGTTTTCTACCATTAATGGTTTATCTGTTTAAGTGTTTCACACACAGATTGGGTTACTGCATGAACCAACAGAGCTATGAAGTCTTCACGTAGTCACTCACATGACTTTGAGATAAAATAGAAAGATTAAACGAGAACTTACCATTGAAGTTTGATCTTTATTTGATGAGAAGTTGAAGTGAGGGAATACGTGCCCTCCACTCCCAACCATACTTCTCAAAAAGATCATTTGGTAGTTCTAAGGTCGTTAATCTTTCTATAGCTTAAGTTCAGCAACTAGTCTGTGGTTTCATACAGCGGCTCTGAAGATTGACGCACATGCGGCTGGCGGGCACTTCACGTATTCCCTCACTTCAACTTCTCATAAAATAAAGATCAAACATCAAACGGTAAGTTCTCGTTTAATCTTTCTATTTTATGGATGCCTTGAAAAGCTCAATCTTGTTGCACCTTACTGTGCAAAAATTACCCTAGTGTTCATTAAAATCTCATTGCATAGAAGCAACCGATTTAATCATAGTCATACATTTCTATATCATGGAAGCAGGCCATTTGGCCCATCACCTCTGTTGACCATCAAGTACCCATTTACACTAATCCCAATTTTAATTCTCCCTATGTTCCCATCAGGACCTACCAGATTATACCACTCCACCGTACGTGAGGGACAAAATGCAGTGGCTAATTAACTTTACAAACTGCATGTCTTTAGGATGTGTGCGGAAATCAGAAAACATGGGGCAAATCTACGTAGTGTCAGGAAGAAGATGCACTTAGACAGCACCTAAGTCAGGATTGAATCTGGGTTTCTGGAGCTGTGATGTTGCAGCTCCATTAGTTGGCCTGCAATTTCCCGCACATTAATCTGAAGGACTGTCACACACTATACCATTCTATTATAAATCAGTGGTCTGAATCAGGAGTCTTTATTGCTGCTGGACTAATAATCATTTGTTACATTACAGAGTTTCAGCAACACAGCATACTTGTGACCATTTATCTATTTGCAAAAAATTACACATTCACTGCAAATGTTATTCTTCTTGTAATTAGATATATTGATCTGCATTCATCTGTGACTACATTGCATTATACCCAATTATTTCATGTATTTCTTCCCAAAACACTGCTATTGTAGGTGTTTGGTGTATGCATCATTTGTAAAGGTCATTAGTAAAATGATATGAGTTATGGCTGTCCAAGGATTGATGCCTGTGGGATTTCACTAGTACTCCTGACAAAGTATGTTCAACTAAATTCTAGATGAATCAAAGAGGGTACTCTTTTCGAAAGGAGGTGCAGAGAAACTTCTTTTGTCAGAGGGTAGTTAATCTGTGGAACTCATTGCCACAGAGGGCTGTGGAGGCCAAGTCAGTGAATATTTTTAAGGCAGAGATAGACAAATTCCTGATTAGAACGGGTGTCACGGGTTACGGGGACAAGGCAGGAAAATGGGATTAGGAGGCAGAAATCAACCACGATTGAATGGCCGAGTAGACTTGATGGGCCAAATGGCCTGATTCTACTCCTATAACTTGTGAACTTGTGAAATGGATTCAAAAGATTATCTTACAGTGGTTGTCACTCATACCAAGGGACAACATTGCCTAGAATTAAAATAATGCAGTTTCTCTTGAATATGTTACCAAACAAAACAAGGAAATGTTTACTTATTCCCACTGAACTGAAGTTGGAATCATGTTATCTTTCATTCTTTCGTACTATTAGAGTAACTCCTATCTGTCAAGAACAGTAACACATCACATCAGGAAGAGAAGGAAGGATTAAAATGAACCAGATAAATGATGCTTGTTGATTAACATCTTTCAATGTTTTGTGTGCGCCAGTGAAATTGTATTTTGGAAGGGGAATTGTTATATACAATAGTTCAATCCATATGTTTCTTCTTCAAAGGCTCTATCACAGGATGACAAATTATGTTTACTTGAATGGAGAACAAAGTGATTACAGTTTTCCGCTGGTCAGGTGAAGAGACTCATCAATCCATCAGCATTAATCTGCAGAACTACTGAACTATGTCCCTGGTTTTCTGATAGGAAAACAAGTTCCTAAACTGACACCTAATTTCTTTAAAAAATATTAGTCTTGCATTTGAATAATTGATGGAATAAACTTCAAGAATACCATCTAAAAATTATGTTTACAAAGTAATTTATGCACTTTCTTAATATTATTTAAGTGTCGTTTTTCTATGCATTCCTTTGTGTTTAATACTTTTGCATAGCTTCATGGCCGATGCTACATCCATTCTCCTGTGTACAGTAGCTTATAAAACCAAATTGTCTATTTTTTATTCTAGTTTTAAACTGTGCAATGCTACTAGGATTAGAGTTTTAAAAATTGGAGCTGTTGTCAAGTTTATCACAAACATTAATTTAAAGGTCATCAGGAGAGAAAAGAGTTGTATTCTTATAAGATGCTCAATAACACCATGCTTATTGTTGCTGGCTTAGCCATCAGAGATAGTCACTATTTTGTCATTCACTTGGCAAAATGATGTCATTGCCAGGTGTTCATGCTACATGTAAATTTACAACACCTTTCAGCAAATTGACCACTGAAAGCCTGGGATGAACTAGTTCTCCGAACTAGAAAACCAGTAGAGATTTATTCCCTGCAAATGTTCAAGTTTCCCCCTCCCCCAGGGGGGGAGGGGGAAACTAATTTACAGGGTCCCTACCTGGTCGGAGATGCAGCTTTTCTCCGGGCTGCACTTTCGACCCGTCCTCACGGCCTACCAGCGGGCCTGGAGCGGCATTTCCTGAGGGGACCGCCTGGAGCCGCGGCATCGGCGGCGGCGGCATCGGCGGCGGCTGCGGAGCTGCGGGTCCGAGGAGCGAGGGGACCGCCCGGAGCCTCGGCGGCGGCGGAGCTGCGGGTCTGAGGATGGCGGTGCAGCGCTGGAGCGCCATTGCGGGGCGGGCGGTGCCTTGCCTGGGTCGCCGCGCTGGAACTCCGGTGAGCTGGGACCGGCGTTAAAAACATCGCGGAGCTGCGGGCGGCGGCGCTGAACTTTACATCGGGAGCCTGGGATCTCGCGACGAGATCGCCAGTTGAGCTCCATTCGCGCGGCCTTGTCGGCTCCGGAAGCCACGGTCTCGAGTACGGAGGCGGCCATTCCAGGGTTCCCATGCCGCTGAGAGGACTCTCCCGACGCCGGAACATCATCACCCGGTGAGGATGGCCTGGAACATCGGGCCTCCGTAGAGGCAACTGTGGAGGCCTCAATAGGCCCGACTATGGGTGGGCATTGGGGATGGGACTGGACTTTGTGCCTTCCCCCATAATGGGAACCATTGTGGGGGGATGTTTTTACGTTAAAGCTATTTATTATTGTTATGTTTGTATTCTTTTTTATGTGCTGCATTGGCAAAAAGAATTTCACTACATCTAGGTGTATGTGACAATAATATCAACCTTTGACCTTTGACCTTTGACTAATGGGACCACAGCCATTGCAAGAAGAAATCAAACAGCAATTACACTACAGGTTGTTGATGGAACCTGTAAATAATCTTGGTGGTGAGTCCTCCTGCTGCTTATCAGGTGTTCATTATATTTAAGGGAAGACATTACTGTTGCATTAAACCTCGAACTGTCAGAGTTAAGGGCCTGTCCCACTTTCCCGAGTTACTCGCAAATTCTCCCGAGTTTTCCCCTTGACTCAAACTCGGAGAATGTCCGTAGCGAGTCCGTAGGAGACGGTAGGAGTCCGTAGATATATCGTAGCGGCTCGTTATGCCAGCCGTAGGTACTCGGGGCATCAGGTAAGTCGGGACGTTTTTTCAGCATGTTGAAAAATGCTGGCTATTACCATAATTCTCCGAGTTTGAATCAAGGGGAAAACTCGGGAGAATTCATGAGTAACCCAGGGAAGTGGGACAGGGGCTTTAGCTTCATCAGTATGCCATGCAACTCAATGTCAGGACATACGTCTTCTATGCACTACTGCCAGTGGACACTTGCCAATGTGCCACCACTGTGTCATCCTGCTTGACTGTGGGTGAAACCCATAAATGGGGTGTCTAGCACTGAGGAAGTGAATATTACGGAGCCCAATCTTGCAGCAGGACTTTCCAAAGTTTGCCCAGAATCACGCAATTGTATGGATGCTTTGAAAAGCTCATTCATACTGCATTCAAACAATACTGGTTAGACAATGCAAACCAGATGAGGCAATAACTCGTGTACGGAGCCAGCATGGGAGTTAGAAAGCAACAGGTCCTAATGTGATAGACACCAATTAGTTGACTTGCTATTCCGATTTTTGATGTACGATGCACATCAGAGATATAATTTTGTTTAGGTACATTATTTAACAATGACGAGGCAAAAGTTATTGCGCAATTTTTCAAAAGGAAACCACTGTGGAATTGTACCATGCAGCTTCTATGATGGGAATGATTAAATTATGATACATGCAGCCACAAATCATTTGGGTGATCTATGGTGAATCTATGGAATTTGTTGCCATGGATGACTGCGGCGGCCCAGTCAGCGGATATTTTTATGGCGGAGATTGACATAGTTTTGATTAGTACGGGTGTCAGGGGTTATTGGGCAAAGACAGGAGAATGGGATTGCATGGGAAAGATAGATCAGCCATGACTGAATGGAGGTGTAGACGATAGGCCGAATGGATTTATTCTGTTCCTAGAACTTATGAACATTTCAATTACCATTTTTGGCTCTGTCATTTTCACCCCATTGAGTGCTTACTACCAAGCAGCAAATCATCTATTCATTTAATAACAGGTAATTATTAAGGAACATAGTTACCCTGTTTCATATGAAGGTCAATAGCTGTGGAGAAGACTGATGCATGGAAGAGAAGTTGGTAATACACTTTCAAGTAATAAAGACACACTGGAATTTGGCTGCAACTTCCTGGTTAAAGATAATGGAGCAGGGGGGCATTCCCATCATCATTGTGCAAATGCAATTACAAAATCTGGTTTCTATGCATGCTGGCTAATTAAAAAATTGCAAAAATTCTACCAATAATTTGTGGATATTTTGTGGAGGAATTTACAAGTTCAATCTACAAAAAAATAAATTAATTAGTGTGTACTTCAAATTCTTACATGCTATTCGTATAAATTTGGACATATTCGGCAACTTAAAATCATATATTTGAGATTTGAATTGCATACAAAGTCACAATTATTATCAAATAGGTTCCTAGGTCCTAAAGCAGATTCTAGGTTGCAAATCAAAAGTCCATAATTTTTTGATGTTGTTGATATTTCATAATCAGATTAGTCTGCCCCATCATTTCCTTTCTTAATAAAAATGCAAGTTATAGTCTCCTTTTACCTCCTGCTTTTATGACTGTGAAAGCTTAAACTAATTGGCTAAGACTTCCGGTGGCGCCATGCTGGACTAGCAGTCGCAACTTTTAGCTCCGCTGCTGTAAAATCGCGATTTTTCGCGTTAAAATCGGGTCTGGAGGTCGGGACCAATTCAAAAACTCACGGAGCCCCGGGACGTCGCGCTGATGACGTCATCAGTAAGCGCTGCGATTTAAAACGGAGGATAAAGGATTTTAAATGAAAAAACTCTCTTCAGCTCAGAGCCCTCAGAGAACAATCTCAAAACTGCTGAAAACACAGAAAACTGAAGAACAGACCTCTGAAGTGGATTCTGGAATGGCTACAAGGGCAAAGACTGAGATGGCTACTAGGGAGAAAAATGAAATGGAGGAGATAAAGAACTCGGTAAGAGAACTGAGAAAGGATATTGAGGCTGGAAACTTAAAAATGATGGAAAATATTAATGTCAAATTGATGGAAAATATGTCGAACATTAATGCTGGTAATCAAAAAGTTATTGACTGCATTGGCATTATACAAAAACGAATTGAGGATGTGCATGAAGAGCTAATGGGGAGAATTAATAAAGGCGAAGAAGAATCTACAAAGAAGTTTGAGGCTGTGCATGTAATTGTTTCTTCACAAGTAACTGCAATGACAGACATGGAAACAGTTGTTGATCAAATGGCTGAAGATATGCAGGGAATGAAGCTAGAACTAGACAGCCTCAAGAGTCAACTGGCGAAAGTCTCAGATAAATGTCTTGATCTCGAAGCTCGCTCAAGGCGCCAAAATTTATGAATACTGGGGGTAACTGAAGGAGCAGAGGGAAATAACGCCCGTGAGTTCACTGCCAACTTAATCAAAAAGGTACTCAATTTACCTGTGGAACCGGAAATTGAAGTGGCACATCGAATACCTAGATTTAAGCCAAGATCACAAGCAGATCCAGCCCACCCACGACAGATCATAGTCAAACTTTGGGACATTTCAGCACTTGAAGAGCTGATGAAAAAAATCAAATATGGAGTGAAGATGACCTTTGGAAACGACACTATCAAACTCCTCCGGGATTATCCCTATGAGATCGTGCAAAAGAGAAGAAAGTTCGCACAGACAAGACAGATTCTCCATGGAGTTAAAGATGTCAGATGTGGCGTTTTTTATCCGGCCAGGATGCGCAATACTTTCAAGGGAAAAGAGAAAACTTTCACTAATTCAGACGCATCTTATAAATATGCCCAAGATATTGTGGCAGAAACAGAAGATTAATCAAGGCAGCGGGATGATATGGACAATGTATTTCCTTTTATTACTTCACAGAGAACACCCGAAGATAAGGGAAGAAACACTATTCTCTAAAAGTTTAAAATGGAAGAGCATTTCCACGTGCGCCGGTCTAGACACCTTATCTCCTTTGGACGCTTTGGAATGCAACTCAAGGACATTCTTTGTTCAAAATGAAGGAAAGACTGATAAGCGACGCAGAGACGAACAGCAGAGCTGAATGTGGAAAACATCACAAAAACAAATGGCAGTTTAAGATCTTAAAAAAGCTTTACAAAATATAGAGAATTAACAATAATTAACAATACTAATATAGAAATATAAATGGAAACTAACCTGAACTATATAATGGGCAAAATGTAATAATGTGCTAAAAAGACTGACTAGCGCGTATATAGAGATAACAAATTTTAGAATTAAAGTAGATAATACTGAATGTTTAAGTGTTATGTAGTTTGTGTGGGGTAGGGAGGAGACTCAGGCACCTGGCATAATTCCAGGAGCCTGTTTCTGGTTAACCCTTACAGCTAACAGCTTACTATTATCAAATGTATAACTAATTATAAATAATTAGTAGATGAAAGTGTTAGATAAATAAATTTCACAGTAGCTAAACACAGATCTGATAAGTCTGAATGAAATATATATATATATATATAGTGTAATTGGGTGAAATATAATTGATTTTGAAATGGTATCGCCCTCCTAGGTTTAGTGTAATAAAAGGAGCGGGGCTAATTGTACAACATCAACTTCGGAAGTCGAATACATGTCGAATCCCACAGCCGCGTGGGACACGCACTACAGTGTCGAATACTTCAGACACTGTAATTTTACTTGTTCAAATTTTTTTTTAATCACAATATGACACTGCTATGTGTTTTTTTTTCAAGGAAAATCGCAAAAGGGATCTACCAAGGAAGTTAGTAATATAAACGCCCCCCAAACATCCAGAGTCCTGAGGTATGGTTGCACCATAATAAATAAGGGTATTAAAATCAGAGAAAATGAAGATGATAAACAAAAGAAAATGGGAGGAATCACATTATGTAGCTGGAATATAAGGGGTATTAATGAACCAATTAAAAGGGGCAAAATACTAGCTCAGTTGAAATCATATAACACGGACATTACGTTTCTACAAGAAACGCACCTTAAACATCAAGATCAGATGAGATTGAGGGCGAATTGGATAGGCCAAACATTTCACTCCTCATATACTTCGAAATCCAGAGGCACCGCAATCATTATTCGCAAAGGAATACCATTCAAATCAAAGAACATTATATCAGATAAGGAAGGGAGATATCTTATAGTTACAGGAGAGATCCATGCTACGCCAATCACCTTGGTAAACATATATGCGCCCAATTTAGATAATCCTCAATTTTTTAATAAAATCCTGAATACAATTGCAGAATTTAACTACCAAAATGTTATAATTGGAGGAGACTTCAACTGTGTTTTAGATCCGTACTTAGATAAATCGATGCAAAAACAAAGAGGTAATATGAAATCTAAAACTAGTGAACTCTTAAATACATATATATAAAAAACAAATATAGCAGACGTCTGGAGGATCGCAAATCCGACTGGAAGGGAATACTCATTTTATTCAATGGTACACAAAACATACTCACGTATAGACTACTTCCTAGTGGATACAAAATTAATCCCTTATACTATGAACCCTAAATATCACACCAATACGATTTCAGATCACTTTCGTTCTAAAATTAGAAGGAATGTCTACGAACAAATCATTCTGGAGGTTTAACTCGCAAATTTTGAAAGACCCACAAGGGAGTATATATCTAAAAAAACAGATGTACCTATTTTTTGAGACAAACGATACACCAGATATATCGTCCACTTTATTATGGGAATCCTTCAAAGTATTTATTAGAGGAGTCATTAACTCGTATCAAGCTTTTCAAAACAAAAAGAATAAGAATGAACAAAGACAATTAGAAGAACAAATCAGACAACTAGATATAGATAATGCTAAAGATCCAACTACGGATAAACATAATACAATTTTAATACTGAAATTTAAGCTAAATAAATTATTATCAGAGAAGGTTATAAGATTATTCCAAATTACAAAACAAGAACATTTCGAATTTGGGGATAAACCCCATAAACTTTTGTCACGCCAACTGAAAAAATGGGAAAAAGATCATGCAATTTTAAAGATTAAATCAGAAAGAGGGGAATTATTAACACTGCCTAATGATATCAATAAAAGATTTGCTCAATTTTACAAGAATTTATACACATCAAAAACGGTAATAGACAATAATAAAGTTTCAGAATTTTTGGACAATTGTAACCTTCCAAAACTAGAACTGAAGGAACAACAGGAACTGGGAGCACAGATTACATCTAAGGAAATAGAAGACACAATAAACTCACTTAAGAATGGAAAAACACCAGGACCAGATGGATTCTGTAATTAATTTTATAAATGTTTTTACGACATAGTCACACCACGTCTACAGAAAATGTATACATACGCTTTTCGCTTTTAAAGAACAAATCTTACCTGAAACACTAGCAGAATCAATGATCACATTAATACTTAAAAAAGATAAAGATATAGAAGAACCAGGCTCATATAGAGCTATTGCTTTGTTAAATACGGATCAAAAAATATTAGCGAAAACACTAGCTAGAAGACTAAGTCAATATGTTAGTAAATTAATAAATGAGGATCAAACGGGATTTATACTTAAGAGACATTCATTTAATAACTTGAGACGTCTGCTTAACATAATGCACTCTCACAAACCTCAAGAACAAGAGTTATCTATCATTTCATTGGACGCAGAAAAAGCGTTTGATCAAGTAGTATGGGATTATATGATTAAAGTATTGCAAAAATCTCAAATGGGAGAGAACTTCATCGCATGGATAAAATTATTATATAACAAACCCACGGCTAGAATATTAACTAATAATATATTATCTACGAAATTCCAATTAACAAGGGGCAATAGACAAGGATGTTCATTATCACCGCTGTTATTCGCTCTGGTAATTGAACCTTTAGCTGAAAAAATTAGAACACCCGGATATTTACGGTTATAATACAAAATATTCAAATAACAAAATATCCTTATATGCAGACGATGTATTACTGTATATCACAAAACCCCAAATCAGTATACCAAACATATTAAATCTAATTGAGGACTTTGGATCTTTCTCAGGATACAGAATAAACTGGAACAAAAGTGAAATTATGTCGATAAAACCGAAAGACTCAACACATCTCCTGAAATTCCCCTTTAAAATAGCCACAGAAAAATTTAAATATTTAGGAATTGAAATCACTAGAAACTATCACGCTATGTTTAACGCCAATTATAGCCCCTTACTTAAGAAACTAAATAATCTAATCAAATTCTGGAAAACGCTCCCGATGTCTTTAATAGGTCGAATAAATGTTATGAAAATGATATTTTTACCACAAATCCTATATTTATTTCAATCAATTCCAATATATCTTCCAAAAAAGTTTTTCAAAAAACTAGACACAGACATTACAAATTTTATATGGGATTATAAATCCCACAGAATACAAAGAGCACACCTTAGTAAACCAAAAGAGATGGGTGGTCTAGCGCTCCCTAACTTTATGTACCATAATTGGGCAGTAAATATTAAAAATATGATTCACCTGCTGGACAACTCTACCCAGCAGGTGGACTGGATTGTAATGGAGAGAGAGGACTGCTCTCCATGTAATACAGGAGCGACTCTCCTCTCACCAATGAATCTGAATAACAAAAATTACAATAAAAATCCAATGATACATAGCACAATTAGAATTTGGAAACAAATAAAACAGAATCTAAAATTAAGAAATCTATCTCTTTTAATGCCAATAGTCAATAACCCATCATTTAAACCTTCAATTATAGATAAATCATTTACACAATGGGAAAGAATGGGAATCAAAATGCTCGGAGACTTGTATGAATTAGGAAAATATTATAATTTCAACAATTACAACTGAAATATAATTTGAAAAATAATCAATATTTTAAATATCTTCAAATCTGTGACTATCTGAAAAAATACACAAAAGACTATCATAACATGTCCCCAGACTTATTGGATGAAGCCATGAAGACAAAGGCTGAATCAGCAAATCTAATATCATACTTATACAACATTAAATATAGAAATACCTACAACCGATGGTATTAGAAGAGACTGGGAACAAGAACTAGCTGGGATAAACATTTACTATATGTGCATAAATGCTCGATCAACGTGTGACATACTCTAATTCAATATAAAACATTACATAGACTATATTATTCAAAAACTAAAATAAATAAACTTTTCCCCAATGTCTCACCCATTTGTGATAAATGTCATCTCAAGAAGATACCATAGCGCACTCTTTTGTTTTTTGTATAAAAATCCAAAAATTCTGGAACGAAATATTTGAAATCTTCACAAAATTATTTAAAATAAAACTTGTACCAAAAGCAGAATGGATCATTTTTGGAATATCGGAAGGTAACCCCGAATTAAACGTGTTTCAAAAGAACTTACTTAATTACGGGCTAATAATGGGAAAAAAGCTTATACTCAAATTTTGGAAAAATACTCCAATACCAACAATAAAAATGTGGATTTCAAACATGTTCAAAACACTACACTTGGAAGAGAAGAGACTCCTCCTAGCAGGCAAAGCAGACCACTTCCAAAAGACGTGGTCTGCATTTATGGAACTATTACAAGCATAAGGTGCAATAGTAATTTAAAATATAAATGGTACCAGGATCTGGTAACGGGAAGTATAAAATAAATTTAAAAAAAAAAAAATACGGTTGGTATATCCTTTTTTGCGGAGTTTTGTGTTACAATAGAGCGATTGTTTTTCCTTGTTTTTTCTTTTCTTTCTAGGGTCTTATTTCCTTTCTTTACTTCCTTCTCTAACTTCTTCCCTAAGGGGCTTTCTTTCCCCAACACTTTCCTGCACCTTCACGATTCTTGCTCACTTTCATTACTTCTTTTATTTCTATCTTTTTTAAAGCTCATAAAATGAAGTGGTACAACAAATGTAATGATGATATATCTGATGTGTATTATTGTAATTTACTGTACTTCTAATAAAAATTAAAAAAAACTATTAAAAAAACTAATTGGCTAAATAACCTGGGTTTTGGTAAATACCATGATTAATGGCACCACTTTTTGTCCATACCTTTAGTTGAATAATTTAAAATAAATGCAAAACAGAAAATATCAGATAACTAGGTCCAAATGTTTCCAGATTTCCTATTTTGTGAGGAAATTTAGATTTCCTGGATTTAACATTTGTCTCCATTGGGATAATGCTCAAAATTAGCCTTCCTTACAAAACAACCCAAATAATGAATTGACAAAGAAAATCTTTTAGTGTAAATTGTTGCAGTTTTATTAGATGCAGTTTCTTGAAATGTTGATCCACAAATCACTTTCAAAACAGCACAGTGATGTATTACTTAAAGCTCTTTATGATTATGAAGGCACAGAATTTATTGTATGCATGTTTTTCTTTTCATCTCAATTAAATTGATCTATTCAGCTTGCATGGATAATCTTTGTCCTCAATTTTGGGAAGAAAATGTTCTTTGATCTTTTCTTCATTCGTAACTCTGGTCAAATAATATTGAAACCTAAGTTCCAAACATAGCCACAACCCCCTTATCATTGATAGACTCAAAATGGTGGAGTAACTCAGTGGGACAGGCAGCATCTCTGGAGAGAAGGAATGGGTGCCGTTTCGGGTCGAGACCCTTCTTCAGACCCTTTATCTTTGCAGTTTATGTAGGAAATTAGTCGTATGAGTCACATGGCTATTGCACCTGACTGTTCCTTATTGCATATCTAAGTAAGCTTCAATCAAGCGCCAAGAAAGCTATTGCAAAAATTCTTACACTTCTCCAAAAAGTGCAACAAAAATGTTTAAATTCTCTTATTATTTATATTTACAAATAAGCTGGGTACAGTTGGCTGCATCATTTCTAAGACAGGTTTTCCATTTACCAGCGATGTAAAACAAATCATCCAATCATTTACATCATAGTTACATTCAAGTCAACAACATTTTGTTTTTGTAACTATTAGGATGAAACAATTACTATCTATTGCTGTCTGTGTTAACCTTACAAGTATTATCAAAAAAAATTCACACTGTGACAAATATGAAATGAATAAACGTCATTTATAATATATAGTTCAGACGTAAATGCTGTGGTGATCAGACTTTTCAATGGTTTAGGACATTAGCTGAGCTAATATTTTAATTGGAAAAAACTTAAATCACCATCAATAAATTTTATCAGCTCAGTCTCGAAAAATTAAATGATATTGTTAACATTGCTGATTTTCTTAAATTGATAATCATGGATTCAGCCCTTCACAGAAAAAAATATTAAATTAAATATAATAATAAACACATTTATAAATAATATCAGTGCAAATGTGATTTTACATCTGTTTTGCCAAATACAAGATGTTCCATGATAATGTTTACAAACTATCTATTGACATATGTTGCCTTGAATAATTGACAAGTTGGTAAAGTGAGTATTATTCTATGATGTACTGTGGCATTTACTTTTGATTTAGAGCTGTGTTGTTCAAATTAAATAAGAATTATGTATTTTAAGTATTGCGTTCCCAGTGGTTTGCCTCCTCAGTTAACTGTTGAATGATGTGAATAATGATCTCAAAATAAATCTAAATTGTCAATATTTAAATAAAAAATCTGAATTGCCAAGTAACCCCAGAATCACAGAAAATCAAAGTTAGAGCCATGATGCTGTGCCATTAATAGCCAACCCGGAACATGAACCATTTTTGGGGCGGGCACCCACGGATGTCGAACCGGATGGCACCACCCTGCTGCAGCCTTCTGCTGCCTCAAATGCAAGAAGAAGAATAGGCCCTATCTGGTGAATGTGATGGGATCCTACAAGGTTTTCCTGGTCGTTTCATAGGGAAGCCAGTGAGTGCAGCTATGGGTCTGAATGTTGCTGCTGATTTGTTGATTCATATTTACTGATGGCAATGCATCTGTTTGCTTTGAATGGTATTTGAGTACACGATTATGGGACCCATATAAAGCTTTTAATGACAACTTACAGCACTTGTCGGGTGGCGCCAGCAATGGCTGCCTCGCCAACAGCCAGTCTGCCCTTTCTTCTGTTTTTGTTATTTTAAGTGAGTGTTAAAGAGTATGTTTCAGGGTTCCTTGGCTTGTTTTATGTGGGGGGAAACGTTTTAGCATTTCTTACCTCTACGGAGATGCGATTTATTTCTGTATCATATCTCCGTCCCCACTGCGACTTAACATCGTGGAGTGGCGTGACCTTTCCTGGAGACTGACCCGGCGCTTCAACCGCGGGCACGGCGCGGACTTACCATTGTGGAGCTTGCGATCCTTTTGCCAAGGATCAACTGCAGAGAGCTCCAACCGTGGGCCTGTGGACTTTAACATTGTGGAGCCCGCGGTCCCTGGTTAGAGAACGATTCGGGACCTCCAAGCCGCGGAGAGTATCAACCACCCCGACGAGGGAATTTCGATCACCCCGATGCGAGGGCTTCGGATCGCTGGCTGTGGGAGCTTTTGATCGCCCCGACTGCAGATGGTTCGACAGCCCCGACCACGGGAGAATAAAGGGGGAGAAGATTGAACTTTTTTTACCTTCCATCACAGGATGTGAGGAGCCACTGTGGTGGATGTTTATGTTAACTTTTATTTTATGTAGCTGTGCCTTGCTGCCTTTCACTTAGTATGGCTGTATGGTAACTCAAATTTAATTGTACCTTAATTGGTACACCTGACAATAAACTGACCTTGAACCTTGAAACGTTGAACCTTGCAGCGCTGGAGACTCTGGTTCGATCCCAAATATGGGTACTGTCTGTACGGAGTTTGTATGTTCTCCCCGTGACCGCTTGGATTTTCTCTGAGATCTTCGGTTTCCTCCCACACTCCAAAGATGTACAGGTTTGTAGGTTAATTGGCTTAGTATATATTTAAATTGTCCCTAGTGTGTGTAGGCTTGTGTTAATGTGTGGGGATCACTGGTCTATGCGGATGGTGGGTCAAAGGGCCTGTATTTCTGAACTAAACTAAACTAAACTACCTGAGGTTGATAAAAATTAATTATCTGATCATAGTAATCTTGGTTTATCTCTAAGTAAGGGATCATGTCAGGCATAGGCCATTAAATAACATCAGGATAACGGTGGCGAAGTCATCTGTCCTGCTTTATCCAAGATCTTGGTGGAACTTGCAAAGAGCAGAAATGAAAGGATTTCTCATATAATTTGCTTGATGTCCTGAGAATTTCCAACTGGGATTTCCAACATTTTATGCTGCTTTTAATTTCCATAATATATGCTGCTTTTTCACTGCATTTCAGTAAAATTTCACTGCACCAATTGGTACATATGACAATAAATGTCTCTTGTCTTGTCTCTTGTCTTGTCTGATTGGGGATGATCAGCCATGATCACATTGAATGGCAGTGCTGACTCGAAGGGCCCAATGGCCTTCTCGTGCACCTATTGTCTATTGTCTATTGGCTATTGTTTATCAAGGCCTCTTGCTCTCTCCATTCCTCCTGCCCTCTTCTCTTAATACTGCTTTTTTCAACTCTCTTTCCCATTTTTAATGAATTGTTCATTCTATTATTAATTCACGGATGATGCCTTACCCGTTTTTTTGTCAAATCATGTCCTCTTGTTTGAACCTTCCCTACTCTCAATGGAAAAAGCTTATCCACGTCAACTCTGTCTATACCTCTGATCATTTTAAAGACCTCTATCAAGTCCCCCCTTAGAGGGGAAAAAAGGGGGAAAGAATCAAAAGGAAAAGACAGGAGTGCATGGAAGGAAGATTGATTTAATTCTATGGCCAAAGTTAGTAGCAGAGCAGTAATTACCGGTTTACAGATGAGTGTTCCTGGATTATAAATGCTTCGAATAAAATATATATTATGAATGCAATTAACTTAACAATTGCAATGTAATTACTTTAATGATTGATCAAATAGAAATAAAAAGGCATTTTCATGGACACACATGTTCAAAACTGCCATGGGTGTCCAGAAAATAATAATAATTTTTTACTGTTTAAAAATTCATAGAAATCTATATTGTATTGTATTGTATTGTAATTAATTTATTAACCAAGTATATAAAAACATACAAGGAATTTGATTTCCCCAACAGTCATACCAAAAAAATAAACAAGACACACAACTGTATAAAAGGTAGATTTGGTCGGCATAGGCAAATTCCATCTGGATGATGGAATTGATGGCTTTGTGGCCAAGTTTGCAGATGATATGGAGGTAGGTGGAGGGGCAGGTAGTGTAGAGAAAGCAGGGACTGCAGAAGGACTTTAACTGGTTGGGAAAGTGGGCAGATGGAATACAGCGTAGCAGAGTGTATGGTCATGCAATTTGGTAGAAGGAATAAAGGCATAGACTATTTTCTAAATGGGGAGAAGATTCAGAAATCAGTGGTGCAAAGGGACTTGAGAGTGCTGGTGCGGGATTCCCAAAAAGTAAATTTGCAGGTTGAATCTGCAGTATAGAAGGGAAATGCAATCTTGGCATTCATTTGGAGAGGACAAGAATATAAAAACAAGGATATAATGTGGTCAGGCCACATTTGGAATATTGTGAGCAGTTCTGGGCCCTACATCTGAGGAAGAATGTGCTGGCCTTGGAGAGGGTCCAGAGGAGGTTTAAGAGAATGGTTGGGTTAACATATTTGGAGCATTTGAAGGCTCTGAGAATATACTCACAGGAACAATTAATTGTGTATTTTTAAAACGGATATTGATAGGTTCTAGATTAGTATAGGGGTCAAAGGTTACGTGGAGAAGGCGGGAGAATGGGGTTGAGAGTGAAATATAGATCAGCCATGATCAAATGGTGAAGCAGACTTGATGGGCCACTTGGCCTAAGTCTGCTCCCGTGTCTGATGGTCTTATGGGTTGGATGGTCTGTTTCCATGCTGTATTACTCTATGACTCCAAGTGTAGCAAAATAGAATTTAAAATCACTAAATTAAACTTGTACATTTTGAATGGCAGAAAAATAAGTGAGTTAAGATGTTGTGCCTTAAAATTGATATTCTCTTGAGTAGGTATCTGCAGTATATTATGCAGGAGCATATGTTTTTTTAGAAGCAAAGCACAAACTATGGGGATCATCTTTACATAGTCTATGTTTTCCATTTGAAAGTCTTCAGATCTTCCAGGGAATTGCCATTGGATGATGGAATTATCAGGACATAACATTTAATGCTGCAGAACTGTTAAAGTCCTTAAAGAATTGGGTCAAAGGGACCTGCAGCAACTCTCATCTTTATTAATCTTCTAAACAAAGGATGAATTGAAAGCTATTTTCATAGCAGGACATTTGTATGTGCAGTAATCAAAGAAAATTCAGCTGCAGTTGCAGAAAAATCTTATATTGGATATCCTTCAGGTTAATGGCCAGAGATTGTATCTTTTGGGTGAAAATTAATGGATAAAATCTTGAAGCACAAGAGACATTGCTCCAATTCACATTAAGAATGGCAAATATATATTTCAACTTTATTTATGTACAACCCAATTAGTGGATAAATGGGAATGGACGCCAGACTTTACATTTTCCGTTGTCAGAAGACATTCTCTCCTTCACACAAGGTCACTGATGCGCTGCTGTGTAAATCTGCAGTAATGTTTTCCTTGCCATTATCACTCAGTGCAATTTGATCTGATTAATATTTATTCTGCAACATTGTGGATGAGTGGAAGATGGGTTAGTCATAGAGTGATAGAGTGTGGAAACAGGCCCTTTGGCCCAACTTGCCCACACCAGCCAACATGTCCCAGCTACATTAGTTCCACCTGCCCGGGTTGGTACACTGAATCTTCTGTAACTTACTAACTTTACGAGCAGTTCGTTTGTATGGCCGGTGCTTTTCTTTCACTACTCACTCTGGACGTTGGCCAGAAACTCCCAGCCATAAGCGTGCACGTCGCATTTCTGCAAAGATATCCTGGAATCTTATTTTACCTCCTGATAACTTCTTCCCATGCGGGAGCTTTCAATAAACTATATGTATTGACAGCCCGGTATTGATGCTGTTCGTAGGTACTCATGGCATCAAGTAGATTGGGGCGTTTTTCCATCATGATGAAAAATGTCCACGAGTAAAAAAGGTTGTGAATTAGCTCGTGAAAGTGGGACAGGCCCTTAAGCCCACCATGCCTTTGTTGACTGACCACCAGAATGCATAAAGGATAGGCCCTCCTATCTGCCACAATGCCAGGAAGATTATTTTGCATTTTTACCAATCCCTTTTAAAGCATTGTGTTCAAACTATCCAGGCGTGTCTAACTAAGTATTTTATGTAACTTCTGTCCAGTCTCCTTGCTTCATACTTTATTTCAGTGGTCAAAGATTTATATAAGTGATCCTTGTTTGGGGGTATGTGATGCTACATTCGTGAAGCCATGTCATCTGCTCATGCGTTAAGAAACGTGACTTGAATTGTATTTTACTAGTTTATTGTTTTCATACATATTTCATGACAGCAAATTTTATTTCTTTAGACTTCACTCTTTAGAGACTTCAGAGACACAGGGTGTAAACAGCCCCTTCGGCCCACCGAGTCAATGCTGACCAACGATCCCCGTAAACTGGCACTATCCTACTAATAGGGACAATTCACAATTTTCCCGAAGCCAATTACAAACCTGTACATCTTGGGAATGTGGGAGGAAACCGGAGCACCCGGAGAAAACCCATATGGTCACAGTGAGAATGTAGGATCTCTGTACAGACAGCACCCGTAGTCAGGATCAAACATGGGTCTCTGGAGCTGTAAGGCAGCAAATCTACTGCTGCGCCACCATGCCGTGTCTTAAATTTGCTGGGAGTGATTGTTGAATTCTGTATGGGCACCTGCAATGCCTTTTCCCAATTGTTTTCCTCAGGGATCCTCAGGGATCTGTGTTGGGTCCACTGTTGTTTGTCATATACATCAATGATCTGGATGATGGTGTGGTAAATTGGATTAGTAAGTATGCAGTTGATACTAAGATAGGTGGTGTTGTGGATAATGAAGTAGATTTTCAAAGTCTACAGAGAGATTTAGGTCATTTGCAAGAGTGGGTTGTAAGATGGCAGATGGAGTTTAATGCTGATAAGTGTGAGGTGCTACATCTTGGCAGGACAAATCAAAATAGGACGTACATGGCAAATGATAGCAAATTGAGGAATGCAGTTGAACAGAGGGATCTAGGAATAAATGTGCATAGTTCCCTGAAGGTGGAATCTCATGAAGATAGGGTGGTAAAGAAAGCTTTTGGTGTGCTGGCCTTTATAAATCAGAGCATTGAGTATAGAAGTTGGGATGTAATGTTAAAATTGTACAAGGCATTGGTGAGGCCAATTCTGGAGTATGGTGTACAATTTTAGTCGCTAAATTATAGGAAAGATATCAACAAAATAGAGAGAGTACAGAGGGGATTTACTTCAATGTTGCCTGGGTTTCAGCAACTAAGTTACAGAGAAAGGTTGAACAAGTTCGGTCTTTATTCTTTGGAGCGCAGAAGGTTAAGGGGGGACTTGATAGAGGTCTTTAAAATGATCAGAGGGATAGACAGAGTTGACGTGGATAAGCTTTTTCCATTGAGAGTAGGGAAGGTTCAAACAAGAGGACATGATTTGAGAATTAAGGAACCGAAATTTAGGGGTAACTTCTTTACTCATAGTGGTAGCTGTGTGGAATGAGCTTCCAGGGGAAGTGGTGGAGGCAGGTTCGATTTTATCATTTAAAAAAAAATTGGATAGTTATATGGATGGGAAAGGAATGGAGGGTTATGATCTGAGTGCAGGTAGATGGGAATAGGGGAGAATAAGTTTTCGGCACGGACTAGAATGGCCGAGATGGCCTGTTTCCGTGTTTTAATTGTTATATGGTTATATGGTTATAACAGTTTTCACAATTCCAAAGATCGGATCAAATCTTCTGCACTTTATTTATCACCATCCACTTTCTTTTGCCAATCATTTAAGTTTGAGGATGGCTTTCTTTCACTATAATTCTTTGACCTGTATGTGATTAAAGTTTCCTTTGTTGTGTCTGAAAATTCTTCCACATCTGGGGGGAGGTGGAGTCTGGCAGAGCAGTGGATGAGTGAGTTGGAGAATTGAGAGCTCTTTCCTTTGGTTTGTGCTTGGTCCCATGTTCCCATCTGAAAAACTCGATGTTAAATAATAATTTGGTTTGTATACAGAGTCATAGAGTCATAGTGTGATACAGCGTGGAAATAGGCCCTTCAACCCAACTTGCCCACACCAGCCAACATGTCCCAGCTACACTAGTCCCACCTGCCTGCGTTTAATCCATATCCCTACAAACCTGTTCTGTCCATGTTACCAGGTTACCTGTCCTATCCATCCATTTGGTGAGTGTGTTATCTGCAAGTCTTGACTGAGAAAGGACGATGTGATGATTATTGAGATGAAGATAAGAAATGTGGGACTTGTGGGTGTAAGGGAATGTTCTGTGGACCCATTGCTCAGTAAGCTGGTCCCATTGAGTTCTGGTGAGGGTGTCGAAACTTAGGAGACCTCAGTGAAAACATTTTTATTGCCAAATATTAGCAACTTTCTCCTCACTGTAATTTGCTGCAAAGAATGAAAAATAAATCATCATCTTGAATTGAATTGAATTGTATTAGCCAAGTATGTATACATACATGGAATTTGCCTTGATGCTTTGCTCGCAAGTTGTAATAGGCCCCTCTCGGTCATGACTGCCCATGGGTGATGCATCCTGGTTCGATGCACGCCTGGGCGATGTCATATGGAGGACAGGCTGTTGCCCATGCAGCACGTACCCCCTCTCCACGTCGCTGATCGATCCAAAGAACAGCAGGGCCATTACAGTTTGGCACCAGCGCCGTCGCATGAGCTGTCAGAGCAAGGTTGTAAACAACGATGAATTGCCTTAGGGGCTCCGACTCCAGATATTCTTGAAGTTTACTCCAGGAGCCTTTTCCATGAATGGATATGGCCACAAGGCAGTGGAGGTTTTAAATCAGAATTTTCCCTCTCCTAGATGGACTGCCTTCCCAGGCTGACATGCTCCATCTGCCCGAGACTCGTGAGGGCGGGAGTGTCTACCTTCCTGTGCAGGTCTATAGCACCTGCCCACTGCCCAAAAGCTCGCAAGTAACAACACGATATACAGTAAACAGTAAGAATAAAACATTATAATTTAAACATGTGCAGAATTTAATAAAATACCAGAGCAAAAGCAGGCTACAGATGCTTGGTTATTGAGTAGAGCTACTGCTCGTGGAAAAAAAGCTGTTTTTATGTCTGGCTGTGGCAGCTCTGTACAGTATTTTCGAATTTTGAAAGGAAATTTGCTGCTTGCAGCTAAAAAAAAACCCTGTCAAAACCTGTCAAAACCTGTCAAAAATAGAAAGGAATAATAAAGACAATTCCATGCAAAAAAATGATGTAGATACTAAATGACTCCAATGTACTTTACTCCCGGCAATTCAAGCTAGGCATTTGCAGTTATGCTTTTCTTTTACTGTTCCAACAGTTGCCGATTTCTTAACATGCAATATCGGATGAACAGGGAGACGTGGAAAAGGAAAATTACATTTTCTTCAGCGCTCAAAGCTCATTATCTGCCGAGGTAGAATCATGCACCCATTCAGTAAAAAGGCACCATGGCAACCATCAGTGGCAGTGATGAATGGTGGAATTCGCAGCAACAGGCTCATATTTGATTTATCATTATTGCAAGTTTATTAAGGCAGTATTTACTGGTTTATTATTGTCACATTTACCGAGATACTGTGACAAACTTATTACTAAGAAGCTCTACATCATAATGACATTAACCTCTCGAGATTAAAAATGTTATGTTAAATGCAGTCAGGCTAATGGTCTGCCCACAAAGCTAACATGCTCAACGCAAACAGAAGCAGAAGAATCTAATGGGAAGTTTAAGTATGTGAGAAGAAGTCACTATCGCATAATGTGGGTGTGGGATATAGATACTAAAGCATCCTAACATTGTACGTAATTAAAAGACTTGACCTTGAAAAACTTGTGTACACTTTATACATAGTTTCCATACCATTTGCTCTCTTGATATAATGGTGTGTTTTACTGGATTTTACTATTATCGATATATAAAAATAAAATAATCATTCAACATTTTTACGAATGATTCTGCAATGCCATGATCTGGGATGAGAGGAGGGCAATTTGTGAACAGTGGGACTTGTTGCAGTGAAAAGTAAAAATGCTGGCGGAACAGTGGGTCAGACAGTATCTGTGGAGCGAAATGATGAACAGATGATGCTTTGGGCCCGAAACTTTCTTCAGAATGATTGAGTAGGAAAGTGAAAGCTGGAACAGAGAGAGATGGGGGTAAGGCAACTGTGGAAAAAAATAAATCGATACAGGTGAGGGGGTGACTCTCAGAATGAGTGGAGATCATGACAAAGGCTAGAGAAGAACAGGTCTAAAGAGTGTCAAATAACGATAGAAGGGGAGGTTTAAATGCAAAGCTGGATAGAGGGATATGGGTGAAAAGTAACTGAAGGAAGGGGTAAGATGGGAGATAATAAAGAAATGGAGGACTGGGAGATTGGCGGGTTAGGAAATTAATGTATGGAGGAGGGGTGAGGAGCAGAATGACCGTGGTACTGGGAGACAGTGAAAGAAATGTGTCTGAAGAAGGGTCTCGACCTGCAACATCACTCATTCCTTCTCTCCAGAGATGCTGCCTGTCCCGCTGAGTTACTCCAGCTTTTTGTGTCTATCTTCAATGAAAGAAATGTGTATGCAGTGTGAGCGGAGGTGAATTGAGTCTGGAGTATTACTTGAAATCCGAGAATCCAATGTCCATACTGTTGGGTTGTAGGTTATTCAAGCAGAATGGAGGTATTTGTTCTATTTTGTTTGGATTAGTTAGGGATACAGTTTGTTCCCTGTTTTGGTTATAACCTTTATCCAGTGTTTTATGGCATCCTCAGAGTGACTGCAGCTACTTTGATTCTCTCATTTAGAGCAATCAGGGCAAATATATTCCAACCCTTCATCTTTGTGTACTTAAGAATACTAAATCAAAATAATCAAAAAGATCACTCTGAAATAAACTATGTCGGCGTCATTGTATATAATTAACCCACAATAAATTGACCTGTTATTGGTAACATGTAAAATTCAGCCTCTGCCGCATTATCATGTTCTGCATGCTCCTGTGCTTTTCACTGTTTAGTATTGACCTGGCTATTGTGGCACCGATGGTATGTCAATTGCAAAATTGCCTTGGGACTGATTTAACTTGGTATTCCTGGGGACACTTCAATGGTAGAACCCAATGGGAGCATCAGTTTTTATTTGATGTAGAACACAAAGTGCTAGTTTAACTCATTGTGTCAGGCAGCACCTCTGGAGGACATGGATAGACAATGGTTTGGGTCGATACCCTTGTGGCGCCTTCACGCCCACGTTGGTTTTGCATACATACTATCACCGCTGGTGACGCCAGCAGCCTCACGAGAAGGTCCAGCCACAAGAGCTCAATAACAACTCCAAGATCGGACGCATTAATTGGCCGTATCTGCACACGGGTTATGATTGGTGAGAATGTAGATGAAAGGGGCTTCTGGAATAAACGTGACACAAGGTGTCTGGCTCAGCTAAGTGTCGTTTGTGCTTTGCTTTCTGTCGTGGGATTCAGTAGATCATACACCCTTGTTCAGAACTTGGGTTGCATTCCTTCTTCTTTGGTCCCTTGGGTCTCTCTCTTGCCTTCATTTGATGTTCACTGACACGGGCTGAAATCATGTTTGCACTTCTTAAAGGAGACCTTAGTGTTGGCTTTCAACACAAGGGCAAAACACTACATCATATGGGAAGACAAATGGAAACTGAGTTAAATCAGGATAGCTCAATATTGTTAGAGAGATAGAAACAAGGAACGCCTCGATGCGGAGGGCCCAAACACCGAGTCAAGATCGTCCCATCAACGAGGGCTCGAGGCCCATGACTGCGGAAGAGCAAGGGGAAAGACTTGGACTATATTTCGCCTTCCACCACAGTGAGGAGTGTGTAGGAGTCACTGTGGTGGATGTTCAATGTTAAAAGGTGTTTTTATTGTTTTGTCTCCAAGATGGCTGCCGGAAGGGAGAGTGAACGCTGGCACGTTTAGCTGCCGCTGCTCTCTCTTTGAATTGTGTGTTGTCCCTAATTTGTTTTTGTTTCTTGTTTTATTCTGCTTATATGTTTTGTAATCTGATTATTAAATTTTGTAAGGCGTCCTTGAGTGTCTTTGAAAGGCGCCCATAAATATAATGTTAATAATAATAATAATAACTGGAGATGCTAATTTACAAAAAAAAACACAAATTGCCAGAGTAACTCAGCAGGTCAGGCAGCATCTCTGGAGAACATGGATAGGTGACATTTTGGTCAGATTCTTCAGATATTCTTACTTGACACTTGATACCTATTTTTAGCGATACAGCAAGGAAACAGGCCATTCGGCCCACTGGGTCCACATTGACCGGCGGTCCTCACACGCTTACACTATCGTAAACACACCAGGGATAATTTACATTTATACCAAGCCAGTTAACCTACAAACTTGTACATCTTTGGAGTGTGGGAGGAAACTGAAGATCTTAGAGAAAACCCATGCATGTCACAGTAGAATGTACAAACTCCGAACAGACAGCACCCATTGTCAGGATGGAACCCGGGTCTCTGGCGCTGTAAGGCGGTAGCTCTACCGCTGCACCACCATGCTGCCCCTAATTTGACAACATAGAAAGTTCACTTTGAGTGTAGGCCCAAGGTCTTACCCAGGTACTAAATGACTCAGAAAGGGGAGGATGTGATGCAAGAGCTCAACTCCAGGAGAGAAGCTCCAAGGAATTCAATCGAGTGTCTTTTTCGTAAAATCATCAACAAGCAGGCTTGGTAAAATTGAATGTTTAAAAAAAAAATTTCAATGGTCTTAATTTAGGGGTTCTAGTTGGACAAAGCGGGTTGAAGTAATACTATGTTCAAATAATGTGCACTCAATTACACTTGTACCTTGTGCTCATCACCACATTATTGCAATGGCCATACTTCAAGCAGCCTCAGGCATCAATCCAGTTCCATGCCTGGCTGCTGCAGCCATCCACAGCAGATAACAGTGACATCCAGGCCTCTGAGGCTCTGTCCCCAGAAAGCTCATGGTGTCAAAAGGCCTTTGAAATTATTTTTTGATCAAGAAAGTTTAAAAAAATGTAAACAGGTCTAAAAAATATTTTAAAAACATTTACTGTGATTACTTCCTCAGTCAAAGTTGGTGGCCCTCTGCATTATCAGCATTGTTGCAATGCCATTATGTTACCCCAGCCACTTTAACTCAGTATGTACGCAATCCAGCGATCCTCGCACATTAACACCACCATACACATACTAGTGACAATTTTGCATTTATACCAAGTCAATTAACCTACGTCTTTGGAGTGTGGGAGGAAACCGCAGATCTTGGAGAAAACCCACGCAGGTCACGGGGAGAACGTGCAAACTCCGTACAAACAGCACCCGTAGTCAGGATTGTACCCATGTTCTGGCACTGTAAGGCAATAGCTCTACCACCGTGCCACGGTTTGACGTGGAAGCCAGCAAAAAGCTGACCTGTGCTCAGCCACTGCATGTTGGTTTCAACGGGCAGTCATAATGTGAAATACTGACAAACCAAATTGTCCCTAGCGTGTGTAGGTTAGAGTACAGAATGATCATTGGGCGGCGCAGACTCGGTGGGCCGAAGGGTATGCTTTCACGCTGTATTGCTGAAGTCTAAATACCTTGTGCCGAATTAGCTATAAAATATTTCAATCATTTTCAAAACATAATCTTTTTCAATTTAATTTAGTCCGCGCTGACCAATGATCACCCTGTACACTAACCTACACATGCTAGGGACAATTTTGAACTTACAGGGAAAACGTACAAAGTCCATACAGACAGTACCCATAGTCAGGATCGAACCCAGGTCTCTGGTGCTGTAAAGGGGCTGTCCCACTTGGATGACCTATTTGGCGAGTTTAGAAGAGTTTAGGAGAGTTTGAAAAAATGACATGTTGAAGACCTCCTTTGACTATGTAGAAGACCACCTTCGACCTACTTCGACTATGTTGAAGACTAGCTTCGACTAGCTACGACCTGCTGCGGCTAACTTCGGGAAAATTGGACACCGAATAGAGGAGAGTGAAGACGACATCCTTCGATCTCCTTCGACCTCCCTTCGACTATGATGAAGACTATCAACGACTACCTTCGACTACCTTCGACTATCCTCGATTACCTACGACTAACATGCCGACCTACCAAGACTTACTACGACCTACTACGACTAAACCTACGAGTAAAAAAAGTATAGATTTTTTACCATGGCAACCTTTTTTTACTCGCAGGCATTTTTTAACTTATTGAAAAAAATGCTGCGACCTAGCTGAGGCCTCGAGAAGACCTCCTACGACCTTGTGTCGACCATGCTGCGAGTATGAGTCGAGGGCAAACTCGCCAGAACTCGCAGATTAGGTCGTCCAAGTGGGACAGTCCCTTAAGGCAGCAACTCTACCGTTGCACCACTGTGCCACCCTTCTAATTCCCATTTCTGCCTGATTTGGAAAACTACTGTAAGAGTCAAACATGAGGCAAAATCAAAACAAAATATAACCAGTTAAAAGATGCTTTTCAAAGTGTTTTTTTCTTATATATGCGTGTCTATCCAAAAACTTTAAAAACACTTCCAATGGATAAAATCACCATATGAAAACATCAAGAAAATGGATGATAAAATTGCCAAATAATTTCCACTGGTTGCACAATGCCTCCAGATCTTAAAATTACTTTGTGAGTTACTTCAACAATTTAACGCATTTGTCAAAAAACACAATAAATTTGAGCACAAAAACGTCAGCGGCAGGGAATTCTTTAAAATAATGAACAATCTGTCACATGCAAATTTCAATTTCTTGAAGATATTGGTAATCAGTAATTAAACTATAGTTGAATGGAAGTATTCGTATTCCGATTAACTGCATACATTTCTCTGAAAACGTCTTTAGAAGGATCAGGGGGGCTTTATAGAAACATATAAAATAGTAAGATTAAACGAGAACTTACCAGTTTGAAGTTTGATCTGTATTTTATGAGGAGTTACGATGAGGGATTACGTGAAGAGCCCGCTCAGCACGCATGCGCAGCATACTTCAAAGCAGCGGTGTGGAATCACAGATAGACACAGTTATTGAAGTAAACATAGTAAAGACAAGGAGACATCAGTTTATCAGTTTGACCCATATTATTGAGGGTGGGAGCGGAGGGCACGTAATCCCTCATCGTAACTCCTCATAAAATACAGATCAAACTTCAAACTGGTAAGTTCTCGTTTAATCTCACTATTTTACTTCGGAGTCACGTGAGTGATTCCGTGAAGACTTCAAAGCTCTGTGATTTCAAACCGTGTAACAGTTATTACTTCACGCACTGCCGAAGTCTTTGAGGGAGGAAGTGTGTTATCGTAATCAACCAAAGAATCTGTTTGTAGAAAAACACAATGGTATTTTTTAACAATAACAACAAAGAAATTAAATTGCTCCCGTGGGTTTAAATTAAATATTTGCAGTCTGTAAAATCTTTCCTGCAAATAAAACAGGTTTTGCCAACGGCTTATTATAAAATTTCTGAACGGTCTTTCCCCCTACCATCCTGCTGTAGCCAGGATGTGGTCTATAGGCACGTCCATTCTTTTAGCCGTCGACGTGGATGCTGCCCTGGTGGAATAAAATTTGTACATGTTAGTGTTTATCCCAGCAGTTTTTAGCACCTGCTTGAGCCATCTCGCAATGGTTTGGCTCGTCACCCGACCATAAGGTTTTTTATGACTGACCCACAAGGCTTTTCATCTCCCTCGAATATTTTGGTTGTGTCTATGTAGGATAGTAGGTGGGTCATGGCACATAACCGTGGTTCTGGCGGGTAAGCCCGGAATTCCACGACTGGATTAGGTGTTCCTGGTCTGCTCTGTTTGATCAGTCCCTGGATAACGACAGAGATCTGGTCTGGAGCTGTGAGCATGCTGTCCAGTCACAATAGGTGTAGTGACTGGACCCTCTGTGCAGATACAAGTGCCATCAACATGAGTGTTTTGAGCATAGATTGTTCCAGGTTGAGGGATCTGGCTGGTGGCCATCCCCTGAGGTATGTCAGGACCACACTGACATCCCATGTATGGGTGTACCTTGGTCTAGGGGGTTAGAGTTGTAAATACCCTTCATTAGTTTGACCACCAGCGGGTGGGACCCCATGGCCTGTTGTCCTGGAGCTGGTTTTAAATAGACAGGCAGGGCACTTCTAGCTGTGTTGATGGCTCTGTAGCTGAGTCCTTCATCGTGGTGAAGGTTCGCCAGGAATTCCAGTACGTTGGTAACTGTATCGGTTGAGTAGGTGGTCCCTGTATCCAAGCAGTACTTCTCCCATTTCTTGATGCTGGACAAGTGCTGTTTTTTAGTGGATGTTCGGAGGGATGCTGACATGGTGTCGGCGGTTTGTTCTGATAATCCCAGTCCCAGAAGTGGTTTGTGCAGAATCTGCAACCCAGGAGTTTGATTTTTTCATGGCACGGGTGGCTTGTGCCCGACACTGGGTGTTAATAACTCTGGGTCACTGGGGAATACCATCGGAGTTTCAACAACCATGTCATGGAGTTTTGGGAACCATGGCTAGTAGGCCAGTCGGGTACTATCAAAGTACCAGAAGCAGAGTCCATTTGTATTGTGCGTAGTCCCCAACTGATGAGGCAGAAGGGAGGAAATGCATAGAAGAAGACTTTCCCCAATCCAGCGCAAACGCATCTACCGCTGCTGCCTCAGGGTCTGGTTCCCAAGCGACATACATAGGTACCTGGTGATTTAGCCTTGATGCAAATAAATCGATATCTGGCGTGCCATATTGCTTGATAACTTTTGCAAATTTTTGGGGGTTTAACATCCATTCGATGTTGTCATTAAATTTACGTGACCTGGTGTCTGCCACTGCATTTAGCTTACCTAGCAGGTAAGTTACTGATAGCCAAATATGTCTTTCGACACACAATTGCCAAATTGTGTTGACCAACTTGTCACATGATACTGATTTTATGCCGCCCATATGGTTAATGTAGGCCACCACCGTAGTATTATCTATTTGTAACCGTACATGCAAGTGATGCATATTTGTGCATATGCTTTTAAACCATAAAAGTCACCCAACATCTGTAGATAATTAATGCCCCGTGTAAGTGGTAACGATGACTCTGGGTTAGTCCATCTACTACTTGTTAGTGATGATAATAGGTTGAAATTATGCCAAACATTTTTTCCCACCACTGTAGTTATGATATTGCTTCAGTGGGTAACTTCATGACATGATCATAATGACCTGTATGTCGTTTTGGTGCCTGTACCTTTGCTCTTTGTAAGCTTTGATAGTGCAAAGGTCCGCATTGTGTAGCCGGAAATGCTGCTACCATTTTCCCAATTACTCTGTTACTTGTCGAATAGTTGGGAGTACGTGGACCATTAATTGTTGCATGATTGTGCCAATTCAACTGTTTTGTCTCTTGGCAATGTTACAGTCACGTAAACTGAATTAATTGTGACGCCCAAGTAGTCCATGATTGTGGATGGCTTCAACTTAGATTTATCTGGATGTAAGACAATCCCAGGGTTTCGAATAACTGTTTGGTAGCTGATACAGCTAACAGTCAATTCCATGGTCTTGCCTATTTTTTAAAGATATCATCAAGATATGCCATGACAATATGTTTTTGTCTTGTGAATATTGCCAGAGCTGGTTTTAGTATCTTGGTGAATAATCTTGGGCTGATATGAACCCATTGGGTAACGCTATAAATTGCCATAGCTGCCCCATCCAGGTAAATTTCAGGTATCTGCGATGACCCTTGTGAATGGTACTAAATAGTAAACATCTTTAAGATCAATGCTTGCCATGAAGTATCCTTTGGAAATTAGTTGTTTGGCAGTAACAACCGTTTCCATTTTGAAATGTATATACTTAACAAACATATTTAGTGAAGTTAAGTCAATGATGACGCGACATCCGCCATCTTTTTGGGTTTAGTGACGAATATTTGATACGAATTCCAAGGGTTCATGTTATCCCATGATACCCTTTGTAATTAGTCTCACCAGTTCAGCTTGTCCCTCTCGTTTCTTTAACGGAGAGGGAAAATACCCTCTGGGGTAAATGTTGAACTGGTGGCAATTTTTCTAGTATGAATTGTATTTTGTATCCACTAAAGCCATTGAGTATATACTGATCACTCGTGATAGACTCCCGTGCTTCTTAAAACTGGTGTAATCTCCCCCCTGTTAGTATTAAGCACCTATTTTCTATACGTTGGTAGGAACCAGACCCACCTACCTCCATGGTTATGGGTATTCTTCTGTTTCCTGCCGGTCCAACGAGTCTTGCACGTTGTCTGATGTGGCGGTGATGTTGGGGGGTGGCGCATTTTCCATGGGGCCTGCTCTGGTCCCTGGCCTGAAAGGCTTACGGGATTGGCATGCAGGCCCCGAGCTTTCACCAGTACAATGAGGTAGACTCTCCTGGTGGACGCGTTAGAGGTACTGCTGACTGGTTTACGTGTGGTGCTCATTCCAGACCCTGCCCTCTTGCGCCGAATATTTTGGACACTTCGTCCAGTTTTTTAGGCTTGTTTTGGTAACTTAGCCAGACAGGAGGATCTGTGGTTGTGAGGTCGGCGTTCTCACAGTCCTGTAAAAATTTTTGAGTTGAGGGCAGGTTTTATAACTTCCTGAGAAGTTGCGGAGCACTGTGAACAGTAGGGTCAGGTGTTTTGCCATATTACCCTGACCCTCTGGAAAGAGCATGCGAAATGATAACCGACGTCAGGGATATCAAATTCATTTAAAGATATTTGGGTTTTTAAAAGCTATGCTCAATGTACCCCCCAATAACGGTGGGCACTTTGAATAAATGCAATTTAGGGGAGGCGTAATGAATCCAACACCTCATGACTACCTGTCTTGGAGAGGTTTTTTGAAAAGAACAGGTAGTAAGCTGGCTGCCAGTTGAGACTGAAAGGCCATCTCGCTAGTGGTGGAGCCACATAGCGGCCACACCCAGCAGCTCTTCCTGATCCTGTACCTCAAGCATAATCCCGATGTTGTTCAGCCAGTGACCCCTCCTCTTGACCAGCCCAGCTCTGGTTCCCATCAATCCCTCGACAAGGGAGATGGCCAGTGCTGTTAGGCACTGGAGTGGGAGTGTTAGCTCCCTTGGCGGACTTGCCCCTGCTCCTGAGGTAGTCTCGCTGGAGTTTTTAGCTCCATGACCTTCCTCTGGCTTGGAGAAACAGACACTCTTGTTTCTTGTTTGAAGTGCTGATCCCATCTTCCGTGTCTGTCTCCAGCCTGAGGTTGGTCCTGACCTTGCTGTTAGAGGCTGTCTTCCGTTTTTGGGCGGCATTTCAGCGGTTCTCGGGCAGCGAGTCTCCTTGTCGGGAGTCTGCAGGGGTGCCGGCCGGTTTTAAATTTCCCTCTAGTCTGCTGCTGTTGGTCAGACAGCTGTTTTAGCGGACTGGGCATCAGCGCAGCACCTGTGTCCAAATTATATATGGACTGGACAAGCTAGATGCAGGAAAAATGTTCCCTATGTTGGGCGAGTCCAGAACCATGGGCCACAGTCTTAGAATAAAGGGGAGGTCATTTAAGACTGAGGTGAGAAAAAACAGTAACCACAAACTGATGATGTTCCTGTGATCTGAAATTCAGAAATTTTAATGACTACTACCAGGTATTTGATTGATAGAAGGAATGTGTGCATGAAGGATTTTTTTCTATGCATTTTAATATTTGAAATTGGATCTTATTTGAAACGTGCATATATTTTCATTGAGAGATTTTAAATTCGAATAATGTGTAGATATCATCATTTTTCTTCTTCTTTTGTTTCTGACCTGCATTTATCCTGCCACCAAAAGGCTGAACAGGGTTTGGGTATATTTTTCCATCATGCCAATGTTCCCTATGCCCTTCTATTGTTAGGTGCATTATTACTTTAATCTACGGTACTTTCATATTTGTCATTCATTCTTGCCAGATGTCACATTCTGTAACCAGAGCCTACTTTCTTGTTGCCACAGCCCCATGATGTCAACTACACCAGGCCAGCATTCGGAGCACTCCTCTCTGGCGACCCCCGGCATGGGTTCGCCCGCTCCACGATGGAAAGTCCACGCTGCGCCTACTGCCGATGCTCCGGGTTCGACTCTAAGAAAGGCCGCTCCAATCCATAGAAAAAGTCACCTCTCCATGGAGGAGGCAGCCGAAAGCGGTTTCCCCCTTTCCCCTCCCCCCCCCCCCCCACACCCCCCACATAAGACATACCAAGAGAAACCCAAACTGACACTAGACACACCAAAAAAAACAAAAAAGTAGAAATAACGAACACGCTGCTGGCAGGGCAGCTGTCTGGCTGCACCCCCATTACCAATCTTATAGTGAAGTATAAAATCATTGAGGACATGCGTAGGATGAATGCACACAGTCTTTTTCCAGGTTTGTGAATTCAAGATGCGAGGGGAAATAATTAATAGGAACCTGAGGGTTTCATGCAGAAGGTGATACATGTGGCAGAGGAAGTGGTTGAGCTAAGTACAGTAACAACATTTAAAAGACATTGGAACAGTTACATGTTTAAGGAAGGGTCAGAATGATATGTTAGACAATGGTTGAAACATGATACTTGTGAGCTCATAAAATTGGAAGTGGATAGATGCCCTCTTCTTTAAATTATTAATGTTTTATTTGTTGACTGACTTTAGGATAGTGAGGCCACACTTAGATAGGCATCTTGGTTGGCATGAACTAGGTGTGCTGAACAAACTGTTCATGTGCAATGGACTTGATGGAGTCATGTTTGACTTGTGCCACAAAAGAGTATTATCTTGGATAGCTCCATTAACATCCAAAAACATTGAATCTGCTGTCAATATGCTTTGCTACAGATAAAGCACAGTGGGAAATGTACTCACGTACTCACACATACATTCAGAAGTACAATTGTCTGTGTGGCCATGAAGGTTAAAAGACATGAAGGCTTTAAAATTAATTCTTACACTGTGAATTTTACTTCGGAGTCACGTGAGTGACTACGTGAAAACCCCGCCAGCTCGCCTGCGCGACATATTGTCTCACGCATTGCACCAGCGACGGGCGGGGGAAGAGCTCTCCCACGGCAAAATTGAAAAACGGACCTACAGGTAAGAATTCTTATTCTAAGGTCGTATTTCTTGCCCTTGTTGTGCTTTGTGTTGTAGGACTATGGACAAGGGGAAGAAAACAGGTCGCGTCTCGTATGGCTGTGGGGACCGGGAAAGTTCCGACAGCCGGGGGCGACCAGCGGCACCTGGACCACAGTCTCTGCGGTCCACAGTCACCGACGTCACCCTGCACAGCTGAGCCCAGTGCCGCGAGCTGTACAGCCCGAACCAGCGCAGCGGGCTGGAGGCAAAGCCCAGCAGAAGTCAGTCTGGCCGGTTGACTCGGATGGCCGCCTCTCCCGCATGGAGCGGTTGATGGAGCAAATGCTCCAATGTGACTTGCTCCGGGAGATGTAGCAAGTTCACTATGGGAGTCTTCACACTCCCATAACAGCACCTTATTCAGGGCAGTCCAATGCATCTCCCTCGACAGAGGGGAGCATTGCCGGCCAGGGCTGGGCTGGTCCTGAAGAAGGGGACATGGCTGAAGAAAACGGCAGTGTGCTGGGGGTGCAGGATCCTAAGGAGCTAATGGGAGTAGTCACCAAATTTGCGGACCACCGCAATCAGGAGTACCATTGCAGACCAAGCTGGCGGCCAGCATCGACTACCTGTCCTTCCATCCTCTGCAGGAACAGGTAGTTAACGAAACTATGGAGAAGTATATGCCTCCTGCGAACTTTATTTTGTTAAATGTGCCTGCAGTAAACAGTGCGATCTGGGGGTACATTGGGACTGGCATAAGAACCCAGGAGGTCAAACTACAGAAGATTCTAAAACTTCTGACAGCGGGCATAACATCGTTTGCTCGTTCAGTCAATGGTACTGAGATGACGGACACTCAGCAGGACACACATTGCTCCGCAATACCCAGTATGAAATCAATAGCTTGCGAAAGAGCGCAATAAAACCTGCACTAAACCCCAAAGTTGTGCGAAACAGCTGCAACACAACTGCAGATACTGCTGTTTGGGGGGGAAACTTGTCCAAACAAGTAAAAGAGCTCGATGAAGAGTCTAAAGCCGTCGGGCTCATGAGGGCATCATCAGCAATGGGCAAGACCACACACCTCAGACGGCAGCACCCCTATGCAACCACCAGCAGGCATCGACACCAGGACGCTGGTGAAAGCATGAGGGCCGCGCAGCACCACAAAGATCCTGTTTAGGCCAAGGCCTAGAGCGAGCCTCATGGAAAATGCACCAAACCCGCACTCCGGCGCCTCGTCCGCAGAAGAGGCAGAAGCTGAAGAAATGAACGTACCACCGGCAACCAAGGAGATAGGTGGGTCTGATTCCTTGCAGAACATAAAAGGTGTAGGACCTGTACTAACAGGTCCTACACCTTGTTTTGGGAAGCATGGAGGTTACACTTGTTTTGGGAAGCATGGAGGTTTATTACCACTGATAAATATATACTACAAAGTATTCAGGGATATGAAATTGAGTTCATCCAAAAGATATGCCACCAGTCAACATGTGCCTAACCGAAAGTTGTACTCACACAACAGGAGAAATTGGAAGGACAGGCAGAACTGGAAAGGTTATATACCAAAGGTATAATAGAGAGGTCAGCACATGACTCTCTAGAATTTGTATCCAATATTTTTACGAAAACCAAAAAAGATGGTGGATGACGCATCATCATTGACTTAACAAAACTGAATACTTATGTAAAGTATACTCATTTAAAAATGGAAACATTTTTTACTGCCAAACAATTAGTTTCAGAGGGATACTTCATGGCATGCATTGATCTAAAAGATGCATACTATTCAGTACCCATACATAGGGATCATCGTTGATACCTAAAATTTCACAATTCACAATTAACACTATCCACATGTCTGTAACATTGCCAAAGAGTAAAGCAGCAGACTTGGTGGAAGCCTGCAACAAATTGCTTGTTACAAATAAACCATCTATTCGACAGGTGGCAAGAGTAATTGGGAAATTAGTAGCAGCATTTCCAGCTACTCAGTTTGGACCTTTGCATTATCAAAGTTTGAAAAGGGCAAAGGTGCAAGTGCTAAAACACCATGCAGGTCATTTTGATCGACCTATGCAGTTACCAGCCAAAGCAATTTCGGAGTTACAATGCTGGAATGGAAATATTTGGCATAGTTCCAGCCCCATCATTATTAGTAACTCATCATTCACATTACAAACGGAGGTCTGGGGAGCTACTAACACTATATCCAGTACTGGTAGTAGATGGAATATCAGGAATCATCATTACTAAAAACACTGGGTATAAATTATTTAGAGATGTTGGGTGCGTTTCATGGGCTAAAAGCCTACTGTTCACAATGCACCATCTGCATGTCCGCCTACAAATTGATAATACCACAGTGGTGGCATATATTAATCATATGGGTGGAATAAAATCGATATCATGTGTCAATCTGGCCAATACAATCTGGCAATGGTGTGTTAACATACATATTTGGCTAGCAGCAACTTACCTACCAGGTAAGCTCAATACAGTGGCAAACAGGTCACGAAAATTTAATGACAGCACCGAATGGATGTTGGACCACAAAATATTTGCTGATATTACTATATAATATGGTACACCAGATATTGATCTATTTGCATCTAGACTCAATCACCAGTTACCAACATATGTCGCTTGGGAACCAGACCGGGGGCAGCAGTGATGGACGCTTTCTCGCTGAATTGGGGAATATTGTTTTCTATGCTTTTTTCCCCTCCTGCCTCATCAGTCAGGTCCTACGCAAAATACATATGGACTCAGCATCAGGTATCTTGGTAGCACCTGATTGGCCTACACAGCCATGGTTCCCTGTGGTCCTTGACATGGTCTCTGAACCATATATGTCCATCATGCTGGATCTGGGCTGATGGACAGGACCATGAATATGATCACGGCGGCCTATCGAGTGTCAACAAAAAAGCAGTACCTCTCCAGCATAAGAAAATGGGAGTCGTATTGCTCAAGGGATGGTGTAGCGTATAATACAGCTACAGTCACCTATGTCCTGGAATTCCTGTCCAGCCTTCATTTTGATGAAGGACTGAGCTGCAGTGCTATCAATTGCGCTAGGAGTGCCCTGTCAGCTTAATGATGGCAGGCACCAGGACAGCTCTCCATGGGATCCCACCATCTAGTTGCCAAACTTATGAGGGTTATTTACAACACTAACCCTCCTAGAGCGAGGTACTCCCAAGATCTGGGATGTCAGTGTTGTACTAACATTGCTAAGGGGTTGGTCACCAGCAATGTCCCTGTCCCTGGAAAAGCTCACATTAACAACAGTATGCTGATGGCACTGGTCTCAGCTCAAAGGGTCCAGTCTCTACATAAACTGAGACTGGACAATATGATGGTATCTACAGAAAAGAGAAACTTTCGCATCTTGGAGCTAGGTTAAACAAAATAGACCAGGAACATCAGGACAGAATTGGAATTCCAGGCATACCCATCTGACACCCGACTGTGTGTAATGACACACCTTCTACTATACCTTAAGACTATTAAAACCTTAAGAGGAAGTGAATTGACGCTATGGGTCAGCTATAAACAGCCTCATGGCCGGGTATCAGCACAGACCATCTCAAGATGGCTCAGACAGGTTTTGGGAGCTGCTGGGGTGGATGCTGACATTTTAAAATCTCATTCCACCAGGGCAGCAGCAACATCGGCAGCTAGAGACATGGAAGTGCCTATGGACCATATCCTGGCAACAGCAGGATGCTCTAGAGAGAAGACCTTCCAACTATTTTATAATAAGCCAATAACCAAACCTGCGGTGTTGCAGAATCAATTTTGAATTCTATAATATATTTAGCCCAAGGGTGCATTATTTTTGTTAAAATAAATTGTTATTGTTTGAATTTGATTCATGTCTGAATATGATAACATACTTCCTCCCTTGGATGATTTCGGCAGTGAGTGAAGCATGGACTGGTTCCACGGCATGAAATCACAGGTCTTTAAAATCTTCACGTAGTCACTCACGTGACTCCGAAGTAAAATAGTAAGATTAAATGAGAATTTACCAGTTTGAAGTTTGATCTTTATTTTATGAGGAGTTACGTCGAGGGATTACGTGCCCTCCACGCCCACCCTCTATTATAAAGGTCAACTGGTATCTTAGTTCTTATTATCTCACTATGTTTATTTCACTTACTGTTGTCTGTGATTTCACACCGCAGCTTTGAAGAATGTCGCGCATGCATGCTGGCGGGGTCTTCACGTAATCCCTCGACGTAACTTCTCATAAAATAAAGATCAAATTTCAAACTGGTAATTTCTCGTTTAATCTTACTATTAAAGAATGGAAACAAGAGCCTGGTAGATACTGCTAATAAATTGTGATCATGCCATATTCAAGTAAAGTCAATCAGCCAATAGAACAATAATAATTTAACGAAGAGGGAGGAACAATAACATTCATCATATTCTGTCTTGTATAACATTTCTTTCCATTTCCAATTTTATGCGCTCACAAATATCATCTTTCAACCACTGTCAATACTTCTCATTAGGGAAAACAGAGTGCATAAGTGACTGGTAATGGGCAATATTCCAAGCCATCTGGATTTAGACAGATTGTGATGACAACATCGCTGACTCCAACGAGGTTGCCTTGAATAAAAAGTCAATTAAACAGCAAACTCCAGGGTGCTGGAAAATATTGTCAAGAAGATTTAGGCCAAAATGGCCACAGTGATCAAAGCAAATTTGGACAGCATAGCCATGGTTACCAACTTTAGTTAACATTATTCAGATGTCTTTGATGCATAAGTGCAAATAGTTAAATAGAATGCTTACCAGTCTCGATCAAAGCATGCCAATTGAATCTGAAGAACTGTAATCAAATCAACATCATGCTAAAGTCAGAAGTTTGCATTTCTCTCAGCTCTTTAGTTGAACAAAGGGTCACCTTAAAAACTCTGCTCCATCTTAAAACTGAGAAAGATATATAGACACACTATGGTATATAGACACACTGAAGTTTTATCTTCTGTTCTGTATTACGTTTACATATTCTGTTGTGCTGCAGCAAGCAAGAATTTAATTGTCCTATCTGAGACACATGACAATAACACTCTCTTGACTCTTGACTCTTGACTACATGCTTAAATGCTTAGTTTACTTTAGTTTAGTGCAGAGATACAGCATGGAAACATGCCCTCCAGCCCACCGAGTCTGGCCCGACCAGCGATCCCCGCACATTAACACTATCCTACACACACAAGGGACTGTGGGAGGAAACTACAGATCTCGGAGAAAAGCCACGCAGTCACGGGGAGAATGTACAAACTCTGTACAGACAGCACCCGTAGTTGGGATTGAACCCAGGTCTCTGGCTAACGCTAAGGCAGCAACTCCACCACCGCACCATTATGCTGCTCCAGCTGCCAGCATGCTGCTAATTATACAATCTTAATCATGTGCTACACCATGTAATGCGAAAGAAGCAAAATAATCAGATGCCCCACAATAAAGGGCTTAATCCATGAGGACCTGGCCATTCTCGGTGCTTATTTATTTTATGTGACTGTCTCTTCCGTCTGGCGGCTTTTGCACGGTCTCCTCGCACCCCTCGGCATACCTTGGGATCACCCACAGCCAAAGCGTCGACTGCGCCCACTGGCCCCTCCGTCCCGACCTACGCCTGTGGTGTCCCCGATCCACATGCGGGAGCCGCCCTCGACCATTCTATTCCTTCCTCCGGTTCGGGGGGGGGGGGGGGGAACCTGTGGCGTCAGCTGATACACAGACCACTTATGGTCGAACCCTCATCAGTAGCTACGAGGGCTGGCACGTGATGTCATGGGCTAGGGGAGTGTCCTGCTACATAAGCTTATCTCACCTTGAGATCTCCCCAGTCAACAGGTAGCCGAGCTCGAGAGAACAACCTCGCTCAGCTACAGCAGCAATGACATTTACGTTAGCGGATCAAACTTACATGTAACAACTGAATAAAAACTACTGTTGGAACCAGCCTGATGTCTGGCCTTTTCCTGACCACGTTTGGTGCCACTGCAACCTCACACTTTTCTGCATTAAATTCCATCAATCATTTCTCTGCCCACCAGGCCAATCGATCCAGATCCTGCTGCAATTTTTCACAACCAGCTTCACTACCTGTAAAGCCACTAGCTTTTGTATCATCAGCAAACTTGCTAATCTTGCCCTGTATGTTCTCATCCAAATCATTGATGTAGATGATAAACAGTAACGGGCGCAGCACCGAACCCTGTGGCACACCACTAATCATAGGCTTCCAGTCCGAGAAGCAACCTTCCACCATCACCTTCTGCTTCCTTCCATGGAGCCAATTTGCTATCCATCAGCTATCTCTCCTTGGATCCCATGTGATCTAACCTTCCAGAGCAGCCAACCATGCGGAACCTTGTTGAATGCATTACTGAAGTCCATGTACACAATATCTACAGCTCTGCCCTCATCGACCTTTTTGGTCACGTCTTCAAAAAATCAAATCAGATTTGTGAGACACGACCGCACACATACAAAACCATGCTGACTATCCCTAATCAGCCCTTGCCCATCCAAATGCCTGTATAACCTATCCCTCAGAACACTCTCCAGTAACTTACCAACTACTGATGTTAAGCTCACCGGCCTATAGTTCCTAGCAATTTCCCTGCAGCCCTTCTTGAAAAGAGGCACAACACTTTCCACCCTCCAGTCTTCCGGCACCTCTCCTGTATTTAAGGGCGACTCGTAAATTTAAACCAGGGCTCCCGCAATTTCCTCTCTAGTTTCCCACAATGTTCTTGGATATATATCTGATTAGGTCCTGGAGATTTGTCTACCTTCAAACATGACATTTCTTCGACAGTAACCCTGACTGCTCTCAAGACACTTCCAGTGACTGCTCCAATTTCCTCCGTTCTACTCTCTTTCTCCTCGGTAAATACAGAGGAGAAATACTCATTTAGTACCTTGCCCATCTCCTGTGGCTCCACACAGAGGTGACCTATTTGATTCCTGAGAGGTCCTGAAAGTTCTATCGTATTGAATCGTATCGTAAAATCTAGGGAACGATGGAAGGAACATGGGGAAGACTAATGGGTTTTGATAGGATTAGTGTGAAAATGGGTGTTTCATGGTTGCAGCAGACTCATTGGGAAAAAGCATCTGTTTCCTTTCTGCACCTCTGTATGATTCTATGACTGATCATAGACTAGGTCCATACATAGTTTAAAAATTAACTAAATTTCAGAAGGGAGGTTGTAGTGGCTGCCTTTGAAATCTACACATTTTTTTTGTGTGCGCTACCAAGTGACCTTTGTAAAACTGGAATGAAACGCTTCATTAGATGAAGCCATACTTTGCTCAAATGAAGTTTTTAGTGGTTATTCGAAGCCATCATTTCAGCCCAGGATGTGATTGTATGATTTCAACAAAGCAGTATCTAAGATTTAAACCATTTTCATACGTTTCATGTGTTATTCTCCTATCATGTTAAGGTCAACAGGATGGAAGTTCACCAATGAATGCATAGCTCAGTTCCATTCATAACTCCTCAGAAAATGAAGCAGTCCCTGCCTGAAGTAAGACCGAGATAGTATTCACACATGGCCTAGGAAGTTCCTGCAAGTGGTCAGATCCAACAAGAAAGAGTTTAACCACTTCTTCCTGACATTTAACAATAAAGCCATCAGTATTATCATTCTGTGGCAATGTCGAGTCATTATTCAGATGCTGCTATTTGGCATTTTGCTGTCCGCCTTGTTTCTTGTTCGCAGGAGCGATTAAAGTGTCACAAGGCACATGAGGCTCATCCTGAAATGGAAAATGAAAGGCCACATATAAATGCACACATTTCATTCCTTGGAAGCTGAAACAGTTTGATAAAAACAGTCAACCGTTGTTTTAACAGATCCTTTTCTAACGGATTTTCGTTATAGTGGACAGACCTGTCGACGCCACTCCCAGCTCTCCTGCTTCACCCATCGCATGGCCCAGTTGATGCATCTGTTGTTGTGGCTCATGTTGTAGTCGCTGGGGACAGCTCTTTCTTCAGACCACTGCTACCGACAGGAGGACCTTAGGCATCGTGGGGCCCCTCCCCCTCCCCTCCCCCCACTCCCTCCCCCCCCCCCTCCCCCTCCCCCTCCCCCTCCCCCTCCCCTTCCCCCTCCCCCTCCCCCTCCCCTTCCCCTTCCCCTTCCCCTTCCCCTTCCCCCTCACCTACCCCCTCCCCCTCCCCCTCCCCTCCCCTCCCCCTCCCCCTCCCCCTCCCCCTCCCCCTCCCCCTCCCCCTCCCCCTCCCCCTCCCCCTCCCCCTCCCCCTCCCCCTCCCCCTCCCCCTGCCCCTCCCCCTCCCCCTCCCCCTCCCCCTCCCCCTTCCCCTCCCCCTCCCGCCAACTGTTGGTTCTCTTCTGTTGACTGTCACTCTGTCCACTGCCACCTCCTCCTCCATCTACTTGAGATTTGCTGACAATCTCCACCTTGGAAGATATCAGCAACTGCAGGGTAGAAGGAGGAGGAGGAGGTGGCGGGCGGGGTGGGGGGGGGGGGGAGTGGATAAAGTGACAGGTGAGGGGGAAGCAGCCCTGTGGTGACCAGTGTGCTGTCGGTAGCGGCGGCCAGAATAAAGCACGTCCTATCAGAGGCTATAACGCAGCAATGACCACGTCAACCGGTGAAGAAAGACCTTTTGGTGCAGACCAGTGGCACCGGCATCGATATGTCAGGTGTAATGACTCAAAAGTGATGGAGAAACTCAGCAACTATACTTTGTTTTATTATTATTTATTGAGGACGTGATTATCACTGGCTAGGCAAACTGGCTATGCAAACTTAAATGCCATCCCGAATTAGTGTTGAACTGAGAAGTTTATTCCTGAAGAAGGTCATCAACCACTGCTGGGACTCTTGGCCAGTCAATATTGACTTATCTAACTTCAAGCAACCCTTGCTTTCCCTTGCTCCATCCCTCTCTAGCTCTCCGACTAGTTCTACAGTCCTCCTGATTAAATTTTACTGATTGTGTGCCTCGTTGTCAGCTTACCCTCAGCTGAAAATGATCCATTCTACATTTTCCTTGACCTTCATTCCCTTTGCTCTCTCGTTTTCACACCTTAACCTTCCATATCTCTATGTCTCCATCTCCCCTGGCTCTCAGTCTGGGGAAGGGTCTCGACCCGAAAAGCCACCCAATCCTTCTCTCCAGAGATGCTGCCTGACCCGCTGAGTTACTCCAGCTTTTTGTGTCTATCTTCGGTGTAAACCTGCATCTGCAGTTCCTTCCTACACAAAAATTGAATCATGTATTTCTCTGCAACTATCTGGTAATTTCAGTCACCATTACTGTTACTGGCTTTTTTTTTAGATTGTAAGGTATTTAATCAACTGATTTACTTATATGATGAGATTTTAAATCTTATCTCCCGATCTTTAATTTTGGTCTTAAGATTAGATGTTTGATAACTTTAGCCGGAGTTACTGATTTAAACTTCCATTATAGCAAAGATATTTTATACGTAAAATTTTTCCCAGAATTTAATTTTCTTCTTTTTTTTTAATGATTCAAGCAGCCATCACATATCAATGGTTAAAACAGTAAAAGAACATTTTTTTAAAATGTAGTTGCTGGGAATCTGAAATCAAAATGCAAAATGCAGGAAACATGAAGTTGGTCAGACAGCACCAGTGGAAAAATAAACTCTTAATATGTCAAGTCAAAAACCGTTTGTCAGATCTTTCTATGGATGCTGCTGACCTGCTGAGTTTTTCCAGCATTTTGTTTTATATTTAACATTTATTCAGTTCATTTGTAAAGAAAACAAAAATTGTTGTATTTCATAATGGTAATCATTGAATGAATCAGGTATAAAGAGATGAAAAGCAGTGATTGAATGTTTGCAGGAGGACATGGGTCATTAGCAAGTTTTGAAGGACTTATGTAATTGTAAAGAGTGGGAAGAATACAATTTCAGGTATTGTGACTCAGTCAATGCCACCCACTGTGAAAAGAAGGAGAGAGGAATATACAAAGCATTAAGGGCCTGTCCAACTTAGGCTATTTTTTAGGCGACTACAGGTGACTAGGCAGTCGCCACATGGTCACCGGGGTGTCGCCTGTAGGGTCTCGTCAGTGTCGTAGCGTCTTTCTGGTCGCCGCTGGATTTTCAACATGTTGAACATTTTTTGGAGACAGTCGGCGACAGTGGGTTTAACGCCAATGAGCATAGCTTGACTTCTCCTGGCGTAGGTGCTGTCGTAGTTGTCGCCAGGTGACGTAGGTTGTCGCTGACCATTTTTTTTGTTATTAAAATAATGATTCTATTTCAAATTTTATGTCATAGGCGGGTCCAGTCATCGGTTTTTCAGCAACCTCCTACGATTATGGCAATCGCCTAAACATAGCCTAAGTGGGACAGGCCATTTAGTGACGTAGCAACTGCATGATGATGATCTTACCCTATTGTCACTTGTACCTAGCTAGATGCAGGGAAATTCTTTGTTTTACTTTGGAGTCACATGAGTGACTACGTGAAGAACACCGCCAGGACGCATGCGTGTCATATCGCTACACGCATTGCGAAACAGTCAGGCGGGGTGGAACGACATTCCCCCGCAGCGGCAAGTTTAAAAGCCGGGAACTGCAGGTAAGAGATACTCTGCGTTCTTTTTTGTTATCCCCATACTGTGTTACAGGTGTGGAGTCAATGGACAAAACAAAGAAAACTAAGAAGGCTGCGACAAAGCTGGCGGGGGAGGACCGCGGAGTTGCGGGCAGCCAGCAGCGGCCAGCGGCACATGAATCACCCATAATGGGAACAGCTGTGCCCGACTTCGCCCCCGCACCGGCCAGATCTACACGGCCAGGCGGTAAGGCAAAACAAAAATCTAATAGTCGTTGACTCGGATGAGTCCGACTTCGAGCAGCCGCGAGCGGCCAGTGACCGTGAACGCTGGAGCCGGATGGAGCGGCTTGTGGAGCAAATGCTCCAACGTGACAGGCTCCAGGAGATGGAGTTTAGTCACTGTGGGCAATTTATTACACCCACAGCAGCACCTCTTGTAGGTCTGCACAGTGCATCTCCCTCGTCAGAGGGGAGTACTGGGGGTCAATTCTGGGCTGACCCTGAAGAGGGGTTTGCAGAACAAAAATCAAGTGTGCAAGGGGTGCAGGAAGATGAAAATCTACTGGACATGGTGTCCCAATTCATACAGCCAGACCAAACGGGCCAAAACCTGGAACCAAAACTAGCTGCCAGTATTGATTATATGTCATTTAAGCAGCTACAGGAACAGGCTGTGATGGACACCATGGCAAGACACTTGGCACCAGGAAACTGTACATCCTTGAATGTTCCTATTGTAAATAATTGCATATGGAAACACGTCGGAGCAGGAGTTATAGGCATGGATGTCAAACTCCAAAAAGTACTAAAGCTCCTAACAGCGGGAATAACAGCTTTCGCCCGCAAAGTAGATGAAAAGGAGATGTCGCAGGATCAACAGGATGCACTGGCACTGCTCTGTAATACACAATACGAAATAAACAGCATCAGGAAGAGTGCCATCCGACCTGCTTTAAAGCCGAAATTTGCAGGTCTGTGCAAACCTGGAAACATAAACCACCAATTTTACTATTTGGAGGTAACCTATCCAAGCAAGTCAAAGAGCTCGATGAGGAGGCAAAAACCCTGGGGCTCATCAAAGCGACATCATCAATAACCTACTACGGCCATAAACAGCACCCTTATGCACCCACCAGTAGAACAAGACAAACTGGTGAAAGCTCAAAGGCCAGGTACACCGAACATCGGTCTTTTTTAGGCCATGGCCCAGACCGGCCTTCGTGGAAGATGCGCAAACCCCCAACGCCAACACCAACCCAACCACAAACCCAAACACCGGCGCCTCAACCTCCACGAAGGAATCACAAAAATAAGTAAACCTGCCACTGGTAACCATGGAGGTAGGTGGGTCTGGTTCCTTACGGATTGCAGGGAGTATGGAGGTAGGTGGGAGATTACACTTTTTCTGGATGCATGGAGTATGTTAACTACAGACACTTATATCTTAAGCAGTATCCAGGGATATACCATAGAATTTATACACAAACATAGCCCTCCAGTTCAGCATGTACCGAACCGAATGTTCGTACTTTCAGGTAAAGAAAAATCAGAAGCACATGCTGAACTGGAGCGGCTTTACGTAAAAGGGGTAATTGAGAAAACCCAACACGAATCGCTGGAATTTGTGTCTAATATCTTTACCAAAAACAAAAAAGATGGTGGTTGTCGCATCATCATAGATTTGACTAATTTGAATACTTTTGTACAATATATTCATTTCAAAATGGAAACCTTTGTTACTGCTAAACAATTGATTTCCAAAGGTTACTTCATGGCCAGCATTAATTTAAAAGATGCTTACTATTCAGTGCCTATATGAGGTGACCACAGATGTTATTTAAAATGTAACTGGATGGGACAGCAATGGCAGTATAAAGCACTACCAAATGGTCTAACATCAGCCCCCAGGCTGTTCACTAAAATTTTGAAACCAGCCCTAGCGTTTCTGCGGAAACAAAAACACATGGTGATGGCATATCTAGATGACATACTTATTGTGGGCAAAACTTTGGAATTGGCCAAACAAACTGTAACAGCCACGAAACAACTATTTGAAAAACTGGGATTTATCATCCATCCAGTTAAATCTAAATTAACGCCTTCCACCACAATGGATTATTTGGGGTTCACCATTGACTCAGTTCACATGTCGGTGACTTTGCCAAAGGAAAAGGCTATAGCCTTAATAGAGGCTTGCAATAACCTCATTGACATCAGTAAACCGTCCATCAGATTGGTAGCAAGAATAATTGGCAAAATAGTGGCTGCCTTTCCAGCCACACAATTCGGACCTTTACATTATCAAAATTTACAGAGGGCAAAAATACGAGCACTCAAAATTAATGCTGGTCATTTTGACAGACCAATGAATCTACCAATCGAAGCTATAATGGAACTAAAATGGTGGAAAGATAACATTCGGCATTGTTCCAATCCCATCATTATCAGCAACCATTCTATGGTGCTACAAACTGATGCCAGTGCACTTGGTTGGGGTGCTACCAATTCCATCTCCAGCTGTGGAGGTAGATGGAATGCACAGGAGGCATCATTATTACAAACACTGGGCATAAACTACCTGGAAATGTTGGGTGCATTCCATGGCCTAAAGTCATATTGTTCTGGGTTATATCACCAGCATGTTAGACTACAAATTGACAATACCACCGTGGTAGCATATATCAACCACATGGGTGGAAACAAATCGACATCATGTGTCAATCTGGCCAATACAATTTGGCAATGGTGTATCCAGAGAAATATTTGGATATTAGCTACTTACCTACCCGGTAAACTAAATTCAGTGGCAGACACCAGGTCACGCAAATTTAATGAAAACACCGAATGGATGTTGGATAAAAAAGTATTTGCTGATATTACAGCACGGTATGGAACACCAGATATCGATCTATTCGCATCCAGGCTTAATCACCAGTTATCAAACTATGTTTCATTGGAACCAGACCCTGGGGCAGCGGCGGCAGATGCATTTTCGCTGCATTGGGGGAAATTGTTTATTTATGCATTCACTCCTTTCTGCCTCATCAGTCGGGTATTAAGGAAAATACAGCTAGACTCTGCGTCTGGTATTTTGGTAGTACCCGATTGGCCTACTCAACCATGGTTCCCTGTGATACTCGACATGGTATTAGAACCATGCATCACCATCCTGAATAGACCAGATTTATTGGTTCATCCCGTAACAAGGGAAAGCCACCCATGTCATAACCATATGAACTTATTAATTTGTAGAGTCTAAAAGTACCTCTACTGCAACTGGGACTGACGGACCGAACAGTGAACATTATTTCAGCGGCCCACAGACAGTCCACCAAAAAACAGTATCTGGTATACATCAGGAAATGGGAGATATATTGTCACAGAAACAACATCACCTACAGATCTATGAACATCCCGTCTGTTCTGGAATTCCTGGCAGGCCTCCATTATGATGAGGGGCTCAGTTATAGTGCCATCAACTGCGCCAGAAGTGCCCTGTCAACATACCTATGGCAAGGAACAGAGCGTCATTCTGTTGGGACTCACCCCTGGTAACAAAACTTATGAGGGGAATTTTTAATATTAATCACCCAAGAACCAGGTACTCCCAAATATGGGATGTGAGTATTGTCCTGACTATGCTAAGGAAATGGTCTCCAGCAACAGCTCTGTCCCTACAAAGACTGACACTGAAAACAGTCATGCTAATGGCTTTGGTCACGGCACAGAGGGTACAGTCATTACAAAAATTAAGACTGGACAACATGACTTCTTCATCTGGGAATATAACGTTTCATATTTATGAATTAGTCAAGCAGAACAGACAGGGGTCAGCAGGCCTCAATATAGAATTCAGGGCTTACCCGACAGATGATCGTCTCTGTATAGTAAGACATTTATTGTTATATATGGAGAACACGAAAATCATCAGAGGCAATGAGATGGCACTATTAATCAGCCACAAGCAACCACACAAAAGAGTGACGGTCCAGACCATCTCAAGATGGCTGAAACAGGTTCTAATAAAGGCTGGGGTGGATACTAACATTTTAAAATCTCATTCCACCAGGGCTGCAGCTACATCGGCAGCTATGCAGTTGGATGTTCCGATGGACCAAATCCTCAAGACAGCAGGATGGTCAACGGAGAAAACATTCCAACTATTTTATCATAAACCAGTAATTAAACCTGGGACGTTTGCAGAAACAATTTTAAGTTCTGTAATATAATTTCACCCCATAAATAGGGGCTATAATTTGGTGTTAATAAATTTATCATGGATTTCAATGTCAGATTCATGTCTAATCATGTTAACACAATTCCTCCCATAGTCATTAAGGCAGATGTGATGCATGGACTCGTTTCCACGGCATGAAATCACAGCGCTTTGAAATCTTCACGTAGTCACTGACGTGACTCCGAAGTAAAATAGTAAGATTAAACGAGAACTTACCAGTTCGAAGTTTGATAATTATTTTATGAGGAGTACGTTGAGGGAATACGTGCCCTCCGCTCCCACCCTTGATCATATACTCAACTGGTATCTTCTTCTCTAATCTTACTATGTTCAGTCATTACAGTTATCTGTGATTTCACACCGCTGCTTTGAAGAATGTCACGCATGTGCCCAGGCGGGGTTCTTCACGTATTCCCTCAACGCACTCCTCATAAAATAATGATCAAACTTCGAACTGGTAAGTTCCCGTTTAATCTTACTATTTTTGCATAGAAAGTACACAACAGTCTCCACAAAGGTGCCAACAAAGTTACAAAAAGTACCCAATCCTTCCTTGTCGTCGTCCACCATCACCGGGCCCCCCTTGGTTCTTGGCGCCCACTCCCCCCCCATGCCAGGTCCCCCTTCATTCACATCGTAACTCCCCCCCCCCACAGCAGATCCCCCTTAGATCACGGCAGCATGGCCTGTCCACCTCGGCCTGACCTCGTCCACGAAGCTCCATCCTCACCCCAACTCCGTTCGAGGCTTTGACCCGACCTCGAGGCAGAGGTCATCATCACTGAATAAAGAGGAGGAAATTGGCAATGGAAGTACGATCATCAGAGTGATCAGGATATGTGGGTGGGGAAACCAGAAACCAGAAATGAATCTGATCTTTGTTTAGTGGGTAAACTGGCAGAAGGAGCTGACAGTTAAATCTTGTATTCAGCATTGTTTTCCTGACCTATTTGTCACTTAAAATAGAGTTTTGTGTAAATTCACTTCATACTCTGTACATGTGGTGTTATAGGGCGGGACCACGGGGGCTGCTGATTGACATGTCAGTGAGACTATATGAGATAAGGGTTGTGGAATGTAGGGCTGTCGATGATTTAGCAAGCTTATCCACATACCTGGAGGTCTCCTCCGTTGGAAGTTGCAAAGGGCCTGTTCCACTTGGGCGTTATTTGTGCGGCATTTACGCGAGATCATTTACGCGTCACGACGCACGACGAGAGTGTCGTGACTCGCACGTAATACAAGCATGTCATGCATTACGCATGCATGGCGCATTGTGAGATATGGTGGCGCAGGCAGTGACGCGTGGAAGCGAGCAGCGCCCCAGGATTTTGGGATTCTCATAATCCTCGCGCGCCACCTGCATGACGCGCAAATGACGCCCAAGTGGGGCAGGCCCTTAAGGTTAACATCATGATCACCTGAGAGGGCCCCACCATGGCTGTCTCAGGGCAGTGTGATACAGGCTCCTCTGAAATGTTGCACTAGAACAATTGCTGTAGGAACCAACACATACATCTGAGGGTGGAGTAACTCAGTGGGGCAGGCAGCATCTCTGGAGAGAAGAAATGGGTGGCATTTCGAGTCGAGACCCTTCTTCAGACTGAAAATTTGCCTCAAACAGCTCCTTTACACCTCTATACATCTCCCTATTGGGTCACCCACTGAAGAAGGGTCTCGACCTGACACGTCACCCATTCATTCCCTCCTCAGATGCTGCCTGTTCCGCTGAGTTACTCCAGCTTTTTGTGTCTATCTTTAGTTTAAACCAGCATCTGCAGTTCCTTCCGACACAAATACATTTGAACACTTTTGATACTTGCCACCCTGAAACAATGCATGTTGTAAATCGCATGCAGTGTTTCAGGATGGCAATTATCACAAGTGCTCAGATGTGTTCCTTGATTTGACCCAGAAATGGGTGCAAGCATGGTTAGATTCAATATGATGAATGCTTAGATTACTCCACATTAAAAACCAAAACACAATCACAGTATATTAAAAAAGAATAGAGATATGCAATCCATTTTTTAGACATGCATTGATAATAAACCTGAATATTTGGTTGAAATGCTGTTTTTTTACAGGTGGAACATGTGGTTTATCTCAGAAATATTGTCCTTTTGTGCTAAAATACCTCCTGAACCACATGAAAAGTAAACCTCTGAATCTCCAAAGTCTTGGACTTCATCCCATTCCCCCTGGTCCAATCTCTCCCAACCTATGTCCAAGTAAAAGAGCTTCCAGCTACAAAACCTTCCGATCTGAGGTGGTGTCAGGCTGACAGTTTTCCTAGACTCCTGGAGGCTGCAGCTATTAATAGCCCATACCACCCTTCATTTCTCTTTTTAAAATGTTACTAAATAGTACAATATATTTTTTCAATGAATCGGATGAGTTTAAAGAGTTATCAGGAAACATAACCTAATGATTTTAAATAAGTAGAGAAAATATTGCCTCAGTGAGTTTTAAAAAAAAGCATGTTAACAGGGCCCAGGATGTTTATGAGGAATACTAGAAATATGAATATTAAATTCACAGAGTTAATCCAAAAGAAGCATGGAAATGGTGTCCGGGTGAGTGGGGAAAATCACCTGGTGATACAGATGCAGAACTGTCAGAGTTCCTGAACAATCAGATTGTGGGTTATCGGCTTGCAAACTTCTATTCTTCACAGAAGACAGACACAAAATGCTGGAGTAACTCAGCAGGTCAGGCAGCATCTCTGGAGAGAAGGAATGGGTGGCTTTTCGGGTCGATAACCTTCTTCAGACCAATGTCAGGGGAGAGGGCGATACATAGATAAAGACGTGTCAGGTGTGAAAACAGGACAAAGGGGATGCAGATCAAGGAACATGTAGAATAGATAATTGTTAGCTGGGAGAAGGTAACAACAAATCAGAGATAAAATGTAGTTGGAGGCAGTCAGACTGATTGGAGAACTGGGAAGAGGCAGGGAATGGAGAGAGAGGTAAAGCAAGAGTAACTTGAATTTAGAGAAGTTCATGTTAATATCGCTGGGGTGTAAGCTGCCCAAGCGAAATATGAGTATTCTTCACTGTGTGGTGCATTACTTTCATTTTTATGAGTAATTTGGCACTGACATGTTTCTCAAATATATTACGTTACCATATATATTTGTCAATGCTTTCATGAAGTCAATGTCCACCATTTAAAAATATATATTCCTATACACTTTTAGGATAAAAGGCATTCTGTATGATACTGTCAGACGCCCTTATGTTATATGCTGTAGTATTTGAAGCTTAATATTCTTCCGACTCATGAATGCTCCTTCGGACTGCTTTGCGACTGTCATTTGTGGTCCCTTGGCTTGTCATTTGTGGATAATGTCACATCGCCAGCAGTTCTGTACATGTTCATTTGTAAGTAATGACCAGTAAACGAATGTCAAGAAGATTTATCTACAAATCATGCTTTGCATAGTTGGTGGTAACTTCTATTAAAGAATAGTAACATTTAGTCATTAGCTGTTAGCACAAAATGTCAGTCAATATAAACTACCACACAACTTCATGAACAGGAATTAATGCACTACTTCTAGTTCTTTAGGGCTGGCTGCTTTAAATCTTGTGATTCAAGATTCAAGACTCAAGATTCAAGAGAGTTTATTGTCATGTGTCCCTGATAGGACAATGAAATTCTTGCTTTGCTTCAGCACAACAGAGCATAGTTAGCATTGACTACAAAATAGATCAGTGTGTCCATATACCATTATATAAATATATACACACATGAATAAATAAACTGATGAAGTGCAAATAACAGATAATGAGCTATTAATGTTCAGAGTTTTGTCCGAGTCACGTTTAATAGCCTGATGGCTGTGGAGAAGTGGCTATTCCTGAACCTGGTCGTTGCAGTCTTCAGGTTCCTGTACCTTCTGCCTAAAGGTAGCAGGGAGATGAGTGTGTGGCCAGGATGGTGTGGGTCCTTGATGATGCTGCCAGCCTTTTTGAGGCAGCGACTGCGATAGATCCCCTCGATGAAGGGGAGGTCAGAGCTGATGATGGACTGGGCAGTGTTTACTACTTTTTGTAGTCTTTTCCTCTCCAGGGCGCTCAAGTTGCCGAACCAAGCCACGATGCAACCGGTCAGCATGCTCTCTACTGTGCACCTGTAGAAGTTACAGTCCTCCTTGACAATCCAACTCTCCGTTATCTTCTCAGGAAGTAGAGGCGCTGATGTGCTTTCTTAATAATTGCATCAGTGTTCTTGGACCAGGAAAGATCTTCAGAGATGTGCACACATAAATGCAGTAATAAACCAAGTCACTTCAGAATGTTATGATAAGCATGTGATGGAGGTGCATGAATATGAACACGTTAAACACAAGATTCCTGCTAAACTCTGCACATTTTTAAACTAGAGAAGCCAGTGGGAAATTATGAATACATTCAGTTATTTAGAAGATGCAATGGATGATCATGTCCACTCGGGTTTTTCAAAGAAAAGCCTTGAAGAAGGGTCTCGACCCGAAACGTCACCTTTTCCTTTTCTCCAGAGATGGTGTCTGACCCACTGAGTTACTCCAGCTTTTTGTGTCTATCTGGGTTATTTTCAAATCTCATTTTTGATTCATTGCTTTAACCTTCAACTGAGTCTGAAGGAAGAACCCTCTCCATGGTGTATTGGATGCACCAGTAGATAGGATGAAGAATCAAAAGCTCGGCTTTAAACTTCAATAAATTGCAGGTCACTGAGTGTGAGTTATTGAAAATGTGCTCCTCTCTGGATATTGGTGTCATGTTTCATATCAGAAGCTGAGAATACAGAGACTCTCCCAAAACTATTTATTTTCTTGGCTGAGGGTTGGAATTCAATGGACAAGATGATAATTAAAAGTAAGCAGTTGTATATTCTCTTTTAGTGCACAGTATTGACCATCCATACATGTTCCAGACTACAACCTATTTGTAATTTTGGAGACAGAAATGCATGTGGCTTTGGTTTAGGTTATGATCCTGATGTTGAGCCCTGATATCACCTCCAGCACAACGGGAAAGACGGTCAAGCAGTAAAGGGGTAGCTATGTTGTCCGTTGCCAATTACCTAGGGAAAGCGAGATTCCACACTCCTGAAACGAAGAACCATGGTCACCCTGCTCATTCCTCATTGAGTAAGAAGGAACTGCAGATGCTGGTTTACACCGAAGATAGTCACAAAAACCTGGAGTAACTCAGTGGGACAAGGAGCATCTCTGGAGAGAAGGAATTTGTTTTTGGGTGAGACCCTTCTTCAGGCTGAAGAAGGGTCTCAACCTGAAATGTCACCCATTCCTTCTCTCCAGAGATGCTGCCTGTCCCGCTGAGTTACTCCAGCCTTTTGTGTCTATCTTCATTCATCAATGAGTTAGTTATAAGCTGTGCAATTTGACTGAAGTCTGGGACAATTAGATGGAATGAGCTAAAGGCAAAAGAACTGAGCACTATCACAATACCGTCATGTAGTTCCTGGCACATCTCTGCAACTCCTATTTTTGCCAGCAGCAAGTGACATTTCTTGCTGCCAAATTCCATGGAGATTACACTCTGGATAATTTGTTTCTCAGTTGGTTGTACACAATATGGTGTATTTGTAATTAGATCTGCAAATTACCCAGGAAAGCAAAGATAGGCACAAAATGCTGGAGTAACTCAGCGGGACAGGCAGCATCTCTGGAGAGAAAGAATGGGTGACATTTCGGGTCAAGATCCTTCTTCAGGAGAAGGGTCTGAAGAAGGGTCTCGACCCGAAATGTCACCCATTCCTTCTCTCCAGATATGCCGCCTGTCCCGCTGAGTTACTGCAGCATTTTACTTCGGAGTCACAGTGAGTGACTACGCGAAGAACCCTGCCAGGACTGCATGCGTGTCATATCGCTTTCACGCTTGCGAAACGACAGGCGGGGAGGAGCGTTCCCCCGCAGCGGTAAGTTTGAAACCGCGACCTGCAGGTAAGTGATTTACTCTGCGGTAGTTTTTGTCCCCGCGCTGTTTTTACACAGGGGGGGAAGCTGGACAAAATAGTGTCCACAAGTGCTGCGAGTGAAGCTGGCTGGGGACGACCGCGAAGTTGCGGGAGCCAGCAGCAGCTGAAGGCACAAGCCCCGTAAGATATAGATCGATATGCCATTTATTGTCACTATACATGTACAATGAGATTAAAAGCAGCTCGTACTCAGTGCATACATATAATTTAGTACAAAAAACAAGAAACAGAAAACAAAACAGGGGGGGGGGGGGATAGGTGCACAATTCTGCGGCGCTATATACATATCTATAAAGGCAAAATGGTGAAGGATGAATAGGTAGTATTCTTAGGCAGATGTTTGAAAGTTAAAAGTGTGCCGACTTTTGGTCCCGCGCCGGCCAGAACACCACGGCCGGGCGGGAGACTATTCAGATGGGGCCGTCAACTTTTGACAAGTCGAAAACGGCAGGAGGCGGGGTGGAACGACGTTCCCCCGTAGCGACAATTTAAACCAGGACCTGCAGGTAAGAGCTGCGATCTTTTTGTGTTTTCCCATGCTGATTACAGGTGGAGAAACCAACGGGCTGTGACAAAGCTGGTGGGCTAGCAGCGGCCAGCGGCACTTGAATCACCTATAATGGGATCAGCTGTGCCCGATGTCGCCTCCGCACCGGCCAGATCCACTCCGCGGCCGGGCGGTAAGGCAAGCACAAAAAAGCCATCAAAGTCGTGGACTCAGATGAGTCCGACTTTGAGCAGCCGCGGGCGGCCAGCGACCGTGAGCGCTGGAGCCGGATGGAGCGGTGTGTTGAGCATTTGCTCGAACGTGACAGGCTCCGGGAGATGGAGTCGAGTCACTGTGGGCTCAATGTAAAACCCACAGCAGCACCTCTTGTAGGGCTGCACAGTGCTTCTCCCTCGTCAGAGGGGAGTACTGGGGGTCAGTTCTGGGCTGATCCTGAAGAGGGGTTTGCAGAACAGAAATCAAGTGTGCAGGGGGTGCAGGAACGTGAAAAACTACTGGACATGGTGTCCAACTTCATACAGCCAGACCAGACTGGCCAAAGCCTGGAGGACACCTGACACCGGGTAACTGTATACCCCGGAATGTTTCCTGTAGTAAATAATTGTATATGGAAACTCCTAAACAGCGGGGATAACAGCTTTCCCCCGCACAGTGGATGAGAAGGACATGTCGCAGGACCAACAGGATTCACTGGCACTGCTTTGCAACACATGGCCATAGACAGCACCCTTACGCACCCACCAGTAGAATAAGACCGACTGGTGAAAGCTCGAAGGTCCGGTACACCAAACATGAGTCTTTCTTAGGCCATGGCCCAGACCGGCCTTCTTGGAAGATAAGCAAACCTCCAACATCAACCAAACCACAAACCCAGACACCGACGCCTCAACATCAACGAAGGATTTTCAAAAAGAAGTAAACCTGCCACTGGTAACTATGGATGTAGGTGGGTCTGGTTCCCTACAAATTGCAGGGAGCATGGAGGTTGGGGGGGGGAGATTACTCTCCTTTCTGGATGCATGGAGTATGTTAACTACCGATACTTATATTTTAAGCAGTATCCAGGGATATACAATAGAATTATACACAAGTACAGCCCTCCAGTTCAACATATACCGAACCGAATGTTCGTACTTTCCGGTAAAGAAAAATCAGAAGTGCAGGCTGAACTGGAGCGGCCTTACGCAAAAGGGGTAATTGAAAAATCCCAACACGAACCGCTAGAATTCGTGTCCTATATCTTTACCAAAATCAAAAAAGATGGTGGTTGTCGCATCATCATAGATCTGACCAAATTGAATACATTTGTACAATATATTCATTTTAAAATGGAAACCTTTGTTACTGCTAAACAATTGATTTCCAAAGGTTACTTCATGGCTAGCATTGATTAAAAAAGGCTTACTATTCAGTGCCTATACGAGGTGACCACAGATGTTACTTAAAATTCAACTGGATGGGACAGCAGTGGCAGTATAGAGCGCTGCCAGATGGTTTAACATCAGCCCCCAGGCTGTTCACAAACATTTTGAAACCAGCCCTAGCGTTTCTACGGAAACGAAAACACATGGTCATGGCATATCTAGATGACATACTTATTGTGGGCAAAATTTGGAATTGGCCAAACAAACTGTAACAGCCACAAAACAGTTATTTGAAAAACTGGGGTTTATTATCCATCCAGTTAAATCTAAATTAACGCCTTCCACTACTATGGACTATTTGGGGTTTACCATTGACTCAGTTCACATGTCGGTGACTTTGCCAAAGGGAAAGGCTATAGACTTAATAGAGTCTTGCAATAACCTCATTGACATCAGTAACCATCCATCAGATTGGTAGCAAAAGTAATTGGCAAAATGGTGGCTGCTTTTCCAGCCACACAATTTGGACCTTTACATTATCAAAATTTACAGAGAGCAAAAATACAAGCACTCAAAATCAATGCTGGTCATTTTGACAGACCAATGAAGCTACCAATCCAAGCTATAATGGAACTAAAATGGTGGATAGATAACATTTGGCTTTGTTTCAATCCAATCATTATCAGCAACCATTCTATGGTGCTACAAACTGATGCCAGTGCACTTGGTTGGTGTAGATGTTCCTTTCCCTTGGAAACAAACAATACAGTAGTTACATAGCGACCACGTCTCATGCGCTACGAGCAGGTAGGCAAACAGTTAAACAAGCAGAGGAGCATACAGCTAGGCAAAATCACCATAACGGACAGGCGGCTTAACCAGTCGACCGGACCGGGTCCGCAGCTCGCCATCTGGTCTGAAGCCTGACCCGCAGAAAACGGCTGCCGTCTCCAGTATGTCTTCGCCCGCCGACGTGCCAAGCCTGCAGCGCTTCCTCGGCATGGTCAATTACCTGGGGAAGTTCATCCCCGACCTCAGCGAAATGAGCGCGCCTTTGAGGGAACTGACCAAGAAAGACGTCGCCTGGGTTTGGTTCCCGCACCATCAGTCGGCTTTCGAAGCCCTGAAGTCCCAGTTGGTCCGAGCACCTACTCTTAAATTTTTCGACCTGAAGCGCCCCATCTTCCTGACTTGCGATGCCTCGAAGTTCGGCCTCGGTGCCGCCTGCCTGCAGCTCTACGACAAGCTGCAGCTACCCGTCTCCTACGCTTCCCGCACCATGACCTCTGCTGAGCAGCGCTATGCTCAGATCGAGAAGGAGCTCCTTGCCGTGGTGTTTGCCTGCTCGAAGTTCAAGGATTACATCCTGGGCAACAACTTCGTTATCGAGACTGACCACCAGCCGCTGGTCACCATCCTCAACAAGCCGATACACGCCGCCTCATCCCGCCTGCAGCGTATGATGCTGCAGCTTCAACGCTTCACCTTCCAAATAGTGTACCGAAAAGGCAACGACATGTTTGTGGCCGATACGCTGTCCCGTGCACCCCTGGTATCCACTGCCCAACACCCATACGAGTCCTCCGACCTGATGGTGCTTAACCTTAACATTGTGCCTTCTCAGCAGATGCAATCCCTGGTCAAGCACACTGGCCTGGATCCTGCCCTGCAGCAGCTTGCCGACGTCATCAGGCAGGGCTGGCCAGACCGTCGTTCATCTCTACCTGCCGGTGCCGATCCTTACATCCTGGTCCGTGATGAGCTTGTCCTGCACGACGGCGTGGTGGTGAAGGGACACAAGGTAGTCGTGCCCGCTGCGCTGCACGCTCACTATTTCGAATCCGCCCACCGCGGTCATCCTGGGGCCGAGGCCACTCTGTCACACGCCCAGAGTCAATTCTACTGGCCCGGCATGGCCGATTACATCCGGGACAGGGTCTCCGCCTGCGCTACCTGCAATAGCCTCGCTCCCCGTCCGCAACGCCAGCCACTTCTGCAACAGCCTGCCCCTGAACTTCCATGGATGGCCCTCGCCACTGACATTTTCGAGTGGCGTGGCAAGCACTTTCTGGTCCTTGTTGACTCTTATTCCAGCTGGTTCGAAGTTGATCAGCTGCACTCCCTCTCCTCTTCGGCCGTCATCGGCAAGCTGCGCCACCACTTCGCTACCTTCGGCTCCCCGGCGACCCTCCAATCTGACAACGGCAGCCAGTTCACCAGTGCCGAGTTCCAGGGATTCGCTGCCAGCTGGAACTTTCGCCATTTCACCAGCAGTCCAGAGTACCCGCAGAGTAACGGCCTGGCAGAGCGCGCTGTCCGCAGTGCCAAGGACTTGCTGGAACATTGTAGATTGTCCGAATCCGATTTTTACTTAGCACTTCTTAATATCCGCAACATCTCCCGCGACGCTACCCTAGGCTCGCCAGCCAAACGGCTGATGTCTCGCACTACGAGACCTCCACTCCCTGTGACCCAGCGGTCCCTCGTGCCCTCTCCCCTCAAGCCTGCTGCTGTCCAGGAGCGCATTGCTCACAAGCACGAAGTGCAGAAGCGCTCCCACGACCAGTCATGCCGCCCCCTTCCGCGTCTGTTCCCCGGCCAAGTCGTCCGGATGCAGTCCCCCTCCGGTCCCTCTAAGCTTGCCACCGTTGTCGGTGATGCTGGATCGCCGTGCTCCTACCTTGTCAACCACGACGGCACAATTTACAGGCGGACCCGCCAACATCTCCGTCCCGTCAACGAGCCTCCTCCGCCTCCTGCCGTCCCCTTCTCCCCTCCCCTGCCCGAAACTCTGCCTGCCGCCCCGCCTCGGTCCCTGCCTTCCCAGCTCTCTCAGCCTCACTCGCCGCCTGCTTCCCCTAGCTCGCCTGCCCGTCCACCCGATTCTACCGCTATTTCCCCGCCTCAGCCTCCGCCGGCTCTTTCTCCTCCGGGTTCCCCGGCTCCTTCCACCGCTCCGGCTGCTGCTCTTCCTGCAGAGGGAGGAGATGGCGAGCTGCGGACCCGGTCCGGTCGACTGGTTAAGCCGCCTGTCCGTTATGGTGATTTTGCCTAGCTGTATGCTCCTCTGCTTGTTTAACTGTTTGCCTACCTGCTCGTAGCGCATGAGACGTGGTCGCTATGTCACTACTGTATTGTTTGTTTCCAAGGGAAAGGATGTAGATGTTCCTTTAACATAGTGACCTCACCACTACTAACCACTCCCTATATCCCCAAGTATAAATGTAACCTCCCCACCCCTTGATCCCTCTCTAGCTCGTGTGACGGACCACGTACAGCTAGTGCAGTATTGTATGTGAGTTAATAATAATAAAAGCAGTAAAGACAACTGTGCGTTATTGAAGCTCTTTACAGTTGGGGTGCCACTAATTCCATCTCCAGCTGTGGAGGTAGATGGACTGCTCAGGAGGCATCATTATTACTAACACTGGGCATAAACTACCTGGAAATGTTGGGTGCATTCTATGGCCTAAAGTCATATTGTACTGGGTCATATCACCAGCATGTTAGACTACAGATTGACAATACCACCGTGGTAGCATATATCAACCACATGGGTGGAAACAAATCGACATCATGTGACAATCTGGCTAATACAATTTGGCAGTGGTGTATCCAGAGAGATATTTGGATGTCAGCTACTTACCTACCAGGTAAACTAAATTTAGTGGCAGACACCAGGTCACGCAAATTTAATGAAAACACCGAATGGATGTTGAATAAAAAGTATTTGCTGATATTACAGCACGATATGGAACACCAGATATCGATCTATTCGCATCCAGGCTTAATCACCAGTTATCTATATCACCAGACATCAGAATTTCCCCTGAATAAGGGGATTAATAAAGTTTAATCTAATCTAATCTAATCTAATCAAACTATGTTTTGTGGGAACCAGACCATGGGGCAGCGGCGACAGATACATTTTCGCTGCATTGGGGGGGGGGGGGGGGAATTGTTTATTTATGCATTCCCTCCTTTCTGCCTCATCAGTCAGGTATTAAGGAAAATACAGCAAGACTCTGCGTCTGGTATTTTGGTAGTACCCGATTGGTCTACTCAACCATGGTTCCCAGTGATACTAAACATGGTAATAGAACCATGTATCACCATCCCGCATAGACCAGACTTATTGGTTCATCCCGTAACAAGGGATAGCCACCCATGCCATAAATATTTGAATTTATTAATTTGTAGAGTTTAAAAATACCACTACTACAGCTGGGACTGACGGACCGAACAGTGAACATGATTTCGGCGGGCCACAGACAGTCCACCAAAAAACAGTATCTGGTCTATATCAGGAAGTGGGAGATGTATTGTCACAAAAAACAGCATCACCTACAGAGATATGAACATCCCGTCTGTTCTGGAATACCTGGCAGGCCTCCATTATGATGAGGGGCTCAGTTATAGTGCCAACAACTGCGCCAGAAGTGCCCTATCAACTTATCTATGGCAAGGAACAGAGCGTCACTCTGCTGGGACTCACCCACTGGTAACAAAACATATGAGGGGAATTTTTAATCCCCCAAGAACCAGGTACTCCCAAATATGGGATGTGAGTATTGTCCTGAAGATGCTCAGGAATTGGTCTCCAGCAACAGCTCTGTCCCTACATAGACTGACATTAAAACAGTCATGCTAATGGCATTGGTCACGGCACAAAGGGTACAGTCATTACATAAATTAAGACTGGACACATGACTTCTTCATCTGAAAATATTACGTTTCATATTTATGAATTAGTAAAGCATAACAGACAGGGAACAGCAGGCCTCAATATAGAATTTAGGTCTTACCTAACAGATGATCGTCTCTGTATAGTAAGACATTTGTCGTTATACATGGAGAACACGAAAATCATCAGAGGCAATAAGAAGGCACTTTTAGTCAGCCATAAGCAACCACACAAAAGAGTGACGGTCCAGACCATCTCAAGATGGCTGAAACAGGTTCTAATACAGGCTGGGATGGATACTAATATTTTAAAATCTCATTCCACCAGGGCTGCAGCTACATCGGCAGCTATGCAGTTGGATGTACCAATGGACCAAATCCTCAAGGCAGCAGGATGGTCAGGGGAAAAACATTCCAACTATTTTATCATAAACCAGTCATTAAACCTGGAACATTTGCAGAAACAATTTAAGTTCTGTAATTTAATTACCCCATAAATAGGGGCTATAATTTGTGTTAATCAATTCATGGATTTCAATGTCAGATTCATGTCTAAAATATGTTGACACAATTCCACCTACAGTCATTAAGGCATATGTGATGCATGGACTCGTTTCCACGGCATGAAATCACAGAGCTTTGAAATCTTCACGTAGTCACTCACGTGACTCCGAAGTAAAATAGTAAGATTAAACGAGAATTTACCAGTTCGAAGTTTGATCGTTATTTTATGAGGAGTGCGTTGAGGGAATACGTGCCCTCCGCTCCCACCCATGATCATATACTCAACTGGTTATTCTTCTCTAATATCACTATGTTTAAGTCATTACAGTTATCCAATCCAATCCAATCCAACTTTATTTGTTAAGCACTTTAAAACAACCAATGTTGACCAAAGTGCTGTACAGAAGAATAAACAAGACATCATAAACAGACAACATAACAGCAAAGTGCTTTACATAAATTAAATAATAAGATCCATTACAAACCATAGAAAAAGGTTAAAAAAAAATGAATAAAATGGACACAACACATTTTAGAGTTCAACACAAACGTCCCCCCACAGCAGAATCAAAACTTTCCACTGTGGGGAAAGGCACCAGAACGTTAAGTCCTCTTCCTCTGTGAGACACCCGAGGTCGGGGCCCATTTGCGGCCTTGCAGCCAGTCCGATGATTTTCAAAGCCCTCTTGCCGTGAAGATGGAACTTCGGCGTCGGGTGAAACATTCCTCAGCGGCTTGGAGAAGTCTGGAGCGGCTGCCTCCTCCCTGGGGACCGGGGCACTCGTAGTCCTCAGGCCGCGCCGATTGTAGCTCCGGTTGTAGTTATCTGTGATTTCACACCGCTGCTTTGAAGAATGGCACGCATGCGTCCTGGCGGGGTTCTTCACGTATTCCCTCAACGTACTCCTCATAATATAACGATCAAACTTCGAACTGGTAAGTTCTCGTTTAATCTTACTATTTTGTGTCTCTCTTCGGTTTAGATCAGCATCTGCTGTTTCTTCCTAATCAGGAAAGCATGTGCCTGTGTCTGCCTGTGTGTCCATGTACCTGCATAGTGGCATGTGTGTGCACACACTTACATGTTTGAGATTTGTTGGCCTGATGTGTGTGAGGTAAGTGCTCTTGGTAGTTGCTTTTTGTCTGCAGTAAGAATTCAGTGCATGTTTTGAAGGTGACGGTGACCATTACAGGGCTTTGCAATTCTGTTGTTTTCCTTCACAAGGAGATTTTATTCAGTTGATCACAGCTATGGTATACTGGAAAGATCTAAACTGCCTTGCAGTTTGCAAACATTAATCAATCAGTTGTCAGATTACAGTTGTCAGGGTGACAGGGGTTATGGGGAGAAGGCAGGAGAATAGCGGGAAAGCATGAGAGGGAAAGATCAGCCATGATTGAATGGCGGGGTAGACTTGATTATTCAAATGGCCTATTTCTGGTCCTAGAACTTATGAACATGAGTACTTTCAATAGGAATAGCCAAAACAATTGATATTAGACTTTAGACTTTAGAGATACATCGTGGAAACAGGCCCTTTGACCCACCGAGTCCACGCCGACCAGCAATCACCCCGAACACTAGGGACAGTATCCTACACAGTAGGGACAATTTACAAATTTAGCAAGCCAATTAACCAACAAATCTGTACATCTTTGGAGTATGGAAGGAAACCAAAGCACCCAGAGAACCAAAGCACAGAGTGAACGTGCAAACTCCGTACAGGCATCACCCGAGGTCAGGATTGAACCGGGGTCTCCGGTGCTGTAAGGCAGCAGCTCTACTACTAATGGGCCTGTCCCACTTACGCAACTTTTTCGGCGACTGCCAGTACCCGTCATAGGTCGTTACAGGTCCCCGAAAATGTTCAACATGTTGAAAATCCAGGGGCGACCAGAACAATGTATGACTCTGGGCGACTACTCACGACCATACAGGCTTCACCCCGCGACATGTCGTCAGGGTGTCACCTGTATGGTTGTGAGTAGTCTCCTCAGTCGCCCAAAGAGTCTAAGCGTCTTTCTGGTTGCCGCTGAATTTTCAACATTTTGAAAATTTTTAGCGACCTGCAATGACCTATGATGGGTGCCGGCAGTAGCCGAAAAATTTGCTTAAGTTGGACAGGCCCATAAGCCACTGTGCCCTCTCATATGTTTCTGCTCTGGGGAAAACAAGTAAAAGCATTTTAAAAACAATCTCCCAAGCACCCACTGAGCTAATCAATGACATTGACTGCAGGACATTTGAATGCCAATGTTAAGAAAGAGAAAATGGTTGCTGTAATGCAGACATGGATCCAGAGCAAGTTGACAAAACCTAGGCTTTTGCATGGTGGCAATTAAAATGTGTGAGACAGAATAATTGATCACACAGGCTTTAGTACAATGCAGAGAAGCCTTGAGCACAGTAGCATCACTCATTCCGCAAGCACTAGGACCACGAGCTGCCAGGATAGAAAGGCAGCCCAGAAGTATACATTCAAGCGTGAGTAGCCTTCTCAGTATCCTTAGAATGGAATGGAAATGTTCTTCATTGCTAAAATCATTCTAAAAGCAGTAGATCATCTAAAACAGGGACAGCCACAAACTTCAGCTATAAGAAAGTGCCAGAAAACTATTCTATTGATTGACTATGGCTCTGAGATCTAATAAGTTCTTTAATCACTTGCTAGTCCCAGTAGACTGTAAAAGATGTTCCAATCAAAACCATGCAGGAAATGGTGAATTATTTCGATAAAAAGCTATTTGAAGTAGTGGAGAGTCACAAGTTTGGTGCAACAAATCAAAGAATGGAAGAAATAGTCACTGAATGTTTTTAATATTGTAGGATTTAACTCGACATTGCAACTTCAGCAAACTCTTAAACCATGTAGTGCGGAATAGATTGTGTGGCTTAAATGGATTCAGTCCAAATTGTTATGGTTGCTGGGTGTTACATTTGAACTCGATGTACACACATCAACAATGCCAAGGAATTTCATCCATCACCAGGCACCAATATAACAGTAGCTTGGAGTCAGAAATATTCACCAAATACTCTATGTGTATGAAGGAAATGCAAGATGCTGGTTTAAACTGGAGATAGACACAAAATGCTGGAATAACTCAGCGGGACAGGCAGTATCTCTGGGGAGAAGGAATCGGAGACGTTTTGGGTCAAGACTTTTCTTCAGAGTCAGGGGAGAGGGAGATACAGAGGTAAGGAAGTGTAAGGTGTGAAAACGAGACATCAATGGGGTTGAGGGTCAAGTATATGTAGTAAAGGAATGGGTAACATTTCACGTCAAGACCATTTTTCAGACTGTCAGGGGAATGGGAGATACAGAGATAAGGATTGATAATGTGTGAAAACGGGACCTCAAAGAGGATGGGTATCAAGGAAAATATATATCAAATAATCTATTCCTGAAATAAGGCCAACATCACATGAGTGTAGGTAGTGTGAATTCCTGCCGCAGATGCAGACACAGCCCTTCTCCACAGGTTTGTAACTTTAAGGAGACGAAGTGTCACATATGGCAGAAGAAGTCAGGTGTAGCGAAGGCATACATATCCAAACTCAAACAAGTAATCAAAGCAGTGCAATTGAAAGGCACTCCTTCATAGAGAGGCAATAGGTCTTAAAGCCCTGTCCCACGGTACGAGTTTATTCCAAGAGTTCTCCCGAGTTTAAAAAAAATCAAACTTGTGGTAAGCACGGAGAATGAATGTAGCGGTTATGTCGGAGCTCGGGGATGTCACTTTGCGGCCCATTACACTAACGGCAGGTACTCGGGAAGACTCGCTAACGGCAGGTAAGCACGGGAAGACTCATGAAGATTTTTCAACATGTTGAAAAATGTACACGAGAGCCCTGAGTACCGACGAGTGGCCAGTACTGCAAATCTTCGAGTTCGAATCAGGGCAAACTCGGGAGAGCTCTTGGAATGAATTTGTACCGTGGGACAGGACTTTAACTGGAAAACACATAAAGGGGTGTGCTTAAGATTGAAGTTAGTTCAAAAGGCGAGCACTAGATTTGTTTAACAATTGTATGACAATAAAAGGTGGTAAGAAGCAGCAGGATTTCAATATAAAAATACAGATTTTTACCATTTAATAAAAATACACAGTAATGCAGATCATGGGGGGAAACACATAGCAGGAAATTCAGCCTGTTACCTTTACAGGCAGTGGGCAGGTGCTATAGACTTGCACGGGAAGGTAGACGCTCCCGCCCCCATGAGTCTCGGGCAGATGGGGGTCGTCAGCCTGGGAAGGCAGTCCATCTAGGAGAGGGAAAACTAATTTAAAACCTCCACTGCCCTGTGGCCATATACAGTCATGGAAAAGGCTCCAGGAGTAAACCTCAAGAAAATCTGGAGTCGGAGTCCCAAAAGCCCCTGTCTCACTTGGGCAAACTGAACAGCAACCTCTGGTGACCTTGCCTGCAACCCATGGTCGCTGCAAGGTCGCCATGAGGTCACAGGAGGTTTGGGCACTCGCCTGGAAAGTCTTGAGCTGGATTGACTGGCCGCGTTGAACCTGCGAGCTGGATCGATCGAAGCATGAGCTGCATCTACAGACCGCACACACACACATACACACACATACACAAACACATTGCAAAAGTTGGGGCCATGGAGAGCGGAAAAGCGCTGTCTGCACGATGAAGAGGAAGGTAAACAATTGCCACAGAGCACTATAAGTCCTTTAGAGAGCGTGGGAGGGGGGGGGGGAGAGAAGGGGAGAAAAGGAGAGAGAAGGAGAGAGAAGCAGAGAGAAGGAGAGAGAGGGGAGAGAGAAGGGAGGAGAAGGGGGAGAGAAGTGGGGAGAAGGGGGTGGGGAGAAGAGGAGGAGAAGGGGAGAGAAGGGGGGGTGAAGGAATTGAGACAGCTTTATGAAGTTTAATAATGTTAGCAGGCATTTTACCTACTGGTGGGTCTTCTAGGTCATGGCCGGTCAGCGAAGGAGATTGCCTTCGACTGCCTGTAAGTAAATAGCGACCCCACTCCACTAGTTTCGACCAAATGGCAAACTATTTTTAGTCGAGGCTGGTTTTAAACATGTTGAAAAAAAAGCAGCGTCCTCGATGAAGCCTCGACCACGCGGAAACCACTTTCGACCATTAGGGAGAGTGACCAAAACCTGGTGCCAAACTGTAACGGCCCTGCTGTTCCTTTGGAACGATCAGCGACGTGGAGAGGGGGGACATGCTGCTTGGGTAACAGGCTGTCCTCCACATAACATCGCTCAGGCGTGCATCAGACCAGGATGTATGACCCATGGTCAGTCATGACCGAGAGGTGCCTACTACACCTTTGAAGAGAGGTATAACTAATCTGAAAACATATTTTAGGCATTGTGTTAAATAGTTAATTAAACGTGTGTTCTGTTGAAGAGCCCAGATCTGAAATATTATCTCTATTCCTCTAGCCACATATTCCACAGCATCTGTGGGGGGATGGAGAGATGGCGTTTCAGGTTGGGACCCTTCTTCAGACTGATGGAGTGGGGGGGGGGGGGGGGGGGGGGGGGGGAAGCTGTAAAAGAGAGTGAGTGGGGTGAAGTGGTAGGAACCAAACAGGTGGATACAGGTGAGGGATGTGCTTGGCATATGGGTGCAGAAAGTAGCAATGCTGGAGATAAAAAAGGGACAAGTAGGTGTCAGGTAAGGAAAGAAAAGGAGGTGTGAAATACAAAACTGGATAGAGGGACAGGAGAAATTCTGACATCTTACCCATTGAAGGCATTGTAAATTGCAGTTAAGAGCCTGTTCCACCAAACGAGCTAATTCAAGAATTCTCCCAAGTTTCCTCTGATTCGAACTAGGAGAATTACGGTAATAGTCGCTCATAGGTACTCGGGGCTCTCGTGGACATGTTTTAACATGTTGAAAAATCGTCACGAGTCTTCACGAGCCTACCGCGTTTCCCGAGTAACTGCCGTTAGTGTTACGAGCTGCTAAGAGATGTCCCGAGCTCTGACGTACCCGCTATGTACATTCCACATGCTTACCACGAGTTTGATTTTTTTTTAAACTCGGGAAGCTCTTGAATTACCTCGTACAGTGGGACAGCCCCTTTCGCACCATCTCTACACATGTCCAACAACTTGGATCCAATCCAATCTTGGGTGCTGTGTGTGTAGAGTTTGCATATTCTCCCTGTGACCGCATAGTGTTTGCCCAGCTGCCACTGCTTTCCTCAGACTTTCCAAACGTGTGCTCATGGTTGACATTGCCTCTTAGGTCGGTTACATGAGAATTAAAAACACATTGATAGGGATGTGAGAAATAATAGGTTACAGGTTAATAAGTAGTTTAATAGAAATGCTCTGGTGGCCAACATAGACCAGATGAACTGAATGGCCAACTTCTATGTAATAAATCAAACAATCAAATGGTTTAAGGATATCTGAGAACTTTAAATACCATTTGCATACTTTTTATACTCTTCATTCTTAAACAACACTTAGCCCAACACTCACTCAGCAGTGTTTAAGAAGGAACTGCAGATGCTGGAATATCGAAAGTACACAAAAAAGCTGGAGAAACTCAACGGGTGCAGCAGCATCTATGGAACGAAGGAAATAGGCAACATTTCGGGCTGAAACCCTTCTTCAGACTCACTCAGCAGACTCACTCAGCAGTGTCAGTTTCCATTTATACAAATCACAAAGGTGTCTTCACTACAATTGTGTTCTTGCGGCAGGTCTGGCAGATCTGTTGGTCTTTGGCGCAGCATGGTGGCGCAGAGGTAGAGTTGCTGCCTTACACCACTTGCAGGGCCGGAGACCCGAGTTCGATCCCGACTACGGGTGCTATCTGTACAGACTTTGCACGTTCTCCGCATGGCTTGCATGGGTTTTCCCCAAGATCTTCGGTTTCCTCCCACACTCCAAAGATGCACAGGTTTCTAGGTAAATTGACTTGGTGTATGTTATAATTGTCCCTAGTGCATGTAGGATAGTGTTAATATGTGGGGATTGCTAGTCGACGCGGGCCTGGTAGGCCAAAGGGCCTGTGTCTATGCTGTATCTCTAAACTAAACAGGTCTTCCAAAGCAGGTGTTTGATTCTGAGCTCCTTCACAGAAAATGATTTCAGGGCAAGTAGCGCAAGCCATTCGAGGAAGATCTCACATCCTTACTGGAAAAGTGGTCCAACTCCATCGGCAGGTCTTCCAGAAGTGGAAATAAAAGGAACTACAGAAGAAGAGACCTATTTGCTGCCTGTCCCACCAATGTACTCCAACATTTTGTGTCTATCTTCGGTTTAAGCCAACATCTGCAGTTCACTTCCCATCGATTATATCCTTCCTTATTTAGCAGATTCCAGCACTGGTAGTCTTTGTGCCCCTGCTTATCGCCCTTGGTAGCAGTTTCCAGCTTCACCCTTCCTTCATCACGTGGTTCCATCTATTTTTTTTTATTCCTTGTCTGTCTCTACTCACCTTCCTTTCTTTCTATCTATCTATCTATCTATCTATCTATCTATCTATCTATCTATCTATCTATCTATCTATCTATCTGTCTATCTGTCTATCTGTCTATCTGTCTATCTGTCTATCTGTCTATCTGTCTATCTGTCTATCTGTCTATCTGTCTATCTGTCTGTCTGTCTGTCTATCTGTCTATCTATCTATCTATCTATCTATCTATCTATCTATCTATCTATCTATCTATCTATCTATCTATCTATCTATCTATCTATCTATCTATCTATCTATCTATCTATCTATCTATCTTACATTATTTGTCCAACTATCCTACCCCCTCCCCTCTGACTGCATCATGCTGTCATCCTTCCTCATCCACAGTCCAGCTATCACCTACTGGCCTCTTTTATTTTCTGCACTGGCTATCCTCCATCTCCACTCTTCCGCCTGGTGAAGGGACAAGCCAAAACATTGACACTCCTACCCTTCCCTCACTCCACCCCACCCCTCCATCCCAGTAGGAGGGATGTTTGTACTATACCTGTACCCTATATCTGACTTTTCTCAGATAGACACAGTGCATAGATCAGTAGTAAATCTATTGAACAAGTCAGTTTAATAAAGGCCTTATGGTGTACATCGAGAAACAGTGTGAAGAGATCCAATCTGATTCAACAAGCCATTGTCGCTAAAGCATTTTTATATCCTCATGACACAATGGTTACTTGTGGAGCTGAAATAAATCATGAATCAATGTCTCTGTAACCTTCCATCTTTGTCTTGCCCCAGGATTAACTTTAATCTTGCATTCTTGGCCCAGCTGCAGGCTCCATTGGCTGCTCCGCCGAACTTGACTCTGACCCATCAGGCAAGTTTCTTCTGACCCCCGAGGCCCCACCCGGGCTTCGACCCGGGCTTCTACTCTGCCATCCCCGACACCTTTATAAAAGCCTCCAGCCCCGTTCCCAATCCGCAGACGTGGTCCGGCGTGAAGCTGTAATCGCAAGATTGCAACAGAACCAAGACAGGACTACGAAGGACTATTCTCCCCACCAATAGACATGAGTGCTGGCTTTTCAGCAGAATATATCCACTTAGTTATTGTAACTACATTCTATGTTTGCCATTTTTGCAACCTCATGCTCCCAGTATGTGAGCTCAAGGGTTAACCAGGTTACAACTTTCAAAATTCCCTCCAACAATCCCTCACCCCACAGATGCTGCTCCACCCACTGTGTTCCTCCAGCAGTTTGATTTTGTTGCTCCAAGTTTCAACATCTACAATCTCATTTTTATTTCCAGGTCTTTATCTCCTGCATGAAAAGAGCCATGAGACTGGGAGTAGGTGTTGAAGCACGCGGCGTAGTGCATGGTTGTACCGTAGAGGGACGAGTTGCTTTAGAACATTGGAAGGGGGATGAGGGAGAGGGGAAGATATACCTGGTGGAGGAATTACATTGATTAGTAATTTGTGGACAGCCTTTTGGTGCATTAAATAAATATGAATTGTAAAGCACCTCTTTCCAAGGTCAATACATGTCCAGGGAATTATAAATCACTGAGCTTTTTTAATTCCATGTATATTTAATTAATTAACTGAATTTAAATCCATGCTGGGATTTGAACTCATATTTCACAATCATTAGCATGGACCTTTGGATTGCTATTTCAGAAATGCAATATTTCTTCAAGCTAGGCAGTCATCCAAGATCTCCCACACACTTCAAAATCAATGGAATTAACCAAAAATCAGTTGCATGTTCTGATCTTCCAAAGAGTAGAGAGTGTTTGGAGTTTCAAGAGAATGCATTAATTGTCTGTACAGGTCCAAAATATTGATATAATTGATGCACACATATACAGAGTTTTAAACAGAAATTGCACTAAATACAATTCACTTCGCAAAACCCTTTCAGCCTTATTTAACAATTATTACGCTAGATCCAGACCTCACGCTGCAAAATTAGTCATGCTCCTCGGGTAAATAAATCACCAGCAGCATTGTTCTCTTTGGTGGATGGCTCAAACGCAATTCCAGCGAATTTCTTAGATGTTTTAAAAATTCAAAGGTTTCAAAGGTCTTTTATTGTCATGTGTGCCAATTAACGTACAGTAATATTCGTATTACCATACAGCCACATGAAGAAAAGCAACCAGACACACAAACTACATAAAAGTTAACATAAACATCCACCACAGCAGATTCCCCAAATTCCTCACTGTGATGGAAGGCAATAAAGTCTAATCTTCATCCCTCAATTTTCTCCCGTGGTCGGGGCAGTTGAACCATCCGCAGCTGGCGATCGAAGCCCCCGCATCGGGGCGATCAAAGCCCCCGATCGGGGCGGTCGAAGCTCCTGCAGCTTGGAGCTCCCGAAGTTGGTCTCTAACCAGGGACCATGATGTTAAAGTCCTACAGGCTCCCGAGGTTGGAGCTCCCAAAGTCGATCTCCAGCAAAGGCAGCCAGCGCCACGATGTTCGGCCGCAGTGCGGACGAAGATACGATATGGAAAAAAAATTGCATCTCCGTCGAAGTAAGTGATGAAAAAAAAGTTTACCCCAAACGCCCCCCCGCACACAAAACAAGTTAAAGAACATCCATTTAACACATACGAAATAACCAACGGAAATGGAAGGGACAGACAGACTGTTGGCGAGGCAGCCATTGCTTTGAGAACTCTGACTGCTGTACTCAGGTTTATTTGGAAGGGAGTTCCATGTTCTGCTTAAAAGTAGCTTGAGTTATAAAAGATACATTTATTTATTTCCCAAATTTAAAATGTTTGGTTTCTATTGTTGGTAAATCCATTTTCATGTATTCTAATCTGTGGCATTGGTATTATTATATACTGAACGTTTTTTTAGAAAAGTTGAATGGTGAAAAGTCATGGGTGTGGTGAGAAATGAAGCAGGTATATCAACACATAAGGGTCTCTTTTTTTTATTTCCCTTCATTATCTTTGGTTTTTGTCTTCTTACTCTTCTATAAGCTTTTACTTGTTCACTCCTGGACTACACTATGCTAGTCTAGGGGTTTACACATCACTATTTCTTTCACTCTCTCTCTTTTTCGTTCTTTCTCTCTTCTTCTATTTTTCTCTTGTTAAATTCAAAATAGAAGATGTACATTAAATGTATTTTGTCATATGCCGCAGTCTATACTACTGTACATTGCTTCTAATAAAAATACAAAAAAAAAAAAAGAAAAGTTGATGTCATATCCAATTGCAGATTTTACAAATACAAATAGCAGACAAAGTTGAGCAGAAGCTCGTGGGAAACTAAATACGCTGTTACTGATGAGAAAGTGCTTGGGAAACTGAAAGGTCTGAGGTAGATATGTCACCTGGCTTGGTATCATTGACTGTCGCATCAGTTAACCGAAAAACACGCGGCGTGATGATGTATGAGGTGGCTTGATGAAGTATGATGCGGTGGTGACGCGGCGTGATGGCGTATGACGCGCAGTGTTTTTTCAAGTGCCGCAACATTTTTTTGTCGGCGCTGGATTTTGAAATGTTCAAAATCTTTTGGTGACACTGATATGACGCTGGCAAAATCGCCAAGTGGGACAGGCCCTAAAGAGTGGAAATAAAGGGGCATTTTCTGGTAGGCAACCGGTGAATAGTATTGTTCCGCAGGGATCAGTGTTGGGTCGGCTATTTTTCACATTCTATGTTAATGATCTGGACGATTAAATTGATGACTTTGTAGCCACATTTGTGGCTGATACAAAATAGATAGAGGGACCGGTAGTGCTGAGGAAGCAGGAAGTCTGCAGATACGGGCCAAACGCAGTCAGGAGAGACTAGTGTAGATGGGACATGTTGGTCGGTTTGAGCAAGTTGGGCCAAAGTTTCCATGTTGTGTGACTATTTCCAAAGTGAGTGAAATATTTCCATGCTGATTCCATAACTTCCATGCTGATTCCATACAGGTTTCCATAACTTAATGATGACTAGCCTGATCAGAAAGTATTATGGATTTGCTGTCGTAATTGCACATTGCATTGAGCATTTACTGTTTCCAGTCCTGTCACTGTCACTGAAACAAATAAAGAAGCATGTTATAATTCAAAATCGTTACCAATTTAATGTTGTAAAGTCCTTTTGAAAATGAACAGCCTGCATTTGGCCCATATTCCTCTAAACCTATCCCATCAGAGAAATGTTGCAGACGTGTGCCTCAGTTCTTAGTCCAGTGCCAAAACGATGCACAGAGGTTTTGCAGAAGTAATTGAATATTTGAGAACCATCGTTGGGATGATTAGATCATGGTTCACTTCCATCATTGATGCCTTAATGGTTCGAAGAAGGCTCCCCAAAGATTGGTCAGAAGTGGAAGTCTGTATTAATTCTGCTCTTGAAATTGTTGAGGTGGGTCAAAGCATTTTGCACATACTGTTTGGCAAAGCATAATAACAGAAGATTGTTGGCCTACTTATTAAATATTTAGGAACCTGCAGTTCATTTCATTATGATCAAGTGCAAATACTATCTAATACACTGAATTGAATGTCACTGAATGAAAACGACCCTGATCCTATGAGCTATATCAATTGTATAAATAGAGTATTTTACCATTAACTGATTCAGTCTTTTCCATGGCTGAATTTTTTAAGAATGCAAGTTATTAAATTCTGGACTGAGCTGGAATTTCTAAAGAAGTCATCTATATCTAATGACACAGCTGTTGAGCTACTATATGTCTAATGTTACATTTACCAGAATGAGAGCAGAAACTGGTAAGACCATTTCTGCTCCTCGTTGAACGAATTATATAAAAAGATGTTAGAGCTAAATTTTCAGAATATAATCTCCCATTTAGCTCCACTTGCAACTGCAGACTATGTTATCAATCCTGTGCTTGTAATTGGACCTGTTAGCATGACTGTCACGCACACTTATAATCCTATATTCATGAAATTAGTTTGCTGAGAGACTTTCCTTTGGCTACCTCATAAAGTTAATAATAGTTAAAAGCATTTTGTGTGGGACTGTTTGCAAAATAACCTTCAATCTCCACTCTGTATCAATCAATTAAAGTTATCTTCTGAGACATATTGCAACATTACGAAGTTCAGGGTCCAGACACCACGACTATAAAATGTATTAAAATGATGAGCAAACACGTATTAGAATCCTTCTGCTGAAGAAAGATTACATAAAGAATCGGCTGAGTAGTTACAATACCACAGTATTAGACTAAACTTAGAAACTCAATTCAAATCTTAGCCATTATATTTATTCACACTTAAATTCCTGAGGTGAAAAGCCTCTGAGATTTGGGTGCTTTGAAAGCTGATGAAAGTAGGGTTGAGATTGCATTAGGTCATTCTGTCTCAGTGACTTGGTTGCATGAAGCTACCACATGCTCATTCTGCTTGTGGCACTTCTGATCTTTCAGAAACGGTGACAGTGAACTCCCAGAGGGATTCCATTGGTGTGTGTTTGGACAATAAAAGTCCTTCCAGACATTTTGTTCAAATTATTCTTTATTATAGCACTTTGCAAAATTAATTGATTGAATGAATGAATGAATCAATCAATCAATCAATCAAAGATATAGCATGGAAACAGACTCTTTGTCCTAGATGGTCCATGCTGACCATCAACTAATCATTCACACTAGTTCTTTCCCACTTTCGCATCCACTCCCTGCACACTCAGGGCAATTTACAGAGCCTTATTAACCTACAAACCCACACTTATTTGGAATGTGAGAGGAAACCTGTGCATTTGAACCAATGTGGTCACATGGAGTATGTGTAAACTCCACACAAGCAGCCTCAGAAGCAGCAGCTCTACCAGCTGCACCACTGTGCCACCCATTAAAAGCAGCAGTAGGTTCTGAAAAAATAATACACATTATTACTTTGACTGTGTACATTATTTTTCTTTCCTAAGCAAACCTTTCAAAGGCAGATTAATTAAAAATCAGTTTACAACAAAATGAGACATAATTGGTACAAATATTACTACTTGAGCTAATCATGTATTAGAAACATAGAAACATAGAAAATAGGTGCAGGAGGAGGCCATTCGGCCCTTCATTGTGATCATGGCTGATCGTCCCCTATCAATAACCCGTGCCTGCCTTCTCCCCATATCCCTTGACTCCACTAGCCCCTAGAGCTCTATCTAACTCTCTCTTAAATCCATCCAGTGACTTGGCCTCCACTGCCCTCTGTGGCAGGGAATTCTATAAATTCACAACTCTCTGGGTGAAAAAGTTTTTTCTAACCTCAGCCTCAAATGACCTCCCCTTTATTCTAAGACTGTGGCCCCTGGTTCTGGACTCGCCCAACATTGGGAAAAATTTTCCTGCATCTAGCTTGTCCAGTCCTTTTATAATTTTATATGTTTCTATAAGATACCCCCTCATCCTTCTAAACTCCAGTGAATACAAGCCTAGTCTTTTCAATCTTTCCTCATATGACAGTCCCGCCATCCCAGGGATCAATCTCGTGAACCTACGCTGCACTGCCTCAATCATAAGGATGTCCTTCCTCAAATTATTGCCTCAAATTAAACATTATTTATTGCTCATATTCTATGTCGCTCTTCTAGGGAGATGCTAACTGCATTTCGTTGTCTCTGTACTGTACACTGCACAATGACAATAAAGTTTGAATCTGAATCTGAATTCTGCTGGCTGAATAGCAAGCAACAAAGTCTTTTCACCGTACCTCGGTAAACTTGACAATAAACTAAACTGAAATGAAAACTGAAAAACTGTGCCAAGTCACATTTTGCTACATCTGTTCCAAAGGACTTCTTGTGCCATTAATTTTTCACATCTTCATTGTTTTGATTTGATCTTGCACAAAAGAAACGGAATCATCCCAGTTCTATGCCAATGCTACAGAAAATCCTCCGGGTAGTGTCTGGGGCTCAATCATCTTCTTTATCAATGACTGTCCTTGGAGCTACCAACACCTTTCTGTAGTTCTGTTGTACAGCGTTATTGGCACAAATACACCACACTATATCTTTATTATTTTCAGAACTCCTTGCCTGTAAAAGCTTAAAAAAACGAGGATTTGTTTCCCTTTCTGCAACCACTTCAATGCATTCCTTTTCTGTGGTGTGACAATCATAAGGGGTATGCCATTTGAAATAGGGGTAGGCCATTTAGAATAGGGGTAAGCTATTTAGGACTGTGATGAGGAAAAGGGAATTCCTGAATGCCTGGAATTCTCTGCCACAGAAGGCAGCGGAGGCAGTAGCTACCATTGTACTAATGTATCAAACTAACAATGTGGTATCCTCTGGAGACCGGTTTTAACACCAATCTCTGGGTGTTGCTTACAATGTAAACCAGATAAACGGGCATAACCCTGAAAGGTACTGGGCTACATCAAGACTCCTGTGAACACGATGAATGTCTTGCAAACATTCTCCACATTGGCAATTTTGTTGGTGTAGTGCTGATTGGAAGTCGTTGAAATAATGATAAATTGCAGTTTGACATTTCAGGAAGCTAGACTGCAAGTTCAAGGTAAGGATCAGCGTGACAGCATTCTCAAAAATACTATAACGGCAAAGATCAGGAGGTGAACTTGTGTCGGATTGTAATCAAAAAGCGAAAAATAGCAGGTGCTGGAAATTCAAAATTAAAAAAACCCACAAAAATACTGGAAATACACAGCAGGTCATGCAACATCTGTGGAGAATGAAACCTGTGATTTTAACGTTGTTTCTATTTCGAGAAGCTGCCTGACCCATTGAATATTTCCAGTATTTGTTTTTTTTATTTGGCTAATTAAAAGTATAAAGGTAGATAAAAAAGTATAAATAGAGTACAAAGGCTCCCTATGCAGCACAATTGAATAATATTTGAAGTTTTTTTCCAGGATTTGAGAGCCTAAGCTATATGGAAATGTTGTGCACAGGAGACCGAGGGATAATCTTATGTATAAATTAATGAGAGGAATAGATAGGGTGAATGTATAGTTTTATCTACGGGAATGAAATCAAAAACCAAAGGACATAGAGAGTCATAGAGTGATACCATGTGGAAACAGGCCCTTAGGCCCAACTTGCCCACACTGGCCAGCATGTCCCATTTACATTAGTCCCACTTGCCTGCGTTTGGCCCATATACCTCTAAACCTGTCCTATCCATGCATCTGACTAATTGCTTCTTAAACGTTGGGATAGTCCCTGCCACAACTACCTCTTCTGGCAGCTCGTTCCATACACCCACCACCCTCAGCGTGAAAAGGTTACCCACCAGATTCCAATAAAATCTTTCCCCCTTTGCCTTAAACCTATGTCCTCTGGTTCTCGATTCCCCCACTCTGGGCAAGAGACTGAGTGTTTAAGCTGAGAGGGGCAAGATTTAATAGGAACCTGACAGGGAACCTTTTCACTCTAACCAGGGAATGCAGTGGCCAGTTTGATTTGAGTTTGTGGATAACACCAAGGAACATGTATAAAAATGAGAGTTTAGTATCATGAAAATATTATATTCAGAGAAGTTAGGTGATATTTAGCAGATTACATAGAACATAGAACAATACAGCACTGAAACAGGCCCTTTGGCCAACACAGTATGTGGCGATCATGCAGGAGTTTGCCTTCTAAAACTTTCTGGTTATAGTACCTACATTTTTTCTAGATTAGCCAAACATAATTTCCCTTTCATTACACCAGTCTGATTCAACATAATGATGAAGATCTTTGTGTGCTCTTATTTTGGATTAGTTTAGAGAAACAGCCCGGGAACAGGCCCTTTGACCCACTGACCAGCGATCCCCCACACAATAACATTATCCTACACACACTAGGGACAATTTACAATTATTACCAAAACCAATTGACCTACTAACCTCTAACATTGATGGTCTGCATCCCAGAGTACTCAAGAAGGTGGCCCTAGAAATCATGGATGCTTTGGTGATCATTTTCCAATGTTCTCTCGACTCTGTATCAGTTCCTGTGGACTGAAGTGTGGCCAAGTGTAACCCCACTTTTTAAGAAAGGAGGGAGAGAGAAAATGGGGAATTTTACTTCGGAGTCACATGAGTGACTACGTGAAGAACCCCGCTAGGACGCATGCATGCCATATCGCTTTCACACTTGTGAAACGACAGGCGGGGTGGAGCGTTCCCCCGCAGCGGTAAGTTTGAAACCGCGACCTGCAGGTAAGAAATTTACTCTGCGGTAGTTTTGTTCCCCGCGCTGTTTTTTCACAGGGGGTAAGCTGGACAAAATAGTGTCCACAAGTGCTGCGAGTGAACCTGGCTGGGGAGGACCGCAAAGTTGCGGGAGCCAGCAGCAGCTGAAGGCACAAGCGCCGTAAGTGGGATCAGCTGTGCCGACTTTTGGTCCCGCGCCGGCCAGAACACCACGGCCGGGCGGGAGACTATCAGAATGGGGCCGCCGACTTTTGACAAGTCGAAAACGGCAGGAGGCGGGGTGGAAAGACGTTCTCCCGTAGCGACTATTTAAACCAGGACCTGCAGGTAAGAGTACTGTGGTCTTTTTGTGTTTTCCCATGCTAATTACAGGAGCATGGAAAAGTCGAATCAAACGAGGGCTGCGACAAAGCTGGTGGGACAGCAGCCAGCGGCACTTGAATCACCTATAATGGGATCAGCTGTGCCTGATGTCGCCTCCGCACCAGCAATATCCTCTCCGCGGCCGGGCGGTAAGGCAACACAAAAAAACATCAAAGTCGTGGATTCAGAGGAGTCCGACTTTAAGCAGCCGCGGGCGGCCAGCGACCGTGAGCGCTGGAGCCGGATGGAGCGGTGTGCGGAGCATTTGCTCCAACGTGACAGGCTCTGGGAGATGGAGTCAAGTCACTGTGGGCTCTCTGTAAAACCCATGCAGCACCTCTTGTAGGGCTGCACAGTGCTTCTTCCTCATCCGAGGGGACTACTGGGGGTCAGTTCTGGGCTGATCCTGAAGCGGGGTTTGCAGAACAGAAATCAAGTGTGCGGGGGGTGCATGAACGTGAAAATCTACTGGACATGGTTCCCAACTTCATACAGCCAGACCAGACTGGCCAAAGCCTGGAGGACACATGACACAGGGTAACTGTATATCCCTGAATGTTCCTGTAGTAAATAATTGTATATGGAAACATATTGGAGTAGGAGTTAGAGGATGGATATCAAACTCCAAAAGGTATCAACACTCCTAACAGCGGGGATAACAGCATTTACCTGCACAGTGGATGAGAAGGACATGTCGCAGGACCAACAGGATGCACTGGCACTGCTTTGCAACACAAGGCCATAGATAGCACCCTTACGCACCCACCAGTAGAACAAGACCGACTGGTGAAAGCTCGAAGGTCCGGTACATCAAACATGAGTCTTTAAGGCCATGGCCCAGGCCGGCCTTCTTGGAAGATACACGAACCTCCCACATCAACCAAACCGCAAACCCAGACACCGACGCCTCATATCAACGAAGGATTTACAAAAAGAAGTAAACCTGCCACTGGTAACTATGGAGGTAGGTGGGTCTGGTTCCCTACAAATTGCAGGGGACATGGAGGTTGAGGGGAGATTACACTCCTTTCTGGATGCATGGAGTATGTTAACTACCGATATTTATATTTTAAGCAGTATCCAGAGATATACTATAGAATTTATACACAAGTACAGCCCTCCAGTTCACATATACCGAACCGAATGTTCGTACTTCCGGTAAAGAAATCAGAAGCGCATGCTGTACTGGAGCGGCGTTACACAAAAGGGGTAATTGGAAAAACCCAACACGAACCGCTAGAATTCGTGTCCAATATCTTTACCAAAAACAAAAAAGATGGTGGTTGTCGCATCATCACAGATCTGACCAAATTGAATATATTTGTGCAATATATTCATTTTAAAATGGAAACCTTTGTTACTGCTAAACAATTGATTTCCAAAGGTTACTTCAAGGCTAGCATCGATTAAAAAATGCTTACTATTCAGTGCCTATACGAGGTGACCACAGATGTTACTTAAAATTCAACTGGATGGGACAGCACTGGCAGTATAGAGCGCTGCCGAATGGCTTAACATCAGCCCCAGGTTGTTCATCAACATTTTGAAACCAGCCCTAGCGTTTCTACGGAAACGAAAACACATACTTATTGTGGGTAAACTTTGGAATTGGCCAAACAAACTGTAACAGCCACAAAACAGTTATTTAAAAAACTGGGGTTTATTATCCATCCAGTTAAGTCTAAATTAACGCCTTCCACTACTATGGACTATTTGTGGTTCACCATTGACTCAGTTCACATGTCGGTGACTTTGCCAAAGGGAAAGGCTATAGACTTAATAGAGGCTTGCAATAACCTCATTGACATCAGTAACCGTCCATCAGATTGGTAGAAAACGTAATTGGCATGGTGGCTGCTTTCCAGCCACACAATTTGGACCTTTACATTACCAAAAAATTTACAGAGAGCAAAAATACAAGCACTCAAAATCAATGCTGGTTATTTTGACAGACCAATGAAGCTACCAATCAAAGCTATAATGGAACTAAAATGGTGGATAGATAACATTTGGCTTTTCAATCCAATCATTATCAGCAACCCTTCTATGGTGCTACAAACTGATGCCAGTGCACTTGTTTGGGGTGCCACCGATTCCATCTCCAGCTGTGGAGGTAGATGGACTGCTCAGGAGGTATCATTATTACTAACACTGGGCATAAACCAACTGGAAATGTTGGGTGCATTCTATGGCCTTAAGTCATATTGTACTGGGTCATATCACCAGCATGTTAGACTACAGATTGACAATACCACCGTGGTAGCTTATATCAACCACATGGGTGGAAACTAATCGACATCATGTGACAATCTAGCTAATACAATTTGGCAGTGGTTTATCCAGAAAGATATTTGGATATCAGCTACTTACCTACCAGGTAAACTAAATTTAGTGGCAGACACCAGGTCACGTAAAAATTAATGAAAACACCGAATGCATGTTGAATAAAATAGTATTGCTGATATTACAGCACGGTATGGAACACCAGCTATCGATCTATTCGCATCCAGGATTAATCACCAGTTATCAAACTATGTTTTGTGGGAACCAGACCCTGGAGCAGCGGCGACAGATGCATTTCGCTGCATTGGGGGGGGGGGGGGGGGGAATTGTTTATTCATGCATTCCCTCCTTTCTGCCTCATCAGACGGGTATTAAGGAAAATACAGCAAGACTCTGCGTCTGGTATTTTGGTAGGACCTGATTGGCCTACTCAACCATGGTTCCCAGTGATACTGAACATGGTATTAGAACCATGTATCACCATCCCGAATAGACCAGACTTATTGGTTCATCCCCTAACAAGGGATAGCCACACATGCCATATATATTTGAATTTATTAATTTGTAGAGTTTAAAAATACCACTACTACAGCTGGGACTGACGGACAGAACAGTGAACATGATTCGGCGGGCCACAGACAGTCCACCAAGAAACAGTATCTGGTCTATATCAGGATGTGGGAGATGTATTGTCACAAAAACAGCATCACCTACAGAGATATGAACATCCCGTCTGTTCTGGAATACCTGGCAGGCCTCCATTATGATGAGGGGCTCAGTAATAGTGCCATCAACTGTGCCAGAAGTGCCCTATCAACTTATCAATGGCAAGGAACAGAGCGTCACTCTGTTGGGACTCACCCACTGGTAACAAAACTTATGAGGGGAATTTTAATACCAATCCCCCAAGAACCAGGTACTCCCAAATATGGGATGTGAGTATTGTCCTGAAGATCCTCAGGAATTGGTCTCCAGCAACAGCTCTGTCCCTACATAGACTGACATTAATAACAGTCATGCTAATGGCTTTGGTCATGGCACAAAGGGTACAGTCATTTCATAAATTAAGACTGGACAACATGACTTCTTCATCTGGAAATATTACGATTCATAATTATGAATTAGTCAAGCAGAACAGACAGGGATCAACAGGCCTCAATATAGAATTTAGGTCTTACCCAACAGATGAACGTCTCTGTATAGTAAGACATTTGTTGTTATACATGGAGAACACAAAAATCATCAGAGGCTATGAGAAGGCACTTTTAGTCAGCCATAAGCAACCACACAAAAGAGTGACGGTCCAGACAATCTCAAGATGGCTGAAACAGGTGCTAATACAGGCTGGGGTGGATACTACTATTTTTAAATCTCATTCCACCAGGGCTGCAGCTATATCGGCAGCTATGCAGTTGGATGTACCAATGGACCAAATCCTCAAGACAGCAGGATGGTCAGGGGGAAAAAACATTCCAACTATTTTTGTTTTTCATAAACCAGTCATTAAATCTGGAACGTTTGCAGAAACAATTTTAAGTTCTGTAATTTAATTTACCCCATAAATAGGGGCTATAATTTTGTGTTAATCAAATTAATGGATTTCAATGTCGGATTCATGTCTAAATTATGTTGCCACAATTCCTCCTACAGTCACTAAGGCAGTTGTGATGCATAGACTCGTTTCCACGGCATGAAATCACAGAGCTTTGAAATCTTCACGTAGTCACTCACGTGACTCCGAAGTAAAATAGTGAGATTAAACGAGAACTTACCAGTTCGAAGTTTGATCATTATTTTATGAGGAGTACGTTGAGGGAATACGTGCCCTCCGCTCCCATCCATGATCATATACTCAACTGGTATTTCTTCTCTAATCTTACTATGTTTAGTCATTACAGTTATCTGTGATTTCACACCGCTGCTTTGAAGAATGACACGCATGCGTCCCAGCACGCTTCTTCACGTATTCCCTCAACGTACTCCTCAAAAAATAATGATCAAACTTCGAACTGGTAAGTTCTCGTTTAATCTCACTATTATAGACCAATTAGCCTTACATCGGTAGAGGGGAAGATGCTTGAGTCGATTATTAAACATGTAATAGCAGCGCATTTGGAAAGCAGTGACAGGATCGGTCTAAGTCAGCATGGATTTATGAAGGGGAAATCATGCTTGACTAATCTTCTGGAATTTTTGAGGATGTAACAAATAAAATGGATAAGGGAGGGCCAGTGGATGTGGTGTATCTGCACTTTAAAAAGTATTTGACAAGGTCCCACACAAAAGATTAGTATGCAAAATTAAAACACATGGTATTGGGGGTAGGGTATTGACATGGAGAGAGAACTGGTTGGCAGACAGGAAGCAAAGAGTAGGAATTAACGGGTCCTTGTCAGAATGGCAGGCAGTGACTAGTGGGGTGCCTCAAGGCTCGATGCTGGGACCCCAGTTATTTACAATATATATTAACGATTTAGACAAGGAAATTAAATGTGACATCTCCAAGTTTGCAGATGACACAAAGCTGGGTTGGCAGTGTGAGCTGCGATGAGGATGTTATGAAGCTGCAGGTTGATTTGGATAGGCTGGGTGAGTGGGCAGATGCATGGCAGATGCAGTATAACGTGCATAAATGTGAGGTTATCCACTTTGGTGGCAAGAACAGGACGGCAGATTATTATTATCTGAATGGTGTCAGGTTAGGAAAAGGGGGGGATGCAACAAGACCTGTGGTCTTATACATCAGTCACTGAAAGTAAGCATGCAGGTACAGCAGGCAGTGAAGAAAGCCAATGGCCTTCATTGCAAGAAGATTTGAGTTTAGGATCAAGGAGGTCCTACTGCAGTTGTACAGGGCCCTGATGAGACCACACCTGAAGTATTGTGTGCAGTTTGTCTCCTAATTTGAGGAAGGACATTCTTGCTATTGAGGGAATGTAGCGTAGGTTCACCAGGTTACTTCCCGGGATGGCGGGACTGACATATAAGGAAAGAATGTGTCGACTAGGCTTATATTCACTGGAATTTAGAAGGATGAGAAGGGATCTAATAGAAACATATAACATTCTTGAGGGATGAGACAGGCTAGATGCAGGAAAAATGTTCCCCATGTTGGGGGAGACCAGAAACAGCGGTCACAGTTTAAGAATAAGGGGTAGGCCATTAAGGACTGAGATGTGGAAAATGTTTTTTCTCACAGATGGTTTGTGAATCTGTGAAATTATTTACCACAAAAGACAGTGGAGGGCAATTCACTTGATGTTTTCAAGAGAGAGTTAGATTTAGCTCTTTGGGCTAACGGAATCAAGGGATATGGGGAAAAAGCAGGAATGCGGTACTGATATTGGATGAACAGCCTGATGGTCATATTGAAGGGCCAAATGTACCTACTCCTGCACCTATTTTCTATGTTTCTATGTTTCTAAAACTACACAGAATACTCCTAGCAAGTTTTATAACATTGCATCATTATCTCCATGCTCTCATATTATATGCCCAAACTCACAAAGAAAAACATCATGTATGCCCTTTTAACCATACATCTATCTATGCTACCACCTTCTTTTAGAGATGACAAAAAAGACACCAAGTACTTTAGTAACTCAGCGGTTCAGGCAGCATCCCTGGAGAGCAAAAATAGGTGACAGTTGGGATTGGAACCCTTCTTCAGTCTCTCCAGGGATGCTGCCTGACCTGCTGAGTTAATCCAGCACTTTGTATCTTATATTGTAAATCAGCATCTGTATTTCCTAGTTTCTACATTCTTCCTTTAGAGATATGTGGACTTGGATATCATGGTTCCTCTGTTTTTTAACACTCCATTGGGCCTTCCATTCCTGGTATACATCTTACTCTTATAAAACCTTCCAAAATGAATCAGCTTGTACTTATTGGGATTAAATTCCTTCTGCCATTGATTCACCCAATTTATTGGCTGACCAACATCATTCCATATCATTCCATAAATCTATCCTCCTTACTTTCAACAATGACACCAACTTTTGAGTAATCTGTAGACTTACTAACCATACCTCCTACAATCATACCAACATTGTTTATGTATATAACACACAGCAAGTGTCCCAACATCAATCCCAACTAGTCACACTTTCACCATTCTGTCTCTAATTATCAAACTAATTTTAGATCTTATTTTGCCAACTTCAACTGTACTGTTCTCATCAAAATGAGAGGACATGTGAGATGACCAGAGGACATAGGCTTAAGGTGAAGGTGAAAAGATTTAATAAGAATCTGAGGGTAACTGTTTCACACAAAGGCTGGTGGGTGTATGGAACAAGCTGCCAGAAGAGGTGGTTGAGGCCGGGACTATCCCAACATTTAAGAAACAGTTAGACAGATGGATAGTGTTCAAGAAGGAACTGCAGATGCTGGAAAATTGAAGGTACACAAAGAAGGGTTTCGGCCCGAAACGTTACCTATTTCCTTCGCTCCATAGATGCTGCTGCACCCGCTGGGTTTCTCCAGCATTTTTGTGTACCTCAGACAGATGGATAGGACAGGTTTTGGACCAAACACGGGCCGGTGAGACTAGTGTTGCTGGGATATGTTGGCCGATGTGGGCAAGTTGGGCTGAAGGGCCTGTTTCCACACTTAGATGAATCTCTTTGACACTATTCTTTAAGACATTATGTTACTTCTTTAAAAATCTCAATCAGATTGGCCAGACCAACAAAGCCATGCCGACTATCCCCAATCAGTCCATGTTTTTTCGAGTGTAGATTAAACCTGATGCTCAAAATTCCTTCCGATGTCACATTAGAACTATGATTATATTTGATTTTGTGATAAACTAATTTTCATCTGTATTATAGAAATTGCATCATGTTACAATTCTTTTGCATATTAAGGAAACATTTGATTGTAAGAAAACTCATTATGTTCCAAGCTTTAGCCAATTGTGTTTATTCATGGAGGATTTTACATTCAAAAATGTTTAAACGATGTAATTAAAAATGCATACGGTTGTGACAAATCTAGGAACAATATCCCATTTTATTTGATTTGTATTTGAAAATACTGTAAGCATATTAATCCCCTCGTTATATTCCAATTAGTATTTTTGTGTTCCTCTATATTAAAGCAACATGCTGCTTAATTAACAAAAGGTGGGAGGAACCGAGTGGGTCAGGCAGCCTTTGTGGAAGTAATGAGCGGATGATATTTCAGGCCAGGATCTTTCTTCAGATTAATTTTTCATTATACAATGGAAATTTTATGATAAAGGACCAGATTATGAAGCACAATATTTAACTACCTATATTAGAATGACATGTTCCAGGAACTTCACACATTCTAATGCTGATAAAAAAGATCTTGATCTGCTTTAGGTAGCTCAGAAAAAAATAGTTATTAAAGTCCTATAATAAATCAGTAATTGGTTGCTAGGGTTTCATCAGTATTTCAACTATAACATTTTACAAACCAAGACAATTGAAGCTCCTTTTCTTTCACCATTTTCACATCTCAGCATTTTTATTCATTAAAGCACTCAATATATGTAATTGCATCCTCATTAATGCAACAGGTTTATCTTATCTAAAATATCCATTCTCAATTAAAAATAGAGTTGTTAGACAATAGACAAAAGGTGCAGGAGTAGGCCATTCAGCCCTTCGAGCCAGCACCGCAATTCACTGTGACCATGGCTGATCATCCACATTCATGACCCTGTTCCAGCCTTCTCCCCATATCCATTGACTCTGCTTATGAACTATATCTAACTCTCTCTTGAAAGCATCCAGAGAATCGGCCTCCACTGCCTTCTGCGGCAGAGAATTTCACGGATTCACAACTCTCGGCGAAAATGTTTTTCCTCATCTATGTTCTAAGGGCCTACCCCTTATTCTTAAACTGTGGCCCCTGGTTCTGGACTCCCCCAACATCAGGAAGATTTTTCCTGCCTCTAGCTTGTCCATTCCCTTAATCTATATAATTAAAAGCCTCATCTTGACCACTTCCTGTTTGCGCTGTATTTTGATTTTAGAAAAAAACGCTACCACTTAGGGCTGTGATTTTTGGCCATCTTACTCAGAGTTCCCCTCCTCTCATCAGGTACCGAGTATTTTTCCCATCGGTGAAAAATAAAAGAGTTATTAGTGTTTAAATAAGTGTTGAGAATCTCTCTCCTGTCAATCACCGCCATGAAGGGAAGGGGCGTGGCCTTTTTGTGATGTTTTATTTATTTATTTATTTTTTTTGGTTTAAAAAAAAAGTTTTTTATTAGAAGCAAACACATATTAGAAACATTTCATGTATATCAGTCATACATTGTTAATATTATCAATTGTAGATTGGTTCTGCTTCTAGTTTTTTTTAAAGATAGGAAGTAAGAGAGAAAGAGGAAAAAAAACACAAATGTCAAGCTAAAAAAAAGAATGGAATGGTTTACTAATAACACATCTTTGGAGATAGGTTCATGGATTATAAAGTATAACTTTTCATCTAATCCTGAGTTCAAGCTTCGGTTAGGTTCCTGTGCTGGACCGATCTACCCCTTCAAATAGTCAATGAATGGAGACCATATTCTAACAAAAAGTTCTTGTTTGGCCATTAAGACAAATCTGATTCTTTCCAGGTGTAGGGTCACCGACATTTCCATAATCCACATTTTAATTGTGGGGGTTATAGGGCCTTTCCAAAATTTTAGCATTAATTTTTTCCCAGTTATTAATCGAGAAAGTCTCTTTGGTTTGTTGTGAGTGTTAGACTTTGTTCTGTTATGCCAAGTATTATTAGTTTTGAATCGGGATCTAATTTAGTATTAATGACTTCAGAAATTATTCTAAAAATATCAATCCAGAAATGTTTGATTTTTATACAGTTTACAAAAGTATGTGCTAGGTTAGCCTCTAGATGCTGACTTTTGTCACAGATAGGAGAGATATGTGGGAAAATTCTATTTAGTTTTGTTTTAGAGTAATGTAATCTGTGTAATACTTTAAATTGTATTAAAGCGTGTCTGGCATTTAACGAGCATTGATGTATATATTGTAAACTTTCATCCCAGATATCTTTTATTATAGGTTGGCCTAATTCATTTTCCCATGTGTGTCTATATAATTCCATCGATGGTACCTCGCTATCTAAGAGGATGTTATAAATATAAGCGATAAATTTTTCTGTATTAGGATGTTTGTTCAAACATTCATCAAGGATTTCTGGTTCCCTAGTCCTATAATCTTGTGTATTAGATTTAACATAATCTCTAAGTTGTAGATATCTGAAAAAGTTATTTGAGTGTAAACCGTAGATTTGTTGTAACTCCTGAAATGAGAGAAAAGTGCCTTTCCTATATAGATGTCGCATTTTTAAATTCCGCAATTTTTCCATTGTATAAAACCTTTATCCAATACGGATGGTTTAAATAAAGGATTGTTTACAATGGGGGAACAGAGTGATATATTATCCAATTTTAAAATCTCTTTTAATTGTTTCCAGATTCGTATACCACTATGTATTACAGGGTTTTCCCTATAGGATTTTAGTGCAGTTTTGTGGGAGCAAACATAATCGAACCAATTTCAAAAGGCAAACAGTCTTCCTTTTCCATCCTTAACTAATCTGGTTGCTGATCCATTTCTTCCAGCCAGAAATTCATGTTTTTAACATGGACTGCCCAAAAATAAAACAGAAAATTTGGTAAGGCTAACCTCTATTTGTCTTTGATTTACATATATGTTTTTTGCTTTTTCTATGATTCTTATAATCCCAGATGGAGCTTGTAACAATAGAATCGACCTTTTTAAAAACATTTTTTGGGAGATATATCGGAATTGATTGAAATAGGTAAAGTAATTGCGGTAAAAAGATCATTTTTATAACATTAATTCTACCAAACATTGAAATGGGAAGTGTTTTCCAATACTGAATGTTCTTATGTAGTTTATTCAGTAAAGGTGGAAAGTTTAATTTAAATAAAGAAGTATATGTCTTAGTTACATAAATTCCTAAATATTTAAAATTTTCCATCACTATTTTAAAAGGGGATTGTTGTAGTGTATGTAAATTAAGTTCCGTTATTGGCATGATTTCGCTTTTATTCCAATTAATTCTATATCCTGAAAATTGACCTAATTGAGTTATTAGATTTAGTAAATTTGGAATGCTAGTTTCTGGCTTTGTAATATACATTAATACATCATCCGCATATAAAGAGAGGTTATTAATTGTGTCTTCAGTATTATACCCGTGTATTTCTGTATGGGCTCTAATAAAAAGTGGTGTTTTAAAAGTGGTGTTTAATGGGTTTTTTAAATGCGGCTTTAAAATGGGTTTTTTAAATTTGCATTTTACAATGTGCCTTTTACAATGTGGCTATTAAATTGTGGCTATTAAAATGTGGCTATTAAAATGTGGCTATTAAAATGTGGCTATTAAAATGTGGCTATTAAAATGTGGCTATTAAAATGTATATAATTAAAAGTCTCGGCTTGACCACTTCCTGTTTGTGTTGTTGTTTGGTTTTAGAAAGAACGCTACCACATACGGCTGTGAAGTTTGGCCAGCTTACTCAGTCACCCTCCACTCATCAGGTGCCGAGGATTTTTCCCATTGATGAAAAATAAAAGAGTTATTAGTGTTTTAAAAATGTTAAGATTCTCTCTCCTGTTAATCACCGCCATGAAGGCCACACCCCTTCCTGGGGGTGGGGGAGGGGGCTATAAAACATGGACATCTGGACGTGGCTCAGTCGCTACAAGATGCCGAGGGAGAGGCCACGACTCAGTCTGAACTGGGAATCTACAGAACACTGAATGTCTACTGACCTGCGAGTGACATTTATGTGTTTTTAAAATGTGGCTATTGAAATGTGGCTTTTGCAACTGTGGCTTTTGCAACTGTGGCTTTTGCAACTGTGGATTTTGCAACTGTGGCTTTTGCAACTGTGGCCTATGCAACTGTGGCTTTTTTAATTGTGGGTTTTGCAACTGTGACCTTTGCAACTGTGGCTTTGGCAACTGCGGCATTTGCAACTGTGGCTTTTTCAATTGTAGTTTTGTAACTGTGGCTTTTGCAATTGTGGCTAGAAGGAATAAACACTTTATTAGGTCCGATCGTGTTTACTGCAAAAGTCCCACTCATTTTGTGATTTCCGCTTAGTGGACAGGTCATGCTGATTGCATCATTTATGGTGAGTGCAGAGGTCGTGCTGAATGCAGAAGTGTTGCTGACTGCGGGAGGCCCAACGTGGAGATGCAGCGCTCAGCATTTGAGTGTACAAAAAAGTTTACTGCCATATGTATGGTGTATGTGTGTGTGTGTGTCTGTGTTTGTGTTTAGAAACATAGAAACATAGAAACATAGAAAATAGGTACAGGAGTAGGCCATTCGGGCCCTTTGAGCCTGCACCGCCATTCAATATGATCATGGCTGATCATCCAACTCAGTATCCTGTACCTGCCTTCTCTCCATACCCCCTGATCCCTTTAGCCACAAGGGCCACATCTAACTTCTTCTTAAATATAGCCAATTAACTGGCCTCAACTACCTTCTGTGGCAGAGAATTCCAGAGATTCACCACTCTCTGTGTGAAAAATGTTTTCCTCATCTCGATCCTAAAAGATTTCCCCCTTATCCTTAAACTGTGACCCCTTGTTCTGGACTTCCCCAACATCGGGAACAATCTTCCTGCATCTAGCCTGTCCAACCCCTTAAGAATTTTGTAAGTTTCTATAAGATCCCCCCTCAATCTTCTAAATTCTAGCGAGTACAAGCCGAGTCTATCCAGTCTTTCTTCATATGAAAGTCCTGACATCCCAGGAATCAGTCTGGTGAACCCTCTCTGTACTCCCTCTATGGCAAGAATGTCTTTCCTCAGATTAGGAGACCAGATCTCTCCCTTCGGGGGAATGCGACTTTTTTGTCGTATCCCCCTTCTCTGCCTCCGTCTGCGCTGAGGCCTAATGGCGGAGCTGGCGACCTTGAGGCTCCGGAGGCAGAGCCTGTCAGGACTCGCCCTGGGCTCGCTCCCGTGAGGGCGGCCCAGCTTGGGGCTGGAGTGGCGCTCCCGTGAGGGGCTGTGACGCTCCCGTGAGGGCGGCCTGGCGCGGGGCTGAGACGCTCCCGTGAGGGCGGCCCAGCCCGAGAGAAATGGCGCTCCCGTCGGGCCGACCCAGCCCGAGGGAAACGGCGCTCCCGTCGGGGCGGCCCAGCCCGAGGGTAACGGCGCTCCCGTGAGGGCGGCCTGGCGCGGGGCTGAGACGCTCACGTGAGGGTGACCCGGCTCGGGGCTGGAACGGTGCTCCGGTGGCTGAGGCGGAGGTCTGGCAGCGGCCGCCTGAGTCCGGGGTTTGGCCGCGGGCCAGTGGATGACGTCATCAACAGCTGCGTCCGCTGGACTGGAGGGTGGCAGCTTCGACCACCTGGGCTGCGGTGTTTGAACCGGCCCGTTCGCGGAGCTCGGTGAGCCGCGGGACTGATTTTACCATCGCCCGGTGGGGTATCGCCTCAGCGCAGAGGGAGAAGAGGAGGGAAGAGACTGCAGCCCTAAGATTTTTGCCTCCATCACAGTGAGGAGGTGCTTGGTGGACTCACTGTGGTGGATGTTAATTTGTGTTTACTGTCTGTTCTGTTCTCTATTATTGTATTATTGTGTGTATGACTGCAGGCACGACATTTCGTTCAGACTGAAAGGTCTGAATGACAATAAAGGAAATTCAATTCAATTCAATTCAATTCAATTCAGAACTGTACGCAATACTCCAGATGTGGTCTCACCAAGACCCTGTACAACTGCAGTAGAACCTCCCTGCTCCTATACTCAAATCCTTTTGCTATGAATGTTAACATACCATTCGCTTTCTTCACTGCCTGCTGCATCTGCATGCCTACTTTCAATGACTGGTGTACCATGACACCCAGGTCTCGTTGCATCTCCCCCTTTCCTAATCGGCCACCATTCAGATAATAGTCTATTTTCCTGTTTTTGCCACCAAAGTGGATAACCTCACATTTATCCACATTATACTGCATCTGCCATGCATTTGTCCACTCACCCAGCCTATCCAAGTCACCTTGCAGCCTCCTAGCATCCTCCTCACAGCTAACACTGCCCCCCAGCTTCGTGTCATCCGCAAACTTGGAGATGTTGCATTCAATTCCCTTGTCCAAATCATTAATATATATTGTAAATAGCTGGGGTCCCAGCACTGAGCCTTGTGGTACCCCACAAGTCACTGCCTGCTATTGTGAAAAGGACACGTTACTCCTACACTTTGCTTCCTGTCTGCCAGCCAGTTCTCTATCCACATCATTACTGAACCCCCAATACCGTGTGCTTTAAGTTTGTATACTAATCTCTTATGTGGGACCTTGTCGACAGCCTTCTGAAAGTCCAGATATAAAACATCCATTGGTTCTCCCTTATCCACTCTACTAGTTACATCCACGAAAAATTCTATAAGATTCATCAGACATGATTTACCTTTCATAAATCCATGCTGAATTTGTCCAATGATTTCACCACTTTCCAAATGTGCTGCTATCCCATCTTTAATAACTGATTCTAGCAGTTTCCCCACTACCGATGTTAGACTAACTGGTCTATAATTCCCCATTTTCTCTCACCCTCCCTTTTCAAAAAGTGGGGTTACATTAGCTACCATCCAATCCTCAGGTACTCCAGAGGATTGGAGGGTAGTACTCCAGAATCTAAAGAGTTTTGAAAAATTATCACTAATGCATCCACTATTTCTGGGGCTACTTCCTTAAACACTCTGGGATGCAGCGTATCTGGCCCTGGGGATTTCTCGGCCTTTAATCCATTCAATTTACCTAACACCACTTCCCGGCTAACCTGGATTTCACTCAGTTCCTCCATCTCATTTGACCCCCGGTCCCTGCTATTTCGGGCAGATTATTTTCTGTCTTCCTTAGTGAAGACAGAACCAAAGTAATTATTCAATTGGTCTGCCATGTCCTTGTTCCCCATGATCAATTCACCTGTTTCTGACTGCAAGGGACCTACACTTATTTTAACTAATCTTTTTCTCTTCACATAGCTATAAAAACTTTTGCAGTCAGTTTTTATGTTCCCTGCCAGTTTTCATTCATAATCTATTTTCCCTTTCCTAATTAAGCCCTTTGTCCTCCTCCGCTGGACTCTGAATTTCTCCCAGTCCTCTGGTAGGCTGCATTTTCTGGCTAATTTGTATGCTTCATCTTTTGTTTTGATACTATCCCTAATTTCCCTTGTTATCCACGGTGGCACTACCTTCCCTGATTTATTCTTTTGTCAAACTGGGATGAACAATTGTTGTAGCTCATCCATGCAGTCTTTAAATGCTTTCCATTGCATATCCACCGTCAACCCTTTAAGAATCAATTGCCAGTCTATCTTGGCCAATTCATGTCTCATACCCTCAAAGTTACCTTTCTTTAAGTTCAGGACCCTTGTTTCTGAATTAACAATGTAACTCTCCATCCTAATGAAGAACTCAACCATATTATGGTCACTCTTGCCCAAGGGGCCACGCACAACAAGACTGCTAACTAACCCTTCCTCATTACTCAATACCCAGTCTAGAATAGCCTGCTCTCTCGTTGGTTCCTCTACATGTTGGTTTATCTGTGTGTGAGTGTGTCCTTGTGTGTCTGTGAGTGTATGTGTGTGTGTGTGTGTCTGTGTGTGTGTCTGTCTGTGTGTCTGTGTGTGTATGTCTTTGAGTGTGTATGTGTGTGTGTCTGTGTGTCTGACTGTGCATGTGTCTGACCATGCGTGTGTCTGTCTGTGCGTGTGTGTGTCTGTGCGTGTGTGTGTCTGTGCGTGGGTGTGTCTGTGCATGTGTATGTCTGTGCATGTGTCTGTCTGTGTGTGTGTCTGTCTGTGCGTGTGTATGTGTGAGTGTCTGTGTATGTGTGAGTGTCTGTGTGTGTGTGTGTGTGTGTCTATCTGCGTATCTGTGTGTGTGAGTGTCTGTCTGTGTGTCTGTGTGTCTGTGTGTTTGTGTGTATGGCTGTGTGTATGTGTGTCTGTCTGTGTGTCTGTCTGTCTGTGTGTCTGTCTGTTTCTGTGAGTGTGAGTGTGTGAGTGTTTATGTGTCGGTCTGTGTGTGTGAGTGTCTGTGTGGGTGTGTGAGTATCTGTGGTAGTGTGTGAGTGTCTGTGTGAGTGTGCATGTGTGTACATGTTTGTGAGAGTGTGTGTGTTTTTTTGTGTGTGTATGTGTGTGTGAGTGTGTCTTTGTGTGTGTGTGTGTGTGTGTGTGTGTGTGTGTGTGTATGTGTTTGTTTGTGTATGTGTTTGTGTGTATGTGGCTGTGTGTGTGTGTGTGTGTGTGTGTGTGTGTGTGTGTGTGTGTGTGTGCGTGCGTGCGTGCGTGCGTGCGTGCGTGCGTGCGTGCGTGTGTGTGTGTGTGTGTGTGTGTGTGGGGCGCTGTGAAGTTGGACTTGCTGCCTGCACTCTGCTTGGAGTGCTGTGAGTTTGGACTTGCTGCCTGTACTCCGCTTCAAGTGCCGTGAGATTGGATTTGCAGGCCGGAACTGAATTATGACTTTTAAGGTAAATTTGAGTGCTCAATCTCTCTATATTAAAATTATCTTTTGTTTATATCAACAGCAAAGAGTCATCAAGAGGCAGTGAGCAGGAGAACACAACAAGAGACACAACAAGAAAGAACTTAATAAATCTCATCCTTAACATTTAAATTGTTGTTATATTTTAAGAGACATTCACATTTTAAACTTTAATAAATCCTTTTTCCACTTGCCATGCCTGCGTTTTCTTCATCGCAATGCGAACCTAATGGGCAGGAATTGCTGCGCTGTCGGAGAGCCACTAAGAATGCATGGGGGGGGAGGTTAAGGGGAGATGGACTGAATGCATGGGTGGGGGGAATGGCATGGAGCATAGTGGGGGGGGGGGTGAAGGGAGGGGTGACTGAGTGAGCTGCCACCACACCAGCCATGAGTGACTGGACTGCCAGCCCACCAGCCATGAGTAAGTGAACGACCAGCCCACCAGCTGTAAGTGACTGAAGTGCCAGCCCACCAGCCATGACTTAGTGAACTGCCAACCCACCAGCCATGACTTAGTGAACTGCCAGCCCACCAGCCATGACTCACTGAGCTGCACGTCCAAGAATCCATTCAGTCCAGAATGTCCATACTAGCCCTCTGGAAACCAGTCCCTTCAGCACACAACACCTATACTCCCGCTCCAGAGAGGATACCACGCAAGGATCGACTTTCCTCCTTCATTGGTGTGATCTGTAAAAATAGATGAAAATATCTAAAACATTATTTCCACCCTCTCCCCCTTCTCCCCCATAGAGTTTGTCACCTGTTTTCGGCAGAATTTCTGGCAGTTTCTCAGCTGCCAGCGTGCCAGGCCTGAGTGACTGAGCTGCCAGGCCTGAGTAACTGGGCTACCAGGCCTGAGTGACTGAGCTGCCTGGCCTGAGTGACTGAGCTGCCTGACCGATCTGTGCCTCTCATAATTTTATACACTTCTAACAGGTCTTCCTTCTGCAGAGAAAACAATCCAATTTTTGTCCAATCTGTCGTTATAGCTCAAATATTCTAATGTGAGAAGAATTCCGGTCAACATCATCTGCAAACTCTCCAAAGCCTCCTCAAAATGTCTGTAAAGGGACATCCAGAACTGCACACAATTTCTAACCAATGTCCTGTAAAGCTGCAATGTGACTTCCTGACTCGATTGAGGCAAGCACCTTCACCTTCTTTACCACTCTTTCTACTTGCATTGCCACTTTCAGGGAGCAGTGGACTCTGTACACCACTGCTGCAGGTATCAAAGAAGGCAGGGGATTGAAAAGTGGGGAAAGATTGTGACAAGGTGAAGTGATGTAGTCATCAAATGGTTAGTCTCATTCAGCGTCATAGTCTGTAACTTGTTTTCATATAGTTCTCAGCTAACAATGGCCTGTTACCTTTATCATTGTTACTTTTTTGCATATCTTTCATTCATTTGTTCTATATCGCTCTATCGCCTGTATCAATCATTTTCCTTTCAGATAGGAATGGGAAGCACAAATGGTTAGTTGTGATATGAACAGAAATACAACGCCTGAAGCAGGAGAGGAATAGGGTGTTGTTCCTTGACCATACATTGACCCTTATTGCAACAGTGTAGGAGGCACAGGAGCGTTAAAGTGAGAGTGGGAAGTGAATTAAAAAGGCAGGCAACTAAAATCTCATCCTCATTCTTGTGGACTGAGTGCTTGTGGTTTACAAAGACTCACCCATAGATGGGGACATAAATGGGGACAGAAGACCCAGGCCTGGATCAAACCCGGGTCTCCGGCGCTGTACGGTAGCAGCTCTACCATCTTTGCCACTGTGCCACCTGGAATAAACCAGGAAATCATGAATGGAGCAATCCTTTCCAAGTTCTATGTTTTTAGTGGTTGAATCTTGTTGGAGCTGACAGTGATTGTAAAGATGGACATTAGAACAAAAGGATTTCTACCCGATCTGCTTAATTTCTATGTTCACCGGTCGCAACAGTACTTTGTACTTTCTAAAAATAATTTATGAAGATAATCTGAGATTCAGAGACTATTGGGGTGGAAACTAGAGACCAAGGCTATGAATCTGATCCATTTTCCATGTGCTCATTTTTCTTACATTCCATAATGAACAAAAAATTGTATTTTGATTATTTTGCATTTTTACTCTGGTGTGTTGATGATCATCTTTTATTCCAATATTCATGTCAGATGTATTCCAATTATTTATCCCTCCTGCAGGCCATATATATTCAGGCTGCTTTACAATGTTCTTTCTCTTCTGGGGCATCTTGTAGTACACTGTGTCTCAGTGTTATAGAAAGGTGCTGTGATAATTTTCATATTTCCAACCGAACATCATTTGTTTGCCTTGCTGCCCCCCTCCTGTGGCTCATTCCCCTTGAATTATTGGATCATTGTGTTAATGTATTCTTCAGGAGACAGAAGAAAAATAAATCTGCAGGCCCAGACAACATCAGCCCAGCAGTGCTTCATCACTGTGCAGCAGAACTGGCCCCTGTATTCACCGGCATCTTCAACTCATCCCTCTGCCAATGTATAGTGCCCCAGTGCTTCAAACAATCTACCATCATCCCTGTGCCCAAGTCCAACACATCATCCTGCCTCAATGACTATAGACCGATTGCCCTTACATCTGTGGCCATGAAGTCATTCGAGCGCATTATTCTTGCTCACCTCAAAACCAGCACTTCCTCCAATTTGGACCCACACCAATTCGCATACAGAGCCAATAGGTCAGTGGAAGACACAGTCAATCTGGCCATTCATCACACTCTGCAACACCTGGAAACCGCCAACACGTACGCCCGCATCCTGTTCATGGACTTCAGTTCGGCATTTAACTCCATCAACCCTGTTAAACTCTTCCATAAATTAATGGACATGAACATCGACCCCTGCATCTGTCACTGGATCTACAGCTTCCTTTGGAACAGACAACAGAGGGTGAAGATACATAACACAATATCTCTCCCCCTGCACCTCAGCACAGGAGCCCCTCAGGGCTGCGTCTTGTCTCCCTGGTTATTCTCACTCTACACAAACCAATTCACATCCCAGCATAGTTCAGTTAAAATTTATAAATACGCAGATGACACAACCATCATAGGTCTCATCTCGAACAATAATGAAACAGAATACCGCACTCAAACACACAAAGCAGTCATTTGGTGCACAGATAATAACCTCTTACTCAACACATCAAAAACACACGAACTCATCATTGATCTCAGACGTAAGGCACAACCCAAGACCCCCCTACTCATCTCAGGCGAACCCATATCTACCACTGACTCATTCAAATTCCTTGGCACTCTCATAAGCAATAACCTCAAATGGAAAATCAATTCAAATCACATCTACAAAAAAGCCAACCAAAGACTCTTCTTCCTCCGCTAGCTCAAGAAGTTTAGAGTAAGGAAACACCTCCTAATCAAATTCTACACAGCCATCATCCAAAGCATGCTCACGTCATCAATTACAGTCTGGTTCAGCAGTTTAGACACTCACTCCCGTAATAAATTACAACGCATAGTTAACAAAGCATCCAAAATCATCAGCACTCCCCTTCCATCAATAGAATCACTCCATCACAAACGGTCTGTGTCAAGGGTGAAGAAAATCATCTCTGATCCCTCCCACCCAGCTCACCATATCTTCCACCTGCTGCCATCAGGAAGGCGCTACAGCTCACTGCCCGCCAAGACATCTCGATTTAAAAACAGTTTTTACCCACACGCAATCCGAATTCTGAACACACTATGATAACAGCACATATCCTCCCCATGCATGTACTGTATATTGTATGATGTTGTGTTTTATGTTATGTTTGACGGGAATCAGCCTACCTTGTAACATCCTGTACTGAACCTGAATTCCACCAGCTTGACTGTGTGGTCATTAAATAATCTAATCTAATCTAATCTAGAGTCTAACTATAATCTGGCAATAAACCTTTTATCCTTTAACCCTCTTCCAGATTGATACATTTTAGTTTCATCTTCATAAATTGTTTTGGCCACACAAAGTACTATTATCACCAGTGAACAGAGAAATTAAGCAGATCTGGTAGAAATTATTTTGTTGGTTTATGATCATTCAGTTCTTTTAAAACATTCTCTACAATAATGAACCAGCTTGTCAATCTCTCCGTTCACGACTCATATTGCAACAGTCATTGTCAGACAGGGAAGCCAACTCTAGATACCATTAAGTTAGACACAAAATGCTGGAGTGATGCAACGAGTCAGGCATCATCTCTGGAGAGCTTGAATAGGTGACGTTTTGGGTCAAGACCCTGTTTCAGTCTGAAGAAGGGGGGCTGTCTGATGTCCTGAGTTGCTGCAGCACTTTGTGTCTATCCTAGGTATAAACCAGCAGCTGTAGTTCTTTTTATCTTGATATCTTTAGCTTTCTCACCATGAAGTAGATCTATGTGTGAATTTGGTTCATAGATTTTTTTTAAATACAGGACATTAACGAAGTCTAGTTAGTTTAATTTAGAGATACAGCTCGAAAACAGGCCCTTTGGCCCAGCGAGTCCACACTGACCAGCGATACACGCACATTAACACTATCTTACCCACACTAGGGACAATTTTACTTCGGAGACACGTGAGTGACTACGTGAAGACCCCGTCCAGTACGCATGCGTACCATATCGTCTATCGCATTGCGTGATGACTGGCAGGGTGAACATGATTCTCCTGTCAGTAACAGACCTGAGGTAAGTTTTTTAGTTTTTTTTTTAAACTTTCAGGTTAAATTTTCTTGCAGGAACCTCTACTTAGAGGTCCAGCTAAAAGTCCGGTGCAAATTCGGGACTAGGGGGAACCCCAGTCTCGAACATCCAGGGAACCCCGGTCACGGGGAATCCCGCCCCGACTGGAGAAAACCGTGGAGAAGCCCTGTTATAAGGGACCACGGAGAAAAAGCTCGGGGGAGAAATAACCCACAATTGAAGTATTTCTACAAGGACCACAGAGGAACCTCAGCTGTAACAAACCACGACCACGAGACCAGGCTCGGGAGTAGCGTTGCCCTGCAGCAGAAGGTGTAAAAAAGACATGCAGGTAAATTCCTTACTCGAAGGTCGTTTTGTGCTATTTTGTGAGAATATGTTACAGGAATGGACCGCATCCAGACAGTCTGCGGAGGACCGCAGAATTGCGGGCAGTCAGCAGCTGTAGACTGCACCTGGATGCTATTGATCAGCAGTCTCCGACCTGGCACCTGCACAGTCGGAATCGACACCTCAGACTGGTGGGAAAGCCAATCAGAAGTCGGACAGGCCGAAGACTCTGACGAGTCAGGCTGTGAAGACTCACCTCCGGTGGGAGCAACTGTGATCGCATATCCCGCATGGAGCGGTTGATGGATCAGAAGCTCCAATGTGACATGCTCCGGTATATGGAGTCTAGTCACCAGGGGGTCCTGGGACGCCCATGGCAGCACCTTATTGAGGGCTGCATAATGCATCTCCCTCGACAGAGGGGAGCATTAGTGTAAAAGGACTTCCTTGACACACAAAGTCTTTTACTACATATCTTTATTAAAGGCACTACACACACTATGCCCTAGCTGTCCGTGGTCATCACTGGAGCTAGAGAGCGAGCTGGAGGTGGGGAAGCTACAATTATACAAGAGACAATGGGGAGTGGTTAGTAGTGGTGAGGTCACTATGTTAAAGGAGCATGCACTGATCTACATCCTTCCTCTTGGAAACAAAAGCGACCACGGCTCATACGCTAGAATCAGACCATAAACAGGGAACAGTTAGACTATATCATGATACAGACTACTCGCACACTCCGTACCGGACAGGCGGCTTGACCAACCGCCCAGAGCGGGTGCGCAACCCGCCTTCCCCTTCAACCGCAGGAGCTGCAGGTACGGGGGCAGGGACAGAGATGGGAGATCCGGGTGACGAGCGCCCAGGGGAAGGAGGAGAACGGGGGGGGGGCGAAACAGGTACACCTGCAGGTGAGGCAGGAGAAGGAGGCTGGCGTGTGCGGGGCACAGAGAGCTGAGAGGGCAGTGTCCGGGGCATGCGAGGAGTGACAGGGGCAGGAGGAGCTTCAGGCAGTGGGGAATGGACAGGTGGCGAAAACGGGTCTGCGGGAGGCGGAGCAGGCTCGTTGACAAGCAGCAGGTGCTGGCGTGTCCGACGGTACACGGTGCCCTCGTAGTCAACCAGGTATGACCGGGGAGAGTCAGCATTGCCAACGACAACGGCCAGCCGGTGATGACCGGAGGTGGACTTCACCCGGACAACCTGGCCTGGGAACAGACGGGGAAGCAGACGGGATGATTTGTCAAAGGAGCGCTTCTGGATGACCTGCTTCTCGATGATGCGCTCCTTGACAGCGGCAGGGCTGCGGACCGCGGGCTTTAGGGATTGCTGAGAGACCGGGAGAGGGGGTCGAGTGGTGTGGGACATGAGGCGCTGGGCAGGCGAACCGAGTGCGGGGTCCCGGGAAATGTTGCGGAGGTTGAGGAGGGCAAGGTAGAAGTCCGAATGAGCAAGCCGACAATGTTCCAGCAGCTCCTTGGCGCTGCGGACAGCGCGCTCCGCAAGGCCATTGCTTTGCGGGTACTCGGGGCTGCTGGTGATGTGGCGAATGTTCCATCGGGTGGCGAAGGCGCCGAACTCTGCGCGGGTAAACTGGCTGCCGTTGTCGGATTGGAGAGTCACCGGGGAACCAAAGGTCGAAAAGTGGCGGCGAAGCTTCCCGATGACAGCAGCAGACGTGAGGGACGGCAGCTGGTCCACCTCGAACCAGCTGGAGTAGGAGTCCACCAGGACCAGGAAGTGTTTGCCACGCCATTCGAATATGTCAGTGGCGACAGCCATCCACAGCAACTCGGGAGCCGGCTGCTGCATGAGATGTTGGCGCTGTTGATGAGGCAGGAGACTGTTGCAGGCAGCACAGGCGGAGACCCTGTCCCGGATGACCTGAACCATGCCAGGCCAGTAAAACTGGGCTTGGGCCTGGGACAAAGTGGCCTCCACCCCGGGGTGGCCGTTGTGGGCGGTTTGAAAGTAGTGATCCCACAGCGCGGCCGGCACCACCTTGTGACCCTTCACCACCACGCCGTTGTGCAGCACCAATTCGTCCCGAACCAGGAAGTAGGGCACGGCATCCAGCCGGTAGGGAAGAGCAGTCGGTCAGGCCAGCCACGGCGGAGGACAGCCCTCAAGCTGTTGCAGGGCAGGATCAGCGGCAGTGTGTTTGACCAGGGACTGCATCTGCCAAGAGGGAACAATGTTAACGTTCAGTGCCATCAGGTCAGAAGATTCGTATGGATGGCGGGCAACGGAAGGGAGCGGCGCACAGGACAATGTGTCGGCCACGAACATTTCCTTGCCCTTGCGGTATACAATTTCGAATGTGAAACTTTGGAGCTGCAGCATCATGCGCTGCAAACGTGAAGAGGCCGCGTGGATAGGCTTGTTCAAGATAGAGACCAGCGGCTGGTGGTCAGTTTCAATGGTGAAGGAGTTGCCCAGAATGTAGTCCTTGAATTTGGAGCATGCGAACACCACGGCAAGGAGCTCCTTTTCGATCTGAGCGTAGCGCTGCTCAGCAGGGGTCATGGTGCGAGAGGCATAGGAAACAGGCAGCTGCCGATTGTCATAGAGCTGCAGGCAGGCGGCACCGAGGCCGAACCGAGATGCATCGCAGGTGAGGACGATTGGCCTGTTTAGGTCGAAGAACTTTAGAGTCGGGGTGCGTGCGAGCTTGGACTTCAGGGCCACGAAGGCCGACTGGTGGTGCGGGAGCCAGACCCAGGCATTGTCCTTCTTGGTCAGCTCCCTCAGGGGGGCACTCAGTTCGCTGAGGTCGGGTATGAACTTCCCCAGGTAGTTGACCATGCCCAGAAAGCGCTGCAGGCCGGGCACGTCGGTGGGAGCGGGCATTTCGGTGACCGCTGCCGTCTTCTGGGGGTCTGGCTTTAGTCCCCCGGCCGTGAAAACGTGACCTACGTAAGTGACTTCCTGAACGCGGAACCGACACTTCTTCGGGTTAAGTTTGAGATTGATCTCACGAGCCCTGTCCAGGACTTGGCGGAGGTGCAGGTCGTGCTCAGCGACGTTCCTCCCGTACACCAGGATGTCATCCACAATGATAGCGCACGGCAACCCAGCAAACAGCTGTTCCATGGTGCGCTGGAAAACCTCGCTTGCTGAGTTTATCTCAAAGGGCATGCGGAGAAAACGGAACCTGCCGAAAGGTGTGCTAAAGGTAGTCAGTAAGGAGGAACGTTCATCCAGAGGGATCTGCCAAAAGGAGCTCTTGGCATCTAGGACCGAGAAGACTGTGGCCGGACCGACCTGTGCAGCGACTTCCTCCACTGTCCGCATGGGGTAGTGCGGGCGTTTGATAGCAAGGTTCAGGTCTTTCGGGTTGATGCAGATCCTGATCTCGCTCGCATCCTTCTTGGCAGCGACGACCATGGTGGAGACCCACAGTGTGGGAGCGCTCACCTCCTTGAGGATGCCCGTGGCCACCATGTCACGCAGTGTGGACTCCACGCGGCCCTTCATGGCAAAAGACACACGGTGGGCCGGTCTAATTTCCGGGTTGACTCCCGGGTCAACAACGATTTTGTAGGCACAGGGCAGTTTGCCCAGAACGTCATCAAAACGGTCGGGATACTCGTTCAGGGGGTCCATGGGAGCCTGCACCAGGTGGATGTCGCGGTGGAAAGAGACCAAACCAAAGACCTGGCATGCACGGGCACCCAGCAGGGTGACGTTTTCAGATTCCAGCAGGAGAAAAGTGAGGGGCCGAGAGGTCTCAAGAACTGTACAGATAACCGTGGCCTTCCCCACGGCGACCAGAATACCTCCCCCATAGGCATGAAGGCGGGAGTCATCGGGAGTCACCCTCTCCCCCGAGCTTATCTGCTTGAAGAGGCTAACAGACATAACATTGGCAAAACCACCAGTATCGACCTTCGCAGGGAAGGAGTGTCCATTGACAGTAACATGTACAGAAGGATCTGTTATCAATGCAGGTGCACCCAAAAGCGAAAACACAGTTGAATCACCATGGGAGGAACTCGTATCAGAATCAGGGAGTTCATCTTGCTGGTACTGGGAACCAGGCGCGCTATCACAGTCGGCAAGGTTGTTTAGACTCCTTCTAGGAGCAGGGACAGGTTTCCCACGCGATCGACAAGCTGCAGAAAAGTGGTTCAGCTTCCCGCAGGAATTACAAGTTTTACCCTGCGCTGGGCAAACGTTGAACTGGTGTGAAGAGAAATTGCAATTTGGGCAGCGACGAGGGGTGACCTTAGCGGGTGCAGAGGGGGTGAACCGGCGTGGCGGGCTATTGATCCGCCGGCGGCCAGCAGTACCGGTGAAATTGATGTCCTGTGACACCGGTTGAGATACGGAGCCAACAGCAGAGGCCATGCGAGTGGCATGCATGGCATCCTTTAGCGATAGATCAGGCTTCATCAGGAGCTCGTCACGCAGCTTAGAGTTTAGGAGAACGTTGACCAGGACGTCCCTGATCATTTCGTCTGGAGTTATCGCTTCAAGGCGGCACCGCCGAGCCATATGTCGCAAAGAGGCAATGAAAGCGTCAATGTGCTCACCTGGAGTCTGACGCCTTGTGAAGAACTTAAAACGCTCAATAATGTTATTGGTGGGTATATCGCATAGGGCAGTGAATTTGGCTATGAGACATACCAGGTCGTTGCGGTCTTCCGGAGGGGCGAACTCGAACGATGCATAATGTTCCATTGCCTCCGGACCAGCCAGGTTGAGGAGTAGGTGAGCCTGTACCGCAGGAGTGGCACCAGGATGAGCGATCGCGATATAGTGTTCGTAGTCGCGCTGGAAGACAGTCCAGCGGTGCACGATGTCCGCGTCAAAAACGAGTGTGTCGGGACGACGACACGTGTTGGACATAGTAAAAATGTTGAGGTGGGGACACAACTGGGATAAACAAATAATAAAATAATGACGATAAACAGGAGACGCAAGTCTACCGCGCTGACACCATGTAAAAGGACTTCCTTGACACACAAAGTCTTTTACAACATATCTTTATTAAAGGCACTACACACACTATGCGCTAGCTGTCCGTGGTCATCACTGGAGCTAGAGAGCGAGCTGGAGGTGGGGAAGCTACAATTATACAAGAGACAATGGGGAGTGGTTAGTAGTGGTGAGGTCACTATGTTAAAGGAGCATGCACTGATCTACAATTAGGAACCACTTCTGGGCTGACTCTGAAGACAGGGGTTTGGCTGAAGAAACAACAAGTGTGCAGGGGGTGCAGGAACAACACTACCAGCAGCAGGAGCTCGACGAGTGGCCGTCGGGTTCAGGAAGGCCATATCATCACGCAAGACCTCACATCTTCGACGGCAGCACCCCTAAGCACCCACCAGCAAACCACGATGAACTGAAACTGGTGAAAGCTTGAAGGCCGTACAACCAGGACAAAGGACTTTTTTAGGCCACAGCCCAGAACGGCCTTCCTGGAAGATGCGCCAACCTCGTACTCTAGCTCCTCTACCTCCCAGGAGCAGATGTAAAATCATGCCACATGTTTGAGGATGTTCCTGGGTCGGATTGCATAAGTCCTCCCATTCGGATAAAGGTATGGAACCTCATCGATGATGTCTCCTGTCACGGATACAAGTTGGTAATATTAAACTGGTTTGAATATTTACACTGGTTTGGGATAACACTAGATTAGTTTAGACTGCACACAGGTATGGTTGGAGTTGCCTTTCAAGACAAGGCTCACAAGAATGGAATGTGGACTGATCATTGCCAACAGCCTCAACCCGCATGTGCAGTATAGACTTTTCTGAATAACTTCTATGTGATCATTTCCGCTCACAGGGTTGAAGATATTTGAAATTTAACTGGATGAGGCAACGATACACTCAGTAGCATTACAAAATGGGCTAACTCCAGTTTCCAGATTATTTACCAAATCACTACTATCAGTGCTTCGGCTGCACAGAGCTAACAAATAAGTAGCATGGCCAATCTGGATGATATTGAACATACTGTATTTTACTAAATTAGCCTTATCAGCCACATAGCAATATTTGAGGTATTGGTTCTCACCCGTCCAGTTAAATTTAAATTAAGTTGATACCAACTGAAACTATTGATTGTTGGGATACAATCATCCATTTATTGGTCTGGGATCAGCTCTGAGACAAAAAATTAGACCTCTGCTATTTTTAGCTGAAACAATCAAAGTCACAATGATGGACAGCTTTGCTCCACTAAAACCTCTTATCCGTAAATCTTCAGTCATTTCCAAACTGATGCTTTGCCCAAAGATGGGTAATTTACTAATACCATCTCTAGTTACGGAGGCAGATGGGATTAGCATGAGTTATCAAGTGTTCAATCATGGTATCAACTGCCAATGGACACCAGGTGCATTCTGTGCATTAAATGGTGTGTGGATATGCATATACGGCATGCACAAGTCCAAGGTGATACACTTTGATGGTGGTATATATTAATCACAACGGTACAATCAAATCAAAGTATCCGGTGATAGTTTTACCAAACCGCATTTAGCACTGGTGTATTATTATGCAAAATCTTTGAGTTGCTTGCATCCAGTTTCAATCAACAGTGAACGAGGCATACAGTGGCGAAGGGTGCATTTTCGCTACACTAGGAAGGAATGTTCTTTTATGTCTTCCTCCATTTGGCCTCAATAGACGGGTCTTGCAAAAAAAAACAGCAAGATACCCGCTTCCGGGTTTTCATAGTGCCTGCCTGGGTTATATACCTATGGCTCCTGCTGAGGCGAAGAATGAACATAAAACCTTACATGGTTAATTCCGGAATAAAAGATGCTGGTTCAGTTGTGATGTTGAAACCATTCTCTGCATGATATAATTAATCATAGACTTACAGACTCTGAGAGATCGTTTCTGCGGCTCGGGTTGTCAAACCATGCGCGTCAGGAGTGCTCATTACAGATTGCAGGGATAGCACCAAATAGCAGCAATCTGCATAGGAGATGGGAAGCATTATTTATGCTTCCTTACGTTTAACTCGGCACGGATGACTGACACATTAAAATTCAATTTTATGGGATTATAACATTAAGTTACTATTCCATTACTGTGCCTTAAGTACCTCCTAATCATTTGGCTGATGAGTACATAAACCGATCTGTCCGGTCTCACCCACTGATATCCAGAATATGAAGGTATCGTCAGCTTAAAACCTCCCAGGCTTAGGGACGCAGAGATATGGGTTGTTAACATTGTACTACGTCACTTCACCGATGAGCACCAGCAACATCCCTGTCCATGGTCATACTCACATACTAGTGATTACGCCATGGCACCGAGTACAGCGCTATGGGTCCAGTCATTGCAACACTGGATATGATGTTCATATCTGCGGACTATAATAACATGTGTTGTTTATGACTAATCAAGCAGATTAGACAGGGACACAAGACCAAACTAGATGTTGCATCTCCCATGGACCTTGGGTTGCGTGTGATCACGCATTTACACCAGTATGTCAAGGTTCCTAAGAGCCTTATAGACTGACAGCAATATTATTAGTTACATAAAATCTTGTTAGAAGGAATCACTACAAACCTTCTCCGGATGGTTATATGGGTCTGGCATATACAGGAGTGTACATTGACATTGAGTCTCACTCCACCAGGACCGCTATACCTCAGCAGCAGGGATGGACCACATCCTAGCGGTTGCAGGATGGTCAAACTATTGATCTGTCCAAATATTCAGAATAAACCTATTGCCTGATCAGGGGTATTTGCCAACTTTATGTTAGGTATGGTTCATACTTCCTCCAGGTTGAGGGAGGTTACTATTGCCACTACTATTCATTAATAGCATCAACATGTCTATATCTATGTCATGTCTGAATGCATTCTTAATGTTCACTCATCATTGGCCTACTGTTGCAGTGTATGACGCCTGGACTCGGTTCCATGGCATGAAATCACTGAGCTTTAAATTCTTCACGTAGTCCCTCACGTGACTCCGAAGTAAAATAGTAAGATTAAATGAGAACTTACCAGTTTGAAGTTTGATAATTATTTTATGAGGAGTAAAGTTGAGGGATTACGTGCCCCCCGCTCCCAGCCCTCTATCATAAAGTTCAACTGGTATTATGGTTCACTTATCTTACTATGTTCTGTTCAATAACTGTTATCTGTGATTTCACACCGCTGCTTTGAAGATTGACATGCACGCGTACTGGACGGGGTCTTCACGTAATCCCTCAACGTTACTCCACAAAAATAAAGATCAAACTTCAAACTGGTAAGTTCTCGTTTAATCTTACTATTTACACTTATACCAAGCCAATTAACCTACATACCTGTATGTCTTTGTGACGGTGTGGGGGTATGGGAGGAAACCGAAGAACTCGAAGAAAACCCATGCGGTCACGGGGAGAACGTACAAACTCCGTACAGACAGCATCTGTAGTCAGGATCGAACCCGGGTCTCTGATGAAGCAAGCATTGTAAGGCAGCAAATCTACTGTTGCGCCACTGTGCTGCCATTCCAAATTGTTTTAGACAGGAAATTGAATTAATTTTATGGATTAAAGTGGGAAGAAAATAGCCCTTTATTTTAACCCCTTTAATCACACCAAGTACCAACTTTTTTTTTACTCACTGTGCCCAAATAAAATAGTCTTCTATGATCTCCAAATTGCTTAGTATATAAAATACCACCATTGTTTCCTTTTTTTCTAGTAATGTCCTGGTTAGGAAGGTCTCTGAAATGGGATATTAATTATATTATTTAACTTTGAGATGGTCTTCTTACAATTTCTGCCTGAAGCTCTAGCTTGCTATGGTCTAACCTTTGCTGTATCATTTGAACTGAAACTCCTGGAGAATTCAACATTCATACTGTTAGACTCTAAACTACCCAAGCGGAATATGAGGTGCTGCTCCTCCAGTTTGCATGTGGCCTCACTCTGGCAATGGAGGAGGCCAAGTAGAGAAAGGTCAGTGTGGAAATGGGAAGGGTAGTTAAGATTGTTAACAACCAAGAGATCCCAGCAGGCCTTGGCAGACCAAGTGTAGGTGTTCAGTGAAACAGTCGTCAAGTCCACACTTGGTCTCACCAATGTAAAGAGGTCACATCAAGGAACACTAAATGCAGTAGATGACATTAAAGGAGGTGAACAAGAATCTCTGAATGACTGCTGGGTTTATAGACTGAATGGCAGAGTAGACTTGATGGGCCGAATGGCCTAATTCTGTTCCTATTCCTCATGCCCTTATGACTTCTCATACAAGATATGTCATAAAAAATGTTCCCTGAGACATTCCATCATAAAAAAATGTTGATCAATCCGTTATCAATCTGAACAACTGTTTAAAACGGACTTTTCTGTTAATGGTTCCTGAATACATTAGTCCATAAAGCCTTCATGAACACTCATATGAATTATTCGTCTGTAGCATCACTGTTAATGTGGTTTGCCAAATTTACATGCAAATTGAAGTCAGCCATTATTATAATTATACCTCTGTAGAGCTGGATCATACTTTCCCATTTAATACCATCTCTAATATAACCACTGCTATTTGGTGATGTATGCACAAACCTTGCCAACATATTCTGATCCTTGGAGGCACTTAGTTCGATCCATATAAATTCCACATCCAAGTTCTCTAAGCTAATATATCTTTCTCATCATCTTGAAATCATCTTACTAACGACTAACTTCCTCCTCCCTCCACCTCCTTCCCCTCTTTGCCTATTCTTCCTGCACATTGTGTAACCCCAAATGTTTAGTTCCCACCATCAGTCATCCTGCATTACTATCTCTACAATCACAACTAGATTGTACCCATTTGCTTCTATTTGCACAACTGACCTTATTGTCAACATAAGACATTATGTCTTCAGGTTGTCATTGTTCATATTCTTAGTCATCTTTGCATTATTTTGTGCTATGTCACTGGCTATTCCACCCCCATTCCCTTAACGTCGACACATTTCACAGTTGTCTATGACAAAACACAAGAGGTGCAGGAGTAGGCCATTCGGCCCTTCGAGCCATTCAATGTGATCATGGCTGATCATCCCCAATCAGTACCCAATTCCTGCTCTTCTCTCCATACCCCCTGACTCAGCTATCTTTAAGAGCCCTATCTAGCTCTCTCTTGAAAGTATCCAGAGAACCGGCCTCCACCGCCCTCTGAGGCAGAGAATTCTACAAACTCACAACACTCTGTGAGAAAAAGTGTTTCCTCGTCTCCGTTCTAAATGGCTTACCCCTTATTCTTAAACTGTGGCCCCTGGTTCTGGACACCCCCAACATCGGGAACATGTTTCCTGCCTCTAGCATGTCCAAACCCTTAACAATGTTATATGTTTCAATAAGAAACCCTCTCATCCTTCTAAACTCCAGATGTTGACTTTGACTACGATATTGATCATTCATTCTTTCCTTTCATTCATTTCAACTCTTTCTTTTTTACAATAACCTTGTTTTTTGAAGTGTTATTTGTGGTTTTTTTGTGTCTTTATGGTGCTTTATGTATGATTTATGTATACTATATATTTTTTTGTTTTTCTGAGTCTAAATGCCTCTGAAGCTAAATCCTCATTCTTTCATATTTATTCTATTGGTCCTTTAATCGTAATCGTAATCGTAATCATAATTAATTTATTAGCCAAGTATGTTTTACAACATACAAAGAATTTGATTTTGCCATACAGTCACACAGAAAGTAGCAACAAGACGCACAACTACATAAAAATCAACATAAACATTTACCACGGCGGCACCCCCACATTCCCCACTGTGATGGAAGGCAATTCCTCCTTTTCTCCCATTGTAGGGGCAGTCGAACCAGCTGCAGTCGGGGCGATCAAAACTTCCGCAGTCAGGGTGATTGAAGCCCCCGCAGTCAGGTCGATCTAAGCCCCCATATAGGGGCAATCAAAGCTCCTGCAGTCGGGGCGATTGAACTTCCCACGACCAGGTGATCAAAGCTCCTGCGTCAGGGCAGTCAAACTCCTGCGGCTTGGAGCTCCCGAGGCCAGTCCCTAATTAGGGACTGCGAGCTCCACGATGTTTAAGGGCTTGTCCCACTTGGGCGTCATTTGGGTGTAATTTATGCGGCATTATTTACACATCATGACGCACGACGCGTGCATCGTGCCGTGCACGTGATGTGCACATGGCGCCCCAGGATTTTCGGATGTACAAATGACGCCCAAGTGGGACAGGCCCTTAAGTGAGCAAGTTCCAGCGGTTGGAGCTCCCAAGGTCGATCCCCAGCAAGAGCCCACCAGCTTCACGATGTTAGGCTGCAGTGCGGACGGAGATACGATATGAAAAGAAGTCACCAATATACCCTGATTTCCTGATTTGTTCTGGCTTCTTCTCACTTCCAGTTTATTTCTCGTCAGCATCCCCTGGGAATCCACACAACTAACCGTCAACACCAACGGTATCCAAGAGTTTGTATCTGTTTGGGAGAGAGATAATCACAGTCCTGCACAACTTGCATGAAAATATTACTATGTCTCGTGTTCACCCATTGTTTTTCTGGCTTCACAGTTGTGGTTGTTGGTGTGACCATGATATCCTCAGCATTGCAGATGCTATCTAGTGAATCTGTCCACAGCTCTAGCTACTCAATGTGGTCAATCAGTAGCTGCAGGTGGGTACACTTCCTGCACCCATAATCACCAGTGACCCTGATTTCTCACTTGGCACTGAGTTGGGGGGGGGGGGGGGGGCCTTGAGTCCTTTCACCGTGAATTATCTTTAGATTAAACTCCTTGGTTACTCCTTTTAATTGCAACGGGGAACCTATTCCACTGATTAATGAGGGAGTCAAAGGTCATGAAAAAGAAGCTACCGGGATGCACAGTATCAGAAAGCTCCGGGGCTGCATCATGGAGGTGAATGAGAGTGGTCCCGTCAGTCCGCAGGGAACAACGCTGGAGCCACCGGGCCACCGGGCCACCACGAACGAAGACGGACCTGGCAGGTCTGGTACACTGAGGTGAACAGGACCTGGTGAGCCGCTGCCTGTGGGGGGAGGGGGGTGGCTCGGAAGCCACTGAGCCCGGCCTCAAAAACCGGAGAGTGGAGGAGGAGGGAGCCGCTGGCAACAACGGACACGAGGAGTGGACCAGTAGAGGAGCGACCGGGGATATTGCCTCCAGCGTCTGCGATGTTGCCTCCAGTGGCTGCAGGAGTTGTCTCGGGATACAGAGGTGGTCGGGCGAAGAGACATCATAAGCGAAGACGAGCTGGTCAAGGGTGACAGAAGAGAGCCTGCAGCAACCTGGGCCTTACCTGAGCGTACATGGATAGGGGGTGCTCCAGTATATCCAGCATGCAAACCGGACTTTGAACTTTGGACTTGATTTTTTTCTGTTGAAAATGGTGCCAAAATATGACAACAGGTGCAAGAATTTCACCTTGACAATAACGAACCGTTGAACCATTGAGAAGCCTGTAGAATGGAGTTGAGAAGCAAATATAGTTCAGATGATCAAATGGCAAGTAGTTTACATGGTACCTGGACGGGGCATCATAGCGAAGTTGAGAAGTCGAAGCGAAGAAGTGGAAACCAAGATACCGAACGGAAACAATGCAGAAAATCCAAATAACCGAACGGACGCAACGCCGAAAGGCCAAATAACGGACATGACAAGGGATTTGTTCGAGACCTTGTCAGCGATTGGTCTAGACCCCGCATGCATCACATCACTGGCCGGGGGAGATGGGAGCGTGGGGGGGATTTTTAATTTTCTTGCCTGAATTTATTTAAAAAAAACGTGTGATTGGAACTTTCGGTTGATTTAACAAAATGATAATCCAAATAGTTTCCACAGATATTTACACCAACAGTAATGCTGTAACAATTATATTTTGACTACCACAATACATACACTACCGTGCATCATGAGGGCCAGTGGTCATTTGGGTGTGAATTGAGAAACCAGACGAAAAAATATTACTGTTTTTTATAAAGAATATCTTAGCTCCCTGTTTCGTTTCAGTGATATGACAGTACTTTTGCGCTCGGCGAATTCCTTCGGGTTGGAAAAGTAGGTCAGTTGTAGAGAAAACCTTTATCAAATGCATTGGATGAAATTAATCAAATTTTGGAACCAGCTTTCGCCTGATCTAACTGACCGCATCAACAATACTCTGCTTTCCAATAGGAAATACACTCAGGGTGATGGGGAAATTGTAAAAAATATGCAGTATCAACAATGCCAACCATTTGCACGGGTGAAGGTGCAGGGCAAGGAGGTTGTGTTGAACTTCGTTAAAACATCGGTTTCATTAAGGCTGGGATATTAGGCACGGCGCTGGACAGCGTGAAAGCACGGCAGAGAGCGCAGACAAGATTTCAATGGTTCAAAGGTAATTTTATTGATCACATACACCTAGGTGTAGTGAAATGCTTCTTGCCATGCAGCACATAAAGAAAGAATACAGACATAACAATAATAAAGAAATTTAAACATAAACATCCCCCCACAATGGTTCCCATTATGAGGGAAGGCACAGTGTCCAGTCCCCATCCCATGTCCACCCATAGTCGGGCCTATTTGAGGCCTCCACTGTTGCCTTTAAGGAGGCCGGATGTTCCAGGCCGTTCTCGCCGGTTGATTGTACTCCGGCATCGGGAGAATCCTCTCGGCGGCATAGGAACCCTGGAACGGCCGCTTCCCTCACCGGAGACCGCGGCTTCCGAAGCCAACAAGGCCGCGCCGGTTGGAGCTCCACCACTGGCGATCTCATCGAGAGATCCCAGGCTCCCGATGTTAAAGTCAGCACCGGCGCCCGCAGTTGGCCGCTCCACAGACCCGCAGCTCCGCGATGTTTATCTCGGCGGTCTCAGCGCGGCGACCCAGGCAAGGCATCGCCCGCTCCGCAATAGCGCTCCAGCGCTGTGCCGCTACCAAAGCCAAGGTACCGGGTGGTCCCCTCACGAAACGCCGCTCCAGGCCCGCTGGTAGGCCACGAGGACGGGTTGAAAATGCAGCCCGGAGAAAAGCTACCTTTCCGACCAGGTTGGAACCCTGAAAAGTAGTACCCCCCCCCATATAAAAAAGTCTAGAACTCCATAAACAAAACACTAAAACTCACTAAAAATTAAAATTAAAATGAATGAAAAATGAACAGCTGCAGGCTGGGCAGCCATACCACAGGACAGCGCCCCCCTCCTTACTAGAACAGTGTAGGAAGGAACTGCAGATGCGGGTTTACGTCAAAGGTAGATGTAAATTGCTGGAGTAACTCAGCAGGACAGGCTGGAGTGAAGGAATGGGTGACGTTTCGGATCGAGCACCTTCTTCGGTCTGAAGAAGTGTCTCGACCCAAAACATCACCCATTTCTTCTCTCCGGGGATGCTGCCTGTCCCGGCTGAGTTACTCCAGCATTTTGTGTCTATTTCTTCGAACAGCCCTGCGACCTGGAACTTTGGTTGCAATGCTGGTGAATGTCTTTTAGGAGGAGCGAAGGCTGAGAGGGTATTTGCTTGAAAATCATCGCGGGCAGAGGGATTAAGGTGGAACGGGTTGCACCGGAGTTTGGGCTGTTTGATCTAATGTTTTATTTTCATTATACAGCATTTTTATCTTTTCACTGTCTTGTACAATTTTGTATAATTTGTGTTATCGTGCGTTGTCTATGTGTGCCTACGATGCTGCTGCAAGCAAGTTTTTCATTGTTCTTGTACCTCAATACACTTGCGCATCCGAAAATAAACTAGACTTGAGAAATGGAGACTATGGACTTTAAGTGGTTGTCAAAAGAAACAGGGAAGTCGCAAAGAAAGAACAATGAGTAACTAGGGTACACAAAAATGCTGGAGAAACTCAGCGGGTGCAGCAGCATCTATGGAGTGAAGGAAATAGGCGACGTTTCGGGCCCCTTCTTCAGACTGATGTATATTTAGATCATGGTATATGGACACATTTATTCTGTTTTGTAGTAAATGCCGACTATTTTCTGTGTGCTTAAGCAAAGCAAGAATTTCATTGTCCTATACAGGGACACATGACAATAAATACACTTGAACTTGATTCACTTGAACTTGAACTTGGAGAAGTTGAGGCGGTTGACGTCGCGGCGGCAGTTCTGGATAAAGTATTCCAGAGCCGGGACGTTATGAGAGGGGTTCCACGAGGAGGGGGGTGCGTTGGAGATGGGAAAAAAGGGTCATCATTGGGGGGCGAGAGGACTCCTTCCAATGGAAGTGCGCTGTGAGGCGAAGGCGACGGTAAAAGTGCTCCAAGTCATGGTGGGGTCTCCTTACTGGAGCCTGGACTCTGCACTGTGCCTGGAGCCTCCACGCTGCTCACTCCCACTCTCCTGGGCTTAACTCCACGGGTCCTAGTGCCCGTTGCCCAGCCTTGCTAACTTCAGTGGCTGTTCCACTGACTCTCCCCATCTCCCTCCAACCATGTCACCCCCGCTATTCCCCACCACAATTACAGCCCTCTCACCTCCCCACCCCTCCAACACCCACAACCCCCCCCCCCCACCCCCCCTACACACCGCCCTGTCCCAAGTCCACCCACCTGCCGTCCTCTGGCCCCAACTCCCATCCCTGCCGGGTGTTCACCATCCCCCCCGACCTCCCCCTCTCCCACACCGAACGGTCTGTCCTCAGCAGAGGTCTTACCTTTGTCCCCCTCCGTCCCCATCTCAATGAGTTCCGCGCCCACCATGACTTTGGAGCGCCTTACCATCGCCTCCGCCTCACAGCGCTCTTCCATGGGAAGGAGTCCTCGCCCCCCAATGATGACCCATTTTTCACCGTCTCCAACGCACTCCCCTCATCTCCACATACCTTGACTCCATACTATCCCCCTTGGACAAATCCCTTCCCACCTATGTTCTAGACACCTCAGACACTCTCCGCCGCCTCCGCTCCACTCCCCTCCCCTGTCTCACTCCAATCTCTCCCCCCTGAACGCACTGCCATTGAATCACTCCGCAAAAACTCAGATTGGGTTATCAAACCAGCCGACAAGGGAGGTGCCGTGGTAGTCTGGCACGTCGATCTCTACAAAGCGGAGGCCACGCGCCCAACTCTCGGACACCTCCTCCTACTTACCCTTGGACCATGACCCCACTGACGAGCACCAGGCCACCATATCTAGCACCATCACCGACTTCATCAATTCCGACGCCCTGCCCGACCAAGCTTCCAACCTCATCGTTCCCCAGCCCCGCACGGCCAGTTTTTACCTTCTCCCCAAAATCCACAAACCCGGCTCTCCCAGCAGACCCATTGTCTCTGCTTGTTCGTGCCCCACCGAACTCATCTCCACATACCTTGACTCTATACTATCCCCTTGGTCAAATCCCTTCCCACCTATGTTCCAGACACCTCAGACACTCTCCGCCGCCTCCGCGCATTCCACTCTCTAGGCCCTCACCACCTCATCTTCACCATGGATGTCCAGTCACTCTACACCTCCATCCCCCACCAGGATGGCCTCAAAGCCCTCCGGTTCTTCCTCGACCAGAGGAGAAACCTATCCCCAGCCACTGACACTCTCCTCCGCCTAGCGGTAGTTGGTCCTCACCCTCAACAACTTTACGTTTGACTCCTCCCATTTCCTCCAAACACAAGGCGTAGCTATGGGCACACGCATGGCCCCAGCTACGCCTGCCTCTTTGTCGGCTACATTGAACAATCCACACCAGGGCATCGGAAATGTCCTCGTTCTTCAGGGAACGGGGATTCCCCTCTGCCACCATAGATGAGGCTCGCACCAGGGTCTCATCCATACCCCGCAACACTGCTCTCTCTCCCCATCCCCGCACTCGCAACAAGGGCAGAGTCCCCCTAGTCCTCACCTTTCACCCCACCAGCCGGCAAATACAACACATAATCCTCCGCCATTTCCGCCACCTCCAACGTGACCCCACCACTCGCCACATCTTCCCATCTCCCCCTATGTCTGCCTTCCGCAAAGACCGCTCCCTCCGCAACTCCCTTGTCAATTCTTCCTTCCCTCCCGTACCACCCCCTCCCCGGGCACTTTCCGTTGCAACCGCAAGAAATGCAACACCTGTCCCTTCACCTCCCCCCTTGACTCCATTCAAGGACCCAAGCAGTCGTTCCAGGTGCGACAAAGGTTCACCTGTATCTCCTCCAACCTCATCTACTGCATCCGCTGCTCTAGATGTCAGCTGATTTACATCGGCGAGACTAAGCGGAGGTTGGGCGATCGTTTCGCCGAACACCTCCGCTCAGTCCGCAATAACCTACCTGAACTCCCGGTGGCTCAGCACTTCAACTCCCCCTCCCATTCCCAATCCGACCTCTCTGTCCTGGGTCTCCTCCATTGCCAGAGTGAGCAACACCGGAAATTGGAGGAACAGCACCTCATATTCCGCCTGGGTTGCTTGCTTCCGGATGGCATGAACGTTGAATTCTCCCAATTTTGCTAGCCCTTGCTGTCTCCTCCCCTTCCTTAACCCTCGAGCTGTCTCCTCCCATCCCCCCGCCCTCGGGCTCCTCCTCCTCCCTTTTTCCTTCCTTCTCCCCCCCACCCCCCATCAGTCTGAAGAAGGGTTTGGCCCGAAACGTCGCCTATTTCCTTCGCTCCATAGATGCTGCTGCACCCGCTGAGTTTCTCCAGCATTTTTGTGTACCTTCGAGCTTCCAGCATCTGCAGTTCCTTCTTGAAAACAATGAGTAACTAGGATCTGAATCCAAAGCCTGACGAGGTAGAAGGAGCTCTAATCGTGTTTTTTTATATGCGATTTGGTAAGCATCTGAACTGAAACAGATTATGGGAGATACATAAACAATGGAAGTAAATCAACTGCTCTTACAGAAAGCATATGGACAGTAGACACTCCACCCACCCCAGGAAGAGGGGGGAGAGGGGAGAGAGAAAGAGGAGAGAGGGAGAGAGAGAGAGAGAGAGAGAGAAAAATATCCCTCCCACCCTCCCCTCTCCCCCAGCCAGTGATGTGATGGACGCGGGGTCTGGACCAATCGCTGACAAGGTCTCGGACAAATCCCGTTCCCGGAGACCTCATGTCCGTTATTTGGCTTCTCGCCATTGCGTCCGTTCGGTTATTTGGCTTTTCAGCATCGTGTCCATTCGGTTATTTGGCTTCCACTTCTTCGCTTTAGCTTCTTGTCTTTCAACGCCCCGTCCGCACATGATTTTACATTACAAAGCTGTTCGTTTAAAATGTTTATTAAATTAAAAGCAAAGTAACATGGTCATGTTTCCAGCAAAAAATTAGTACTCATTTCAATGCCCAGCTTCACTGCTGAAACAGTGCTGACTGTTCAGACAGTGTCATGGCTTTGGGGATCTAGACTGAGAACAGATAATCCCCAAATATATAGTTTGCTCCCAGGCTAAATATCCTAGTGCAACATCCCAGTCTTGATTCATGCCTGAAGGAAACAAGGTTGACACAAAATGAACACTGGCAGAGTGGTAGAGGCAGTGAATGACGGAGGACGTAGTTGGTGGCATGGATGGTGATGGGGATGTGACGTGGATATAATATGTCTGGCAGTAATGGAAGCAAGTCCAGTAATGGAAGCAAGACAAATTGAGACTCCCAGGATGAGCCGTGGAGCGAAACAATAAAGGACCCGGCGGGCCACTGCGAGGAAGGACCCGGTGGGCTATGGCCTGCAGGGGAGAAGTTCGGAAGCTGGGGAGATTGGCCCCAAAGACCAAAGTGTGGAGGAGGAGGACGCCGCTGGTGGGAGTGAGCTGGTAGGGGTCATAGTCATAGAGTCATAGAGTGTTAGTGTGGAAATTGGCCCTTCGGCCCAACTTGCCCACACCGGCCAACAATGTCCCTGCTGCACTAGTCCCACTTGCCTGCGCTTGGTCCATATCCCTCCAAACATGTCCTATAAATGTGCCTGTCTAACTATTTCTTAAATGTTGGGATAGTCCCAGCTTCAACTACTGCCTCTGGCAGCTTGTTCCATACACCTACCACCCTTTATGTGAAAAGGTTACCCCTCAGATTCCTATGAAATCTTTTCCCCTTACTCTTAAAATTATTTCCTCTGGTCCTCAATTCCCCTACTCTAGTCAAGAGACTCTGTGCATCCATCCGTTCATTCCACTCATGATCTTATAGACCTCATCCACCTGTGAGGAACCAGGGTATTGCCTCCTGCACCTTCAAGGTTGGCTGCAGGAGGCATCCTCAATACACAAAAGATGATCGGGAGAGTAATGAATGCCAGTTCTGAGGATGCCTTGCAGCAGCCTGGGGCTTAATTTGATCGAAAGCCATTCCATTACATTGAGCACATGAACCAGTCCATGGACATTTTGTAACTAGCGCCTAAGTATGGTGACGTGCATGTGTGAGATATGCAAAAATAATTTCACTCTGAATTGCAAATTTTGTCTTGTCCATTAAAAATGTTTGGTTTCTGATAACATCAATCTCAAGCCAAGGCTCAGATAAGCTGAATTCTTGAAGAAGATATGCCCTTTGTAATTTTTATACTTTCTGGTGTTTAAACATTTCACTTGCATGAAGAAAACAATTTATATGAAAATGGAGCACTCATTAAGATTTCTGCACCGCAATGAATGGGAAACAAATACACAGAAGTAATACATAAAGAGCAAATTGGAAATGCAGACCAATAAATATATATATTATCTGCTTGATTCTTACCTTTATGTGACATTACCCTTTGGTTACTCATGTTATTGATCCAGCACATGATTGCAAATCGGTGGCTGTTATCCAATGTGCTGATATATATATATATTTTTTTGATCAACATATTATTTCTCCTGCAGTATCATTAACAGGGACAATCTAGTAATTATCAAGTGAAACCCAGTGCTGGAGTAACTCAGAGGGCCATGCAGCACCTATGGAGGGAATAGACATGTGACGTTTCAAGTCGGGACCATTCTTTGGATTGATTGCAGGAATGCTGGGAAATGGGTGGAGGCAAGACAAGGTCAGGTGGACATAGGTGAGCGGGGAGGGTAGATTGGCAGACGGGTGGTGTAAGAAACAAAGGCTAGAGATCAAAGCTAGGAGTGGCATGGTAGCGCAGCGGTAGAGTTGCTGCCTTAAGGGCCAGTCCCACGAGCATGCGACTGCATGCGGCAAGCGCAACTTAACGTGGTCGCAGGGCCGGTCCCACTTCGATCGCTGGAGCCGTATGGAGTTGTGCGGAGCTGGTCCCGACATCGCGTGGGGCTCCGAAAAACTGACAGTGTTCAAAAATTCCGTGCGGCAACGGCCTGCCGGCCCGCAGCCGCATTGAGGCCGATACGCACCGCCTCGACGGGCATACGCAGCGGTCTTCACGCCGTACGTCACACTGCGAACTTCCCATTGACTTCGCTCGAACTTCACGTCACTCACTCGACCTCCGCGCGGCCCCCACTTCTGGTTTGGTCGCGCTCGCCGCATGCAGTCGCATGCTGGTGGGACCGGCCCTGTACAGGGATCACTCGACCTCGCGCGGCCCCCACTTCCCGTTTGTTTGCGCTTGCCGCATGCAGTCGCATAATCGTGGGACAGGCCCTTTATAGCACTTGCAGCACAGGAGACCCGGGTTCAATCCCGACTACGGTTGCTGTCTGTACGGAGTTTGTACTTTCTTCCCGACATCTTCGGTTTCATCCCATACTCCAAAGATTTAGAAATTTGCAGGTTAATTGGCTTGGTATAAGTGTAAATTGTCCCTAGTGTGTGTAGAGTTAATGTGTGGGGATCGCTGGTCGGTGCAGACTCGGTGGAACATAGGACCTGTTTCCGCGCTGTATCTCTAAACTAAACTGAACTAAACTAAATCACAAGGGCTCATGAAGGTGTCAGTTAAGGAGGGAAGCGGAGGGAAATATCGAGCCAGAGGGAGGGTTATAAGTGGAAGTGTTTGGCTGGGGAGGGGCTGGATAATGGTAGAAATAAGTACACCTGTGTCGTGGGGAAGGGGGCACAGGATAGAGAGGGGAAAGGGGATGTTACTTAAAATTGACAAAATCAATGTTGCGTTGAAAGCTGCACAAGTGGAATATAAGGGGCTGGTCCTGCATTTTGCCTCATTCTGGCAACAAAGTAGGCCCAGGACAGAAAGATCCGTGTGGGAATGGGAAGGGGAGTTAAAATGTTTCATAACTGGGAGATCCAGACTGCGCTCAGTCTTGGCAGACTGAGCGCAAGTGCTCAGCAAAATCCTCTCTCAGATCAGGAGTATCGAATGCAGTACTCATAATCACGATGTTTGTGAAGGCTTGCTGTTTACAAATTGTAGCTGTTCCTACATTTCAAAGTGGCTATATCTCCAGCCAGGAGAACATGAGATAAGTACATATCATCCTTTGTGCTGTGATTCATCCAAATAGTAACAGAACCACTTTACATCAATCTTCCATCAATTTTAGAACTACTCATGGCATCTGTGATAACATTTGCATTGCAGGTAATTACAAGCCGTTCTGTTCTGAATTTCAGAAGTATTGTCATCAAAATGGCTCATTAAAAACATATTAAGAAAGAAAGAAAGAAAGAAAGACATGAATAAAAATCAGACTAGATATTTATTGTATTGTCAAATTAAATGTCTTTTAGTTCATGTGTTCATTGAATTTTGAAGGAATAATGTTGTTTAAGAGGAACACGTAAGCTCAATGTTATGAGCAACTTGTTAGATAGAGGTTGTTGCTTTATTGTATTCATTTATCAGTAAGTAGCTATGTTTTCTTCCTTGAGAAGGAACAAAAAAAAATTGAAATGGAAATCATTGGTAATATATTAAAAAAGGGTGGATTGATAACTGCGCAAAGAACTGCATGGAAGAAGAAAAATATATTTTTCATTCACTTAGTTTTTTCCGACTACTGCTCATCCATTTTTTAGTGAAATCACAAATGATCCTGATGATCTAAATCCATATAAATGCTAATACATCAAATACAGGTATTCAATCTACACACAAGGCACAATATAGTCTAAATATTCTGCAGAAATGTTGCTTTCAAAATTGTGGATCGTAGAGAAATCATTTAAAGTCACCATTCATCACCAAGGCTGATGAACCTTTATTTCATATTTGGTTCTGGTGGACCGCAATAGTTAATAAAAACATCATACGCACTTTGACAATTGCTGACAACAGTTAAATATCTTGTTAGAATTTTTATTTGAGTATAAAACTTATTTTAAACCTGGACCATTGGGATTAATGGAACTGTTTGCCTTAGCTGAAAATATATTAAATACATACATACTATATATCTGCACCTAATTTAAAAGAAAAATGTATTAATTTCCATAATACAAATACAGGAAATAATGGCTTCTCAAATGTATTACTGGTGTACTTCTGCCATCTAGTGGAAAAAACAAATTACCAATTAAATAAAGAGCCTTTATGTTCTTCGGGCCCAAAATTCAATCTTCATTCATCAGTTGTAAATCCCCCAAATCATCTCAGAGATTATCCAAATAGATGGATAACTTTTAAACAAAGATATGGGATGGCATAGTGGTGCAGGGGTAGAGTTGCTGCCTTACAGCGGCAGAGAACCGCGTTCGATCCTGTCTACGGGTGCTGTCTGTACGGAGTTTGTATTTTCTCCCCGTGATGGCGTGGGTTTTCTCCGGGTGCTCTGGTTTCCTCCTACACTCCAAAGATGTACAGGTTTGTAGGTGATTGCTTGGTTGGGTAAAAATTGTAAATTGTCCCAAGTGTGTAAAGGTCAGTGCTAGTGTACGGAGATCGCTGGTCGCCGCGGACTTGTTGCGCCCAAGGCCCTGATTCCGTGCTGTACCTCTAAACTAAAAAATTCAACTAAAAGAGGAGATGGCTGAAGATTAAGTTTGCATATAAAATAACATATGTTATTGAAAAGACGTTGTGCAGCAGTGAAGTTGTTTTAGAAATGTGAGGATTCGAGAGTAGATTACTGTTGTCAATTTGTGAACAACAATCTCCCTCTGGATTACTGAAAAGCTGGTGAGAAGTGTTGACCTAGTGATGAGGTGCATTTGTACTTTGGATAAAATACAACAGCAAGGAATATTGCTGGTTATGAGGAATATTGAAGAGTATTCCTTGATTGAATGGCGGAGTAGACGATGGGCTGAATGGCCTAATTCTGCTCTGATCTTGTGAATATCTTGGCATCATGTTTGGCACAGACATTGTGGGATGATGGGCTTTTTTCCTGTGCTGTACTTTTATTATGTTACATTGGGTTGGATGATCAGCCATGATCATATTGAATGGCGGTGCAGGCTCGAAGGGCCGGATGGCCTACTCCTGCACCTAATTTCTATGTTTCTATGTTTCTATTCGATGACTTGGTTCAACTCTTGATAGTGCCAAAGGAAGGAAGTGGATTTGTGTAATGCAGTCAAAATTGTATGGGTTGGTTAGTAGAAGGACTTAAGCTGACACTGTTGCTGAAGCATTGTCCTTAACCTCAACAACTCCTTAAAATTTCTAGTAGATTTATTATATCTTCATGGGGCAGCTATGGATGCTTGCTATGCCCGTATTTTTGTTAGCCAGGTGGAAGTCATTCCTGTTCTGGAACATTCCCCCCAATTCTTTCTCAGCTACTTCAGCGACTGCATTGCTATTGCATGCTAACACATGCAAAACTCTTAATTTCATCACCTTTGCCACCAATCAGCACCCGTGTGGCACGGAGGCGCAGCGGTAGAGTTGCTGCCTTACAGCATTTACAGCACCAGGGACCCCGGTTCGATACTGACCATGGGTGCTGTTTGTACGGAGTTTGTACGTTCTCCCCAAGACCGTGTGGTTGTCTCCAAGACCTTCGGTTTCCTTCCACACTCCAAAGACGTACAGGTTTGTTGGTTAATTGGCTTGCTATAAATGTAAAATTGTGTGTAGGGTTGTGTTAATGTGCGGGGATCATTGGTCGGTGTGGACTCAGTGGGCCAAAGGGCCAGTTTCCGTGCTGTATCTCTGAACTAAAACTAAACTCAAATTCAACTGGACCATCCTTCACACTTCTCTTTCCGGTCTGAATCTTTCTGTCTCTAAATCACACTCCCACAGCTAGCTCAACTGTATCTGCTCTCACCTTGCCTCCTCTGATAATGTTCTCTCAAATTCCCCACCTCCACTCATTTGTTCTCAAGATGTGGCTTTCTGCTGTGGAGCTTCTGAAAAGTCCTCCTTCTGCTGGAAACGTAACTTCCTCTCTGTCATAGAGGCTGGAGCCATCACACATAGATAACTGCTGTCAAGTCACTCACTCAGAGGAAGATGGCGGCAGTGGCAGATGCAGGGATGTAGCAGTGCCGCTAAGCGGATTGGAGTTTTACCTCCCACGCCTCAAATAAATGCTCAGGGTGCTACGAGGTCAGCTGTGGGAGGCGCCCTGGGACTGAATGGTGGCTCGGTGAGGCATCGGTGGAGTGGGCCGTCAGAGTCTCTGCAAAAACCTGGGGCTCAATCGGATCGGGCGCCGCTACAAGAGGCTGAGCTCATGGATCAAATGCGGCCTGCAGCACATGGAACGGTGGAGGACAACTCTGGCCAGGCCAACACTGCAATGCAGCCAGGATAACGGACCAAGGTAAGAACCCATTTATAACAATTTAGATAAGCAGGAAAAATTGTATCAAAACATGGCGATTCTTGTATACTGTCACAGTGAACTATTCATATACACTTGTACTGAACTATGATTGTGCATATGTGCAGTGCCATTTTTACTCAACTGTATACTTCAGTACATGTGAACCCCTTCCCAGTCAGTCACTACCTTGTCTTTACCTTTCACCCCACCAGCCTCTGTATCCATCACATCATCCTCTGCCTTGTACCAATTCCAATATAATCGCACAACCAGTCATATTCTCTCTTCCCCCCTTTCTGCTTTCTTCATGACTCCCTAGTGAACATACGGGCATGAAGCTCAGGTATTGTTTGGAGAGTTTCTCTGCCAAGGTGCCAAGGTGAACCCAATGGCAGAGCACCTCCTCCCACACACCATCCGGGTCTTGAATAGTCTTTCAAGGTGAGTCACAAGTTCACCTGCTCCCAACCTGGTCGAGTGGAGTCAGTGTCCTCTTGACATTGTGAAAGCAACCATCCACTAGGCTTTGGTTGAGCACCTGACTATCTTGTGCTTATAGTTACATGTCATTTTACCTCTGCCTATTCCCACACTGACCAGTCAGTTCTCCACCTTCTCCACAGTTATGGAGAAGCCAAACACAAATTGGAAGCAATATCTCATATTTTGCTTGGGGTAGTCTACAGCCCAATGGTATGAATATTTTTTCCCATTTCTAGTCTTCTACCTCCACATACACACCTATTCGTCTGATTTCCTTCTCACCTGCTTAACCTTTTCATCTCCCCTTTCCCTTCCCCACCTGGTCCATCTGCCCACCCCGTCTGCTCTCCATATGGTTCTCCCTATCATCTACCAGCCATTGGCTCACTACTGGTTACCTGGTTCCTTCTTCCCATCATCTCATATTCATCTGATTCAATTAGTTCCCATTTAGTTCTCTTTGCCCATTACACACTCACCTGTGGCTCCACTAACCATAAACTAGCCTCTATTCATCCCATCATGTCTGCCTCGACTTCATTCTGTTATATGCTGACTATTTTTCTTCATTCCTTTCAGTTCCAGAAAGGTTGACTTGCATCTTTTGATCATATGCTGCTTGACCCACCAAGTGCTTCCAGCGTTCTGTTTTTTTTACTCCAGAGCCCAGCATCTACAGCATCCTTTGTCTTCATACTGCTGGTCAGCGTGTAGTGGATGAACAGTGGATAAATACTCCATGTTCTTCATCCCCTTAATCCCACTGTTTCTTGTGGGATTCTGACATGATTAAATAATCCTTGCGATTATTATATGTCAGCTAAGATTGGTAATTGCCCTTTTGCAGTATACACTACAGTTTTTGATTTATATGTATTGGGGAGCAACTGAACATTGATTATTGAACAGTAGATAAAGTTTTCTTCAATGCATTTTGTTACTCTGGTCTCCAAAAGTCCCTGATCTTTCCACAAATGCCTGAACAATGATGTATTCCTCAGATGTTTCCATTAAAGCACAATTTGGTGATGTGCAGATGCCAGGGGATTAACAGTGATCAATATACTATGACCATCCTCTGCTCTTAGTCATTTCGAGATCTTTGCTCTCCTCAGGCAGTGGACTTGTCAGAACTTTGTGCCTCAGCAACTTAGACATGATGGCTGTTTAATAATGCCATCAACTTGAAAAGTTAACATTTTTCTTTCTCCACAGGTACTGCCCGACTGTTGAGTTTTTGAGCATTTGTTGTTTTAAAATTTCCATCACCCGCATGCTTTTTTCCGTTTTTCATCTCCAGCATTCGTGAATGACTGAACACTGAAATCAACTGCGGTCTACTAATCTTCAATATTGAACTCCATAACTTGGATCTACATGCCTGTCAGACCGTAAGCAACCTACGCATTTCAGAGCTGCTGGACAAAGATTGCTTGTGAATCTATTCACAATAGTGCACATGCTCTATTCACTGAACCCACATTCAATCTTTCTAATGTGTATCTAAATAAAATCATTTCCATTTGGGGAAGAGAACAATGTACAGGGGTGAAATTATATCAGTTAGGCTGTGGTTAACATTGCAAAAATGGCACAGCTATCAAGCGGAAATTATTATTTTTTACTGCTAAAATCTACACAGTAGAAAAAGCACATTAGAAAGGGAAACTGATACTGTCTCTTTAAAGGACAGCCAAAGCACATGGTGCAATTGTACTTCATTATCAGGTGCATCTAAGTACAGGGAAATTATTTTTTTGCATACAGTTCAGCAGCAGTTTCAATTAGGCACAATCAAGAGTGCTTTATTGCCATATGTCCAAATAGAAATTAAATCTTACTCGGAGCAGTACTCCAGAACATACAATATGATACAATACTACATAACTTTATTTATCCCAGGAGGGAAATTGGTCTACCAACCGTCATAAAACACTAGATACATGAAACAGGAAATCAAGGTGACGAGTGGAAAGTCCAGGATTGGGGATGTGCAAAGATAGGGGGTGGCAGAGGGGAGGGGGAAGGGAGTCAGTCTACCCCACAACAGAGGAGGAGGAGTTGTACAGTTTAATAGCCACAGTGAAAAATAATCTCCTACGGCTGTCTGTGCTGCACATGTAAAGATAGTACTCAGTAAATAATATAATACACAAAAAAAATCAGTGTATATTTATATGTGTATATAGAGAGTATAAAGAGAGATGCTGTCTGACCCGTTGAGTTATTCCAGCACTTTGTGTCTATCTTCAATGAAATAGTGTTTTCTAGCAATTAAATATATTGTGCAGTTTTCAATGACATGTCATTCAAAGTTATGTGATGTGCTAGTTGTCAAGAGTATTATAGAAAGGTTTAGGTATTCATTGCAAAAAAAACTATAGAATGTAATGGTGAACAGAAGGACATTGAAATAAAATGATTTAGCTTGAAAGCTTCAGCAGATGGCTTTTATGGAGCTCTAAAAGCAACAATTTGTGGTGTTGGCTTCGAAGGTAAGACCAGGTTTCATTTAGTGAGGGAACGTAAGCATGCCAGTAGAGATGGGATCAAATAAAAGGCAAAAGGGGATCTTGATCTCAATTCCTTTACACGAACAAAACATAACTACCAGTCAGAATGGACTTAGCAAAAATTTTCTAAACACAACATACCAAGATCATCTGAGAGATGCCAAAGATGAGGAAGGGACATAACCACTTTACTGAGCGAGGACAGATAGTCGGCATTGCCATTTTGCTTCTGATGGCTTTATTGATAACCTAAAGTAATTAGAATAGTGATGGGCAGGTGGCAGTGATAACTATTTGAAATAGAATTGTTAACTTGTGGCACGGTGGCGCAGCAGTAGCGTTGCTGCCTTACAGTGCTTGCAGTGCCAGAAATGCAGCTTCGATCCCGACTATGGGTGCTGTCTGTACGGAGTTTGTACGTTCTCCCTCTGATCTGTGTGGGTTTTTTCAGAAATCTCAGAAATTCCAATGACGTACAGGTTTGTGAAAATTATCCCTAGTGAGTGTAGGCTAGTGTTAATGTGCGGGGATCGCTGGTCAGCACTGACCCGGTGGGCCGAAGGGCCTGCTCCGTGCTATATCTCTAAACTAATTGGTGGGTTTGTATACTTGGTATAAGTGTAAATTGTCCCTAGTTTGTTAGGATAGAGTTAATGTCGCTGGTCAGCACCCACTCAGTGGGCCGAAGGGCCTGTTTCCGTGCTGTATCTCTAAAATATAAAAAACGTCTAAACAACAGCTAACTGAGAGCATTTTGATGAATCTTCTTGCTAGCCTTGACTTAGCACCTTGATTAACTTGATAAACTTGATTAACTCGATAAAATGAAACAAAGAGGAAGGTTGTTATTACCTACAAATTAATGCTGAGGCACTGTTCATTATTTGACTGATTTCTCTATTGGGAAGTAGTTATGATAACAGTGTTGTGCTAGTTATGGTAACTGCTGTTTCTTTGTGAATCAATAAAACTATATTTCTTGATCCTATTAGAAACATCGAATCTTTGGAAAAATGTCAAATCTTACTCCTGTGATCACTCTTCACACTTTAACTCTTCACCGTTGATTATTTTGTGATTCAAATATGATAAGCAGCAGATAAGTGTCTGAATGACAATAAACCGAATCTAATCTAATCTAATCTAATCTAATAATAACCGTCAAGTATGCAATTATTCAAAGCATGGGTGAACACCAAAATAATTAAATAATGGTTGCTCTAGTTTTGCAGTCAGGGTTAATCACAATTTGTTAATGCATTAGACAGAGACTATCTGTAATTATGAACACAACCCTGGAACCTCCTGACATTCTGCAGTAGCCTAAAGCCAACCAGTTGCATCATGGCCTGGTTCAGCAACTTGAACGCCCTGGAACAAAGGTGATTACAAAAAGTAGGGGCCATTTCTTGGTCCATCACAGGGATGAACCTCCCCACCATGAAGGGAGTATAAAAGATGCTACCTCAAAAAGGCAACTAGCATTATCAAGGGCCTACACCACCATGGCAATGCTCTCATTTCACTCCTGCGTAGGAAGAAGGTGTAGGAGTCTGGAAATTGTAACGTCCCACTTCAGGAACAGCTTTTCCAACATCTATCACTATATCATGACACTACAAAACAACTAAACTACAAACTGTGTGGGCTGCACTGGGAACTTTAGGCTTTGCACAATAATGTTTTTATTGTTGAAATTTTTTTCTTGTTTATTATATTATCTATTTAGTGCCGTGTTCACAAGCCTGTTGTGTTGCTGCTGCTGCAAGTTAGAATTTGATTATGACGCTCATTGCATCATTTGCTTGGTTTAAAACATGCAATGACGAGAACAAACCTGCAAGACAACAGTACAGATTTAAGAAAGGTGACATGAACTGATATTTGCATACAATAGCAGTACAGAAATAACATGTAATGATGGAAATGTTAAGTCGCTGCACATTTCTGGTCCTTCATGCTTGTGTGGCTTTGTCATTTCTTTCCACAGAGGCTGTGGAGCCAAGACAATGGATATATTTAAGGCAGAGATAGATAGATTCTTGATTAGAACTGGTGTCAGGGGTTATGGGGAGAAGGCAGGAGAAGTGGTTAGGAGGGAGAGATAGATCAGTGTGATAAATGTTGGAATAGACATGATGGACTGAATGGCCTAAATCTGCTCCTATCACCTATGACCTTATGGCTTCTGAAAATTTCAGTGGTGCACTTCATTTATTGGCATGTTCTGAATGTCTGCTACCGTGTACCACAATGAGGAAGTGTCTTGGAGTTCAGGTGATTTTCTAGTGTGTTCCTGGACTCATAATCAAGACCACACGCATACTCTGGAAGTTACTATACTGAGAGTTTGGATACACTTCATACCTGATATGCCCACCGCAATTTTACAACAGCAATAGGTGGAACGTCAAATGCTGCCCCTTTCATTTGAATGAGGTGGCTGACATTAATTAAAAATGTCAGTGATTTTCTTTCATTCGCTTTGCTTATTTTTTAATTTTTAAGCAATCTTATAAAAATAAATTGTGATTTTTTAATTATTTGGTTCTTCGACTCTATCAAGATGCGTCAAATGGGTGCATCACAGCAGCTTCTGAGATCGACTTGTTTGTGCTCTCAGTGAAGTTATGGATGCTCCATCTCACAGAATGCCCATGGCAGTGAGACTGGCAAGACAATGGGAGCCACACAGCCACGACAGGGAAGTGCAATCCAGCCCATTGTCAAACGTTACAGGCACATCGTGTTGGAGGGAATTGTGTGTATAACCTGTACCCCAATCTGGCGTTCACATGGGGTGCAGTTGCCTCTCATTATGGCTCAGAACAGATCAGACACAAGGGAAATCTCGCAGTTTCCCCAAACGTTGGT